>NC_072025.1:18013441-18693441 GCF_027791375.1 Indicator indicator
CTTGGCCAGTCCAAGGGCAGCAGTGGTTTGTGAAGTTAGCTCTGACTGGGCAATATCAGGGAAACTAAAAGTTACATCCATGCACCTTCAACATTCTGCCCAGAAACAGGAAAGCTGCACTTCAGAGTGGAATGAAGGTTGTGCACAGACATTGAGTTGCATCTGTAGTGAAACAGTTCTTAGGGGAAGGAGAACAGGAGAAGTTAAAACCCCAAACCCCAAATGCAACAAACCCCCCAGCACTGCTCAGTGTGGTTCTGGGGCTACCAAAGCATCAGCCAAAAGTGCCTAGGGAGAGCTGCAGAGGTCTTCATGGCTGCACAAACTGAAGGAGTCTTAGACCCAAAGCCCTGCTGGGCTGGGTTTGGGTTGCTGAGCAGTTCTGTGACTGTTAGTTAAACACTTACAGGTCCACTGATGGTGCCAGAGGCCAAGAGGTCTCCTGGTCTGAGGTTGCAGCCATTGATGGAATGATGAGCCAGCTGCTGCTTCATTGTCCAGTACATGTGCTGGAGGAAGGAGGAAGAGGAGGCTACAGCAGTGAAGGACAAACCTCTCTAGGGTGCCATTAGGCCATGCAGGAGTTATTGCACTCCTGGGCTGCTGCTGCTAAGACTGTTCCTAAAGAAAAAAAAACCCTTTCCTTCTTGAATTGGGAACCTTCAGCAGCCTAATATCAGCCTCCAGAGCTACTCAGTGCTGTGTTTCGTAGTCCCTGTGGCCTGGCTGCTTGGTTTCTAACTGGTGACCAAGAGCTGCCATGTGCATACCAAACACATGCTTTGACATGCAGTTCAGGCCCTTACATTTCTCTTCCTTCAGCTGGAAGCAATTTTTCCTCTTCTTCCTCTCTAAGGCCAGCACTGCTGACCCAGGCCCCATGAGTACATCCTGTATTTTAATGGCTTTAGGGAAAAATCTCCTTATTGCTGATTTGCTGACTGCTGATTCACTGACTAAGGTAATTACTATGCGAAGAGCCAAACGTGACTGTAAAACTGATGGAGGAATCCTGCAGTTGGTACAGGGACCTCCTGGCTTCCAGCAGCCTGCAGGGCAGAGCCACAGAGGGCCCAGGGCAGAGCCAGGCTCAGGCTGTGTTGCAGCAGCAAGACTGCAGCTGAATTCCAGCTGTGACTGGGAAGCTGCATTGCAGCCCAGCACAGCAAAGGTCATTCCCATTGCAATCCCATCCTGAGCCACAATTCAGGGTGCTCTGAGCACCCTAAACAGAGCAACAGAAAGAGCTGCACCCTTCCAACCCTCAAGCATTCAGCTGTTTCCATCTCAGTCAGGATGAACTCTCACCACTCTTCTCTCAACTCTCTCCACTCTTCTCCCTCTGTCTCCTGCATTCTCATGCACCAGGTCTGATCTTCAGCTAAGGCAAAAATTCATGCTTGAAATGGCCAAAGGCTGGAGCTGATGGCATCAGCAAGACCTCAAACAAATAGAAGATCTTGGTGCCTTACCTTGAAATTGGATCTGCATATGGTAGTTGGTGTGCTCATCCCTTCTCCTGCAGAACATGAGACACAGGAAGCAGTTTGTTTGTGTGGGGGGAATGAGGTTGGAGCCTTCTGATTGTACAGATGGATGGAGACTCCTTTGACCATTGCAACCCCAGCAAGAAACAAGTAGCAACATTTTGCATAGACAGTGAAGGCCAACACTTCACACAAAACAAGAGTGCAGATGGCAGGGGGACAGCACCAAGATGCCCATTTCCTACTCTCTGCTCCACTGCAGGACCACCACCTGGACCTACCAGTCAGCAAGGCCAGGAGCTGGGTGAACATCTAAATCCCACACCCATCTGCTCTTTCCATGCCCATGCAGGCAGACCCCCACAGAGACCCTCCTCCTCATCTGGGAGGTCTCCCTTCCTTGACACACTGCTGCACAGCCAGTGGGAACAGGAAGAGCTTTGCCTCTTTCTCTGGCAAAGGTGGGAAAAGGAGCTCTGCAGAGCCAAGAGCAAACTGTCTGTGTGGTGGTTCTGCATTCCTTAGCTGCCAAGGTCAGCTTCACAATCCACTCAGCACTGCCTTACCTTTAATAGCAACAAAGAGCTTGATGTCAAAAGTGTAGGGCTCCTTATCCTGAAGGTAGGGCAGTGGCTTGGGATCCTAAAAGCATAGAAGAGGCATCACAGTCTAGAGAGAGAGGAAAGACCCCCAGGAGCCATCCCAGGGACTTCTTGTTCAAGCAGACCCCACTGACTTCACTGAGCCTTGCTCTCAGGCACCCACATTTGAAGACCTCTCTGCAGAGCTGTGGCAGCTCCAGTTCCTTGTTCTGCACCTGGGCTCCTAAAGCCCTCTCTGGCATCACACCCAAAACACACACAGTGCTAGCACACCTCTGCTCTGTGCCTGCCCAGGGGTGGGCAGTCCTCTGCAGGTCTCTCTTCTCTTCCCTTCCCCAGTTTTAACTAAACATCTCCACGATGCAGACAAGGGGAAATGTTAGAACAAAGTGGTTTGGCCTCAGTCCACACTTTCCCCACTGCTTGCTGGATGCTGAGTGCTCCCAAAGGCTGACAAGAGGCTCTCTGATCAGTTTATTTTCCAGGTCTTCTAAAGGAGATGAATCTTCTGCCTTGCTCAAACAGTCAGGGTGACAGCTCAGGGCACCATGTGCCAGTACCAGTGACAACAGTGAGCATTTGAACTCAGAGGGCCCAGGGTGCCTTCATGACTTTGGAAGCAGAGTCACACTTGGCAGCTCCATGAAGAAAGGGCTTGGCATCAATGCAGCTCAGTGATTTCTGCTGCTGGGACCTCCCAGTGCTGCTGGGAGTTTCCTAGCACTGCTTTTCCTCCATTCCCTACTGCTGGGACCTCCCAGTGCTGCTGGGAGTTTCCTAGCACTGCTTTTCCTCCATCTCAACCCTTGCCCTTGCTAACCTGGACAGGGTTTGGCAGCACAAATGGCATGAGAGCATCCATGGTGACAACCCAAGGAGAGATGGTTGTGCCAAAGCTCTTGCTCAGGAAGGGACCCAGAGGGATGTATTCCCACTTCTGGATGTCACGGGCTGGGAAGAGAAAATTCAGAGCAATGCTGTTAAACATAGCCTGGGAGCTGTGAAAGAAGAGCATGGAGGGGGAATGTCACCACCACCCTTTTCTAGCCACTGTGCCCGAGTCCTGATTTCAATCCATCCCTTCCAGACCCTCAAACCAATTTTCTTAGACTAGGGTGATCAGGAGGCAAATCCAGCAACAAAGAAAAGGAGTCAGGCTGTCCTCACACAACCACTACTTTGCTTTTGCACCCAGCCAGTGGTCTGTGCCAGTCACAGGGCCAGTTTCAATGAGCTAAACCTATGCTGACACTGAGGGATTTGTGACTGCCAAATCCTTCCCCTAGTCCTGACACAAAAATCAATCCTCTGTTGGCATCACCACCCTCTGGGCTGCTCCATCCCTGCTCAGAAGAAACCAGGCTGATATTAGCTCTTTCATAAGTAAATAAATCTTCATTAGACAGCAATTTGTGGTTCTGCTGATTTCTGAGAGATGGATTGAGATAAAGCCTGAGAACTGCAGACAGCATTTCATTTCCATCCCTCCCACTCATGCCCTGTGCTGCCAGTGATCACCACTCCACTCTTAACAGATGTCCTTTGTCCCCATGACACTGCAACCCCCTCTCCAGCACCAGTTACCACTCCAGTCATTCATCAGGACCATCCCAAAGATGTGCTCCTGGGCTTTGGTGATAGGAATTGGCTCCCCATGCTTGTTTCCAGGACCTACAAAGAATGCCTGCAATTGAAAAGCAAAATGGTGATGAAGGGAGTTTCTGGAGCTAAACATCTTTACTGCACAGAGGGTGAACATGCACAGGCAACAGGGGCTGGCCAGGATGGGCTTTGGCAGCTTTTCCCAATACACAACTAGGCAAACCCATGGCCTGCTCCCTCTTTCTTCCCCTCCCTGGAGCTGGCAGGCTTGACATCCTTAAGAGCACTGTGTTGCTAGGAGACAGGCATTAAACAAGGGCATGATGTTGCCAAAGCACAGGAGCAAAAATGCTCCCTCCTGATAACAACCTGGGTGCAGAACAGGTTGGCCCACTGTGAAGTGACTCTTGTTTGTTGTCAGCAGTGAAGAGGAAAGAGTTTAAAGTCGTCTGAGGGGATTCTGAGCACAGCTGGAGCCTGACACATGGTGGGGAAGAGGAGGCAGGTGGAGGAAATGTGTCCACTAAGTGAAACAGGTCCTGAGCTGGGTGCCTGCCCTTGCTGCCTTAGGAAATGTACAGCTTGAGCATGTGGAGAGGGCTCTACAGGGAACCTCAGCTCTCTCTTCCTGCTAACCATGTCTGTCAAAGCCTTCATCAGTCTAAATCTGCTCTCACAGCAGCCAGAGGTAAAATTCAAGCTGCAAACAGGGTATGGCAGCACTTTTTACCCCCCCTTTATGGAACTGCCTCTCACTTCAGAGCACTGATTTGCAGAGTACAAAGCAGCTTTCAGTTCAGCCTCACTATTTGTAGCATTTCCCTTAATATTAGACTTCCAACAAAACAAAAAAGGAGAGATGGGGAATAAATCTTATAAAAGTGATTTAAATCATCTAAGTCATCATGAATAATCCTATAAAAGTCTTCCTTCTGGACCACACTAAGCCACAAGAAACACCTTTCAAGGATGTTTTGTTACCATACTCACAGCACAGGTCACAGAATCACAGAAAACATCCTGCTGGATGAGACCTCCAAGCTCATCCAGTCCAACCCTCGACCCAGCACTAAGCCATGTCCCTAAGCCCCAGCTCCACAGCTGCTTAAATACCCCCAGGGATGGTGACTCCAGCACTGCCCAGGGCAGCCTGTTCCAATGTTTGAGAACCCTTTCAGGGAAGAAATATTTCCTAACAGCCTGAACCTCCCCTGGTGCAGCTTGGAAGTGTTTCCTCTAGTCCTGGTTTCAAGGTCTCACCTTTCCCGACAGAAGGAGTGAGGGGTTTGAATTGCACTCCCAAGATCTCAAGGCTTCCTCTGCTCTAGACTCCAGGAGCAGACAGCCTGCACTTCCAGAATCATCAGAGGCCATTCAAAGGCCCTAGCCACAGCAGAGAGGTCACTGCTCAGCAGAGAACAGCTTCTGCTGTCTGATAGAAAGATCTTTGCCTGCCTGCCTCCAGATTTGGCCAGAGGAGCTGCCTGCAGCCTGCAAGCACTGGGGGAGCTGATGCACCCTTGTCAGGTGGGAAGGCTTCCTCCACAAGAAACCTTCACTGCTTGCTGCTCAGACTGAGGGAACCACAGCACTGGGAGACATTCATTTGAGGAGAAGTCAAATCTGCCTGTCCTTCTCTGTTGCTATTTTAATAGTTTTCAGATGGTAGGGAGGGGAAAAAAAGCCTCCTCTTACCATTTCTAACTCAATGTCCAGACGCTTACAAGCACCAAACACTGGAGGTTTATCTGTGGGGAGAAGAAAGAGTATCTTACAACAGGGAGGCAGGTAGGGAAATGAAAGTAAGAGCCAGAAGGAAGAGAGCAACAAATGCTGTCTGGCTGGCAAACACAAGATGGACTTGACCTGGGGCTTTCTCTTGCCTTGACCCCAGACTGGGTTTTAGACAAGGCACCCCAGGTCCTTCCTCCTCACTATTCTGTAATGTGGAACACACATTAAAGAGAATGAGAACAAGAAGATGTCACATGAAAAGCCTCCCACAGACTCACCATTGTCAGGTTTCATTTGCCCCACAGGTCTCCGGATGGGCGTCCCAGACACCACGACACTTGATGCCCGGCCATGGTAACCAACAGGTAAATGCAGCCTTGGGAGAGAGCACCACAGAGCATGGGTTAGCTGTGTGATCACCATCACCCAGGGCAGCTTCTGGGGGTACCAGCACCATGGAAGTGCAAGGAATGAGGAGAGAGAGCTTTGCATAGGCAGGTGTGGACCTTACTCCTTCTGAGACAGAGATGTGAACAAACTATAGTCCAAAGCCACATGGCTGTGTTAATGCACTTCTGTGCCACTCAGTTACTTGAAGCTTCAACCTTGCTGCCTGGTCACTTACCAAACCCCAGTTTCAAAGGTAAGGCTGTCTTTGAACCAGAGGTCTGTCTTGTGACCAGCGAGGCTGCAACGAAATGTGGCTAAGGCTGGGCAAATGCAGTTTGCAGTTCCCTGACTCAGCTCTTGATGGTTCAGATTCTCATCTGCTATCAGCTGAAATCAGTATTTTGCTGAAAGACTCCCCAGTCCTTAAAATAAATCACATATAGCTATGCAGAAGCATGCAAACCAGTGCTGCACCAGAGGAAAACTGGAACTACCCACCAGTTAGGCATCAAAGCGTTCTCCTTGCCCCTGAACATGATCCCAACGTTTGTGGCATGTTGTCGGGAAGAATAGAAGTCAGTGTAGTCTCCTGCGTGGAGAGAAGGCCGTAAGATAAAGATCAACGGCAGGATATTGATCTCCCATCAGCTGGGGCATGGCAGGGTACTGGCAGAGGAGGCAGTGAGAGCGAAGCAGAAGCATGCAGTGACGCGTGGTATTATTAGCACTGGGACGTAATTAATAGCATACAGGTGGTGATTAACACCTCACTATAAATTATGCCTACAAAACTGGCCGGGTTTGGGAAGCCTCCAGTATAGAAGAGGTAGGAAAGAGCGTTCCAGAGCCAAGCCGAGCCCAACCCAGCCGAGCCGAGCCCAGACCCGCTGCTCCGGGACCGCCGCTGGCGCCCAGGCGAGGAGCCGGCTCCAAGGCAGGGCAGCTGCTGCCCTCTGCTGGCGCTGCCGGAGAACAGCGACCGCCGCTCGGATTCCCGGGACAGCCGCGGGGCTTGGGGACAAAATCTCAGCCTGCCGGAGGACATTCACATCACGTTCAGTTGTTTTGCAAGCTCAGAACAGTTCTCTTGCAGCCCCAGCAGAGGACAAGCAGGACTCATGCAGAGGACAAGCAGGACTCATGCAGAGGACAGGGCTGAAGTGAAGGGTGGAGCAAACTGTTAATTATACTTGGTGGATAAAATGAGAAGAAAAACACCCAGAGAATTGAGTGAGGGATGCTAAGATCTGTAATGCTTAAATAGCTAAATGCAATTAGAAGAATGACTCTCTAGTCATCAGCACTTTCCCAGCTCTACCATAGGACATAAGCACTGGAGCCAGTGCACTGTGACAAGAGGACAGATTTCTGCATTGCTCTACAGCTGACAATCCTTTCTCTGGGGGATATTTGAGCTTTTAAAACAGTTTTTTAAATAAACCTGGAAACCCTGGACAATCAGATGAGTGTAGCAATTAGTAGCCACTTCCTAAAGCAGTCATTTATCCCATCAGATCACAACCTGATCTAGTTGGGGAGCAATCATTTATCCCATCAGAACACAACCTGATCTAGTTGGGGAGCAATCATTTATCCCATCAGAACACAACCTGATCTAGTTGGGGAGCAATCGTTTATCCCATCAGATCACAGCCTGATCTAGTTGGGGATGCCTCTGCTTGCTGCAGGGAGGTTGGACTGGATGACCTCCAGAGGTCCCTTCCAACTCAGTGTGGTCTATGGTCTAAATAACTTCTCACTGTGGGATAGAGCCTAGGCACTGTGCTCATTCACAGCAGTCAGCAGTGCCAGGAGCTGGCCTGTTGTGGACAAGGCATATTCAGCTGGAAACTGGTTTCAGGGAAATATCACATCTATGGAAACTTATATTGGTTCCTTTGGGCCAGCCTAGACTTTGTCCCAAACCAGGGCTGTGCTCCATGGAACACAAAAGCCCAGCAGGAACCAGGCTTGGCTGGGAAATGGAAAAGTTGATGTCCCTGCTCCTGTCAAGGTCACATCCCTTGAGGTGATTTTGATGAAGTTGGTTTGAGTCCACATATAAATTTCTGTTAAAAAGAGGGAAATATCTCTGTATCTGTAGGCAAACACTAACTTCAAAGCATTCCATTGGCCTCTGGAAAGTGAAGGTAAGATTTGGGATGCAGAGTAATAGTGTGGGAGTGGAGATTCATGCTTGTTGATGAGGCTATGCCAGAGTATGTACCACAGAAAGCTTTGGAAGAGCTGATTTATTCTCTGATGGCAGATGGGGGAAATGTTGGAAACTGAACAAGTGTTTATTCCCTGGCTTCAGTCACAAAGGCTTGGTGATGCCAAGGCAATGACAAAAGTTACGGGGCACCAGACAGCCCTGATTTAGTGAAAACTGCATCCAGGAATTTTCTGGCTGCTATTGAACTTCCCTAGGCTTTTATTCTTGTGCCACAGACAGCACCTCCCTTTCATTACATGCAATAAACTCCTTCTAGCTCCTGCAAAACCCATTCCCTGTCTCAGCTATGATCTGTCTGTCTGAGCAGGCTGGAAATAAAGCAGCTTCTCTGGGAGGGAGCAAAGGGCAGCGCTGAGCATCCCTCAGCTGCAGACTCACCGATGTGGGCTGGCAGGTGCATCGTGGCTGAAGCTTGAGGCACAAATGCTCTGAAATGAAAAGCACCTTCAGCTCTCAGAAAGCCTGCAGCTCTCACCCCTAAGTGGTTTCTAAGCATGAAAGAGGCTGACTCTCTCCCCAGCTCCTTCCTTAATTTATTTGGCAGCACAGAAACCCTGCAGAAAGACTAAGACAAGTGCTCAAGGAGCTGTTACTGGGGTGGGTGAGAGCAGCCACAGGGGAGTGAGTGGGAAGGGAGGCACACCTGAGGGGAGCTGACTCTTTTGCCCAGGGGCACAGAATGACAGGGGCTAGAAGGGACCTCTGGAGATCATCTTGTGCAACCCCCAGAGAAACACCCCATGGCCATGCACACAGCTGAGTGGGTCACCACTGCCTCTGCTGCACAGAAAGGATGATTTCATGAGATGCAGCTCTTGGGGTGCCCAGCTGGAAATGCTGAAGGTCCCTGTGTCAAGCAGTGGTTCAACTCCTCCCCTGCACACCTGCCTAAATCACCCTGGCAGGAGGGAGGAAGGGATCCTGCTTGCTGCTGGGGCAGCTGCTCAGAGCATGGCCCTGGACAGACCATGGTGTGTGGTGGATGGACACAGGTTTCCCACCAGCACAACAAGCACAGGCCCCCCTCAGCACCACTGCCCTGCTCCATATCTGAAGCCAGTTTGTGACAACAGATTTGGTTTTAGCAAAGTTAGGTGGTTTCTGAGGAGCAGTTGGAGGAATGTCCCCATTGACAGAAGATGCTCCAGGTGGGATAGGCAGGGCAGAGCTGGGGGAAGTAGGAGAGATGGAATAGAGGCCCTTGCAGCCACCTCTGCATTGAAGACCTGATGCCTCCAGAGGTTTGGGCATACCCTGGGGCAGAACTTGATGTTCCCAGGCAGAGGGTGACACCCCGGATCTGTGGGCAGTTAAAGGATTCATCAGGGACATCATTAGGAGGTTAGGAGCAGGAAGCCCTCACTGTGCTCCAGCCCCAGTGAATTCCCATGCAGGTGGCCACATGCAGCCCTTTGATGTCAGTGCCTTGTATCACCCGGTGATGTAGGTGATGCAGAGCATGGCTGCCAGGGCACCACAGCCTGCTCCCCTCACCTCCTCCGCAGCTCCAGGTTGTCCCTCAGGGCTGGCTCCCCAGCTGACAGCAGCCTCTGCAGACAAGCCCTGGCCTCGCTCCATGCCGGCCGGCCCAGGCCCATGAAGGCATTCAGGGTAGGCTGACAGGTGACACAGAGAGGTGGGTGGCAGATACAAGGCCACATCTTCCTTAACCTTCCATGCACAGCAGATGTCCTGCACTTCCACCCCAGGGCTGAGTGCCTGCCCACGCTGCCTGTCCTCCCGGCCTCCCACCACAAGTCCCCTGCAGCAGGACATGCTGCGTGCTTGTGCCATGCCCATCCTAAGACATCCCTTCAGACCTTAGCAGCTTTGCTACCTCACCCAGCTGTAACCAAAGCTCATTTCTGTTTACCTTTGCCCTTAACACAGCCTCCCTGTCATTAAAATCCCATCTGATTTGGTGCCATGAAGCGCTGGAGGCACAAGCAGAACAGAAGTGATGCTTAGGTTCTGTGCCAGACCCTGCACTGCCAAAGTCTGACAAAACTTCCAATGAAAATGTTCTCTGCCCACCCTCCCTCCCCGCCCCCCCCAGTTCCTCTGCTGTCCTTGCTGCCACAGGTGTGGTGAGTTCTCCTTGGAAGCAGAGCCTGCCTGACGACACAGTTCCTCTTCATGTTCATCACCTCACCACAAGCTGCTAACAGCCCCCATGGAATCTTTCTAACATGTGGATGGGAATCAGAACAGCAGACTGATAAATACCTGCTCAAAGACATGCTGCTGCTTGGCAAGAGCTGGTCCATTGAACAGATGTTTAATGACGCTGAGATCCAAAATCTGGTCTCCGATCGCCACCCCGAGCCTGTGCCTAGGCTGCAAAGCAGGGGGAGGAGGTGGGGAAGAGAAGAGTTTATGCTTGTGCTCACACTGCCTCCAGAGAGGGCATGGAGGAAGCCAGTGAGCACAGAGAATTTAATCCATCAGGAACAAGGGGCTGATAGCACAGCAACTGAGCAGTAAAAGCAAGTCCATGAGACTGGACCTGGAGGCATCATTGCAGACCTCCTGCAGACCTTGAGGGATGGGAGACAGCCTTCTCCTCATGCCCGTCCTTTAGGGGGAGGTCAGGACAAGCAGCAGAGCTTTCTTTCACTGCTCCCTTTCCCCAGAAGCAGTCGCCCACCCCTCGTGAAGGACAAGCACTGCAGAAAAAGCCCACACACCTCACACAGGCTGGGAACTGGGAAAACGCTGTTCCTCCTTCCACAGGTGGGGAAATGAAGCACAGACTCACTACGAGCAGGACTGATCCCATCCCTAGCACCATGCTTTTGGAGAACCAGGGATTTCTGCATACAGCTGCTCCCCAGAAGATGCAGGCTGCTCTGAACCCCACTGGCATGGGAACACCTTGCCCAGCCGGGTTGCTCCTGTAGCCATGCCGCATGAGGCTGCCCTACACCACCCATCCTGCTGCCAGGTAAGGAGCCCATGACTGGCCTGCAGACCCTAGTCCAGACCTCACTGCAGGAACAGCTCCCCACACGTGCACTGCATTCACTGGACACAAGGACACAAAGCTCCCTTCATCCACCCCAGCTCTGGCTGGGCCAGCACCAAGCGCCTGTGAAGCTGGCAGTGACGGCGATGCCACTGCAGCTCCCCCACAGCTGGACCCCACAGGGACCAGAAAACTGCTGCAGCATTCACAGGCAGCTGTCAATGATTCCTGCCTTCAGGCAAATAAAGGCAAAGTAGTCCCAGTCCTTCCAAAACCTGCTCCCTGAAAGGGAATGACCAGCTCTGTGAATCCATGCTCTGAAGCCTGGTCCTTAACCTCTGCTTTCTAAAGAAGATTCTAAATGTGAGAATCAGCATTTGTTCAGCAAACACTGCTGCATGAAAAACTTGAGGTCATGTCAGGTTAATTTGTAACTGGGATAGTCAGGAATGAGAGCAACTGCTTCAGCTTGAAATCCTTCAACCATTGGGCTGCTTTCAGAACTCGATTTTCCTCAATCATTTCCTTTTCTGTCTTTCCACAGGGTTTGAGGGAAGATGTTTCCCTCAGAGAAAGTCTTACTGGAGAAGGCAGAAAAATAATCCAGACTTGCTAGATAACACCACATACACACACACACACACCTAGGAGGAGATTAAATGAACCATCTTTGCTTTATCTTTGGAAAATACCACATCAGAAAATACAATCTTCCAGTTCAAATTCTTTTTGAGCCTGTCTGGCTTAAGCCGAGGCAGCAGAAAGCAGGAGATAATCACAAAGTTTCCATGAGCAATGATAAATAAATCCTCCACTTCTCCTTGAGATGTGGTTCTTGCCTTGTTTCCCTCTCTTCAGAAGGATGTATCTTCAGGGCTCCATCCCATCAGGCACTCAGAGGCGTGAGTTTCAGCCTAGCTGGGCTCAGCACTCATGCAAATGAGAACTGGGAGCTACACCCTTGGAAGAGATGTTGAACCACATTTTCTTATGTGAGCATAAAATAGAAGGCCTGAAGCTGGCTCAGTCTGTAGCTGCTGGGCACAGCTTTAAATGTGACACTTGCACATTTAATTCATCATTGCATAAACACATGCCCAATAAAAAAAAAAAAAAAAAAAAGCCTGCAAAGCTCATTTTCTGCCCTGGTTTAATGCTTTGGCAGCTACCAAACTAGCCAGGAGCAGGCTGTGAACAGACCAGGAGACACCACTCGCTTGCAAATGTGTTTCAGCCCAGACTTGACTCGTCCCTCATGTTAATTAACGTTGTGTAAGAGGGTCTGAGTGCCACAGAACTCACAAGAGAATTAAAACAAATATTTAACGTGGCTTCTTAGGGGTGCTGGGGTGATTGGGGTGATTACCCTCAGCCATAAAGACAATGTAGGATCGAGTGTAACGAAAACAAGTGTGAGCTGGGGAAGGATCCGAGACAGGTTTAATCATAGAATCATAGAATCAAGAAGGCTGGAAGAGACCTCAATGACGGCACAAAGCTCAGCCCCCCCTCCCACCCCTCCCCAAACTGCGGCCTGCAGTAACCAAAGCACTTCCCCCCCAAGGCTCAACACTCTGCTTTCGTTTTGTGCAGCTTCCAAGCAGCTGTCATCACAAGCACCCCGGAGAAGACAGCGTGGCAGCTGCAGTCGGGTTGTCGAGTCAGGAAGCCTTGTGCGATGTCCCAGACCGGGCAGTTTCGCTGTTATCCCCGGTTGCTGGGAATTTCTGCCTAAATTCGTAGCCTCAGGACAACGACACCACACCCCGAGGACGGTTCGCTGTCACTCACCTCCTCCTTAGTGGAGAAAACCCCATACGGGAGATTTTGGAGAGGGAAATCCGAGTCCTTGTCCACTTGGATGAAAGACATGCTGGGCACCGAGCAGGGCTGGCTCTGCCGACAGACCAGAGCCCCCACTCCCCGGGCTGCCACGTCCTCCTAGGAGAAAGAGCCTCTCCAGATGTTGCAACCCAGAGCACAGAAGCACCAAATCCCACCCTCTGTCCTCAGCCCCAAACCAATGGCTGACCTCTCTCCATCCCACGCCTCTGCTTGCACCCCCTGGCCACGGTTAACGAGTGCCAGAGGTCTGCGTGACTCAGCAGTTCCAAACTGCTCCCAGCGAGGAGGGGATGGTGCAGAAAACGCTCCTGCTGCCGGGTACATCCTCCGGTGAAACTGAGGCCTTCTGGTACCAGCTAGATTGCTGAGGTGGGGGATCCAAGCAGAGAGCTCTGAGACCAGAGGCAGCTCCACTGATTTGCCTTCTGAGGGGTCCTTATGGGCCACAGTGTGGGTGAGATGATTGTGCTCACACTGAGCTCCACCAGGAGCTCTGCAACCTTTGGGAAGTTTCACAACTCACACCTGAAACTGCCCACCCAGTGCTTTTGAGTTTTGTAGTGCTGCACCTGAGTACCTTCCATTTTCTCCCTAGTTCCAGAAGCTTAAAAGAGAGATGGATGTGCAACCAACCAGAAAGAGCAGGGAGCCTGGGCTGTCTGATCCCCGTCCCAGCTCTCTCTCACTTGCAGGAAACTTTCACCCATATCCAGGGAAGGCAGAAATCATAAAGTCCCAGAATGGCTGAGTTTGGAAGGGACCTCAGAGACCATCTACTCCAACCTCATCCAACCTGGCCTTCAACACCCCCAGGCAGGAGGCAGCCACAGCCTCCCTGGGCAGCCTGTTCCAGAGTCTCACCACCCTCCTCCTGAAGAACTTCTTCCTCAGCTCCAGTCTAACCCTGCCCTGCCTCAGCTTCAAACCATTCCCCATTGTCCTGTCTCTAGACACCCTCATGAGAAGTCCCTCTGCAGCCTTCCTGCAGGCTCCCTTCAGATATTCCAAGGCAGCTCTAAGTTCCCCTGGAGTCTTCTCTTCTCCAGGCTGAACAACCTCAGCTCCCCCAGCCTGTCCTCACAGCAGAGGTGCTCCAGCCCATGGATCATCTTTGTGGCCTCCTCTGGACTTTCCACCAGCTCTGTGCCCTTCTGATGCTGGGGACACCAGAACTGGAGGCAGTATTAGAGGTGGGGGTCTCAGCAAAGGGACAGAATCCCTTCTCTTAACCTTGAGATAGCCTTGAAAGTAGAAACAAACAGCCAAGACCACCCTTTCTCAGTAAAAACGGTCAGATGCTTGTGACTGCCAAGGCAAAGAACTGGTTTCATGCTCAACTCTTTCTGCTTTCTGGCAGAGAAGCTGCAGTGTAAGATGACCCAACAGCACTGATGACAGCCCATCTGTGACAGCTCTTCACTAGTGGAGAGACAAGCTCACAGGGTGCTGTTTGATAGGAGTCTTATTTAAACAGCACAGCACCTACCAAAAATTCCTGTACCCAAGGTCCAGCTCCAGTCCAGTGGCTGCTGGAAAGGTTTGGGACACAGCGAAGATGTTTGGTGCCAAGGTTGCACAAGTTGTTCTTGTGCCATTTTATGAGCAAGCATCTTGCAAGCATGCTCCAAACACCCAGTGCCCATCCTGAGACAGCTTTGCTCAAGGGCTGTGCAGTGCTGTCAGTGTGCTGGGATGAAAATGTTCCTCTGCTAACCTCAACCTGGTGCCACAGAACACAGAGGTGGACTGAGCAGATCAACCAGCAGGGGAGACAGAGCCCACACCACAGCCCACAGAAATGACAGCCAGTCCTGAAGCATCAGGGAAAGGTGGACTTCCAGCTTCAATTCCAGCTCATCTATCAAGACCATGAACCCTATGAATATTAATGGAACATCTGCACAGGCCAGGCCAAGGGAGGTTTGTTGGCTGCTTGGAGGACGATGGGTGTGGATGTGCCCAGGGGCTGCTCTACCTGGCTATGGCTACCCCCACAGCACTGCAAGGCACAGTTATGTTTCCTGCTGAGTAACTGAGGGTCAGAAGAGTTGCTGCTTCCTAACAGGTGGTGGTGTGACTGCTGAAGGCAGTTGCTCTGCTTGTACCTTTTCTTCTTTTAGTCTCTCAGCTACAAGCACGATTGGATTTCCCCACATTGTGCAATCGACAGTCTCCTCTCTGCTTGGCCCTGAAGTGCCAGATCAGAAGGGAGAGAAAAGGACACTGTAGAAAAGGGAGATCAGAAGAAGGGAAGAGGGAGGAGGCAAACAGAAGGATTAAAGAACAGGGAAGCAGCAAGAGAGGAAAGCAAACACCCACGAAAGAGGAGGCTGCTGCTCTCCCATCCTCTGTAAGAGAGAGTTTAGCAAATGCTCCAAGGAAACACAAGATCCATGACCCCCAAAGGCAGACCATTACCAGAACTTACCTGAGAGAGTCAGTTATTCTCTCCTTCAGTATAAAAGCCAACCCCATTGTGTTGTGCTTCCTAGGTTGTGGTTAGGCCATTTTTAAGCACAAGATACTTCACTGATTGTGTCTTGCAGCTTCCTTTCCCTAGCTATCCACAGAGAAAGCTCCTGCTGCTGCGGGGTGTTGAGATGCTCAGTGTGCTGCTTTGTCTACTAATTGCCAGCCACAGCTTTTAAAGAGCATTCTGAATTTTCAAGGATGGAGGCAGCTCTGGTGAAAAACGGAATGTTTTAAATAAAGCCAAATCTCATTCATCTCACAAATGCTTCAGAGCAGCAGCAAGTTACCAAGTGAAATCTCAGCAGCAGATCAGTGCCATCTGGAGCAGAATTAGTTCTGCTTTAGTGTGCTCTTAAGGCTGGTGATAAGCAGAAGAGGCTGAAGTTACCATGACACTGCATAAACCACTCAACCCTTCAGTACTTTGGATAACCAGGGTGGCTGAATGGCAGAGGCACAGCCTCTGATCTGACAAGCAAAGGCCATCTTCATTAAAGAAACTTACTGGGCACCCTCACAAGACCAAAGAAAATCCCCCCTGCCCCCAAACAGGGATCACTTAGCCTGCACATCTGCTAAGGGGAATGTGGAGGGTGGTTGTGGCAGTGTGGATTTCAAACCTCAGAAGCAGACATCTCACCAGAGGAAGTGTCTCCAGAACCATTCTCTCCCCTACCTTCACAGAAGTCTGTGCACTGCTGTCAGACAGTGGATCCCACCCCCACTGCTGTGTTTCTTAGTAGCAGAATCACACAGGCAGCCCCTGAGCAGGCTGTGGATCCACATCTTTCACCTGCAGGTCTGCCCCCAACTTAAGGACATGGTCACAAAGGACCCCAAGTCCCACATGAGTGACAAAAGTTCTTCACCACAAGAGTGGTGAGAACCTGGAATGGGTTGCCCAGGGAGGTGGTTGAGGCCCCATCCCTGGAGGTGTTTAAGGCCAGGCTGGATGAGGCTCTGGCCAGCCTGATGTAGTGTGAGGTGTCCCTGCCCATGGCAGGGGGGTTGGAACTGGCTGATCCTTGTGGTCCCTTCCAACCCTGACTGATTCTATGACATGCTGCACAGGGAGCATGGAGAGCTCTCTGAGTGCCAATGCACAAGGTAGAGAGATTGTGGCAACTGCAGTGTCTCTGGCTAGCTGTAGGTGAGAATCAGAAGTGAGCTGATGTTGGGCTCTGCTCTGTGAATAAACGGAGGGGAAAGGACTCAGCAGTGGCAGATGCCCATGAGAATAAAGCAAGAGAGACCCAACTGACACAGCAGCAAGAGGCAGAGAGGCTCAGGTGTGGATTTTTTTTTCCAATTTTATTTAATCAAAGTTAAGACGTGGATAAACATAAATACAGCACAGGTACTTCAGATCATTCTTCATTTTTTGTGTACAGACAGACTGATGGATGTAACCCCAACGAAACCTGCAGTCAGTGAGGTGCATACAGCCTTCCCCCCACGCACACACACACAAACAAACAAACCCCAATGTCAACTTAAAAAAAAAAATAACAGAAAACCAAACCAAATCCAGGCAGACAAATCTCAGCACGCACTCTCATTACAAATGATTCATACATAAATAGGTAGAGGGTGCAAACAAGCTAATATGCCAACATGTAGAACCTCTCATTAATGGGGAAACAAACAAAAAAAATAAACCCAACAGAAGCAGCCATAATGATTAAAATACATTCAGTTACTGATAACTAGTTGTGCCATACAAGGCATTATCAAAAAAAAAAAAAGAAAAACCAACCCCCCCAAAAAAACAAACCAAAAAAAAAAAAGGAATTTGTGCTGCAGAGAAAAGCTTATATACAACAAGAAAATAAACTGCAAAAGGTAATGCATGCACGTTTGATCCTGGAAAAGCACAGCCCTCCAAAAAACAAACAAACAAAAAAACACAACCAAAAAGTTTTCTCCACATTTGTTATAAAAGCCCTCTGCACTCAACTAAAATTAAAATGATCTTAAAAGGATAATACTTGTAAAGTTTACTTAAGTCTTCAGCCACAGAAAACTGCAATGAAAAGTTCAGTCTCATTTTCCAAACAAACAAAAACAAACCAGAAACAAAACAAACAAACAAAAAAACCCCAAAACAAAAAGAAAACCAAACCAAACCCCCAACCCCCAAAGAATCTATTCATCTGCTGACATGCATGATTAAAAGGTCTAGGCAAGGTACACTGCTCTACGCTCCTGGTGACTAAGGAAAGAAAAGCTCAAGTCAATTCAATCTGCAGATGGTCAGAGGAGTCTCACGTTCCAGCAGAAGCAGCAGTTCAGATCTTCTGGATCTTTTCCCCAACGACTACAGGGTTCTCTTTTCTGATTTTCTCAGCAGCATCAGCTTTGTAGTTGTAGGAGCAGCTGTGCACGTCTGAGTAGCGGTGCATGCCGCAGAACACGTTCCCGCACCGGCACTCGAAGCCTGCCGACACAAACAGCAGCACTGCTCAGGACAGCAGCCTCAGCTGCTCACCAAAACACCTCAGTGTCAACCACCTGTGGAAGTTTTAGGCTGATGCTTTGGCAGGTTTTCCATAGATTGAGTAGAAAGGGGTAGCATGTAAATAGGTTACCATGGGATGTAAAAGGAAAATCATGGTAAGGTTTAAATCATAGAATTGTTAGGGTTGGAAGGGACCTCAAGGATCAGCCAGTTCCAACCCCCCTGCCATGGCCAGGGATACCTCACACTAGATCAAGTTGCTCAGAGCCACATCCAGCCTGGCCTTAAAAATCTCCCTGGGCAACCTGTTCCAGTGTCTCACCACCCTCATGGGGAAGAATTTCTTCCTAACATCCCATCTGAATCTACCCATTTCTATCTACCCACCCCCCCAGTCCTATCATTACCTGACACACCCTAGAAAGTCCCTCCCCAGCTTTCTTGTAGCCCCCTTAAGATACTGGAAGGCCATAATAAGGTCTCCTTGGAGCCTTCTCTTTTCCAGACTGAATAGCCCCAACTCACTCAGTCTGTCTTCATAAAAGAGGAGCTCCAGCCCTCTGCTCATCCTCGTGGCCCTTCCCTGGAGGCGTTCCAGCACCTCCAGATCCTATTGGTCTGACACTTAGTAAAGTTAGATGTATAAACTAACTCTTGCTCTTTTCTCAGCTCTTCACTCTAGCAGATACTAGCTGGTGCTTCTGCTGACTTGCTGACCTTGGCTGCATTCTTCTTGGGGCTAAGTACTAAAAAGCTACTCTCTGCTTTTCTCCTCTTTTTCCCTTCTACAGAAGGGAAGGGAGCAGAGAGGGGTGAAAGCTGTTACTAACCCCCTGGTTTTGTCCAGAGGGGTTCTTGTGTTATTTATAAATTGTAAATACCTGTAAATCTTGTATATTCTGTACACACTCATTGCATTTCATGTTTCTAGATTGCAGTTTTGCTTGTAAATACAACTTCATTTGCTTTCCAACTGAGCTGGTCTGGCAATTTTATTTTGGGGGTAATTTCAACCTACTACACCAGCCAAGGAGCCTGTGCAGAAAGCACAAGCAGCATAAGGAATCCATTCTGAAGTAATTACAGGAAGGTTTGGCTTGCCCCTTCCCTTCCTCCCACAACACATACTCCTGGAGACCTCTCCTCCTTTGGTTACAGGTCTTCACCCCATACAACTCCATTCTTCTCAGGCCCTCTTGCTCAACCACTGCAAAGCTGGTTAGTGAACAGCAGCCAGCTATAATCTAATTTCTCAGCTAAGCAGACTTCCAAAGGGAAGCGTTTGGGATTGTGAAATTCACTTAAAGACAGGAAGTTGAAAACCAAAATGATTCATGAGTGACTGCTGCTCAAGGATGTCCAGTAACAGGACAAGGGGCAACAGGGGCAAGCTGGAGCAGAGAAGATTCCATGGGAAGCTACGGAAAAAACTTTTTCTTTCTGAGGGTGCTGGAGCAGGCTGCCCGGAGAGGTTGTGGAGTACTCCTTCTCTGGAGACATTCAAAACCCACCTGGATACATTCCTGTGCAGCCTGCCCTGGGTGATCCTGCTCTGGCAGGGGAGTTGGACTTAGTCTTCTGAGGTCCCTTCCAACCCCTAGCACTCTGTGATTTTGTGACTAACTCTAGGAAGTGATAGCTGAAAGCACCTTTGGCCAAATGTCATTTCAAATCAACACCACTGAAATGACCATGCCCCACTTTTCCCTTAGGGCCTTGCAACAGGTCCAAAGCCTAAGCCAAGTCCAGGAGCAGTGAGATGAGTGTTCCTTACCAGTCAGCCCAACCTTCTTCCTGCACATGAAGCAACGATTCTTTTTCTGTTTCGGTTTGTCAAGTGACTTGTCTGGTTCTTCAGGTGTAGGCTCTGCATTCTCTGACACTGAAGCTGGCATTAAAAGAGGGGAATAAGAACAATGAAACACAAGGTCTATCCCTCTCCCTTTCCTCTCTCTGAATTAGATGATCACCTAAAGCCCTTGTGGTAAATTTAGGTTCTGAGGTAAACCATTTGGCTGCAGCTTCCACATCTCAAGTGTAACAGACTCAGGGTACTGGAACTTCTTCCTTCTAGATGTTCACAAGGAGAGAATTCACTGCATGCTCACACAGAGTTCACAACACAAAAACACCACCAAGAAACAGCAGAATTAAAAATTAGCTGTAAGGGTGAAGACTCAGTGCTGCCAGATCTGGGAAGAGGAATCCACACCCAAGTGTTTCCCCACCAGGGTTACCAGCATCTGCTTGGGAAAAGCACTGATATTAGGATCAGTGGAGTAAAACTCTCCCTTTCAAATACTGACCCAGCACTATTTTTGCTGAAGGCTGCAATAAAAGGCCACACAAATGCAGCATTTCAGAACAGCCTCTACCACTGTTGAGACTGCTGCAGCAGCACACCTGGGAAAAGCCTACACAGGGGCTAGTCAGCACCTGGGGTGAGAAACCATTAGCCCAAGATAGATTGCCAGGGAGGAATTACACCATCCTGAAACCCAGAAGGAAGCAGGGAAATACCACATTTTAAAGATTTTTGCTAAGACAGCTTCCAACCTACTTTAATATTCTCTCACATCTGCAAGGGACAGGTTACAGGTGGTAAGGGAGAACATAAGTAATAGTAGCATTTGCCTGACTCAGGTGAAAATAGAAACTGGCCCCTTTTCCTCAAATATTTGCACATTCCTTACATTACAAAACAGAAATAGAAACAAAAAAACCTCAACTTCATTGAAGGAAGGGCTAAGAGGCAATCTCTGCCTAGCAGCCACTGCTAGATCTCCAGTAAGTAAAGTACACCAAGCTAGGAGTATCTGCAGCAAAGGAAAGCAAGCTCCAGCTGGGAAGAGAGCTTGAAGCAGTGCTGCAGAGACAAGACAACAGCAAACCCAGACCTTTATCAGGGAAAGAGCTGCAGGATCTCTGTGCAGCTGGACTTCTGTTAGGCAGAGGCTGTCAGATGCAGTTCTGTGCTAGCCCTGTGCCAGCTGACTGCCCTTCTGCATGCCAGTTCTGCTGAGGCTTCCTCCTGTGCTGCTGAAAGGAAACAGCACTTTCCACTTTTGCAGTGTATCAGAGAGCCATAGAATGGGTAGGGTTGGAAGGGAGCTTTAGAGGTCATCCAGTCCAACCCCTCTGCAGTCAGCAGGGACATCCTCCACTAGATCAGGCTGCTCAGAGCCCCACCAAGCCTGACCTTGAATATCTCCAGGGATGGGACCTCCACCACCTCCCTGGGCAACCTGTTCCAGTGCTCACAGAGAAGAACTACTTCCTAATGCCCAACCTAAACCTGCTCTTCTCTAGTTTAAAACCACTGCCCCATGTCCTACTGCTGGATGCCCTTGTAACCAAACATTGTGGTCTGTCCCAAGCAACAGCAACAGGTAGCACAATACTTGACTGCTGGCAAAGGCTGTGCTCAGTGGACAGCATATTCCAGAGACAGACTGTTACACATGGTGCATTAGAGCATTTAGAAATCACCATCTATTTCACAAACAGATTTTCCTTGTCTGAAATTTGTAAGAATTGAAACTTTGGGGAGAAAAAAAAAAACAACAAAACTACACCACAACAACAAAAACACAAAACAAACCAACCAAACAAAAAATCTAGCCAAACAAAACCCACACATATAAAAACACACAAAAAACCCCAAACCAAAGCAAACAAAAAACCCCAAACCAAAACCACTCTCACAAACAACAACAAAAACCCTAACCCCTAGCATTCAATGGCTTTAAATGGCTGTTGAAGGGCACATTTCTGAGGGGGCCCATAGAATCCAAGCATTTGCAAGAATCAAAAGCAGTAAGGATGAAAAGATGTGAGGCAAGTACTGAAAGTAGTAAGATTTCCTCAAATGGATTCTGCAGTGCTGTACAGCACAGACATTGCAGCACTTATTCATGCATTATGACAGATGCATGCTAAGAGCTACTGCTGAGCAGTTAACATCCTCAAATTTGCATTTCCTGTTGGGAAACAAATCCAGTTACCTCAAGAGAAGTTTGCCTAAAGCCTCTGTTAGCCAAATGCAGGGCAAACTGGCCATGTTCCCTGCTTTTAACACATGTATGTGGGATCTTTTGTGGGTATGACTCTCACATTTAAAAGGTTTAAAAATATTTAAGGGCTGCTGCTCGCTGTGGAGCTGAAGTGGGAAGATTCTGCTGCTGCTGCCACAAGTCACTTTGTATCTACTGTAGCAACCTCAAGTTGATTTTTCAAGGAAGCCAGCCATTTGACTTCAAGTCCTCTATGACAACAAGGAGCCCTTAAGCCACCTTTAGATGACAAGGTGCCAGTGTTTAGCACTCTGTCTCCACAGTAGCTGTGATGAGGGCAATAAAAAGCCAGGTAAAAAGCAGTACCACCCACTCTGGAGCCTGCAGGAAACAGGTTGCAGCCACTCCCAGCTGCTGTACTTTGTTTAGATTCCAGGCCACTGCTTTCCTTGAACTGATCTCCCCTCCCTTCCCCCAGCTCCACCTTTAACCAGAGAAGGAAAGCACTGGCTGCCACTACTCTGAGCTGCCAGCTCACCAAAAAGGAATAAAGCTGGAGCACACATTTATCTGCAGCTGACAAGCTGGGCTGGCTGCTGGAACTTCCCTCTTTTCTAAAGCATGCTCTTTGCTGATCAAAACAAGCAGATCTTGGATTTCCTCCTAAAGGCAACAGCTTTTGCTACTTCTTTGCTTGTGCCAAACCTGAACTCCAGTGTACTGCAACTGACCATGGAAACAGCACCCATGAGAGGCAGCAAACTGCAGTGCCTGTACCCCTGCAGCCACAGCATGCAACTCATCTCTTCTCTCTGCCTACTCTGGATGTCACACGTGTCACCTCTGCATTACTGGACAGAGCTTCATAAAGACAAAGGTTCCTCATCCCCACAAGAAGGCTAGGAACAGCTACACGGACCTCAAGTGCATCCAAACAGCCACTGCTCTGGAAGAATGGAAGGTGAAGCTAAGTGCTTGCTGACTTGTTAACATCAGGCTGAAGGAACCTTCCTCCAACACACTGTTTCAGAGCACTCTTACCTACAGAGTTCAGTTTTACATCTTACTGATGTTTCCTCTCTAAGGAATCAATCCATTTCTTTCCAGGACCATCTACTGATCCAGCTCTAATAAGGTCCACTGAAGTTGATGCCAGTGATCCAACAGCATTCACCTGAGGCTCAGGTTGGAAGGGACCTCAGATCATCTGCTCCAACCTCCTCACCATGGACACCTCCACTAGACTTGGCTGCTCAAGACCTCATCCAACCTGGCCTTCAACACCCCCAGGCATCCACAGCCTCCCCGAGCAGCCTATATACCAGTCTCCAACCTCCTACTGAAGAACTTCTTCCTTAGATCCAGTCTAACCCTGCACTCCCTCAGCTTCAAGCCATTCCCCCTTGTCCTGTCTCTAGACACCCTTAGAAAAAAAGTCCCTCTGCAGCCTTCCTGGAAGATCCCTTCAGGTACTGGAAGGCAGCTCTAAGGTGCCCCTGGAGCCTTCTCCAGGCTGAACACCCCCAGCTCCCTCAGCCTGTCCTCATAGCAGAGGTGCTCCAGACCTTGGATCACCTTTGTGGCCCTCCTCTGAGTAACATGGCACAATTTGCTCCAGAACAGAAGTTGCAGTGAAGCAAGATGTGTATCAGCATAAGTACAGAACAATGATCAAAGCAGACAATTCCTTTTCCTCCTCCCTCACATCAACAGAAGCAGCATTCTAAGTTCTTCAGTCTGCAGCTAGCTACCCCTTTTTTCAATTCTAAACACTAGGGAGCCAGACAATACTAAATACCCTAGGAGCACACACATCTATTGCACCCTTGACAACAGCCTAAAATTCAAATTCAGGGTATGTGTGTGAACTTTAAGATGCACAACTGCAACAGCAACCCAATGAAATCCACTCAGCATCCCATGCAGGCTGCTTTCTTTCCAAACTCACATTTCCAAAGCAAAATACTCTAAAAAAAACTGGCAGCCTGACGTTTCCTGTGATTTTTAGTTAAGGGACAGCACAGGAGCAACTCTCCAGGAAATGAGGCTGACCCTGCCACTGTGAGTTATAAATAGGGATTGTAATTTAGAACTGCAATTACATGCTGGTGGTGTTCTTAGCTTCGAAATCGCTATGGTACAAAGAAAAGGACACAGCTGAGTACACCTGAGAGAGGTTGATCCTTGTCATATACATTGTAAAATATGAATAGGCCCCTGAAGTCACAGCTTCTAGCTAAGAAACTCATCTCATCTTCTCAGAGGGAGAATTAGAGGTGGAAAATTAGAAGGAGCCTAAGTTTACACAGATGGGCAAAGAGAGACATTCTTCTGCAAAGCAGCTGAGAAAGTCTTTTCACAGGCTCAAGTCACCTCACAGCACAAGCATCAAAGACTGTTTTAAATTAAATTAAAGCACCCCCTCCACCTCCCAGTGAAGAGACAGAAGATGCTGCAAAACCTAGAGTTTCAACTTACAGCTAAGCCAAAAAAAGGATGCAAAAAAACAGACTGACAAATTCAGGCACTGGGTAGAAGATGAAAAAAATCACAATACTGCCAGGAAGAACAACAAAATACAGAGACAAGGCAGCAAGATCAGCTTACAGAAGCTGCCTTGATATTATCTGATATGAAACATCCACATCAGTGTAAAGCTGCAGTGCCTGAGATGTTTTACTTCTGGGGGTCCCAGAGAGGGATGCACTTGTGTGGGAGCTGGGTTACAGCTAGCATGCAGCACATGCCAGGTTCCCTGCACTGTAGAACCAGGATGAAAGCAGAGCCACACTTGTGCTCCTTAGAGGTACATCAACTAAAAAATCCAGCCTGCAAACCTCCCTCTGCTGTGCAAATAACAGGGAATTTAAGGCTCAAACCTTTTCAGCACTTGTGCTTCTCTCGAGCTGGTCAGCATTAAAAGCATGCCTTCTGTGCACTGACAAAGCTGAGGCAACAAGAGCTCTCAGCTCCAGAAAGCTAACTAAAAGGCAGGAATTATCTGTCTGGCATCTAGCTTTTGAAGAGTAAACATGTTTCCAGTTGGCATCTCAAGGGCTGGTACAAAAATGGTGTTAGCATTAAACCTCAGAGTTTCACAGCTGCTGTTTGTGGGACTGAGGTGGCCTCACTCAGCACAGGAGCTGAATAAGGACTCTTCTATTCCCTCCCACAAAAGGGAGAGCTCAGGTTTTGCTAAGCATCTGAAAAGCAGAACTTTGACACCAGAAGTACAATGAAAAAAAATAAATACATATTTAGCATCTTTAAGTGGACTTAGATGTTGAATCTGTGGAAAACCCAAACTCCTATGGTTAGAACTAGCCTACAGAAACATAACCCACTGAAGCCTCAGCTGTGTCAGCACAAGTAAGGGCAAGATATTTACTGACTTACCTTTAAATACCTTTTCTAATGCCTATGGATTGCAAATCTGACTGGATCTTGGCTATTATCCTTTTTTTTTTTTTTTTGCCTTTTCCTAAGCAGTATTATTTAGAAAGCTCTGCAAACTTGCACATGGAAAGAAAAATGAATTTGCCTTGTACAAGCAGCAAGGTTTTTAGGCCAATCTAGTTCAAGTCACTCAACTCTTTTCAAGTAAGCAGAGTTTGTAGTTTGGTGATTTTTGTATTTGATAAAGTGAATTTCAGTGGATCAAAATATGACCCCACTACAGTTCAGAGATGAAAGGTTCTATCCTAGGTGTTTCATGACACTGTTCTTAAAACAGCTATGCCATAGCATTCCTCCATCACAGATACAGTCACAAACTGCTGCTATTTGCTGCAAAGGACTACAGTGAGAAGTAACAGATACTCAAAACTCTGCTGACATGGAATAGCTGTGGCATAAACCCAGAAAACCAGACTGGTCTATGATGTGCACTCCCAAGCACAATTAATACCTGTTATGGCAGGTACTGAAATCACCAGCTCAAGATGAAAGGTTTCAGTTTATGACTTGTCTTTTCTTAAAAGAAAGTTTAGCCTTATTTTGCCTTCCAGTTTCACAGAATAATTGGATTTGAGAGTAAGGCAGCTCTTGGAAAAATAAAAGTGTATTAAGAACAGCCAAAATTAATAAAATAATAAGTTCTGTCTCTGAAAACTAGACACCAACCTTGCAACTCTTCTGTCTCAGGTACTGTTTTGTCCACAGCCGTGCTATCCGGTTGGGATGATGCTACAGATTCTGTTAGAAGGGACTGACTGGACACAGGGCTGGAAGGAGTAGGGAAGAAAAGGGTGCAAGAGAAAAGTTGTTAATTTTATGAAGCATATTCACAGTCTATGAAGCATTCCTGGGGAAAAAAAATACTCTTCCATCAATATCTAGTTCAATGTGTGTCAAAACTGTTCCCTCTGAAGTTGTCTGTAACCACTGCAAACCATCAGTGTCTAAGCATCCTGGACAATGGGAATTGATGTAAAAAGTTAAACACTTTTGCATTCATACTGAATGCAATGAAGCAGTTTAACCATAAAAAGGGAAAACACAGTCTTTTGGGGTAGCTTGGCATACCATTCTTCCACAGGGAAGCAGCAATGCAACACTCAATAAGCAAGGATTTTTCTACCCTAAGTCAGCAAGATAATTGTAGAGGAGCTGCCTTTGGTGTTCTAGTGCTATGAACAAGAAAATTGCAGCATGTCAGTGTCTCCAGCAATAAAACATCTGCAGCTGTGCACAGAACCCCTCAGATTTTCACAGTGTGAAGTGGTGCAGGCCAAACTGCCCAGCCCTGCCAGCCATTCTGCTAAAAATCACAGCGTGGCCAGAAACTCACAGATGAAGCCCTTAGAGAGTTGTGGGACAGAGACTCAATCCTGGCAGCCACAGCCAAGCTGCTCATCCATCAGCTCTACTGTGGGACAAGACACAGCTGGAGTACCAAGTGAGATGTGACACTGTCCCATATGCCCAATTGGTTTACACTCAAGAGATTCATTCTGAATCAAAGAAATTGGATTATCCAGCAGCCCATGAACCACCAAAGCCCTACCAGCAGTCCATGACACAACCAGGACTTTGGAGTCATAATTTAAATTGCCTGGAACTGCAGGTAGGCCTCCATCTGCAGGCTTGAGCATCTACAAAAGGGCACTGCCAATTTACTGAACATCAGTCTCTAGTAATGCTTCAGAGTTTTGAAGTTGAATCACTTTTATTTTGGGGGAAAAAAAAAAGAAAAAAAAGGACAATTTTTTGAAGTGCAAGTCTAAGAGCAACCATCCCCTCATTTCTGCTGTAACCAGTAATTAAAGCAGTGATCAAAGCTTTCTTCCCTCTTCCATGGCATTGGAAAGGTGGTATGAGGAAAACCCAAGGCACTGCCCAGTTTACCTCTGAGCACTGATCTGGATGAATTTATTTATTTATTTATTTATTTTTCAAACACATACCAGAAGGGTTGTACCAGGGTAAGATATCCATTTCTACCCCAATTAGAAAGCTCAGAAAGGAAAGATCAGATATAGCATCAAGCATGGCACCTAGCTCTGAGTGCATATGCAGGATACAAGCATGAGATATAACACCTCCTATAAAAAGCTGAGGAGCAGAAAACAGTTTGAACATAATCAACCAACACTAACTGATGAAATCACCCTTGGGCTGCATTTTACTACATTCTGGTTCTAAAAAGGAAAGCTGGAATGAATATGACTGCAGGTCACCTGCCATAGTATAACACTAACATTTCTCACTCCAAAAGTTCTCCCAAGCACTTCAGTCACTGCTGGCTGTCTCATTCTGAAGTGAAATGCAGCCACTAAATAGAAACAAATTTGGCTTTTAGAAATGGAGAGCACGCAGTCTGGGTGACTTACACAAGAACATTGTGTCTCAACAAGCCAGCTGGAACTTACTTGTTTAGTAAGAAATCAGTTCAGTAGCACAACCTGTACTAAGATTCAGGCATCTCCCCTGTTCACTTGGTTGCCAATGGTGGAGCATCCCTAGCCTTGCACTTTGAGCAGGCTCCATTTGTGAGTCAGGGGAGGACAGTATGGTTGCTGTGGAACAGCTTCTATGCCCTGGACACTTGTGATGAGGACAGAGGAAAACTCCATTCCCAGCTGTGATCCAAGCGGTTTTGTCCATCCTGACCCAGTCATCCTTTCATCACCACTTTCAACTTTCTTCAGTGATGCTCCTGGCCAGAATCCCATTGCACCAGAAACCCAGGCAGGAGCAGTGTGAGTGAGGAGGATCAGGAAGTCAGTGGTCAGATGCTAGTGCTGCCTGAGTGCTTACCACAGAGTCACCATTTGTCCCTTGGCACTGCTGTAGCAAATGCCAACAGAGAGCTGCATTCATTCTGACAGATACCAAGCTTGCAGGAGACATCCTAGGTGCATGTCACCTAGACACATTTATCTTGGGCTACCTTGCACCTTCTAGTTTAACACATTATCATGCATTCAGGAGAGCTTTCTGCCTTTTAACAAAAACCTCCCATTTGTAAGATGTAAAGAGCTCTCCTTTGGTAAATGTACAACCAACTGCAGATTGTGGATTCAGAAGACTAGCCAGACAAAGCTCTCTAGAACAGCACGAAGCTGGCAATGCTCCTATTTGAGGCTAAATTCCAAAGACAAATTTGCATTTGAATGCAAGATGTAGCTGACAGATCAGCTACTATTGACTGCCAGATCCCATGCTTTAAAGTGAGCTGTTAGTTCTTACCTTTGCCTAACCCAGGCCCTACCTATGCAGTATCAGCACACTTCAGAACAATTCTGGGATTGCCTTGATTCACATTTTTACTTAAGAACACAGCACAATAGCAAGCACCTTACCTTGGCTGCATAGATGGAGTCGATGTAGAATCTAAAGGTGACTGAGTTTCCTGGGTGCTGCCTTCTGTGCACTGAACTGGTAAGGATTCAGTTATACTAGTGACAGAAGTTGCTGGAAGGAAAACACTCACGTCAATGTGTTCTGCTGCTTCCTGGGATTACAGAAGTCATACAATGCAATTATTCTTTGACCCCCATGCCACCAGCCAGGAAAGTAATTGAGTCTGTCTAGATCATAATGAAAGGTAATTTTACAGAAATTAATTCTGTTTGGCCATATTTTGATCGTGTTCAAGCCCCAGGACCCCAGAAATCACACAGCACAAGATTTTGAAGCTGGAGCTTTGAAATAGTTATTGTTTTCTCTTATATAAAAGTATCCACAAACAGCTTTCTCAGCATAAACTGCAACATTCTGACAATAATCCTAGAATGGCTCAGGTTGGAAGGGATCTCAGAGATCACCTACTCCAACCTCCCCACCATGGGCAGGGACACCTCTCAACCAGACTCAGCTGCTCAAGGCCTCATCCAACCTGGCTTTTAACACCCCCAGGCAGGAAGCAACCACAACCTCCCTGGGCAGCCTATTCTGGAGTCTCACCACCCTCCTACTGAAGAATTTCTTCCTAAGATCCAATCTAACTCTGCTGTCCCTCAGCTTCAAACCATTCCCCCTTGTTCTGTCTCTAGACGCCCTTAGGAAAAGTGCTTCTTCAGCCTTCCTGGAGAATCCTTTCAGCTATTGGAAAGCAGCTCTAAGGTGCCCCTGGAGTCATCTCGAGGCTGAACAAACCCCTAGCTTCCTCAGCCTGTCCCCATAGCAGAGGTGCTCCAGCCCTTGGATCACTGTGGCCCCCTCTGGACTCACACCAGCAGCTCTGTGTCCTTCTTATACTGGGGACACCAGAACTGGAGGCAATATTGGAGGTGGGATCTCAGCAGAGCAAAGGGGGTGAATCCCTTCTCTTGCCCTGCTGGTCATACTCCTCCTGCTGTAGCCCTGCACACAGCTGCCCTCTGGCCTGCATGAGGGCACTGCTGGCTCATGGGGAGCTTCTCAGCAACCAACACCCCCCTCCTTCCAAGTCTCTTCCTTCAGAGCTACTCCCAAACCACTCTCCACCCAGCCTGGATTTGTGCCTGGGGGTGTCCTGACCAAGCTGCTGTCTGCTGTGTCGTTTTTCCTTGTTCAGCCAGCAGTGTTAGCATGACTTACCAGGAGGGCTAATTCTACCATTGCTGTTCTGCCTCTGCAGGTGTTCTTTGTAGCACACTGAGCACATGCCGTTGGTTCGAGGATTCCCGTAAAACCCACAGCCAGTGGAACACAGCATGGGCACCTGGCTGCGGTTGGTTTCTTGAGCCATTTCCCCTTCTTCTGTGAACCTGAAACTGAAACATGCAACCTAGCATTTAGAGGCCTGAGAAAACTCCTTCACAACTGACATGTGAAAAAAAAAATCCCATGCTTTGCATGAGCCATACATACATACAGACCCTCCCAGCCCCACCATTTGATGGTCAGCAAGCAGCCTGCAAGAAGAGTCAGTTAAGAAAATATTCACAGAATGGCTCAGGTTGGAAGAGACCTCAGAGATTGTCTGATCCAAACTCCCCATCATGGACAGGGACAGCTCTCAACCAGACTCAGGCCTCATCCAGCCTGGCCTTCAACACCCTGAGGGAAGAAGCAGCCACAACCTCCCTGGGCAGCCTATTCCAGAGTCTCACCACCCTCCTCCTGAAAAACTTCTTCCTCAGATCCAGTCTAACCCTGCTCTGCCTCAGCTTCAAACCATTCCCCCTTGGCCTGTCTCTAGATATCCTCAGGAAAATTCCCTCTGCAGCCTTCCTGCAGGCTCCCTTCAGGTACTGGAAGGCAGCTCTAAGGTGCCCTTGGAGTCTTCTCTCCAAACTGAGCAACCCCAGCTCCTTCAGCCTGTCCTTATAGCAGAGGTCCTCCAAGCTTTAAATCATCTTTGTGGCCTCCTCTGGACTCACTCCACCATCTCTGTCCTTCTTACACTGGAGGCACCAGAACTGGGCATAGCATTGGAAGTGTTACTGCTTCTAGTAGTAAGTTAAAGGGAGGGAGGGGAGTGGGACACTTATGTTGAACTCTTCTTGAAACTTGAGGCCTTGACCAGTGAAGGAGAGTTCTGAAATGAAAGCCAGGCATGGTAACAGAAGCTTACTGCATAATGATTGTCATTAGCAGCAGTCACATGAACTCACATGTCACTGGTTAGTCACTGCTGCAGGACAACACAACCACTTGCCACAAAACCTGACCTGGGATTGTGAACATCCAAAAATATCACCCTGTCAGTCACAAATACTAGACTGGGTACACATCTAATATACCAGTCTTGTGTGAAAATACACTAAAAGTAATGAGAGATAACCATCAAGGTAACTCCTACAACATCCTTAGTTTCATTTCTCATAAACCCTGCACAAATAGTATTGTTTTTATCCCTGGCTTCTAAAGATCTATAAACTTCAATACAAAAAAAAAACCCAACCCCAACAAATTACCATTTTCAGTGTTCTGAGCCTTCTAACTATCTTCAAATGGTCCAGCTTGCAAATCACTTGTTGGTATCTGTCACTCAGGTAAGATTAATTTTCCATTTGTTGCCCCTCTAGAACTAGATTCTTGCCCCACTTGCCTATCCGTTTGGAAAGAAAAAATAGTTTCCACTAAGAAACTCAATTAAGGTATCAATTATTTCATTCAGGATCAGCTTTGGTCTAACATTTCACACTTCCTGATTCAAAAGCAAGCTGAAGCACAGATAATTTTACCTGTTGGAAGATGAACCAAAGATAACCAATATTACCGACAAAATAGTATTAAAAAAATAATATTTCACTTAAAATCTCTCCATCTTTCAATAGCAAAGAAAGTCCAGGAGGGAAGAGGTTTCAGGATATTGAATACTCTGCCTATTGCCAAGTTATAAAACTAGATTAAACCACAGTAAGAAGAAGATTTCCTTTCACATAAGGTGTATTTGAAGCCAAACACAAACAAGTTCCCCAGTACTTTGTTTTCAGACAAGTATCTTCATCTCTCCTGATGCATTTTGGGTTTGTTTCCCCAAAGAACATGACATTGATACCTCAAAGCCTTGAGTTGCAAAGCTAACAGCAACACAAAGGACAGCCAAGTCTGCTCAGAGCAAAAAAGGTTCTCAAAGGATGAGAAACTGGTCAAGATAAAAGACAAGGAAGGTATAGAGGCAGGAGACAAAAATCTCTGATAGTATCTTGTTCAGCTTCAACCTGCAATTAAGCTTATTGCAGCTGTTTGACTGCACTCCCCCACCCCATACAGAAGCATTTGCTTTGGACACACAAAGCCCCCATTGACCTCAAGCAGCTCAATTTGATTTTGCTGAAGTACTGTACTTGGAGCTGAAAGAGCACTTTCATTCCTGCCTTTCTCCAGACAGGCCTTTGGGATGAACCTGCAAAGCAGCACATGTGGGACTCCAGCTCTTCTGCTGGGCCCAGCTTCAGGACTGTCAATGGCCAGGAGCTGCCTGTGCTTTGGTAACTCTAAGATGAAACCTTACACAAGTCACCCTTGGCACAGAATGCTGCTGAGTGAAAGCCTAATTAAAAACCCCAGTTTGGACAGAACGTGTCAAGGACTAACAGAGATGTCACAACACAGGTATTAATCCTCTTAATTTGAGGCAACAGCAGATTAAAAGAGCCCTACAACACTAACTTTCAAACTTTTCCATGACAGCCTTTCTGCTCAATAGTTAGCTTCAAGCAGCACACAAGAACTCTGCAGCAGTTTCTGCTCATTTTTGTATTGCCCAGCACCACCAGGACTGAAGGCAACAGGTGTGAAAGCAATCCCAGCACAACAATTTCTAACACAGACACACAGGAAAAAAAAAAAAGAGTCAGCTCCAATTCAATAAACAAATTGTGAAAGGTGTGCAAAGATGCCCAGAAGTAAAACAAGAAAAGCTGGACTGGGTTCCAGCTAAGCCAGTTCCCGAGTTCATTAATCAGTGGATCCTGCCACCAGTCAAAGCGTAAGCCACTGGCATGAGGCTCCAAAACACTTTAACCTGCAAGGGGAAGTGCCAGGGATTCTTCTGAAGAGCTTTATTAAAAGCCACAGGAAGTGGGAGATCCTTCATTGGTTGCTAATATTTGGAGAATAAAATGGAGAAGAGATAGGATCAAACTGATGCAATGCTATGAAGTCAAGTGAGAAAGGTCTTGAATGAACACGATTACTTGAAGGAGGCAATTCCCCACACCAGCTCCAGTGCTCAGCTGGATCTTAAGTGAGGGTTCCCTGAGCCACCAAAGAAACCCACCAGGGAAAGACTGTTAAAGTTTTCCAACAGTTCAGTGAGCTCCATCAGTTGATACACACACACTAAAAAACCTCCAAAGTGACAAAAAGAAACACCACCAAAAAGGAAAGAAGCACAAGAGGAGGGGAAAAGCCTCTGGAACAGATGTGAGGAATGACATGACCAGGAGGAGCACCACACATTTTAGCAGCCTGCTAATCTATCTCAACCCTAAAGCCACAGAATACCAAACCAATATAAGCAGCTCTCGCTCCAACACCCTCTCCCATGATGTTCCCTCCCTCTTGGTGTTCACACACACCAAAAGAAGTGATCAAACTTAGCAGAGCAACCACCTCAATTTTTGCAAATTAGCATTAACAAGACTGGTTTCCAAGCTTGTGTTTGTCCTGTGTGCTATGACACACCTGAAACCACTTGTTTCAGCAGCAGAGCAAGCTTAAAGTATCAGGAGAGCCACTAGCCGAAAACAAGCACTGAAAACAGGTGAGAAGAGATCCAAGAGCTGGTGGCTCCTACCACTGCACTTCAGACAAGCCCCTCCTGCACACATCCACCACTGCCCAAGGGCAAGGGCCAAGATGACACAACACTGTGCCCAGAGACTTCAACCTGCTCTGGCAAGAATCAGACAGCTGCAAGCAGAGCAGCTGGACTCTGTCCCCATCTCAGCAAACACAAACAGCAAGAGATCACTGAACAGATGTTTGGGGGAAAGGGTGGGAGGGAAACTCCTCTCATCCCAGTTCTTGGCTTAGCTTCAGGTTTGTTTTGTTTTTGTTTTTTTCCAAAACTGCCCATAATTTCCCATGCAAAGAGATCCACAGCATGGCTGAGCCCAGCCTTTACTTGAACCAGCAACAGTAGGCTGGTACTGACACTGCACTGGAATCAAAGTGGAAAGAGGGCTTTTCTGCCACAGCCCCAGCTACACACCCCCACTTCAGGTCAGATCAGCTCATCTGATACCCAAAAAAAACCCCAAAAAATCAGGAATATTTGTTCTGGTGGTGTAAAGAGCTTGCTGATATGACAGACAATCAACTCCAGAGAACTGGCAGCAAAAAGGAAGTGACAAGGCCAAAGCAGGACTACCCCCTTGCAGTTAACCCTTGCTGAGCACCAAGCCTGCTGTAGAACACACCAAGTGCATCTCCCATTTGTAGTTTCAAGACTGATCTCTCAAATTGGCCACAGTACAAAACCTGAAACAACTTCCTAGCTAAGTGACAGTAAGGTCTTGGGATCCCACAGTTATAGGTATGTCCCACTCAGTTTGAGGTGTCACAAATGTAGAGCTTGTAAAAGCTGTTGGACACCTCTTGGCTCTGCCTGTCCCCACCCCAAACTGTGTTTAGGCACTGTTCCTAGGGCATCCTGTTACACTGAATGCAGAATTGATTCATCTTAAAGAAGAAAAAACAAACAACAAAAAACACCCAACCAAAATGAAGGCACAACAACAACAAACCACCCAAACTACACTATTTTAAGCATGTTCCCTGCTCCGTGGTAGAGTTGTACAACCAGTTGTATGAGCACTAATGAGAAGGAACCATACTAGAGGGAAGGGCAAGAGCCTTAAACAAGGCCCTTCAATGCAACCCCAGAACATCCATTTCATTGAAGTTTCTAGAATAAACAGTCTTTTTGTATTAGTTAAGATTTGCTAAGCTTAAGCTGAAATTCTCTCTGATAATTTTCTTTTTTAAAGTATTTCTTGCCCTTAGCAGAATGGTGGCACACAGCTCTCTAGGCTAAGTCCTTCATTTCCTACAGATCTGGTGCTTAAAGTCTACCCATTCCTGTTAATCCTGCCATACACAGACAACTTCATGCAGCTGTAAGGCCTGTTTACCACTGCTATAGGTCCTGCCATTTCCCCCCCCCACACACACACCAGAACACATCCTCAGAGCAAGTTATTCTCTGTACCAAGCAAAAAAAAAAAACCACAATAAATCACATAGAGGACATTCCCAATTATAAAATGCATTGGGCTGAAGCTGTAGAAACACTAAAGCAGGGCACAGTTTTTGGACATCAGATTCTCTAAGAATAGAGCTGCCTCTTCCAATCCTCTGCAGAGCAAATGAGATACTTGTGTACATCCCCTCCCTACAGAGCAGGCCTTGCAACACTGCTTTGTTTTTTTTTCTTTCCCTCCTCCTTTTCCTTTTAATTAAAATGTTTATATGCTACTAGTTTCAAATAACTGATTCCCTAGCTTTACAGGATTCAAATGTTAATCAGTAAGATCAGAGAGTGCAGTGTTTAGCAGGATTAAACACACAAGGTTTAGGAATAATCTCTCCCCCTGCACCCCAACAAAAAAAAAAAAAATCCTCACAGAAGCCAGCCTTCTCTTCATCTGTCTGCCCCAAAGGAAAAGCCTCTTCAATTCTAGTTGTCCTCACTCTTCACACAGTGGTAGGGGAAGTGAGCAGATCCTCACATCCCCTCGCACAGCTGAAGCAGTCTTGTGTTCTGCAAACACTCCTGCAATTTGTGACTGCTATGGGAAAGATCCCTCCCAATGCTAATGCTGAAACACAAGAGACTGCCCAAAGTTCTGCTTCAGCTGCAGCACCAAACCAGATGCACTTTGAACCACAGCAATGCCAGTTTTGAACATGCTTCTCAAAGAGAAAGCAGAGCATTTAGGGTAAGCTATGCTCTTCACTAACAAAAGATCAATGCACTGACAGATTTCAGTTGGCACTCACCTCACAGGATCAATCTAACTTTTAACAAGTGATTAAAATATTCCCTCCTCCATTCTAATCATGTTCCATAACGAAGCTGTTCAGCACTGATTTAAGCAGCACCAGTTCTAATGGTCATTTTCCCTTTGTGTTAGTGAAGCAAGGAAGAAACTGCAGAGATGATCATTTGTGCTGCTTAAAAAACACAAAGCTTTGTCCCAGGAACTAATAAAAGCATGCTATGAAGTTATGTAGATAATACACTTCATTTCAGAGCATGCACTGGTCTGGATATCTGATACCACCTGTATCAGCACAAGAAAAGGCATTTCGGTACAAAAAACAACAAACAAAGTGCATTCCTCTACAGGCCTATCAAAACAAATGGCAAATCAAGGTGGAAAAGCAGAGCTCTGCTAAGTCTAGCTGCAGAAGTTCCCAAAGCACTGGCTGTGTTTGAGCACAACCACTGCACAAGCTGCAGGGACATAGCTGCTCAGGTGTGCTGATGCAAGCAGGACACTCCTCAGGGTGTAAAGCACCAGACTCACAAATTAATAGCAAGTTACAGAAGGGTCCTGTTTTCTTTTTACTCTACTGCTCTCTCCAAAAAGGCCCCAATTTACATTCACTGAGCAGTCATTTGTAGCTGCTTTAAGGCATGACCATGTTCCAGTGACTTGCTAGGGAGCCAAGAACTGGCAGACTTGAATAGGGGCCTCAGTCATTACAGCTGAGCCCAGCTCACTGGTTGCACTCAGACATGTCATTTCATCTCCAGCTCACCCTGGCTAAAACACTACAGCTGCTTCAGATTTGCCAGCAGAGCTACATATGTAGTTACACTCTGACCCAGTTTCAGCAGAAGGCTTTGAGTTAGAAGTAGTGAATATGGTTAAGGACCAACTATGCAGGCAGATCTGTAAGGGCAGTGACCTTTTTGTTCCTCTAGCAGCAGAACACACAGCTGCTGCATTTTTCAAAACACAGGAGTTATCCAACTTCCTCAGCACCAAGAGAATCCATGCATTTTAAAGCTTCCCATTCACTCCAGCAGGCCTCTAGCTTTCTTCCTGCTCACAGCTAAATGCAGTTTTAAGTTTGTTTGAACTACTGAAGTAGAGTTTATAACAACTTAATATCAAAACCAAACGATTCAAATTGGTGACCAAAGACTTAGATAAGATGTTCTCTCAACTCACTTGACAAGCCATCCAACATCTACTTGTGTTCCTGTCTATTCCTGTTGAACAGCTTTTTATTTTTGTTTCATGCATAGACATATTTCAGGCGAAACCCAAGCACTTCAGACTCTCCTAACAGAAATCTTACCAAAACCAGAAGTTACAGAAGTCTTCACTTCTAAGTGGTCAGCAAGTTTAAATCCTTCAGTACAACAATTAAGATGTAAGACCCTGAAGAAAGCTACAGTGTAAATCCCAGATTTAAAGTGTCAAAAAGCCTGTGAAAGAATCACACAGGTGGGAAAAGCAGCCACAGGTGCAAGAGAAAACACAGCCTCAGAAGAGGCAGATGGACAGAGTTCAGGTCCTAGGAAGGAGCATTAGCAACTTTCCTAACTAATCTGAGCCAGAATATTGTAGTTTCATTATGACATCATTGCCCAGGAACACTTGGTATAGACAATGCCTCTAGTGTTCCAGTGCTTACATTGCTAACTACAGCTGTCTGCTCTTGTGCTCAAGGTTACCCAAGGAACAAGAGAACATTTCACTACAGCCTCTTCACTCTTACTAGGCAAGAACAAAGACGCTTAGATTCTATCCTGGTATCAAGAAGATCACTGATAATTAGGATTCAGCTTTCTATGCTTGTCTGCATACACTATTAATAGATGTCACTTTGAAACTGTAATTACTACTCATGGCCAAGCTCAACCTTACTAGAACCAAAGATTAACTGCTGCAAAACAGGGTACCTTCAGAAACTCTCATTCGCCTCATGCAAACACACATTACTCGCAGTGAACACTTCAAGTCTACAAACAAACCCAGAAGTATAAACAAGTTTTTCTTGCTTCTTTCTTTTGCTTCTATTTCCAAACTTCAATATAGTCACCATATTAAATAAAGGGGCAGTTCCACAAATAAAACCTCTCTGCTGAAGATGAATCCTAAACAAAGCAAATGCAGAGCAAAGGTAACAGGTACGTTTTATTAATAGGAGGAGCCACATTTTGTTTACATGAGATTTCAAAGAGGCAGAAAAACAGACAAAAGGAGTTTGACAGATGTGTTGGAAATCCAGAGAGCTGCTACACACACAGAGCTGGGCATTCAGCAGGTGAGGTTTCTGGCAGGAATGGCCACTACTTCATGCAGGAGCATCTGCAAACTGCTGTGGCACCTAAGAGACTAAAGGCAGTACTCTCTATACAGCCTTCAAGAACTTTCCTTCTATTTATCATGTACTTCAATTTGAGCCTAAAGCAACAAAACACAACTCCAGATGCCAAGGATTATCATCTGCAGTATGTACATCTGGACTTAGTTGTTCAAGACTACAACTGCAGTATCACCAGAATTAGGCTCTTGCACATGACAGTACCCAAACTTTGTGAAATTCAAAGGAACAATTTCTTTTCCTCCAAGAGCCTCTTATTTATTTCATACTCCCCTAACAGCAGGGGACTTGCAGGCAACCCCAGGTAATCCAAGAAGCTCCAAGCCCAGAGAAGCACAGGCATGCTTTCAGAAAGAGCACCCCCAGCATGTTCTAAGTTGGTCTCTTCAGTGACGACGATCAGAAAAATCTAAGCTGACAAAGCTGCCTTTTGCAGAGGTCAACCTGAATGCCAGAAAAAAAAAAACACCACAAAACCAAACCCACACACACCACAAAAGTCACTTCTTGGGTTCAAGGGAAAAAACACAGCAAATAACCCTTGGAGCTTGACATGCTTATTTACAGCAAGACACAAGAGCGACTTTCAGTAGAGATAACTTGTTAAACATTAAAAGCACAGAGATCACCCCAGTGACTACAGCTGCTCTGGACACAGGCACCTCAAGTGAATTACAGACCAAGGAAAGCAAACAGGAGAGAAGAGCATGCTGCATGTTTTGGGAAGCTGTTCTTGCACTGCTGTCTCTGGGAGAGCCATAGGAGAGAAGTCCAAGAGGTGTATCTGAGCAATGCTGAGAGGACACTGGCCAGCTGCCCCACTGCTCACATGCTGTCCTACCCAAGGCACTGTATACACAAGTCAGAGGGGAGACCAAAGTGTTTTTCTCTCCAAATATGAGGTTGTACTTACTCAATTCAACATACCCACATCACCTGAGATTTAAGGCTGGAGGCAGACAAGATCAGCAGGTCTGTGTTTGGCTGTCTCTACAATAAGACTGCCATGGGAATTTTACATGAAGTTACACTTGTGATGGAACACACAACTAGTAAAAGAGCAAACTTTGAGGGAGTGCCTCTGCTCAAGATGAGCAGAGAAGGTTACACAGGTTAGAAAACCCCAAACCACCTCAGCATTTGCTTGGCACCACTCACTGTGTCAGCTCCCACAAACCAGCTTCCACCAAGTGTAGCTGAATCAGTGTCAAGCTGTGCTAGCCGCAGATACTGCTTCAGGAGCCCTTTTGTCTCCTCTGGAGTTTGTGTTAGCTCACAGCTGTACTTTGGCATCAAGGTACCTAAACCAAAGGCTGCAGGAACCCTCAAGCTGGTCCTCATATTTGTACACAGCCCTGTAAATTGAGGGTTTGCTTGAAATCTGTCAGATTACAGGAATGTCTTCTTTTAAAGCGCTCTGTAAAAGAAAGTCTCCCTGAAACAGACAAGACAAGGCAATGTTCTTCAATACGAGATGCTAAAGAAAGAAGTCAGACATTTCTGAAACCAGAGGTTAGAATCAGAAGATTCTAAAATTCTCATCATTAAGACACCAGACCAAAGCTTAAGGGATGCAGAAGCAGGGCATCTCCATAAACTATCACAGAAGCACAGCATGTCAGGGAATGGACCTCCAGAGATCATCTTTCATGCTCTATCTTTCAAACAGGTTTTGCTTTGCAAACTGACAAAAAATAATCTGCAAGAAGGACTCAAACACTTCCAAGACTCCTCATGTAATTAGTGAAAGAATAAATGTAGAATCAGTAATGGCTTCCTTTGAGCTCTAGTGAATAAGTAATCTTCTCTCAATACAGCAGAAGTTTCACTTATTTTAAGCATATCAAACCCAGAAGAGATAAAAGCCTCTTTAACACGAGCTCCCAAAATAGACAGCTTCTTGTTACCAAAACACCTGTTGCTGAGAACTGACAGCAAGCACAAAACACTTTAGAATTTGTTTTTGTAAACAGCACTACCCAGAATTTTAATCAGCTCATAATGCTACAGTTCTACACAGGCCTAATGCTAAGGGAGGTCCTACTCTAATATCAGGGTTCCTAGCTGTTAATAACTAAAACCACCACCACCATCATCATCACTTCTGGCTAGGGCATCTTGAGTACAAGTTAACTTTCAAGAGTGCTGATTACCATGCATGTGGTGCTCTATTTAGAATTATGCACCAGGTCTAATTTAAGTATTCAAAATTATACAATACCCTCACTGTGGTTTGATGGGGAATTCAACCTAAAGCCTGACAAAACAGAGGGTATTTAAGGACAAGTTTTCAGCAGCATAAGCATGATGTTCCCTGTGGCAAAGCTGCATTCCTCATCTTTTGCAATGTACTTAAATTTAGCCAAGAAACTCCAAGGTGCTACTTTGTTTTAACCCCAATGCTATTCTGGGGGGTTTTGTTGTTGGGTTGGATTTCTTTTTTCCCCCCCCCCCCCTTAAATATTATTTCAGTCACTGGGGAAGCCGGGTTACATGATCCTGAGCACGTTACTAGATGGCTAAATACTAAAAGCTATGACATGGCACAAAGCATCAGAAGATTTTGTACAGTTGATCATCAACCACCATGCTGGACAAGTGACATTTATATCCATCCCTTTAATAGTATTTCACTGAAGATATGAATACACCAACTGGTCACACTGTGAAGTTTTGCATCTTTCCTTAGTTTCCTTGCAACTGCAACTTTACCCTTCATGAAATACTGCAACATGTAAATGTCTAAGTGCAGCAATATACACAATCCAGTAAATATTTACGTGCAACCAACACAATGGCTTCATGATACAGCTATGTTAAGAGTTTGAGATGCTTCTGGCAGTGTTGCTGGACAAGGAACTGATCTACCTTAAGGATTTCATACTTTAAAAGCCTGGATTGGTTCTCCTTTGGAGCAAGTCCAGAGGAGGGCCACAAAGATGATCCAAGGGCTGCAGCACCTATGTTATGAGAATAAGCTGAGAGAGCTGGAGTTGTTCAGCCTGGAGAAGAGAAGACTCCACGGGCACCTTAGAGCTGCCTTCTAGTACCTGAAAGGATCCTACAGGAAGGCTGCAGAGGGACTTGTCATGAGGGTGTCTAGAGACAGGACAAGGGAGAATGGTATGAAGCTGAGGGAGAGCAGGGTTAGACTGAATCTGTGGAAGAAGTTCAGTAGGAGGGTGATGAGACTCTGGAATAGGCTGCCCAGGGAGGCTGTGGTTGCCTCCTGCCTGGGGGTGTTGAAAGCCAGGCTGGATGAGGCCTTGAGCAGCTGAGTCTAGTTGAGAGATGTCCTTGCCTAGGGTGGGGAGGCTGGAGCAGATGATCTCTGAGGTCCCTTCCAACATTCTGTGATTCCATGACTGTGTCTGGTTTGTGGTTCAGTTCTACAGCTCTGTGCCAGAACAGTCAAGGTTAACAAGAGGAAGGTGAACCAACCTAGCAAATATCAGAGCTGAACTTTAAGGTACAGGCTCACTCAGAACATAAACCAAAGCAAACCACACGAATGACTAATAAGACAGCAGGAAAATTAAGTAAGAGTTGCCTTGTGCCAGCCCTAAGTATCCAAGAAAGAGTCAGATTAATAGGTGAGGGGCTAAGGAGCGATTAGAAATTAGCAGTGAGAGACAACTCTCCTTTCTGACAGCTTCCAAAACTACACTCCTTGCTCTGATGGACAGGGGGTCATTACACTGCTTAGGAAAAGCTTTAGAACCATTGGGAAGAAAACCCCCAAAGCTGAGTGAGGACAACTGGCATTTTTTTTCCCCCCCACTGCCATCACAGAACAGAACATTGTGGGGGGAGGAGGGTGTTATACTTCTTTCCTGAGCCCATAACAGTACAGACTGCACATATTTCAGCTTCTCAACTGAGAAGAAAGCCAAAGCCAACAGTTTGAGTAGAAGTCTGTATTACAAACACTGTGCTTTAATCACCAGGGCATCCTATTTACCAACTAACACTATAGGTACAACCCTGCCAACAGCCTTTCTGATAACCAGGTTTACTAGGAGTTTTTTTTCAGACAAGATTCGGCTATATGAGCCTGCATTTCTAGTACAACATCTCCCCCACTGACTGTCCACAACACTTAGATCAGCAAGTTGAGAGCACAATAGCCTAAAAATAGCATGGCTGGATGCCACTGTCTCCCCATTTATTATGATGGTACCTTTGTACAGAGTTCTTTCTACAATTCCACATAGAAAAATACTGCCATAAATGGCTCTAAGGGAGGAACTTGTATTCAAAAGGGCCAAGCTGTTTAGTGTCATGGGATTCCCCCTTTTCCCTTAAGCCACATAAACAGAAGTTTGCATTCTTAGAAACATTTTGAACAGTAACTCGAAGTACATCTGACTTGTCATTTTATCCTCTTGCCATAGTGATTGCTTTCTGCTGGAGAACAGATCAACACATGACAGGGTAACAGCACTTTCTACAGAAAGACAAATTCATCATATGAAGTAGACAAACACAGAAAATGCAAGCCAGAGCTCTCCTAAGTTATTTTGCTTGGTATATTAAAGCCTGTATTGCACTTTAAAATGGATGAAGAGGGAACAAAATCTGCTCACAAGATACTGAACCTCAACTGTCAGTAAGGTGTGGCTTTCTGTCAGGACACTCATTCCCCTCCATTCACAAACACTGCCCAGTGAGACTTCCAGCAGGAAACAATGGAAAAAGAACACAATATATTCCCTTTTATTATGGTGTAAGGTCAGCAACAAGACACCAGACAGACCAATGCCTTTCAGCTTGGCCTAGAGATACATTTGCACAGCTTCAGCACTAGGCTAATTCTACAAGAACCACATCCTTGCTGTGGCTTGAAAACCAAAAGCCCAGTGCCTTAACACTGTCCCTCAGAAACCTCGTCTCACTCCTTTTGTGAAGCTAAAATCCCCACACTGCTCTTTAAGAACATTTGTATCCCTTACAGGACCACAAAACACATCTGGCCAGAAGAGACCTCCAAGCTCATCCAGTCCAACCCTTTACCCAGTGCTGCAGGGTCAACAATAAACCATGTCCTTAAGCATAAGCTCCACAAGCTGCTTGAACATCCCCAGGGATGGTGACTCCAGCACTACCCTGGGCAGAATATTCCAATGCTTTTAGGACCCTTTCAGTGAAGGAGTATTTCCTAACATCCAGCCTGAACCTCCCCCAGTGCAGCTTGGAACCATTTCCTCTAGTCCTGTTGCCTGTCATCAAGAAGAGGACACCCCTCCTGATTCCAACCTCCTTTCAGGGAGCTGTAGAGAGCAATGAGATCTCCCCTCAGCCTCCTTTTCTCCAGGCTGAACAATCCCAGTGATTACTAAAAAAAAAAAAAAAAAAAATCACTAATTTTAACCTCCACCCCTGGGGTTCAAAACAAGACTTCCCCATTTTAACAACTAGCTTGATGCTGCCTAATCAAACCCCTCACATTTGGCTCTGTCTGCGCCCCTCTAAGTTCACCAGACAGAGCTACCAGGCCATACAGAGAAGTTTCAATACATTCTTCATCTCAGGGCCTTGACAGTCTGAGAAACTAAGGTGTCAGAACTGCAGCAAGGACAAAGGTACTCTTCAACAGAGCAGACTGATATTTCAAGCATTCTGATCATGCAGTGGGGGATCTGAGGGAGAAGATAAAAGGCTAAGTGGGTAGCAACTAATCAGGGATTTATATACAGAATGACTAGGTATAAACTTAAGCACATGGGTCACAGGCACGTTATGATTTTGCAGAACAAGCAGCTAATTCATGCAGTAAGAGACCACAGGTAACAGTCAAAAAGTTTCACAGACACCAAGATAGAAAAAATCAAATGCAGAAAGGCAGCACAATCAACTGAGTGCCCAGAGTGTGAAATTGGATTTTTTTTGTTGTTGATTTCAAGAAAAAATTGCAGCCAACCAATTACTCCACTGCTATACGTGGGAGACTTAAATCTCAATCAAAGCACTAAGTCAAGTTTGACTAGACTTGTTAAGAAAGGAAAAAAGTAATACACAGCTGCCAGGCCAGTCCACAACAAATCAAACACTGCTTGATGTCAGCCCCAGTCTCAGCCCCTGTCACACTCACCTGACAATTTGTTTGTTATGTAACTAATAATACACTTACCTTGCTCTATTGTTACTAAAGCTCTCTTCTTCCTCTCTCAAGATACTTTACACAAACCCCATGAAAATACACTGATGTTTGAAACAACCCTATTGAGCAATTCAAACATCTCTTCCCTGAAATGTGCTCAGGTAACCCTCCCATATTGCCACAATGATTTTTTTTTTTTTCTGTTTTGCAAGTTAGTAATTAAATGTTTTTAGTATCATAAACCACCACATTAATTATTTTCTAGTTACTTCTCACCAGGACAGTAACACTGGTTTGATAAATAATCCTAATACTTAAAGGCCTTTATTCAAGGACTTAACATCAATAGTCAACAATACTTCAGATTAGCATGATTTTTTGGATAGCAGAATAGCAATTTGGAAAACTCTCCCATATCAGCAACAAAAGCCACCTTGCAAGCTTCTTACCCAATTCTGAAGGAGCTAGGCATGAAGAACAACCTCCAAATGTTTTAGCTTAACACTCACAACACAGCCACTACCTTGATAATGATGCAGGTTTCAATACAGGGTCATTCTGCTACACGGCAACATCACAGTGCATTAAGGCTTAGTTCTATATATGATTTTAGAAAAACATCTTAAATTCACACGCTTCTTTGCAGCCTCTTACCTGCCCTGCCACCCCATCCTCAAAACCCAGCATGATCAACAACTCATTAAACACTTTCTTCTGCCAATCTAAGCCCAGAGTTACCTATTTGCATAAAAAGGCACGAGTAAACACAATTTAAGTCCAAAACCCTACTTCTTTTGCCTGCAGAATCAGTGGTTCCCTCTTGCCTCTCACCTCCAAATAGAATTTAAAAGCTTAAGTGGCAAATACCTGCCTTCCCCATGCAGTACTCTGCTTTCACCAGCTCAGTTATACTCAACAGTACACCCATGTAAACTGTCAGGCCTCCTGCCTGGTTCAAGCTAGTGGTGAAAAACTTCACACATCCAATACAAAACACTTAAAGCAACTGCAAGAACCTAACTCCTGCCTTCGAAAATACTAGTCAGCTCCCACTCCAGTTTGTTTTATTAAGCTTATATTTGTTTCCCTAATGCTTCACACAGATAAAAATGCATTAGCCCCATTAAGTCACAGGACACAGGTGCAGTGTCACCCTCAACCCTGGGCCAGTCAAACTGTTCAGGTGGTTGCTGGGGCCTGCCAAGTCAGCCACACCGTTTACAGTTCAGCTCTCTAGCTACAGGATTATAACCTCTCAGACTGACAAATACTGTATCCTGAAGGTTAAGGTCCTGTGATACAAACACATCTTGACAGGGCTGAGTGGCTGAGCAGGGGTGGTCTGCAGCATGGAGACATTTTTGGCTTCTGCAAGACTGCTGAACCATTCAGGGAAAAGCTTGCATTTAATGAAACTGCTGCTTATAAAGGAGCTATTTTTGGGAAATGCTCAAATGCAAGTGTTCATTTGTCTAAGAAATACTCAAAAGATCGTCTTAAGTTGATCTAAAGGGAACAGAAGATGGATCAAGTTAGGATTTAACTCAGTTTATCTCTTAATGCATAATTTAATAGCAAAAAAAGTTATTTTCAAATTAAAACCCTTTGGTTTCTGTCAATAACTGGAAAAAACACAAATTGATGGAGGAGAAATTATTTCTGCACTGTCAAAGCTTTGTTTTTGCTAATCTCTATTTAGCTCAAAAGCCCTATAAACACAGTTGGAAGAAGGGATCTGTTAAAAATATATCACCCCACCCCTTCAATTAAGGGCTGAGAAGCTTATGACACATCTGAGACATCCAACAAGTAGAGAAGGGTTTAATGTTCTTGATATTTCTAAAGGTAAAAAAGGAGGTTTAAAACCCCCAAACATTTCACACCTTTTAAATGGATTTTAAAGCAAGAATGGATCCAAGCTGTTGTTATTCCTTTGTAGGTCATGTGTAATTAACTGCTTATTTTCACAGAACCTTATTACACTGTAAACATCACTGGTCTGATCATCTGCCCCACCCAGGCTCAGCTCCACACCACAGGAGGCCAACTATCTCGGTGAGGAGTCCTTGTATCTTCCTGAGAGGGCTGCCCTTCCAGAACCAATCTTCCCTTGCAGCAGCACTGCTGTCGTGACGGAGCAGCTCCTGAGCTCAGCCCTTCACCATGTCCGGCCTAGATACTGCAAGCAAGCTGGTTAACAGGCTTAGCTCCACCTCTGCAGCTATGGGCAGATGACCCTTTTTGGATCTAGCTGAAACTCTCTTCGATGACACTGTTCCTCTCCTCGACTCCCTTCTGCCTTGGGCACACAGCAATTAGCAGAAATGATCGCTAACCACTTGCTAAATAGGGGGAGGAAGAGGAGAGGTGAGAGCCAGTTGGGTTGGTTGGAGCCACTAATTCAAACCAATTTAAGCTGGCCAAGAGGCCTTTGCCTCCAGTGCCCACACGACCCACTCTGCTGCAAGAGGCCCCTGTGCAGAGCAGAGGGCACTCAAGCAGCAGGGATGTGAAGCCCACGTCACTGTTTGCAGGGTGAACGTCTGCCCTCCCTAAGACTCCACACATGTTTGACAGAGATCATCCCACGGGAGCAGTGCAGCTTTCTCTAAGCAGTATTAAACAGAGCCAGAGCGAGAGGTCACCATCCCAGCACGTGGTAGGCCACTCACTGCATGGCACTGGGCGGTGCCACCTGCAATGGGTGAGCTGCACAACACAGATCCCCTTGGACTCTTTACAGGACAGATACAGTTGAGCCCTGCTTTTGCACCCAGGTCTCCAAGCATTTGGAAGGGTATCTTCTTCCCAGCAGAGATGTATATTATTGAGCCCTGCTTTTGCACCCAGGTCTCCAAGCATTTGGAAGGGTATCTTCTTCCCAGCAGAGATGTATATTATTGAGCCCTGCTTTTGCACCCAGGTCTCCAAGCGTTTGGAAGGGTATCTTCCCAGCAGAGATGTATATTATTGAGCCCTGCTTTTGCACCCAGGTCTCCAAGCATTTGGAAGGGTATCTTCTTCCCAGCAGAGATGTATATTATTGAGCCCTGCTTTTGCACCCAGGTCTCCAAGCATTTGGAAGGGTATCTTCTTCCCAGCAGAGATGTATATTCCATCTTGGCACCGGCAGCAGACACATAAATCCCACAGCACACAACACGTTCACAGTGTTTAAGATGTGCAGATGGAGCATGTGCAGGAGCAGGGTTTATGAACAAGAAGAGCTGCAACAACCAATCGTCATGCAGGGACACAATGGGTCCTGCCAGCCACGGCTTCAAATGCAGGCAAGAAACATTTGCTGTAGCCTGAATGCAGAAGTTGTACAGCTGTGCCAGCAAAGTGGTGTGTTTATCCTTCAGGGCAGATTTGCTTTCTACAAACAGCCTGCGTTAGAAGCATATACATGTGGCAAGAGAGTTGAGCATTTCACTTGTGTGGAATAAATCAGGGAAATTGGTCCCAGGTAATACATCTTTCCTACACTGGGGTGCATAGGGGATCTGCAAAGAATGGCTACTCAGTCATCAAGTAATATGAACCAAGTTACCTCACACATTTAGCTTTTACTTCCTGCTCTAAGCAAAGAACAGCTTCTGGCTAAATGCAGTGTTTAATAGCACATAAACACTTAGTTTCCTTTTGTTTAATCAATTCTAATAGTCATAAGCTTATAGAAATCATAGGAAACTACACTACTCTTCTTGCCCTCACCTCAGACATCTGATCTAGTCACTCAGTCTGGGCCTTGCATCACTTTTAAGTTCAGAAATGAATCAAACCCCAGATATTTAAATACTTACATATCCCAGTCTTAAGTATCTTCCCCTGATACATGAGATCTGGCACATGTCTCAGCTAAAAGACCATATACAGTCACCACTCAATCTAAAGTAGTATTTCCAGGCTTTAAATACAATCTAGAACATTTTAAATGCAATAAACAAAAAAAGACAGCAAGAGTGAATTAGTAATTCAGACCTACAAGCCACTGGAGCATGGCAAGTTGCCAGAGAGTCAAGACATTGACACATATAAAAGTAATCCATACTCATTTGGGGAAAAAACAAATGGCTCAATGTAGAGCTGCAAGAATGAGGTACACTAATAATCACACTTGTTTACATTCAGTGAACATCTAAGCAATTGCCTTCGACTGTCGTTTAGAAGATTGTTGCTCAATTTTCACATCCATTCTTCTATCATCTCGACTAATCACACAAAACCCATCAAACTCCTCAGATTCAACAAGTATTAGGTCCATGAGCACATCTTGCCAATTGCCAGGAACAGCTGTGTATAGACAGAAGTGTTTTGATAAAAAATAAGAAATATTTACAGGAAGTAAGAAAAATATATTCATCATTCTGAAAGCATTGTTCTGTAGGTGGCCTCACCTAACATACTGGTCAGAAAGGAGGACAATTCAAAGAAAGTCTTGATTTTCATTAGAAATCCCCCCTCTGCTTCCTGACTCACCACTTCCTGCTCTCCCACCCCCTCTCACCCTATCCCATGGCATCCATGGCAAATCAGACTTTTCCTGTCCCTGGAGGTCTTTCAGATGCAGAAAGTCTCACAAAAAATACCCTATATAATAAACCTGGTAGAGAAACCTCCAAGAAAAGACCAGCTATCATGGGTCAGTAGAGGATTCCAAAGAGATTGTGACCCATCCCATAGGAAAAAAAAAAAAAAAAAAAAAAAAAAAATCACTCCCCCACCCCATCTCCCTTTTTTTTTTTTGGGCTGGACAGGTAGCAGCTGCAACACAGGGCAATAATACTTAATCTTCCTGCCTGTGTTTGTAATCAGAGCTGACAGACCCAGATAATCAGCAAAAAATGATTTAAAAAGAAGAGAAAAATTGCAGTGTTGTACAGAATTTTTACCTATCTTTGTTCTAAGTGCTAAAGAGCTGTGAGACATTCATCTCATCAAGAACAAATATACAGACAACAGCACAGCAGCCTTCAGTGATACAACAAAAGACAATTTAAGACAAATGACTTAGAGCAAATGCTATCACTGAATAATCCCATAGCAGCTGTCATAATTAGTTAGCTCAAATCTCATCAGCAGCAGAGAAGTTAGAGTTAAAATCGAGCTCTCTTCCTGTAACATTGTGTAACTCCAAAACAGCAGCATTATCCTTACTATTTTAGAATTAACATTTCTCCATAAGATAAGGTGGAACAGCTCGATCCTTTCACACAAAAAAACCCAGTGCAAGCCAACAGATGACAAAAGAAACTCGGTCAAGTTTGAACCTCTCAGCACCTTATTTCCTGTCTAAAGAGCCCTTTTGTTCTGCTTCCCTGCATAAATGTTAATATTCTGCCATCATTAGAAAACGGAACAATGACAAAATGCCCCACGCACATGAACTTCACCGCCCCAGGGGGCAAAATAACGCCACACGACGCGATTAGAACCGGAAAATTCCTACCAACAAAATCTCCACAATTTTCTGTTTGCTTCACCCCAGATTAACTTCACTTGAAGCTGTGCTTCGGTGCAACCTAGCCTGGAAGAGGAGCCCCGCCTCCCCCATCCCTATTGGCCGAGGCAAAGGAGCCCCGCCCCGACAACCGGGCTCCGGCTCCCGATTGGCTGAGTGGCGTATCCATTATTTAAAGAACTTTTCCTTGCTAGCAGGTTAGGCTGGGCGGTTAGAAAACCCTGGGCAAGCTGCTTCTTAAAGGGACAGGACCCCGCGAAAAACTACAGCCTTGGGCGCCGCGTCGCCCCGGGCGAGCTCCCGCGGATGCCCCCGGCGAGCGACAGCGGATGACCAGATCCCAGGGCCTCTCCGCGCCTCCCGCCCAGCCTCCCGGCAGCGCCGTCCCCGTGGGGCACCCAGCCTTGCCCAGCACCCTGACCTCAAGCCAGGGGAGCTGGGGGTGAAGAAGCGGAGAGCACCCGAGGGGGCTGGAAACGGTTCTCTCGCTGCAATGACACAAATTGCCGCTTGCTCCACTTACGGGGTAACACTGGATGCGGGTTCTGAGCCCACCCACTCTTTAGGAGCCGCTGGAGTTACCCCGGGAAGCAGGGCACACTACCGAAATTAGCAACCCCGGCTGTAACTACCTTGGGCTGGTAGTTCCAAAGAGTCTTGCACCAGTGTGAAGCATGAGTCAGCAGAAGAGGAGCTCCGCAGGAAGTGACTCTCGATCTCACAAGGTACCATGGCTCCTGCCAAAAACTTTTTGTGCTTATTCAGGCTTCACTTGGCTGAACCAATTTGCAAGATCCCGTCCAAGTTCTGACAACCAACAGCATTTCTCACAGCACAGCCTCCCCTTAACAGCAGGCAAAACCCGATCGTTTGGATTGAGTGGGTTTTTTCCTCACTGTAAACACTGATACAGTTCCCTACCCATCTCTCAAGTGGAAAGCCTCGATCACGCAAGAGCAAAAACAAAACAGTACTGAAGTATTTCACAAATGCAGATCTGACGCCTCTTTCAGAAAAAAAACAATCAACAACAAAAAAAAGAACCAATCACATTTGCCCCATTCCAAACAAGGCACCACAGGGAAGAGCCAGAGCATAGCCCGTGTTCCCTCTGGCACCCACAAAGTATCACAGGGTTACACAACGCTTACCTAGCTAGCAAGGGTGCCTTAATGAAAACATTTTCTACTGTTTAGTGCAAAATAGCTACAGATGTTAAACTAGAGGAAGATACAGCACATGCCAGTGTAAGCACATTGGGGTTGGTTTTGCACTGTGCTGGTGCAAGGAGGGGAAAAAAAAAGTGCTCCACTTCCCTGGTCTTTACATGCCTCCTCCAGCCAGCCCAGGTGCAGCCTGCCTTCCCTTACTTTACCTATACCCAAAAGGGGGATATTCTAACTTTCCTAATACAGACTAATCAAGTCCAAGACACTTCAGCACACTGCTTTACTGCTAACACCACCACCCAACATCAGGAAAATACCAACAGCCAAGTACTCCCTTGAGCTGTGATACATACACCAAAAGAGCATAAATGCCATTCCTAAAGGGGTTTTTCTTTAATTCCTCTCAAACAGTCACATGGCACATTTTGTGCTACCTTCTTTTTCAGAGCAATTTATCAACCACAAATCCAAACAGGACTGAACAGTTCCAAGTTATTTAGCATGAAACACTACAAAATCAGAATCAACTCTATTTATATAACTCCCTGTATAGAACCCAAAATATAATCTGAAACAAACAAACCTTAATCCCTGAATCTAAATTCAGCAGCCTGTAAAGCAGGTCCCCTGAGTATAAACTGGGAGGCCATACTTACATGACACATTTTTGAGCAAACATCATCTAAGAAATCAATAGTAAGAACATGGTTCATGCAAATAAAACATACTAGTAATTTGTCCTCCAAATATCTCAGCTACCAGTCTTGGAAGGCTTCCTTTTAGGGCACATTAACTTTCAGCCCATAAAAACAGCAGCAGAAGTCACAAATCTAACCAACCAAACAGCCACCCTAAAGTCAGTGTTTGGGTATTTTAAAGAGGGGAGTTAAAAACAAAACCAACCAAACCAGAAGTAAACCCACACCCAAACAACAAACAAAAACAAACACATTACCCCAAACGCTCCAGCTCTCTATGCCACCACACACTTCTGGCCACCTCACAACTGCAAATGAAGTAACTTTTATCATCAGACATCCCACACTTTAGCTCATGCTTCTGTTACACAGACAGCCAACACCTTATCACAAGAAGGGAGAAGTTTAATCCCTTTTTCTCTCCACCTTTGCAGTCTCCACCAGTCATGCAGTCTGGTTGATTTTGGTGCTCATCAGACCCTTCCACCTGCCTCTTCACTGATCTGGCAAAAGTTTGGCCAGCTTCTGATAAGCATGAGCATGGCTTACCCAGAGCACAGGGGAAGCAGATTTTCCTCCACTCAGCACCAACTTCCTAGATTCGCTTACTTCATCTTGTTTTAAAAAACAAAACCAAAACCAACCAAAACAGACACAAAACAACCCACAACAAAACTACTATCCCTCCCCAAACCACTGAACACAAAACTCTCATACTAAGAATGCCCCAAAAATAATTTGCTATCCTCACACAAGATCCCTCTTGCCCCTGCAAAAAAAAAAAAAAAAAGTGGAGTGGGGTATCCATATGAGGTACTCACAGCTGATCCCATCTCACTGGACTAGGAATCATAGATACCTAGATGTTGGGAATTCAGGCATAAAAAAAATTGCTGTTCAAGTTCTTATCCCATGCTGAAGAAGACCCAGTGAAAGCAGATGTTACAAAGCCTTATTTGTAAGCTCAGGTCCTGCACAAGCCACCTACTCTCCCTATAAACATACACAGACTGGAGAAAAATGCAGATGTACTCTGTTAAGGACCAGGCTCAAGTTATGCTTTTGCTACTCTTACAGTATCTATAGCACTGCAGAAAAAAAGCTAAACCAGCAGAGCACAGCTGCAAGCACATTAAGCAGGGAAGCTTTGACAGCACTGTAAAAAAGATTCGGTTTGTTGCCACCAAACTTTCCACTGAGGACAGTACCAAGAGAAAGCACCTGACTCTCTCTGGACTATTGTAATCACAGCCTAGCTAAAGGGCCATTTGTTCTGTAATCTTACACATCCAGAAGACAGCAAGTTTGGAGGACTTGACAGCTCAAGAGATCAAGAACAGAGCCTTTCGTCTTTAAGTCAGCAGTTCAAGCAGAGACCAGAATAGTAGTGATCAAAAGCTACATGTGATGGCTGTTGGGGGATTAGATGAAGAGATGGTTACTTGCTGTCCAGTTCCCAAAAGACCAGCATGAAGCACAAGAGCTTTCTTCACAGTTTTGCACCTGTTTTTCACTCCTGAACACATTACACCTCCTGTATTCTCTACATGTTAATAAGTAGTAAAACAACTGAACTGCGGCGTACACATTCTGAACTTGTATTGTGTGAACTTTACCCTCTGGTTGTCACTGATGTCAGTACTACAGCATGGGCTGAATTTTATAGCTATTCTTTTAAACAATTACAGCTCTGACTTTTAGCTTTTTTATTATTAGACACAACTTTTCAAATCATATTTAGCTTCCCATCCCTTTCATCACACCCTCAGATGCTGCAATCCTGTTTAGAAACAATAGCTCCCATAAACTTGCTGCATTAAGATAGTTCTGGAAATAAATCAAGCCATTTTTAAAAGCACATTAGTATAGGAATTTCAGAGCTTTGGCATTTGAGAAGTTACTTTAAGACATTAGCAATTTTTTTTGTCAAATCTAAACAACAAACTTTGAGAGCTGTGTCTGTATAAGGACAGGGGGCAAAATTTCCCTGTATGATGAAAGAAACATTCCTTTTCATATCCTCATACATCCATCAATACCTCTGTGTATTCTCTCCAAAATCAGCTAGCAATAGCTCATTTCCAACCTGACTTCAGTCCTGTAAGTCTGCAAAAGCACTTGGGAGTTTCCAGGTTGGATAGGCAAGATGAAAACAAGTTCAGAGTTTATGTTGACTGATGTTTCTGGGGCACAGGTTCATCATCCTGCTACTAACACCATGACTAGCCACAATCTTCTACACAGCCCCAGCAACACCAAGAACCACGAACTCTCTAGCAGATTGCTTCTTGAGAATGAAGTTGTGGATGAAAAGCCAAGATCCTAAAAATCTTCTCTCCTGAGGAGTAATGAAGGAGGCCCTCACAGAGATTTTTTTTTTTTTGCTACTCCAGGAGTCCAGAGAACAACATACCAGACTGATGAGATTTCAGCAATCTTGAAGAACTTTGGAGATTCCTCTTGCTGCTTTCAATCCAAGCTGTACTGCAATAATCAAACCTGCAAACAACAAAGAGGTGCTTGTGGTCAGCACTAGGTCCTCAGAGGAGAAGATTGGTTAGCTGTCTGAACAGCTGCACTAGACACAAGCACCTCCCCACAAAGTTTCAGCAGCTAGCTCAAACCACCCAAAGCTTAACTACCCTGAGAGCTTAAAGTTCATCCACATGCTAAATTCCAACTGCTTCCCTCTATACAGAGAATAAGGCTACAAAGCTACACATCCATAACAGGTCTCAACCATTCAGCAGTGCCACGTTGGTTTCTTTCGGGTATTTTGTTGTTAATTTTTTTTTGTGGTGCTTTTTAGTTTGGTTGTTTACTAATTATTGTTACTATTGTTATTTCATCTGTTTGTTTTGGGGTTTGTTTTGCTGGGGGGTTGTTTGTTTGTTTGCATTAGGACATGGAATTACATAGAGGTGCACCACTGAGGCCTCCAGTGATAGATCACCACTTACTTCAGTCAGAGTCCTTGAGAAAGGCTCCAGATATTTTAAAAGACTTTTCCTTGACATCAGGAATCTCTTGAGTGGGAAAAAAAATATATATGCTATAGTATCCATTGAATACCTGGAAGCACACTTGGAACATGCTGAAACCTGTAACACTCTTTGTGGCTTAAATCAAGTGTTTGGAATGCAAGGCATAGCCCACTCAGTATTTATTAAAATATAATTAAAATAAAGAAATAGCTGCATAGCTATTAGCTGCCAAGAAAACGGAAGAAGTTTCTATACTTCAAATTCTCTCAGAAATCAGACTGATTAATATAGCTGTTACAAAAGGCCACTCTTTCACAGCATCAGGGATTACCTTTATCTGTAACCATAGCAACTTTTCAGTAGTTTGTTAATGCTACTCTCCTCCTGATAACTTGCTACTATCTCTTTCAAGCTATTTGTATAGGGTTTTGATGTGCCATCCGAGACCACAAAGTAGCAAGAAGGTGAAATGTAAACTTCTTTTTCTTAAATCACACTCTTAGAAGTATAGCACATAGCATACAATCTTGTTCATGTTTGCAATAAATTTGCAATTAGTTGACAAGTTTATTTTAATGTTGTTATTTTAATGTGATTCATAGTTTTGTAAGACAAAAAGTATTTTAAGAGGTATCCTGTGAACCACACACAGGACATAGTTTCTTCAGTAATGAAGAATTTCTTCACCTCTATCTGGAAAGTAGTAAACCCAGAGCTATGTCACTCATGCAACAGACATTGACATCCAGTATCATAAAGAAGAAAAATCCTCCCCCAAAACACTTATTTTGGCCTGACAGATTGGAAGAGAGTCAGTCCCCTTGTTCTAGGTTAGGTGTGGGCATCTCAGCACTAGGTAAATCAGGCAGAATTCAAAGAGCAAAATCTATAAGACAGGAAAGAGACTAAGGAAGAAATTGTCAAATTTGCTTCCTCAATTGCTGAGTTACCATCATCCATAGTTCAGAAAAGGATTAGCACTCTGTGAAAGAAATTATTTAAGCTGACATCAGACAAACAAAACCGTTTGCTTGGAAGCAAGAGGAGGAAGAGCATAGTTTCTTCTGTAATTTCCCCCCTAAAGTTCAAAGGGCAGCTTACCAAAGCTGCACCCTTCTCTCCTCAGTGTACACAGTCTGGCACAATCAAGGTGCCAGCATAGATCCTTAGAAGAATGAAAGAAACTCAGCATGCTCTTTAGTCCCCATAACTCTTATGCAATGACACCTATTATAGGACAAGCCTGGACAAACAGCCAGGGAATGGGCTTCAGAACACAACGGTGCACTTCAAGTCAGTGGAGAAGTAACCACCTTCGGTTTTTCTAAATGTCTCCACATTACATCAACACATTTGGTAGAAGCGTCTGTATTTTGTTGTTGTTGCCGTTGTTATCAGCAGTAAAATAATTAGTGGGTTTTTTTTTTTCCTTTGTTTTGGGCTTTTTTTAAAAGATCCCCCATCCTAATAATCTGTGGAAACAGAGTGGATGTTTGCACCCCTTTGTTATCTCTCCAAGGCTTTCTGGAGAGCCTAGAAAGGAGGCAAGTTTGGTTCAATTTCGCAGGGCTCCTCAGTGTGTTCACTGAGGAGTGTGCCACACGAGGAGCAGCCACAAGAACTTTCTTTACAGCAGAACTCAAAAAGATGACAGAGCATGTTGATTTAAACCCTTAGTTTAATTGGCAGGGTGCCACAACACAAACTGCACGTTGTTTCCTGAATACTCCTGACCCCAAACCAGCCACCCCCGCTGCACTGAACTTATCCGAGGAGCAGACCCGCACGCTGACTGCGGTAGCCACCAACAGCCCCGGCGCCGAAGAAGGCCCCGGCGCCGAGCCGGAACAGCGGGAAACCCTCCCATTTCCAGGACACCGCCGCCAGTTCAAGTCCAGCCCCTCAGAGCAGCTGGAGACCCGCCGGCCGGGGAGGCCGACCTCGCCGAACCGCCAGCTTTCCCCCCGACCTACCCCAGCTAAACTAAAATAACTCCGAAGGAGGTAGAAAGGGGGAGCGGAGACGGGGGCCAGGCGCCCGCCCGGCGCAGGGCTGGCTGCGGGCCGGCAGTCCGCCTTTCGCCTTCCACCCAAGGACACGAGTACAAACACCTCTGCCCTGGGATGGCTCCTGCGCACGCAGCGAAGAGCTGCTCGGCGGGGGGGTGGGGAAAAGAGGAAGGAACGACCAAAAAAGGGAGAAAAAAAGAGACCTGGGGCCCTGGGCCCGGCCCGGCCTCGCCGCCGTCCCCCAGCCCCAAGCCTGCCAGGTGCGGGAGTCAGGGCGCTAAAAGGGGCGAGGGAAGCCTGCTCTCTGTGCCCCCCGTGCCGCTCCCCAGGGGAGAGCTCGGCCGCCGCCCCATCTGCCCAGCCACGAAGAAGAGCTGCTGACCCTCGGGCCGCCCGTCCGCCGCTCCCCAGCCCAGCCGCGTTCCCCTCACCTGCCTCCAGGCTCGCCGCGTCCCGCCGCCGCCCGCCCGGCCCCGCCTGGCCCCGCTCGCTCCTCAGCAAACTTTTTTTTCCCTTTCTCCGTGTTTCGCTGCCCTCACTGTGACGCGGGCGGGCGCTGATTGGCGGAGATGAGGAAGGGAGGCAGCGCGGAGGAGGAGGCGGTTCTACGGCCCGCGACTAATTATTACAAGGAGACGGCGGCGACGTAAACCACGGAATGCCATTTAAAGAGACAGCGGCGCGGCCCCCACTTCCTCCCCCAAGTGACCTGAGACGAACGCAGCGGCGGGAGCGGGGCAGCAGCCGGGGGACGAACGGGCAGCTGCCGCGGGCACCGAGGAGGGCGAGCCCGGAGGTGGGCAGAGGGTTTGGCCCGAGCTGGAGAGCTCTACCTCTCAGGCTGGGAGCTGAGCCCGTGAGGAGCTCGCCCCCTCACCCTGCGCCGTCTCTCGGCACGTCGTCGTCCACCCTTCTCCCCACGCAAATAAATGCATTTTGCTGTAAAAATCTTGTGTAGTTGCCTTTCCCTAGCCCCTCTGCCCAGGGAGTGAAGGGAAAGGTTCCGTGTCAGGGAGCAGGCTTCGCTTGGGTGGGCTCCGGGCGGCTCTGGGGAGGTCTGTCCATGCCCCCGGCTCCTCGTTGCTCACCGGCTTGCCGTGCCCCGGAAAAGGTCAGCTCCGGGTTTTGGGTCTGTTGTTATCCACACTACGGCACATGGCTTGTTTCTGTTGTGGGTTTGTTTCCTCATTGTGGGGCTCTGAGACAATACGGCTCAGTTTATTGTTACAGAGAAGGTTTTGCCGTCCCACCCGCTACACGGTCCGGCCTGATGTCACAGGCGGCTGTAAACAATAGCACGGAGGAGGGGTTTAAAGGTAAGATTTCGGGAGAGTGAGTGACTTAGTGGCTCAAAGCAGATAGAAAGGGAGGACAGGATTCCAGAGAGGTGAAACAAGCCATATAAAAGAGGAATTTTATCTGCGGATAGCAGAGAGGAGCAGGCCAAGGCTGTGGAAGCTGCCAGGAGGTGAGCTGAGTTTACTGCAGAGAGTTTTGAAGGGGGGGGGGAAGTGAGCAGTTGAGGAGGCTGCAGGGCAGCCAAAGAAGCTGAGGACTGTGAAAATGTGTTTCCATTGCCTAGGCAAACAGTGAACAGATTTTTCAAAATTTGGTCTCTCTTGGAGCAGAGAAACTTGAGAGTAACCTAAGGAAGGCACTGCATTAGGACACATAAAGAGATTGCAGCTGATCCAAAGCCCAAGCAGAGATGTTCCATTGATTAGAGCTCACTATCACCAGTCCTGTGAGTAGAGCAGGCAGATCCATAAACCTGCCTAAAGCACTTAATAGGACGAAGGCCCCTGATTTGTTTTGTTTTGTTGTTTTTTTTTTAATTTCTCTTTGAATATCTGAGCTTGGATCAACACCAGAAAATGCTGGTGCAACCAGCATGGAAGTGCTAACATAGCTTTGCAGCTATTTTGGTAAAGATTATTCACTCTTGGCTGTCTTTGCTGATGCAATAAGTCTTCCAAGTGCCAGGTTGCATGAGCAGAAGATGACCTGCATTGCATGTGGGTATCACAGCATTCCCCACAACATTATTTGGAGCGCTTTCATGGTCTTGGCTGTAATCATAAGGAGCTGTGGGGAGTGATGATCACATTCCTCCAAGCCTCTGCATGATCATCTTTTTTTTTTTTTTAAATAGGATTTTTGGAAAACCTTAAATTCCCTTTGGTTCATCTCAGATCTCAGACTACTTTCTTTGTGCCAGGTTTCATCTCATTAGAAATACAGATGCAGAAGAGCAGGGGGTGGGGGGAGGAAGATTCACAGTGTCTGTTTAGAAAAAGACCAGTTGATTCTTCTGCAGTTAGGAGCAACCAGCACACAGCTGGCAAGTACAGCAGCAGGAACGAACAGGGCAGTGCAAACAGTGAACAAGATGGACACCTCCTGCCAGGAGTTATTGACCAGCAACACATGGTGCAACAAATGTTAAGTTATGGCATCAGATATCACGGGGCTGGGGGGGAGGAGGCAGCAGAACACTCAGATGTGATCTTCCTCAAGTTGCGTGTGAAGCTCGTCTGGTTTCTGGCGTGCCCAAATGAGAAAACTCAGCTGCAGTAATGCTGGAGGAAGTAGGTTTCTTGAAACATTCAGAATCAGTATGTTTGGGATGAGTAGAAGCTGCCACAGCTCAAAAGAGACAAACAACTGGCAAATAAGGAACACAAAGTTTTACGTTATTTGCAGAAAGCTGGCTGGGAGGGAGAATGTTCATAAACAAGGTGGCCAGGCTCATTTCTTGGGTAGAATAAAGGATGTAGGTGAGGATCAAAATTCATGAGGAAGATGGCCAGGCTCATTCCTCAGGTAGAATAAAGGATGTAGTTAAAGATTAAATGTACATCTTGATCCATTGTGAATGGGAGACTTAATACTGAAGAAGTAGCTTTCCATTTTCTCATCGGAGGACCTCAGACTGATAGAGTAGAAACACTTGCTGAACTCAAGTAGGATAAGGAAAGAGGGAAGTGTCTAGTCAGAGAAATGTCTGAGGTGTTAACCACCCAGAGAAGGGCATCCTTGACTCTGAGAAGGGCTCAGAAGTCAGCTAAAGAACCTGGGAAGTCAAAAGTGACCCTGAGCCAGCAGATGAACACAGAAGACTGTTTTCTGTAGGCCACTGCAGAGGAGATAGAAGCTATTCATCCGCCTTAAGTTGACAGGAATAGCTTTGATTTTCAGGAGTACACAAATGTTCAGCAGGATCTAGAACTGTCAGAAGCATGTGGAGCTTGCTATGCAACATAAAGTTCACCTTCATGGAATGACTACCAGGTATGATTTTGCTTGAACAGAGCAGTCAGACAGAAGCTGCAGATGATGAAGCAGGGGAGGAGGGGGTTAAAGGATTCCCAGCTGTGCTGGTGATTTGATGGTATATGGTGAAGTGGAACATGCAGTGAACATTACTTCCTCATCACAATGTCACAAGTCAGACCATGCTTAAGCTCCTTGACCTGCATCATTTAGATCTGCCTGATGTATTTTAAGGCTCCCACCACTTTGATCACAGTATCACAGTATAACAGAGGTTGGAAGGGATCTCAAGAGATCATCAGGTGTAACTTATTGTCATGTTTTAAGGGCCATCTATCCATAAACCTCTTCAGAAAACGTTGGCACAAGTGATCTGAAAGGACTTCCTTGTAATTTTTGCTCCCTTCTCCCAAATCCATTTAAACTATCTGCTAACACAGAGGACCTTTTCCTCTGGTTCCTTTCATGTTTGCTTCTGCTATAGCAGCTTGTTATTCCTTTTGCCAAAGCTTTTGAAATCACTTGAGGAATCTTAGTAATGCAGTCATTTTGAGGCAGATTTATCTTCAGAGCTGGTAACTGGAAAGTCTCTGCTTCACTTCAGTGGGCTTTGGATCAGGTGTTTTGTGCTAACGTAATTTCAGTTCTCCTAATGTAGTTGTTTGGGGCCCAGCATGCAGCCCCAGTGACTGCTGAGATTCTCACCATAGGCTTTAATGAGAGCAGAATCAGATGCTGCTTCCTGAGAGAGGGCCTATAAAAATCCAGAAAAGACGAGTGCAAGACTTTCTTGAAGAACTGAGTCTTACATTTGATTCTGTTCTGAATCTTGATGGATATTTTTTTTTCCACAGCCACTTCAACCTCTCTTCTGTGTCACATCCCAGCAGAATGAGGTAGACTTTCAGGCACTCAGACCTACTGCAAACTGGGCTCAGCAGTCATTTGGCAGTGGCCTTCCAAGAGCTGCAGTGCCAGCTCTCTATCACAATAACCACATTTGGAGTTCTGTAGAATGAGAGTCCAATTTCTCTTGGCTTTGCAAGCCCAGACCGCCACTGGCTTCAAGGGGGTTGTAGGATTTTAGCCAAGAGCACAAACTGGCCTAGGATCTTTTCAGATTCCCTCATGCTTCTGTTGAGATGATGTTATCATCAAGAGCTAACAGCATGCTTCATGCTACATTTTACTTTGAAATGATATAAAGGGTATTTCCTGTGCTGATGCTACACAGTTTGCAAGAAAGATGCACATATGGAAATAAAAAAAAAAAAAAACAAACATTTATTCCCATCAGGATTTCCAGCTTTCTGCATTCAGTTTCCAAACCAACCCAGGGACTATTTTGTATTAAAGGGGAAAAAAATATGCACAAATGAAAAACCTATTTCTTGGCATTTAATTATGGCAGGTTGGGAGATGATCTGCTGGAGAGCAGACCTGTGGAGAGGGACCTGGGAGTCCTGGTAGGTAACAAGTTATCCATAGGACAGCAATGTGCCCTTCTGGCCAAGAATTCCAATGGGATCCCTAGATGTATTAAGAAGAGTATGTGCAGCAGATCCAGGGAGGTTCTCCTCCCCCTCATCTTGAGTACTGCGTTCATTTTTGGGCTCCCCAATTTAGGAGGGACAGGGACCTGCTGGAGAGGGTCCAGCAGAGGACTATGAGGATGATTAGGGGACTGGAGCATGTGCCTCAGGAGGAGAGGCTGAGGGACCTGGGGCTTTTCAGTCTGGAAAAGAGAAGACTGAGAGGGGATTTAATAGATGTTTATAAATACCTGAGGGCTGGGTATCAAGAGGGAGGGGACAGGCTCTGCTCACTTGCTCCCTGTGACAGGACAAGGAGCAATGGATGTAAACTGCAGCACAGGAGCTTCCACCTCAACACAAGGGGGAACTTCCTTACTGTAAGGGTCACAGAGCACTGGAACAGGCTCCCCAGAGAGGCTGTGGAGTCTCCTTCTCTGGAGACTTTCAAGGCCCATCTGGATGTGTTCCTGTGTGACCTGAGCTAGGCAGGGGGGTTGGACTCGATGATCTATTTGGGTCCCTTCCTACCCCTGGCATCCTGTGAGCCTGTGATTCCGGGGTCTTGCTCATCAAGGATGTTATGAAAATGGTCAAAATTAAAAGTGCCTCGTGAAAAGTTCAATACTCTGCTTTTATTTTCTGTGTCCTGCTTTCGCAGCCAGAGAGATGAGTCCATCCCTAAAAAATAATTAATGTTTTTCTGCCTCTCAAGGGGTGAGAGGAAAGCAGGAGATCTGGGGAAAGCTGAGTGATGAACAAGGACAATAGGTAAAAATGCAGATTAAGGTTGAGAATGAAGGGATCCAAACTGTAAAACCAGGTAAGAAGGATGCCAGGCAGAGCACACTGGACAATGCCCACTGCTGCCTGAAAGCATCTGAGCAGCCAGTGGAGCCAGGGCGGTCATGGCACCGGCTTCAGAGCCGAGCAGCTGAGGGATGCTTTTGGAGCTGCAAAAGGAATCTGAGAGCAAACCACCTGATCATTGCCTGTCTTGAGCAGGGAGCAATGTAGGATGGAGGTCCTCCACAGAGCAGAGCTCCAAGCTGGTTCTGGACAGAGCTACTGGGCTGCTCAGCTGCTCATTTCAAAATGAGGCAGACTGGTTTTGCCACAAGGTTACAAATCTGGGAGCTTCTTTCTAGATAGCCTTGCTTAGGAATCTGGGCTGCGGCCTTTAAAAGCCTTAGCAACTCCCTAGTTAAGCTTTTAATATCCATGTTGAAGAGTTGGCCTGTATTCAGAACAGTGTGTGCCATTGTCAGCCCATGAGTAACGTCAGGCAAAGAAATTATTTTGTACCTCTGTGATTTTCCTTCCCCTGGACTGCCTTAGTCTATCTAGATAGTTAAGTCTCTCAGGGAAGGAGTGGCTCAAGCTATGAAAGGCCTCCATGCACACCAGAAAGCTGGTCCTATCTGACTCTGCTCTGGTTCTGGCAATTTGAGGGCTAACAAAGCTCCTGTCATCCTCGGTGATCCCTTAATAGCAGCCCTCCTTGCGAGGTCTGTAAAAGCCAGCAGGATTTAGAGCATCCCCGAGGGGGCCGGAGGCCAAGCTTTGCTTTCGCAACTTTCCGCTGCCTCCACCTCCCGCGGCGGAGCACTCAGCCCTCGCCCTGTCCCTGGGTTCTTGGACTGAGAGGGCTGATATGTGTAAATCAGCTCGCTGCCCGGGCACATCCTGGTGCCTAGAAAGCAAACAGCACGCTGGAGGTGTCTGTCAGGGATCCAGAGGCTGCGGATGACACGAATGTCTGCTCATCCATCTACCTGCCTGCTGAGCAGTGCCCAGGGCTGCCGCGGCTTCCAAGCTCTTGTTTGTTCTGTTGCTGCCCGTCTGACCTTGCTATTTCAGACAGGCTGTTTGTCAGCGCCAGAGAAATCTGTTGCAACAACAGAGGGAGTATCTGGTGTCAGTATCCTCCAGCTCCTTGAGGGAACTGCCTCATTAGAGAAGCTGAAACGTGGCTTTGATTGCTCAGAAGCAAGCCATTTGCTTTGCAAAACTCTCCAAGCAGTTATTCACTTCTTGTAAAATTGTGATGCCTGAAGTCTTGTTCTGAAGTGCTCTTGGATACTGGAATGACTTGAAATTTGCAGCCAATAAAAGGTTTTACAGCAAAGTAGATCAGATCAGTGTTTCCTTAAGTGAGATAATTAATCTTCTCTGCCAGAGATGTCATCAGATTTTGGTGGATTTAAAAACAATAAAATATTTTACTGGAGAAAGTAATAAAGCAGGACATTGGTATGGCTTCACAGATACTCACAATGCATTTGAGATTTTGTATGCTTTCTTCAGGAAATCTGGAGCTGAGCCTTTTAATACACCTAGAGCACAAATTTTTGTCCCATAATATCCAATATTTTTGTCCCATAATATCCAACTACTTTGTCACGATCGGCTTCGAGCTCTCAAACTTTGGCAGGTGACTTCAAGCTGAAATCAGATGACTGCAGTGCTGGTATTGTGCCTTCAGAAAGCAGCCTATTAGAAGGTTGCTAGCTGTGTCTGATTTAGGGCAGACCCTTTCATTCAGGGACCTAAAACAATCACAGAACCCCCCAAGTCTTTCTAGGCAGAAATCTGATACAGCCCTGCTGCTTTTCTGAGGTGTACTTCACTTATTAGTGTGTCACCTCAGGAGGGACAGAGCCAGTCCATCTCTCACTTCTATGCTGGCAGCTTCCCAGGATTGTAGGTTACAGACCATGCTCCTTGCAGTCTCTGCACAGGGAGAAAGAAGGGCCAGAGAGAGAGGTTTTGTGTTCCTGATCTCATGTAGCAGCTGAAAATCCCTCGGGTACCATCACATGTGAGCAGCTCCTCTGTAGCTGTAGCCTACATGAGGACCAGAGAACGAGGGAACCAGAGGCCTCTCCATTCTCACCCTGTCTTGCTACATCTTACAAAACCAGATCTGATCTATCTCACAGGCTGCTTAATTTAATCTGGATTAAGTCTAGAACCTGATTCCCTATCCTATCTCTGAACATCCTGTGTGCTGTACAGGGCATACTAACACCACATCCTAGCAGCTCAGCACTTACCACACAGTGGACTTCCTGAGCAGAAGCACATGCAGGACAGGGCTGAGGATTTGGATCACTGGCAGGCTGAAGAGAGGTTTTGTCTTAGCATCACACTTCCAGGCACATTTGTGATCCTGCTGCAAATGGTTTAGCCAATGTTTCTTACTGCACATCAGTTGACTTGGAAGTTCAGAGGTCTCTGATTCCTCTTTTCTTCTTCCATGGTCTTCATCTTTCCCTCTACTCTTCACATTGCTGTCTTGAAATACTTACTACTGAGTAGTGGGATTACACCGTAGTTAATAAACTGGGGGATTAAGACACCAAAGCAATAAATCACAACTCCCTCTCCCTCTCCCTCTCCCTCTCCCTCTCCCTCTCCTCTCCCCTCCCCTCTCCTCCCCTCCCCTCCTCTCCCCTCCCCTCCCCTCTCCTCTCCTCATGAAAAACCATTGCATGAGAAAGGAACAGCTTCTCCCAGTCAGCCCTCCTGGGCCTGTTTAAACAACCTAGAATTTCTGATAATAAATTTATGCCACTCAGTCTTCAAAGTGAATGCATGACAGAGTCCTTTATTTTCACAGAAATGGCCATTTGACAACATTCTGACATCCTACAGGCTTGGGACATTTCCCCTGCTTTTGGGAAACTGCTAATTGTCAGAGGAGGCCACAAAGATGGTCCAAGGGCTGGAGCACCTCTGCTGTGAGGACAGGCTGAGGGAGCTGGGGGTGTTCAGGCTGGAGAAGAGAAGACTCCAGGGGGACCTTAGAGCTGCCTTCCAATAGCTGAAAGGAGCCTACAGGAAGGCTGCAGAGAGACTTTTCATGAGGGTGTGTAGAGACAGGACAAGGGGGAATGGTTTGAAGCTGAGGCAGAGCAGGGTTAGACTGGAGCTGAGGAAGAAGCTCTTCAGTAGGAGGGTGGTGAGACTCTGGAATAGGCTGCCCAGGGAGGCTGTGGCTGCATCCTCCCTGGGGGTGTTCAAGTCCAGGCTGGATGAGGCCTTGAGCAGCTGAGCCTAGTTGAGAGGTGTCCCTGGACACGGTGAAGAGGTTGCAGTAGATGATCTCTGAAGCCCCTTCCAACCTGAGGCCTTCTATAAAGCCTTACCCCTCTATGGCTAAGCCCACCAGTGCTCATCTGCCAGAGCTGTGATCACTGCTATGCCAGCAGACACTGTAGGCAAGGTCTCCATGAGCTGGCTTGATTACCAGTAGTATTCTAGTTGTTAAAAGCGGAGTGTGGCCCAGGCTGGTGACTCCAGTGTTTCCTGAGTTATTCTGGTTGCTTTTGCAGTCCCTGTGGCTCAGCAGTGGCTGCAGTGCTAGCAGTGCCTAGGCTTCATTCTAAGGTGGTTTGAGTACATCTCTGTTACATAACAGCCACATCAATGCCTGTCACGTAGACATAACTTAATGTTGACAGAGTCAACTGTATAATTAAGTATGGTAGCAAATTAACAGCAGTGTATTAAGCACTGTTCTTTGCAAGAGCTAGGTGTGGGTGTCTAAACGTTATTTCATGCCAGTAAGGAGAAGAAATTAGGCAAAATGAGTATTCCTAGAATCAGAGAATGGCTCAGGTTGGAAGGGACCTCAGAGGTCATCTCCTCCAACCTCCCCACCATGAGCAAGGACACCTCTCAACTAGACTCAGCAGCTCATGGCCTTATCCAACCTGGCCTTCAACACCCCCAGGCAGGAGGGTCTGGAGAACAGGGTTGGTGAGGAGCAGCTGAGGGAGCTGCTGGTTGGTTAGTCTGGAGAAAACGAGGCTGAGGGGAGACCTCATTGCTCTTTATAGCTCCCTGAAAGGAGGCTGGAGCCAGGTGGGGGTTGGTTTCTTCACCCTCATAAGAAGTGATAGAATGGAAATGGCCTCAAGCTACACCAGGGCAGGATATTAGGAAAAATTTCTTTGCTGAAAGAGTGGTCAGGGACTGGAACAAGGCTGCACAGGGAGGTGGTGGAGTCACCATCCCTGGAGGTGTGCAAAAAACATGTGGCCATGGCACTTGGGGACATGGTTTAATGAGCATGGTGGTGCTGGGCTGATGGTTGGACTGGATGATCTTAGAGGACTTTTCCAACCTTAGTGATTCTATAATTTCTACTCTTAATACTCAGTGGACAAATTGATTAATTGCAAAAAAATGTTGTGTAGAAAATACTTCATTGGAGTCAGGACTGATTCTTCCCCTGAGGAATGAGTTCCTGGTAAGGTCTTGGGAAATGCTTGAGCAGAATTTCTAATGGGTCAGATCCTGTGATCCATGGGGTGACAAAGAACAATCCTGCACAAGTTCTGCTTGTTCAGCAAAGCAGAGTAGTTAGATGTGCAAGAGCTGCCCCAGCATAAGGATCCTTGGTGGTCTAAGTGCAAATGTGGAAGAAGAGAGGGGAAAGCTTTAGCAGATGGCTGGGCACATTACTCCTTACAGCATTGTGTGCATGAAACTGAACGAGACACAACATGAAACACTGGAGAGTGCCAGCATTTGGGAAGACACCAGGACTTTGCATCCAGCTGATGCCTAAACCAAGTGACATTTATCATGAGTGGAGTTTAGAGCCTTTGAATGATTCCCACCTGTCAGCAGTGCAGTCACTCTGGACAGATCAGAGCAAGCAGCACTGACCACTTGTGTGCACAGACAAGAATCTTCCACCTGCAGCTGAGCTCCCTTCCCAGGCTGTCAGCTTGCTGCCTTATGTCCACCAGAGCATCAACACGTTAGCTCTGCAGCACTCTGTCATGTCCAGGTCATTAAAAGAATGCCACAGCACCTGGCAGCACCATAAAACTGTCCTTATAAAAGTCTCAGCAGCATTTAATATTTTATTCATAGCCATGTTGTTGTGTTTTGCCTGCAGTAAAACAGCCTCCCAGAAGTGAGGCACTGCCACTGAGGGCTAACAAACATTCTCCCCTCAACATGTTTTAGCTCCATGACTTTTTTTTGTCCTTCCACTTTTAGATCCTTGGTTTTAGCAAATCTTTCTGCTGTCAAGAAAGAGAAGGAAAAAGAAAAAAAAAAAAACAACAAAAAAAGCAAACCTCTTTCTTTTGCTAGAAGCAGGGAAGCTTGAACAGGCCATGTTTAAGCTTTCATCCCTTTTCCACATGTGGAAAAGACTGTCTGAAAACTCTATTCCCAGGAAAATTTATTCCATGTTTTAAACTTGTAATGCCTGAAGAATTGCCTTGCATGAGACATTATCTGTCCCGTTAGTGCCTCAGGAACTAGAAGGAAAAATAGAACAATGTTTAATATATATAAAATGACACTGATGGGTTGGTTACAGCAAGTGTAGGAAGCCAAACCACACCAGCACAGACACAGCTATTAAAGGAAAATCAGAAAGCTGCTGACCTAAGTTGTTCAGATACAGATTTCCATGTCCCCCAAAGCCACATGACTGGCTCACAGTCTTTTGGGTTTCAAAACAGAGGCTCAGTGTGTTCTTCTGTGTCCTCACTTTTTTATATGCTGGGAAATCCAATGAGACCAGCTTCATATGGAGGTTGAAAGTTTAATGGATACTCTGGAGTGACAACGTGCCTCCAGAATTGAGAGACTCCAAGAAGTCACAGCCACATGGCCAGCAGTACCACTGTAAGACTGAGCATCATGGGCAGTGTCTCACCTGTTGTCTTCCCCTGGAAGGGACTTTTTACAAGGGCTTGTAGTAAAGAACTTCTTTGTCAGCTCCAGTCTCACCCTGCTCTCCCTCAGCTTCAAACCATTCCCCCTTGTCCTGTCTCTAGACACCCTCCATGCAAAGTCCCTCTGCAGCCTTCCTGGAGGATCCCTTCTGCTATTGGAAGGCAGCTGTAAGGTTCCCCTGGAGTCTTCTCAACAAGCCCAGCTCCCTCAGCTTCTCCTCATAGCAGAGCTGCTCCAGCCCTTAGATCTTTATGGCCCTCAGAATAACACTAAGTCTAACTGCACCAAGTGTGAAGGTGAAGAGAAAAAAATGGATGTGCAAAGCCCAAGCCAGTTGGAGGCAGTGAGCCATAGGGGACAGACCAACCCAGTGTGACTTTCATCCAACTCCAGCCCAGTGAGACAGTTCACACAAGAGTCTCAGCAGAAGCAACTCATGCTTGCTCAAGTAGTTTGACATAACAAACCCCAAGTAGTTGTGCTGATGGGGAAAGCAAAGCCCTCATTCTAGATGGGAAAGGAAAAAAACAATCACCCATTTAGTTTCCCCAGCTCCCTTCAGTGACAGCACTGCTGCTGGCACTTCTGGCCGTCAGGTTTTACAATACTCCCTGTTTTCCTGAAAAGAGGAAATTGTGTGGCTCATGAAAAAAGAATTCATTCCTAGCCTGACTAGTTGCAAAGAAAAGCTGGAAGACCTGGAATGGGTGTGCCTCATGACCTTAGGAAAGGCAAACCGAAACCATGCGTTTTATTGGTTTTGATCGTCCTTGTGATTTTCAGTCATGCATGACTTCTCTTGAGGCCTGACTCACAGCTTTCAAATGCTCCTGTGGGGCTGCAGCAGCCCACAAGGCAACTGTAAGAGTTGGACCAGGTGCCAGGCACGGGGCAGCCGAGCAGACACCAAGCATTCTGTGCTCGCCAGCAGCTCTGGTTTCGTGTTGGCAAACAGGAGTCTGGCACTCCGGGTGTTTGATGGGAGCACAGGAGGCTGATGAAGAGCAAGGGGAGGGGAGGAAGGATTCCTGCCTAACTCAAAAACAGCTGAAAGTTGATCCTGAGGGGGAAAATACCCTAACCTGGCTGTAAGTGGCACCGCTGTGTTAATGAAGGGCTGGGAGGGCAGCGTGGGCAGGCGCGGTTCTAACCGCTGCTAACCAGGGAGGCTTCTTCTCGCCCTGCTTCTGCCACTGATTCAGCCAGCAGTGTTAGGCCTGCCTTGCTTCTCACTTCAGAGTAGATTAGACTATAGACCCAGCTGCTGTCACATTTGCTCACAGTGAGTAATGCTTTCTCCCCTGGTGATGGGAGACATCCCATAGTTCACAGAACGTGAACAACCGAGCCCCGCTGTAGAAACAGAAAAGATAAGAGGGATCCACAGCAGAGAAGTGCTCTAAGGTTGAGCTAATGAGGGCTGTGCCTAATGCATCTCTTTAATTAGTTGAGCTGTAAGTATTGGGATCAGTTACTGATCTGCTTCTCCCCAGGCTTTCCTTTGGGAGAAGATCAGGATGTGAGGAAGGTCTGGGAGCCGAGTTGGCAAGCCCATGGACTCAAGCCCACGTAGCTGGCAAGGTAATGGACAACCACCCAGCCCTCTTCCATGTTTAACTCTGAACCAGCAACAGACAGGGTGAAGAATACACAATAACTTTATGGAGATGCTTCTAAAACTCCTTTTCCTTAAGTCTAAGAATTGCTCCAGAAGTGAACTGGGTTTAGGGCCCAGTATAAACACTGCTGGTGGAAGTACTGTTGGTGGAAGTTCTGCCAGTGTACCAACACCCAAACTCATCAGCAACCCCTGACAGCACAAAAGTACTGCTCAGTAAACCCTTCCAGGGACTCTTTTCATGCTTAACCAAATGTTTGATTGAAAAAATAAAAGTTTTATTCTTCAATCAGCTGCAGAGATCCCTGGCCATCACTTGTTCGTGTTCAGGAGGTTTGGTTAATAGTGATGAGAATCACCAAGAGTGATACAGACTCGAGAGGTGTCAGTCAATAGATCTGCTTTGGTCACTGCCTGCACTGTGCCATGCCTCATTGAATCAACCAGGTTGGAAGAGACCTCCAAGATCATCCAGTCCAACTTATCACCCAGCCCTATCCAATCAACTAGACCATGGCACTAAGTGCGTGCCCCATTCAGGCTTTTCTTGAACATCTCCAGGGATGGTGACTCCACCACCTCCCTGGGCAGCACATTCCAATGGGCAATCACTCTGTGAAGAACTTCCTCCTAATATCCAGCCTTGAGACTGTGTCCTCTTGTTCTGCTGCTGCTTGCCTGGGAGTAGAGACCGACCCCCCACCTGGCTACAACCTCCCTTCAGGTAGTTGTAGACAGCAATGAGGTCTCCCCTGAGCCTCCTCTTCTCCAGGCTGAACACCCCCAGCTCCCTCAGCCTCTCCTCACAGGGCTTGTGTTCCTCCATCTCCCTTGGAGGCATCCTTTGTAAAATGCCTGCAGATCTGTTAATAAATCCCAGATTAGAAACTAACCCTCCTGAAAACCACCCCTGTTCTACCTGTGTTACTGTGGCTGTGGTGTGTAGACAGAAGTGAGTTTTTCAGCTGAGCAACACATGGAGCAAATTCAGGCCAGTGCCTCATTTGTCTTCCTAGGGAGGCCCTTTACATTTTTACTTTGGATTAGAAACATTTTGCACCATGTTCCTTTGCTCCCAGAACCCAAAGAAATCACTGCCTTGCTGCACTTCACAACTCCTAAGTGATCCAGTTCACATTTATTGGCATTAGTCAAGGACATCAGCATCAGGCTGGGCAACTAAAGATCATCACACTTCAGGCCTTACAGCTGCTGTAAACCCCTCACCTTCCTGCTTACTGGCTCAAGTACTTCATGCCCCCCTTTTATAGCACATCCATAACTTAGAGCAACATAAAAACACATCATTTTCCCCCTCACTGATCATTTGCCCATCCTGCTGTTTTATGAGCAGTTGGTTGGTCTGTGAGTGCATGCAGCAGGGACGGTGCCCTGACGAGAGGTTTGGGTCATGGCCAATATGCCAGAAGGGTCTGCAAGGGGGTTTTAAACAACCCTCCACATGCAGATTGCACCATTCATCCTGAAGAGAACCAAGGTACTGTGGAAGCTGATAATGGGTCTGCTTGCTCACTGCTAAAACCTGACTGCTGCTCAGCTGGAGCAACAGTGACCACCCCACCCAAAGCCTCAGTGAGTGCAGCAGGTAATGAAGCACACACTAATATTGGCATTTGAAACTGCAAGTTAATTACTTGATTTGAAATTTGATCAGGACATTAAGAGCTGACAGGCTGCTGCTTGCAAAAGTCTGCCCTGAAGTATTTTGGGGTTGTTTCATCACTTGTGAGTGATGACACTTCCACCAGCCATTAGGTTCCCCATCATCACACTTGTCACACTACTCCCAGCTGAGCTCAAGGAGGAGGCTGTGACTCCAGCAGTGAAATCTTCATCTCTAGCAGCAGCCTCTTCAAACAGTTCTTAAGCAGTCCAGTGGCTTGTGAAGCCCAGCTCCATGTGGCTTAGGAGAGCTCAAGCAGACACAGCTTGCCTCACGGCAGCCCAAACACAATAGGTGTGGGAAGGGGCATGACAGGCAGCCTCCAGCCAGGGACGTGTCACTGCTTTGCTGAGGTCTGAGTTGCAGCACAGGTGGTACCACACTACAGCAGGCAGGGAACCTTTCCTGCCTGGGGTAGGAGCTTGTGGAGCATGGACTTGAGAGATGTATCAACAACGCACTGCTACAGCCTGCTCCAACTTCTGCTTGGGGACTGGCTCTGCCATGCACGTTTGAACAGCAGGAAGAGCAGAGATGAGTGTGGGGAAGACAAGAAATTATTCTTTTTGTTTTATTATTCTCCTATGAGGACAGACTGAGAGAGTTTGGGCTATTCAGTCTGGAGAAGAGAAGGCTCCAAGGAGATCTTATTGTGGCCTTCCAGTATCTGAAAGGGGCTACAAGAAAGCTGGGGATGGAGTTTTTAGGGTGTCAGGGAGTGATAGGACTGGGGGGAATGGAACAAAACTAGAAATGGGTAGATTCAGGTTGGATGTTAGGAAGAAATTCTTCCCCATGAGGGTGGTGAGACACTGGCACAGGTTGCCCAGGGAGGTGGTGGAAGCCTCATCCCTGGAGGTGTTTAAGGCCAGGCTGGATGTGGCTCTGAGCAACTTGATCTAGTGTGAGGTATCCCTGGCCATGGCAGGGGGGTTGGAACTGGCTGATCCTTGAGGTCCCTTCCAACCCTAACAATTCTATGATTCTCCATGCTGCTGTATGCTGTTCTGAAAGGACTTAGCTATTATCTGAAACAGCAGATTGCTCCTGCCAGACTGGCCACATCGAGTTGCCTACATAACCTATCATTATAGGCATGGAACTGCACTGCAAATGGAGACAAATGCTCAGACCCTCCCTTTGAAAGTTAGTGCCAAAAGCAGATGGGAAGCACCAAAGCAGCATACACCAAAGCTGAAGCCTTGCTTACAGGGAAGATAAGAGGGAAATGCACTCTAGAAGTAGTGGGGTTTGTCCAAGCTGGAGCCAGTGCCAATTTCCTTGCAAATTAAAGATTACCTAGACCCTACAGCTGCCATTTCTGAAGCCAGATGCTCAGCTAAGTCAACAGCTGCCCAGACCTAGAATAAGGAAGTTGCATTAGAATCAGAGAATTCCCAGAAAGGACCTCCCCTTCTAGTCTGACCTCCCCTCAGTCAGCAGGGACATCTTCAACTAGATCAGGCTGCCCAGGGCCTCATCAAGCCTCACCTTGAATATTTCCAGGGAAGGGGCCTTAACCACCTCCCTGGACAACCTGTTCCAGTGTCCTACTACCGTCATGGTAAAGAACTTGTTCCTAACATCCAGTCTAAATCTGCTCTTCTCCAGCTTAAAGCCATTCCTAGCAGCAGGATAAAAGCTGGATCGTGGTACAGGCTTTGGATCTGTTACAGTGGGCACTGAGGTCCCAGGACATCTCAACACCAGTGTCCTCCCTTACAGGACTGAGAAGTGAGGCATCCACACTGCAGTGCTGTGCTTCCCCCTCTGGCTCCCTTGCCTCAGGCACACTACTGTCAGACAGCTTCACATGCTGCTTGTTTTCTGTGCTTAACCCAAATCATTAGGCAAATTATTTAGTAGGGTGCAGAGGGATTTAGCAGTAGGATTCCCATTAATAGAACCAGACACACATGGCTAAACCTCTGCACTAAAATTTCCCTGCCTTAATAATCTTTTTAACACCGAGGGCTTGTTCTGCCTGTACAGAGATGCTGCAGACAAACTCAAGGCAAGGCTTCCCGGATTCTAATCACTCAGGAGTCAATATTCCCTTGCTTCAGATTCCTCAAGCCAGAGGAGGCTCCGTGATAGCAGCCCAGAAAGCCAACCAGAGCCTGGACTGCATCAAGAGAAGTGTGGCCAGCAGGGCAAGGGAGGTGATTCTCCCCCTCTGCTCAGCTCTGGTGAGACCCCACCTGGAGTACTGTGTCCAGTTCTGGAGCCTCTATTACAAGAGGGATATGGACATGCTGGAAGGTGTCCAGAGAAGGGCCATGAGGATGACCAGAGGGCTGGAGCTCCTCTCCTATGAGGACAGACTGAAAGAGTTGGGGCTGTTCAGTCTGGAGAAGGCTCCAAGGTGACCTTCTTGTGGCATTCCAGTATCTGAAGGGGGCTACAAGAAAGCTGGGGAGGGACTTTTTAGGCTATCAGGTAGTGATAGGACTGGAGGGAATGGAATAAAGCTGGAAGTGGGGAGATTCAGACTGGATGTTAGGAAGAAGTTCTTCACCATGAGGATGGTGAGACACTGGAACAGGTTGCCCAGGGAGGTGGTGGAAGCCTCATCCCTGGAGGTGTTTAAGGCCAGGCTGGATGAGGCTCTGGCCAGCCTGATCTAGTGTGAGGTGTCCCTGCCCATGGCAGTGGGGTTGGAACTGGCCTTAAAGATCACTGGGTCCAACTGTAACCCAGCTACCATGACCACTAAACCATGTCCTGGACCACCACATCTACAGCTTCTTGAACACCTCCAGGGATGGCAACTCCACTACCTCCCTGGGCAGCCTGTTCCAACCCCTCCCCACTCTCTCAGTAAAGAAGTTTTTTTTTTTTTCCCCCCTAATGTCCAATCTAAACCTCCCCTGGCGCCATACCCTAACTCAACTGAGTAGAGGGACATGGAATCCTAGAATCATTTCCTCTGGAAAAGACCTTTAGGATCATTGAGTCCAACCATTGTCTAACCATCAAGTCTGACATCACCAGGGCAGATATTGAGCTGTCATGGGGAACTTCTTAGCTCTCCTTTTGGTTGTTCTGGCACTGAACCTGCTGCAGAATGTACCAATGTACAAAACTTCACTGCATATCAGACAGGTAGCTCAGGGCAGAAAGATGCTTTACAGCATCACTGCACCACCAGATAGCTCCAGAGTCACATGCAAGAATCATCTATTGAAGGCTCTGATGGACAAGTGGGATTGATTTGCAGTAAGGTGGCAAGAGGGATTTGCCTTTGCCACAAGGATGGCTCAGCTCTCACTTCACACTGCTCCAAACTGAGCCCTAGAGTGTTAAGGACAAATGAAATTGGTATTTATCCATCTGGATCCACTGAGCTCCAGGTTGCAGCAGCCCAGGTTGTGCTTAATGGTTCAGCAGAGGTGGGAGGGAAGGACTTCTGGGAGAAGGCACCACAACAGCTGGTTGCAAGGCAAGTCATCAGCATGTATGAATCACAGCACCCATCCTGGATTGTTAGATGTCTACAAAGCCATCAAAAGGAATGAAGAGATTAAGCTGTGGGAAGTGGGTCTAAGCTAGCAGAGCCTATCTTAGCTGAGAGCTGAGCTGCACACAAGAAGGTCCTAATTGAAATTCTATGGTTTGTGTTATCAAAGTGATCTGAATCAAAGAGCCAGGCATTAGCAGAAGGAAGGAACCTGTTTTGACCTTGTTCACATCCAGTTGCAAACACAAAGCAGAAGTAAAATCCTACCAAGCCATGATTGCAACATCTGTCTGGGGAAGTGACTACACAGGACATAGGGCAAATGACCCTTTTAATGGCTCATGGCTAAGCAATAAATCATGGATTTCAGACAATCACAGAATGGCCTGGATTGGAAGGGAGCTCAGAGATCATCCACTCCAACCTCCTCACTATGGCCAGGGACACCTCTCAGCTAGACTCAGCTGCTCAAGGCCTCATCCAGCCTGGCCTGGAACACCCCCAGGCAGGAGGCAGCCACAACCTCCCTGGGCAGCCTGTGCCAGAGTCTCACCACCCTCCTACTGAAGAGCTTCTTCCTCAGCTCCAGTCTAACCCTGCTCTGCCTCAGCTTCAAACCACCCCCTCTTGTCCTCTCTCCAGGCACCCTTATGAAAAGTCCCTCTGCAGCCCTCCTGTAGGACCCCTTCAGGTACTGGAAGGCAGCTCTAAGGTCTCCTCAGAATCTTCTCCAGGCTGAACAACCCCAGCTCCCTCAGCCTGTCCTCGTAGCAGAGGTGCTCCACCAACTATATTTTGCTTCCAAACTGAGCTTGCTGCTTTCAGTGCATTTTTTGGGGCTGTTAATATTTGTCTCAGCACTCCCATCTTGTTAGCATCACCAGGAATCAGGGAATGTTTGTTAAAACTCACCCCTCTTCCAGAGTGTGAGTTTCCAGATCCCACTTTGTTATCCAACCCTGCTTCCTCAGAAGATGACAGAAGTCTTCATGACTTTTTGGAACTGAGATGGAAGCTTTACAGGCTGAATCCTGCAGCTGTATTCTCACTGCCTCCCTCCACATAGGAGGGTGCACCAAATGTATACATGTGTGTGAGGCTGCAGGACAGGGCTTTAAGTCTGCATAAAGGAAGAAAAGGGATTAGATTGTATGGGATGTTCTGGGATGGAAACATCAATGTCTCAGAGACACACAACAGTCAGGCATTCCCAACACACCTGAACTGCATCCTGATTTCAGGAGGGGCCATGGCTAGTGCAATGAGTGCTGTTTGGTACAACACTACCCAGTTACCTTCTTTGTTGGGTGTCCAGCTGGACACCATGAACAGAAAACCTGACTCTGTCATGCCAGTGTGCTGTGTGTTACCTCCTAAGGGAGGTTAGATCAGAAACCTTCTCAGTTTCTATTAGGTTAGGAGTTAATTAACTCTAAATGTAGTTTATTGCTGACAATGATTTCCAGCTTTCCATTTGTACAGGATTACAGACTGACAGAACTATTTTTTTTTTTTTATGAGATTGTTACCCTTTTATGAAATCTCTCATTTTAAACCATTCTGGAGAGCTACACAACCCATTCATCCAGCAGGCTAAACACTAAAGAACCTGACTGTGACTGAAGAAGAATCCACTCACAAACTGACTGTTCAGAGAAAAAAAAAATCAGTAGCAAATAACAAAAGGAGAGGCTACAAAAAAAAAAGTTGTTCTGCACCAATTTCCAGATGATATAAAATCAGCTTCTAGCTAAGTGATAAAAGAGGAAAGAAAAAAAATGTTTTCAGGAGCAAGTATCTTGGATCAAAGATCAATGCACAAGCAAATAAATTGCCTCAAAGCGTGGTAACACAGTTTAATAGAATAATTCTACAGCCAGCAAACCTCAGTGTGAAAGAAAAGTGATTTGAGAAGATGAACTTGATAAAACTGCCTTTCAGGTTGCCTCACAAGCACTCAATCTTTGGTGACTTAACCAAAACACACACCCAAAGAATGACGAGTTCTACACCTTTGGCATCTCTGAGGCAGGTCTGCCTGCTAGCTGCAGTGCCACCTGGGAGGAAAAAGGGCTCCCAGAGGTGTGCACACACAGAGAGATGAATGCCAAAGCCAGCATCTCACTCTGTGCCATACTGCATTAGGCTGGGCACTGACACTGGCCCCTAGGCCTGCCTGTGTGCTAGCTGCTGTCCAAACAAACAGCTCCACAGCCTTCCAACAAAGGATGGAAGAAAACAAACATTAGGGCTCTGACTCACACACAGATGGCAAATGACTGGAGTGAGGCACCCTTGAGTCAGCTCCTACCTGCTTCAGCTCCACTTGGCTCTTGGCCACAGACTCAGTGTCATCAATACCCAGGCTAATGCATGCCAGCGTGCCCCAGAGCAGCTGAGACACACACCCTAAAAGGCTGCTAAATATAGGCAAGGGTCACACACCTGAGTGTGATTCTCTCATTTCCTCTCTTTTAGAAGAGGGGAACTGAGTCACAGAGGGACCTGCAGTTTCCTCAAGGCCATGAAGAAAAGCTGTGCCCTAAGCAGCAAATGAAGTTCTGCTTGCTGACCCAGCACATCTCTTGGAGAAGTCTGGCCAAGAGGTGAGGAAACCAAAGCTGGAGAGTTGAAGGGCTCTGCCAGGCCATAGAAACACCGAGTTTGACTCTGGGGAATGACTCCAGGCTTTGTGGTTTGCCACCTTTTGTAGAGAGCACTGGTCCCTGCCAACACATCCAGCTAATGACCGAGGTGTACTCAAGTGAGACAAGAGAAATGAGCTCCCCTGGAACTGCAAGTGGCCATTTATTAGCTCAGGAACAGAAAAGCAGGGATGTAAAGCAAGCTAATTACGTTTGATGGGGGCTTGTGGGACCCGAGTTGCAAAATAGGCTGGGAATGGCTGCTTATTGTCAAGCCTCCAAAGGGAGATTAAGGGCAAAGGAGAGAGAAGGAGGTTGTTGTTACTGCGGTTGCTGGAGCACTGGCCGTTGGCAATGGGTTTCTCCCGGAGTGATTATCAGTTACCCAGCACGAAGAGCAGATCCAAACCTTGCCTAACTCATCAGTCCCATGCTCTCTGCTCTTGCTGCACTAAATGAGGTGAAGCTGGCTGCTGTATTTCCTGCCTCTCTGCACCATGGTTGCTCTGCTGTGATGTCATGTTTCAGAACCAGGAATAATGAAGGAAACGCAAGAGATCTTTAACTAAAGTTCTCCTTCTTGTGAAAATCGATGACTTCAGGCTTCATTTAGCTCCCTGTAGATAGATTCACATCCCTGCACAGATGAAGTTACCAAAATCGATAGGGCTTTGCTGAGGCACAGGGGGGTCAGCCTGTGCAGAGCTTCCTGAGCAAAGCACTCGCTGCTGGGTCCAAGCTTCCATCTGCATTCGGCTTTAAAAAGGTTTCTCAGCTCTAGAATACACTGTGAAAGCCCTTGATGAAGGCATTATGATGCCTAATTCCCTGGCATTCCAAGAATCTGGTCCCAAACTGATACAAAAGCAAGTCTGCTAAGGATGAATGGGCATTCTGGGCTTTCATTGTGACATCCCCTGAGCTGCTGCTCTGGAGTTTGCTCCCTCTTGCCATCCATGGCCATGAAAATGCTGCACGGATTAAATGCAGTCACCCTCACTGCTGCCTAATGCAAAACTCTCAGGGTCCCACTCCAGCTGTTCTGTGAAGGCACTGGGCTCAGCATTTCTCAGCTGGGGCAGGAAGCTCCTCCTAGCTTTAATGGGTGAAACACCCAGCACAAGGCAATCCCTGCCCCTGATTGGGGCATTTTGGTGTTGCTGTATTGCCTGTGACAGCACAAACCAGCAAATGCTTTGCATTGAGACCATCTGAAAAGGTCTGAAAAGAGTTTGGTTTTCTGAAAGACAGCATTTCAGGGCCTGCATTAGCTCATTATTAACACACTTACAGGGTCAGTTCCCCAGAGCATAGAATCACAGAATGGCTCAGGTTGGAAGGGAGCTCAGAGATCATCTGCTCCAACCTCCTCACTATGGGCAGGGACACCTCTCAACTAGACTCAGCTGCTCAAGGTCTCATTCAACCTGGCCTTGAATACCTCCAGGGAGGGAGCATCCACGACCTCCCTGGGCAGCCTATTCCAGAGTCTCACCACCCTCCTACTGAAGAACTTCTTCCTCAGATCCAGTCTAACCCTGCTCTGCCTCAGCTTCAAACCATTCCCCCTTGTCCTGTCTCTAAACACCCTCCTTAAAAGTCCCTCTGCAGCCTTCCTGGAGGATCCCTTCAGGTGTTGGAAGGCAGCTCTAAGGTCCCCCTGGAGTCTTCTCTTCTCCAGGCTGCACAACCCCAGCTCCCTCAGTCTGTCCTCACAGCAGAGGTGCTCCAGCCCTTGCATCATCTTTGTGGTCTCCTCTGGACTCCCTCCAACAGCTCTGTGTCCTTCTTGTGCTGGGGACACCAGAACTGGAGGCAGGATTGGAGGTGGAGTCTCAGCAGAGCACAGCAAAGGGGCAGAATCCTCTCTCTAAACTCTTGACCAGAAGAATTTCCCTGGTAGCTTTTGTTGGAAAGAACAGATTTAGTCAGAGTGCAGACTCCAGCAAGTATCTGTGATTGATGTTGTTGAGAGTCTGTTGAGGGTGTCTGTAGAAACCCTCAGGAAAAGTTCCTCTGCAGCCTTCCTGTAGGATGCCTTCAGCTATCAGAAGGGCTGAACTGAGGAGTTCTGTACACAGCCACAGAATGAAGTGATGGGCAAATGCACAGACCACTGTAAACTTCTATGATTGAAAAAAAAAAGAGCTCAAAAGCAAATTTCTTTCTGCTTTGGTTACAGAATGACAACAGGTTTGGATAATTGGTCATGGGGGCCTCAGCTTCCTTCACACTCATTTAATGGGACATCATTTCACTTAAAAAGATTGAGGGGATAGTATTACATGCTCAGGCAGCACAGTAATGACTGTGGCATAAATACCTGGGGAGACAGATTAGTTAGCTATTTCTGCTCACTGCCTTCTCCTGGGAGCACAGGAATGCCACCTCAGCATGTCTATGTGGAGGACCAGAAAGACATCAGAAACACAAGGATAAAAATACACCCTCAGACTTACAGCTCATTTCTGGCTACAATTTGCAGCAATTTGCACTTAATCATCGTGGGTTTGAAAATACTGCAGAGAGCCAGCAGCACTGTCTGCTGAAATGGTGCAAATCAGAAGGATGAGAAATGCAGTCTGGATGAGGATGTGAGGGACACGCAAAGTTTTGGTTGTCATATAGAGGCTCGAGCTCTTGACTTCTGATTTCATCAACACTGCCAAGCAGACTTTGTTGGGTTTTCCTTCTGGGAGCAAGAAGGAAAGGCAGCACTGAAGCTGGCTTCAGCAGACAGTGGTTCTGCTGGTATGTGCAAGATCTTGCCAAGCTTCTACCATGACTTTACCTGTTCATGCTCCATTGTCTGGGAAGCCTGGGGAGCCTTGTTTCTATGGCTCACTGCTGACAACCATGCCCTGTTTGTTCAGATTCTCCTCATCCTAGAGAAACATTTGAAAAGGCTTCTGAGAATGTAGAACATGTGTCTACATACATGCATAGGATGATGCACATGGCACATGCATAGTAGAGCAGCATGTTTGGCTGTCCTCTTGATTCATGATGATCAGAGATGCTGGGATCCAGAAGAAGCCAAATTACCAGAGGAAGTGACAAGGCAGCAGCTGGATCTTGAGTAACACAGGCAAACCTGGCCCTTCCTATAGGTCCCTGGAGAGCCATGAGGAGTCATAAGGGCAACAGAATGACCTCTCAGAGAATTCTCCTCATGTTTGAGCAATGGAGAGCCCACGGTGTGCATCTTCCTAAGATCCCTCCTCCCAGCCTTTGCTACAGGCTATTTTAGGAGCAGGAGTGAGCATAGGCCACATTGCTCAACCCTCAGCTATTCTGGAATGCTCCACAGCCCAGCAGCAAGCTCCAGCAGCTACTTACTTTAGTTTATATTGGGGGCCACTTTGGCTTCTCATCTGGCCCAGAACAGCTCAGCTGGCCCAGGAGATGGAAAACCATAACCAGCTTCATCCTCTTATGCCTCCTGGAGCCTGTCTTGTGAGCATCTCTGAGACACACAGAATGTTTCAATTGCCACTGAATTTGAGTCCCAGGCTCCTGCTATTTCATCTCCATCCTAGAAACATCAGGAGATCATAGAATCATAGAATTGTTAGAGTTGGAAGGGACCTCAAGGATCAGCCAGCCTCAAGGATCCAACCCCCCTGCCATGGGCAGGGACACCTCACACTACAGCAGGTTGCTCACAGCCACATCCACCCTGGCCTTAAAAACCTCCAGGGATGAGGCTTCCACCAGCTCCCTGGGCAACCTGTTCCAGTGTCTCACCACCCTCATGGTGAAAAACTTCTTCCTAGCATTCAGTCTGAATCTACACACTTCTAGTTCTGTTCCATTCCCCCCAGTCCTATCACTACCTGACATCCTAAAAAGTCCCTCCCCAGGTTTCTTCTAGGCCCCCTTAAGATACTGGAAGGCCAAAATAAGGTCTCCTCAGAGCCTTCTCTTGTCCATACTGAATAGGCCCAACTATTGGGGCCCTAGATGGGCTGAGGTATTTCATAATGAACAGCTCCCAACGCTTCCAGGCTTTGCACAGGAGACTTTGGGGCTTCCCAGCTGACGGGATTCTTCGGGAGACCCAATATCGCTTCTCAATTTAGACCACGGTCACAATTTTATAGCAGTGTAGCTCTTTGCTGCACACAGAGCCTGTTCACAGCACAGTGCAGCAGAGCGAGCACTGGAGGTGCAAGGAGGCTGCCGGCTCCGGGCGCTCCGCTGCGTGCAGGCAGCGCCCGCTGCGGCTAGGTGGCAGCACTGCACCGGGCAAGCAGCCTGAGCTCGGCACCGAGCCGCGCAGCTCGCAGCCAGGACAAGCAGCCTGCAGAGTCCGGTTTATGGGCAAACGGGGGGCAAGCAAACGGCAGCAAAGCCTCCTGAAGGCTTCTGTCAGGGCTGTGCAGGACAGTTGGAAAGACACAAGTGAACGGAGATGTTCTTTTGCAATGAAATCCAATAGCACCCCAAAATCACCCTGGTTTAGGCATCGAAAAGGGATGAAAGCCATAAAAAATGTTGCCATAATTTTCTCAAGGCCTCACAGACTGTTCATCCAGACAAAGCTCACAGTTCCCACATTCACCTGGAGCTGGAACAACTCTGGCAAGGCAGATGCAGCAGGAAGAGCTCACTGAAGCCTCTGTCCTTCTGGCTCAGTTTTGTCTCGGACGTGATGAGATAGCATCGCTCTCACCAGTCAGCTTTATGAGGATCTGTCAACTCAGTTCCCATCTGCTCTGGAAAGTCAGCCCTTCAGGGCAGGGTAGGGTGTGGAGTCAAATCCTAAATTAAACATCCCCAGGTCTCTCAGGCCTTCTTCACAGCAGAGATATTCAATCAGAGCGTTTGAGTGGCACAAGACAGGCAGGAGACCCCAAAGCTCAGAGATGACCATCAGAGCTTGGGCAGATGGGGCTATACCCTCCAGTCTGACTCTTCATGTCTGGATGTAGATACATAAACTACCACTGCTACTAGCACCCCACACTTGCAACTGCATCTTCTGCTACACACTCCTGAAAAGCAACCATGTCAATAGACCTGAGGCAGCCTCAGCAGCTATATCCTGAGCTCTGCTCACCAGTGTCACAGCTGCTGTTAGAAATGTCTGCTCAGAGCTGCCAGCCCCTCCTGAGTGCTGAGCTTCACCTTACAGCACTTTAGGAGATCAAGAGATTGAAAGTGGCAGCATTTGCACCAAAGCTGCCAAGGTATTAACATTTATTTCCTTCAATAATGGGCACATATTCATAGCATGATTTCATCACCCTCCTCAGAATCCTGAACACTCCACTAATGAAGAAATATCTGCTCCTGTCTGTGCCCTGCTGCTGTTGATGGTGAAGAAAGCAAAACCAGTCTCCTTAGCTATTGTTCACTGTTCTTACATTCAACCATTATTGTATTCACAAAGAAGGCAAAAAGCTTTTCATTAATCAATTATTAAGAGAGTCAGGAGTGATCTATAGCTTCACAGGCTGTGCTATACAGAAAGCAGATCCTTGTGGTTTTCCCTCTCTCAGCTCTGTTTGCATCAGGCATCTCACTGGGGGGAGCTGTCTGGGTAGAGCAAAGCCTTCCCCTGCCCCAGAAACTTCTGCCCAGCTTTAGCTGAGTTGGGAAGAGTTAAGGATTGTCACAGCTTTGCTTTGTTTGCATTCCTTGTAAAGTGTTGGCAGTTTGCAGAAATCACTGAACATAACAAAGGCAAAGCCAGGCTGACAGCTCTGCCAAAGCAGCAGCTGCAGGTATTGGATAGAGGACACCTCTGAACTTTGCAGCTAAGCTTTGCTAGGAACATGTCTGTGTGGAGGAGGGGACAGCTGGCTTCCCACCCCAGCCCACTCCCAGTCCTAGCATCACATCCTTCCCTGGGGGTGACATCTCACACGAGAGTTTTTCCAGCTCACACTGACCTCTGAACCCACTCACTTCCAAAGGTGGACACAGCACCAAGCCACCTCTTTCTTTGCTTCCAAGAGAAAGAGGGAAATCTTTCCCTGAATCCCAGAAGTGATGGATGGCTGTGCTGGTGATGGCTCCAGGTTTTGAAGCCTGCCATGCACAGGAGGCTGCTGTGTCGCTCTGAACCAGACTCACCGCACACAGAACAAAAAATCCGAGGAGGAACTGGAAACTGCCCTCATCTGCTCAAGGAGTTTCTGCAAAACCATGATGTCAGAGCAGCAGCTCATACATTTTGGGGGCTACCTGGGGTTAGCAGTATACTGACACCGTGGCTGTATTATGGTTTAGATATGCTTTGTGCCAGTGCCAATGTGAGACTCGAGTCCGGTGCTGGCCGCCAGCCCAGCAGCTTTGCTCATCGTCCATAGATCTGAGCATCAGGGAGTGCTCAGGGCTGGAAACAAGCTCACTGCCACCTCTGGAGCAAAGGTGGGCTGTTAGTGTGGGGGTGCCTTTGGCTTTCAGAGATGGAAGAGGCATGACTAAGAGGTGGGTAAAAAGTAGAAGGATGGAGAAAGAGAGGGGGTTCCAAACATTCAGTGGTTTGTTGCTCCGAAGCCTTTGCAATGGGGTGAGGTTCCCTACAGACACATCCTGAAGGGATCCTACAGGAAGGCTGCAGAGGGACTTTTCAGGAGGGTGTCTAGAGACAGGACAAGGGGGAATGGTTTGAAGCTGGGGGAGAGCAGGGTTAGACTGGATCTGAGGAAGAAGTTCTTCAGTAGGAGGGTGGTGAGACTCTGGAAAAGGCTGCCCAGGGAGGTTGTGGCTGCCTCCTGCCTGGGGGTGTTCCAGGCAAGGTTGGATGAGACCTTGAGCAGCTGAGTCTGGCTGAGAGGTGTCCCTGGGCATGGTGGGGAGGTTGGAGCAGATGATCTCTGAGCTCCCTTCCAACTTGAGCCATTCTAGGGTTCAATCATCCTGACCCTTTAGCAAGATGAAGTTGCCTCAGGAAAGAGAGGTTAGTAAGGAAAGAGTGGGCTACACACTCCTGCTCCTTCTCCCAAAAAATAACTGCCTGGCTCATTTTCTGAATCTAGTTGCAGTTGTTGTAGGGATCATAATGCTTCTTTCACCTGTCATGACAGATTCAGACGGTGTCACATGTGTCTAGCTTGGGTCCATATTCCCTGTCCCATGCTCTGACACACTGGCTGCACTAGCATTGTCTTTCATACTAATAATGTATTTTACAGCAGAACTCCCTGTGGGGGAAGAGATCTTTGAAGCTACTCATTCGAATCTTCAAAGAAGGAAGAGGCCTCTCCCTGAGAGACTGTGGGGAAGTCTGGAAGAGGGGATAGTGCAATAAAGCTGGCATTCCCATTTTTCCATCCATCCTTGTTCCACTGTTCTGTTCCCAGTTTTTGCAGTTATGTAAAGCTCCCTGAGTGCTGAAAAAAGTTTATTCTTTCCTCCATCCTGTCGTCTTCCAGTTTTGAGGGAGGTTCTCCTCCCCCTCTACTCTGCCCTGGTGAGGCCACATGTGGAATATTGTGTCCAGTTCTGGGCCCCTCAGTCCAAGAAGGACCTCAGGGAACTCCAGCACAGAGCCACAAAGATGCTGTAGGCAGTTGAACATCTCCCTGTGAGGACAGGCTGAGGGATTTGGGGCTCTTGAACTTGGAGCAGAGGAGCCTGAGGGGTGCCCTCATTCCTGGTGATCAAGATGTGCAGGGCAGTGTTGGGAGGATGGAGCCAGGCTCTGCTCAGGGATGTCCAACGACAGGACAAGGGGCAGTGGGGGCAAGCTGGAGCAGAGGAGGTGCCACAGGAACAGAAGGGAAAACTTTGTGAGGGTGACAGGGTCCTGGAGCAGGCTGCCCGAAGAGGTTGTGGAGTGTCCTTCTTAGGAGATTTCCAAACCCTGCCTGGATGTGTTCCTGTGTGACCTGGCCTGGGTGCTCCTGCTCTGGCAGGGGGGGTTGGACTGGATGATCTCTGGTGGTCCCTTCCAACCCCTAACATTCTGTGATTCTGTGATTCTTCAAGGAGTTACGAACCAGCAACAACCCCTTAACCTGCAACCCAGACCCTGCAGCCTTCACCACTGGCAGTGAAGAGACTGTGGTGGGGGCAGAAGGGGGTGGTGGCAGGGGCTGCATGCCCCTCTAGTGTATCTAGGTGTGTTTTGTTGAAGCAAAACGCCAAACCTTTGCTAGCATAAACTGTTCTTGGCACTTTGGGAAGCAAATGCTGAGCCCTTTCTAGTGTTCCAGAGCAAAAGTCCCTGGGAAATGCCAGTTTGCAGTGGTGGTAAAAGCTGCTAGGTCCTAGCTGAGGGCCCAAGGCTTTGAGAGCACTACTAAATCACTCAGGGAGACATGCTTGCTCCCCACGACCAGACACTTTCTTTCATTTCCGCTGCGACAAATTCCACAACCCACACAACCATGAAGTCACTAGGTTTTTTTACAGGAACTTGTAAAAGCAGAAAAAAAACCAAACCAAACCAAACCAAAACCCCAACCCATTCCATCCAGAGGCAGCGATACAAAGCCCTGAGCATGTCCTGTGCTGCTCACTGCTGAGCCTGACCCGGAGCTGTGTGCTGCTCGCTGTGCTCTCTTCTAAATGGAAACTGCTGACTTCTACTACGTTTACTACTTAGCCCAGGACTACCTGCAGTATGTGCTTCAGGAATCACAGCTGGGGCCAGCCCAGACCAGGGTTGCTCATGTCCTACGCCACATTGCATCTTCTCTGCAAGACCAAACCGAGGAGGCTGTCCGGCCGCTCTTGGACAGCATCGACATCTCCTCGGTAGCTGCTGCCAAGAGGATCTTCAATGGTGTCATGGAAGAAAAATTTGCTGATGGAAATACTAACTGGGGACGAATCATGACCATATTTACATTTGGAGGGCTTCTCACTAAGAAGCTTCAAGAGCATGGAGTTCAGCTGACCGGTGAGGAGAAGGAGCAGATTTCTTATTTCATCACCGAGTACATAATCAACAACAAAGCTGAATGGATAGATGCCAATGGTGGCTGGGTAAGTCCCTCCTTTCCCTCCATCTCCAAATTAGGAGATGGTGTTTAATTAAGGGAAATTATTGTCACAGATCCTGTCCAAAGCATTTTATTAAGGGCTTTATTTGGTGGTTAACGTTTGATGTCTGCAATGTTTCCTTGAGACCTGAGGTGAATGTTTTGCTTCTGCTTTACACAGAACCATGCCACGAGAAAACTTCCTTTTCACAAAGGCACTTTCTGAACCTGCACCAGTTGAAACCCCAGAGTCAGTCTTGAATCACAGGATCATTTGGTACTTCAGGGTGAGAGGGGCCTTAGGAAACCATCTGGTCCAGCCTCCTGCTCAAAGCAGGTTCAACTATTCGTGCCATGAAATTTCCCACTATTAAATCTAGAATGAAGTGGCATCCTAAAGTTAGTGTAGCAAGTTTGCATCCATAGAGGAGTTAGTCCAAAACCACTGAAATTCAAAGTAAGGGGAGGATAAAGAGGTGTGATCCCCACAGCTGCTCAGTCCTTTTGCTGTGGATTTCATCAAAGCCATTATTTAATCCCCCCAGTCAGTTTTACTTAAACAAATTCACAGGTAAGTGCAGCTGAGGTTAATTCTTTCCTGGTTGGACTCAGACACTCCTAGAACTTCCAACTCTCAATGATCAGTGCTGAGGAAAGCATTAGTAAATATTTGGATTGTTTTGCCAAGCTGCTGAAATTCCCTTCTGTCAGTGAGGGGGAGATCCCTTTTGCTTTGCAGAGTTTCACCACAGCAGTGGTTTTTCTTTTGCATTTAGGGGATGTTGAGACTCAATGATATCAGTGCTTGTTATTTCCCTGGTGCTTTTCTCCTGTACCTAGATGTAAAGGTTACTTTCTCTTTCTAGCCCTCACTTGTCCCATTTCTCTTATAGTTCCTATTTGTGATTACTTTCCCATTCCCCCCCTTAATTTGATTCCTAATGTCTTGCTTTTCCATTTGTTGGTGTCTGTTGTGGTTTTCCTTCCTGGCTGGTAACAGCCAGCAAAGGTGATATTGAATCATGGAGCCTTGATGCATCAGATGTGTCACAAAAGGCTTCTCTCTCCATCCCATTCAAATAGAGTCCATCTGATTGCAGGGAAGCATCAACTGCTGGCAACATTCTGTCCTGATATGTGGCTCAGCATAAGGAGGCTTAAAGGAAGCTTTTTCTCTTACTACATCACAGCACTTGTGGATGTCAGCTGAGATGCTACAGCTCCTGTTCATTTGCTGTTCACACAGGGAGGGCACAGTCTCAACTCACACATAAAACAAATTTCCAGCAAGGTGCAGCTATTTTCAGCTGCTGTTTTTAAAGCCCCCTTCATCTTCTGGAGCTAGAGCTCTGAGAGCCTGACTGTCTGAGCACATGCTGTAGCACCACTTTGTTACTCTGCTGCTAGCAGAGCCTGGTTAGGTTTTTGCCACAGGAGTTACTTTTAAGCTGTGTCTAACTGTGCCTGTTCTTTTCCACAGGAAAACGGCTTCCTGACAAAGTTTGAGAGAAGATCCCCACTGTCCTTCTCCAAAATCACAGCCATGTTCCTGGCTCTTTTTGCCCTGTTCAGAAAGTACTACTGAACTAAGAGGACCTGCCAGTGATCTCTGACCTAGATATTGCTACGAGCTTCATCGCCAAGCTTTCCTCCAAGCAATATTGAAGAGAAAATTCTTTTCTTCCAGAACTTTTAATTTATTTGTATTTATTTTTGCTAAATGCAACGTTTAGCATGCTATCCTAATTGCCACACCTGAAGATGAGATTCCCTCCAAAAAGGAATCAACACAGCATCATTCAGCAATTCAAGTCACCCTTTCCAGGCAGGACTGCTTCGAGTACTTTGTTGTACTCCAATACAATCCAATGGGTTAAGAAAAGTTTTTATGTCATTTGTTTTGGAAATGAAATCCTACTGTAATGCATTTTATTGCAACATTTGTCTAAGCAAAAAGAGGGGTGAGGAGGTGTGTCCTGGAGAAAAAGGAAATGGCACCTCCAGTGTCCTGGCACCGACTGAGCAGCTGTTAGGGGAAGGACCACTGGTGGAAGCTGGCAGCTTACAAATGTGCACTCAAACCTACTGTTGGTGCAATGGGCTGCAGTATGTAAAGTGTAGCCAGCAGGTCTAGGGAGGTTCTCCTCCCCCTCTACTCTGCCCTGGTGACACCACACCTTCAATACTGTGTCCAAGTCTGGGCTCCCCAATTCAAGAGAGACAGAGACCTGCTGGAGAGAGTCCAGTGGAGGCTATGAGGATGATTGGGGGACTGGAACATCTCTGCTGTGAAGAGAGACTGAGAGCCCTGGAGGTGTTTACTCTGGAGAAGGCTACAAATATCTGAGGGTGTCAGGATGAAGGTGCCAGGCTCTTTTCAGTGGTGCCCAGTGACAGGACAAGGACCAACAGGTACAAATTGGAACACAGGAGGTTCCACCTCAACATGAGGAGACACTTCTGTATGGTGAGGGTGGTGGAGCCCTGGAGCAGGCTGCCCAGAGAGGTTGTGGAGTCTCCTTCTCTGGAGACTTTCAAAACCTACCTGGATGTGTTCCTGTGTGACCTGGCCTGGGTGGTCCTGCTCTAGCAGGGGGGGTTGGACTCCCATCTCTGTAGGTCCGTTCCAACCCCTGACATTCTGTGATTCTGTGCTTCTGTGTTTCTTTCTTGTAGTTTTTAATTGTTCCTATCCACAGTGAATCCTCTTTCACACCTGTGTAAAGCAGCCATCTGCCTGAACTCCTTTTAAAGCCAGATGTTTTAAAACAGGCAAGCACCACATCTTTGTCAAGTGAGAAATTTGTGTAAATACACTAACAGTTTGGGAAAATACATTAAAATATGGATTTTAAAGGTTTGTGCTTGGTCTCATTTCTTTGAGGAAAAAAACAAACAACAAACAAAAAAAACAACCTGAACAATGGGAAAAGGTCTGAGTAAGGCAACTCCTAGAAGAGCTACCACAGTGCTACTAGAGAACCCAAGCATATGTGTTTGACCTGAGGTCCATGAATGGCAAGAATTTATTCTCCTGTAGTATTTCTCAAGCACTGGGAGAATGAAGCAGCCTTCTTTTGGCAATGTGTTCTCCATCTTTCAGCCTTCTGGTAATGGGTTCTCCATTTTTCACCCTTCTGGTAATGGGTTCTCCATCTTTCACCCTTCTGAGAGTGGGTTCTCCATCTTTCACCCCTCTGAGAGCGGGTTCTCCATTTTTCACACTTCTGGTAATGGGTTCTCCACTTTTCACCCTTCTGAGAGTGGGTTCTCCATTTTTCACACTTCTGGTAATGGGTTCTCCATCTTTCATATTGATGTAATTTTTTTTTCCACTAAAACAATAATTTGCTGGAACAACCTCCCCAGGGACATGGTAGAGTCCCCACTGCTGAAGGTCTTTCAAGATCTGACTGAACAGAGTGCTAAATAGTTTCATCTAGATTCCCTTTCCTATGAAAGTTTGGAGTAGACAATCTTTCAACCCTTTCCCTTCCAACCTGAGCTATTCTGAATTCTATGGTCTAGAGTCTGTACTGCTCTTTCTTCCTCCCCTTCCCCACTGAAAACATGGAGGATTATACAATGTGCATAGCAGGACTGCTGAAATACACTTTGCTGCTGCTGAAGAAAAGATGAAAGCACCCTGAGGGCACAGGACAGTCCTGGCAATGCCCCCCTCCAGAACAGCTATGGACGTTCCTGTCAGATATGACATTTAAAAATTTGGTTGAACACACATTTCTTCATTTGCAGTCGAAAGTTTTTGTGACAGGAACTGTAATTCTTACTCAGTTTCTTTATGTAAGCACAGACTGCAGTGGCTAACACCAGTCTATTAATACCACATTCACTTCCTTTTCCACTAATCTAGTAACCTATTTTGTAATGGGGGTTACAATTTTTACATGAAAAATGAAAGGCTAACCCAGCTCTTTCAAAAACCAGGTGATGAAATCATCTTTAGAACTTGCCTTCTAAGGCCTGGGTTTAAACAAAAGAAGCCTGGACCATTAACAGTCCAGTGGGCTGCAAATTATCTTCACCAGGACACAACCTCCATTTGCTCTGCATTTAAGAGCAAAAAAAGCAGTGAGGAGATGTACCACCGAGTTATCTATCAGTGTTACTGTGTCCCAGGTCTTGGGGCACTGCTGCTGAAGGGATCCTTACAGCTGTCAGGCAGCACACAGGCTAACAGAATGATGCTCCTAGAGCAAAAGAGGTCGAAGAGCTGCAGAGTGAGCCAGGTGATGACTTCTCATCAATGTGCTCAGCAGCCAAACTGCGATGTCACCAAATGCTATGTTGAATGGATTTATGAAAACAACTATTACCCTATAGAAACATCCCTTTCTGCACTGAGAAGGTGGGGTGGATCATTGAACGTGTCAAAAAGAAGCCTCCAGCGTTTCCCCCTGGCCATGGCTATGCAGCCAGCACACCTTCCCCGTGGGAGCAGCAATGCCAATGGCACCCTGGTGCCACGGGTACCATACTGGTGTTCATGCCAGGCCCACGGGCAGACGCTGTAGGGAGATGAAACCCTGCGGTAGAAAGCAACAAGAATCTCCCGCCGAAATGTAATTTCCCTTTCTACAGCCAAATGAACAAAGGGGAAGTTCTTCGGGATCTGTACCACACACACAAAACAAGCCAGGCCTTGCCGGGCCCGTCCCAGGCTGGCCCTCCAGCACCCGCCGGAGCAGCGGTGCCTGCAGCTGGCGGCGGCCCGGACCTCACAGCAGTGACCCCGGGGCCGGCTGATTCCCGGCGAGTGGCGCGTGGCTGCGGGCCGCCCCCGGGGGGCCCTGCCTGGCCGTGCCGCCGCCGCCAGGGCAAGGCCAGCGCGGCGACCCGGCGCACTCGGCGCATGGAGCCGCCGGGGAAGGGCGACGAGATGGCGGCGGCGCTGCGGGCCGCTAAGCAGGCGCTGCGCGGCGAGCTGCGGCAGCGGCTGCGGGCGCTGGGCGCCGAGGAGAAGCAGCGCCAGTCCCTCCTGCTGAGCCGTAAGGTGGGTGCGAGCCGCGGCCCTACGGCCGTACGGCGGCTTCCAGGAAGAGCGGCCCGGGGGCGGGGGGAGGGCCCAGGAGCCGAGCCCGGTCCCGATCGGGCGCGGGGAAGCCCGCCGGGGACTTTCCAGGCCCCGCATGGGGACCGAAGAGGTGACTCAGGGGACCTGCCGGCTCCTCGGCCCCGGCCTCGGCCGTCCCGGGCCAGTGCGCCGAGCGAGGGGGGCGAGCTCCGCCTCGGCCCTGCCTTCCTCCTCATGACGGCTGCTGGCGGGGAGCGGGCGGGTGGCCGGGGGGTGTGCAGCGACTGCGATGAGCAGCGACAGCCATCAGCACGTTAAGGCATGGGACGGGGTGGGTGTGAAACTGAAGGCAAACTCTGTCGGAAACCCCAAAGCCGCGGGGTGCTGGTGGGTCCTGGAGGGTGTTCACCGTTTCGCGTGGCACATGCGGCTAGCTTTATGGGCAGCGCCTAGCAATGCACAGACTAAATTAGCAGCTGCCTTGCTTTGGCCTCTTGCTAAGAGGTTGTCCTTTCCCTCCTGTGTATTTCAGTGGTATTTCCCCCTGCAATTTTATTTTTGATGTACTTTTTATACTTCGAAAGATAAGCAGGCTTCACTTCACTGGTGTCCTAGCACAGCATGGTGCTGGCAGGTACTTTGGAAATGGCCTTTTTGTCTTTATTGTGTTAATAAACACGATGAAGTTTTAATTTGCAATGACTGTATGTACTAGAGAAGAGTCCTTACCTTATTTGTTGCCACACCAGCAGGTACTTCTAGGTGTTCTATATTTGTGTTGTTACTGTCCTGCCAAAGGATCATAGAATGATAGGGGCTGGAAGGGACCTCTGAGGATCATCAAATAATTTTATAGACTTCATGAGAAACTGTAAGTCTAAAGAACTTTAACTGGACTTCTCATATTTTTTTTTTATTGTGATTGCTTTAAAAAGTAATCAATGTCCTGTTATCATGATACTGCTTTTTAGTAATCACATATTTGACATAAATCTCTCAATTTTTAGAAGATCCTGACATGAATCCTCTTCACAAATGCAGTCCTCTGCCAATTATATAAGCACCTAGCTCATACAGTACCCAATTTTCAGGAGCTCCTCTGTCTAACTGCAGCTGATAAACCCAGCCCCAGAGCATGCATTTCTGCTAAGAGTGTGCTAGAGAGCACACTAAGAGATAGAGCTTTTGCTTTTCTTATTAAGAAGGCATCAGGAAATACGACATAGAAATTGATGGTGTCTTGCCATCTTCATAATCTGTCACGAGTCGAACCTCCTGAGCTTGTTGGAGACAATGGCATTGCACAAGTGACAGAAAGTAGATTCCTTACAGGAGGGTGACACAGCAGACAAGAAGAACCTCTTGAGAGAATAGTTGGGACTAACATAAGGCTGAGAAGGCAGCTTTATAACCTAGATTGGTGCTTGCAGCTAATGAAAGTGAGCAGGTTATTTTATAACACCTGAACAATATCCCCAGTCATAAAATCCCAGCTCAGAATGATCCTTAAATTCAGAGTGAAATGGCTTTACAGGCTGACCGAGCTGCTGGTGTTTAATTGGCTGCTGGATGATTATTCTCTTTCAGTGCTGATGATTAAAGTCCTGCTGTCTCCATGCTCTGGTTCTGCAGAAATTGCCATCAGGCAGTGAGCAAAGGGCAGGTAATATTTGTGAAGCGTGGAAATGTTTGCAGTCTTCTTAGAAATGGCTCTGAGTCGTAGCAGCTTTGTCTTCACAGTTCAGAAACCCCAGATGGTGTCTTCCTGCTGGTATGTGGGTTTGCATCTTTCACCTCATTTTTGTTCTACACAGCATCATCAATGTGTGGCTTGGACATAGTGGAGCAGATTGGACCTGTGGTGCCCACAGCACACAGCACCACTTTGCAAGAGGAGAGTTCTGTGGCTCTGTTTCCCTCTTCTCCAAAGCTATGATAACCTTCAGCTCTGGAGTCCCTCAACAACATCAATCACAGATACTTGCTGGAGTCTGCACTCTGACTAAATCTGTTCTTTCCAACAAAAGCTACCAGGGAAATTCTTCTGGTCAAGAGCTTAGAGAGAGGATTCTGCCCTTTTGCTGTGCTCTGCTGAGACCCCACCTCCAATCCTGCCTCCAGTTCTGGTGTACCCAGCACAAGAAGGACACAGAGCTGTTGGAGGGAGTCCTGAGGAGGCCACAAAGATGATGCAAGGGTTGGAGAACCTCTGCTATGAGGACAGGCTGAGGGAGCTGGGGGTGTTCAGCCTGGAGAAGAGAAGGCTCCAGGGGGGACTTTAGAGCTGCCTTCCAGTGCCTGAAGGGATCCTACAGGAAGGCTGCAGTGAGAGTTTTCAGGAGGGTGTCTAGAGACAGGCCAAGGGGGAATGGTTTGAAGCTGAGGCAGAGCAGGGTTAGACTGGATCTGAGGAAGAAGTTCTTCAGGAGGAGGGTGGTGAGACTCTGGAATAGGCTGCCCAAGGAGGTTGTGGCTGTCTCTTGCCTGTGGTTGTTCAAGTCCAGGCTGGATGAGGCCTTGAGCAGCTGAGAGGTGTTCCTGCCTATGGTGGGGAGGTTAGAGGAGATGATCTCTGAGGTCCCTTGCAACGTGGGTGATTCTGTGACTGCCTGTTAATCACTTAATTGGAAAAATCCATGTGAAGGGTGAGCAACTTACAAAAAGAAGTAATACAGGGTTTGGAATTGTGAAGATGTTTCTATGGCAAATCAGCACAGTACCCTAATTTGCTCCAGAGTGCCTGTTTTGTTTATTTTAATTTTTTTTTCTCATGAAAAAATACATCCATCCTCTGAATATTTCACCTGGGCTTTTAACTGCTGTGCTGGAAAGCAAGGGGGAAAAAAAGGGAATGAGAGCCTTATCTCGAGTTGGATAGGGGCATTTATCTTTCAGAACAGGGCCAGGGCAAAGGCTGAAGCTCAGGAGAGCACATTAGCCTTCAGTTATGCAAACACAGAGCAGAGGATTTGTGTTCTCTGTTCCACAGATAAGCAGTTTCTCAATTGTCTGATAGTTTGGACAGATTTTTGCAAGTGGGAGAATAAGAATAATTCACTTTTCACTGAGACAGGACACATCGGTGTTGGTTTGGCCCAGATGCAAGTAACAAAAAATGTTAAGGCCCTGGAGAAGGACAAACCAAGCTTTGAAAAACTTCCTCTCAAATTTTCATGTGGAATTCAATCTGGAATGAGGCAGAGACATAGGGAGGTGTGAGTCTGCTCACACTTTTTCACCAGATAAATGTTTTTTTTTTGTTTGTTTTCCTTCCGCTGTTCAGTCTTTCATAAGACCAGCACAGAGAACCTCATGAAAATCAATAAATGGCAAGGCCACCTTTCCTTCAACCTCTGAAAAATGCTAATAAGATCACTTGCTAGAAGCTGGGGATGTTTGAAGTCACATAGCTAAACTTCCTGTAGGGAAGGCATTTCAGATTAAGGAAAGCAAGAGGGACCTGGTCTTGGAAGGCTGTGCTGTGCAGTCATCTGCTCTGATGCTGATTTGCCTTTGAGTTTGCTATCATTGATGTGCTTCTCATTCTGCCTGTCCTGAATGAGAGATGCAGCCTGTAAAAAGCAGGGAAGGGAAAAAGGACTGCAAAAGCCTCCTGTCAGGCAGAAGCTGGCAGCTCTCACCTGATGTCTCCAGTGATGCTGAGCAGTTGAAGATGTCTACACTATGATATGGCACAAATCAGAGAATCAGAGAACAGTTTGAGTTGGAGGGGACCTTTATAAGTCATCTAGTCCAACCCTCCTGCAGTCAGCTGGGACATCCACAACTAAATCAGGTTGCTCAGAGCTCCATCCAACCTGTTGAATGTTGCCAGGGCTGGGGCATCAACCACCTGTCTGTGCAGCCTGTGCCAATGTTTCATCACCCTCAACATAAACAATTTCTTCTTTAAGTCTCCTCTGCATCTCCCTTCTTTTAGTTTAAAACCATCACCCCTTGTCCCATTGCAACAGGCTCTACCAAAGAGTCTGTCCCCATCTTTCTTATAACCCCCCTCTAAGTATTGAAAGGCCACAATAAAGTCTCCCTGGAGCCTTCTCTAGACTGAGCAATCCCAAGTATTTAAAGGGTCAGGAGATTGCCTCCAAAATTGGGTTTTTTTTGCTGGCCCAAACCTGTGTGGCAATGTTCAGTAGGTGCCTGTTTAGCTTTTGCTGATGTTAGAAACATTGGTGTGGGAAGCAAAGCCAGTTTATTCTCTTTATGCTGCATGGTAGTTTGTGTCTCTGTCCTTTTCAAGTGATGTTTTCCTTCAGTCTTGTGATTAATTAAAATAAATTAACTCCACCTTTCCATAATATTTTCATAAACTTAATTGCATCCATTTCCCATGTAGGTGCTTGGCCATCCCAAGTACAAAGAATCCAGAAGAATTGCAATCTTCCTGAGTATGCCAGATGAAATCCAGACAGAAGAAATCATCCAGGATATTTTTAAGCAAGGAAAAGAGTGTTTTATCCCACGCTACAAGCCTCAGAGCAATCACATGGACATGCTGAAGTTGCTGTCAGCTGAAGACATTTCTTCCCTTGCTTTGACATCCTGGAATATTCTTCAGCCTAGTGATGATGACAGTGCAAGAGAGGAGGCCCTTGCTGGTGGTGAGTGTTTTCTTCCTACATTGTGGGGCTCCTGAGCAGGAGTAACTTGCAGGGCCAGTAGGAAATAATCCAATAGCAAGAATGAAATGTTACACTTGGGTTTGAATGCTGGAGAGGTGCTGAACTCAATGTAAGCAAATGCTCCCCTCTCTTGCCTGCTTTTCTCTACCCTTTGCCACCCCTTGGGACATGCCAGCAGGGCAGGAGCAAGGCTGCACAGCTAATCCAGCTGAGGGAAACTCAACCTTCCAGGGAAACCAATTTCTTGGTCCTGTTCATGGACATCTTCAGTGCAGTCTTGGCAAGCCTAGGTTGGTGAAGGGGACAGGCTTGCTGGGGGTGGCTCAGGCTGCCACTGGAAGCTGTAGGCATTCACAGTTGTAGGATGCACTCTGAGAACTTTAGTTTGCACTGCCTGAAAGGGTAGGGAGCTTTTCAGGTGATGTCTGTAGGCTGACAGGAGAATTTTCTGAATTCTTTGATCCTTCAGATTGTATGGCATGGATGAATCATAGTACTGATGTGGAGTCTGCCCATGCAGAGCAGCTCTCTGGATTGAGACCTTAGACTGAAAATCAGAGGACTTTCTTGTAGGCCTGGATGACTATTGCAAAGTCTTTTCCATCTGTGTTCTCTCACATTTTTATTCTGATCTAATAATGCAGTCTCAGGCACTGGATTCTTCTTAGGGATGAAGAGTTAAGAGTTCATAATGGCTCATAGGTTTTGGTCCCAACCTCTTCTCTTTCTTAGCCTAAAGTTCTCCAACCTCCCCAACTTTTCAAACAAACTTCTATGTCTGCATTCATTATTTGCATTCTTGCTGTAAACACACCAATATCTCCCCATACCATCTGCAGAGATGTTTCATGGTATTAATGGAAAACTCATGTTGAACTCATGCTTGAATCATCAGCTTGGGAGCATTTTCTCTAGGTGGAAATTCACCCAGCAGACAACTTCCACACCTCAGGCTCACCAGCTTCTGAATGCTTTCTAAAAGAGCATAGCCCTGCTCTGGTAGAGGGGGTTTGGACTGGGTGCTCTCTGGAGGTCCCTTCCAACCCCTGACATTCTGTGACACTGTGATTCTTTGCACTTCAGTGCCCTTGAAGGAATGCAAATTGCCTTGCTACTACACCCATCCTCTGTTGTTGGAATTATGCATGGCTGAAACGTTTATCTCTGTGATGTTATCAAATAGTGTGGTGATCTGAGGCACTTCTGTTGTTAGAAAGAGCTAACATGGTGTTTCAGCAGTAATGTTCCCAGTGCTGGCAGAGGCTGCTGTGTAATTTCCAAGAAACAGCCTGCAGGTACATAAATAAGTTATGTCACTTCTGAGTGGATTCATTTTGCATTACAAAAAGCTTAAATTCACACTGTCCTTAAAACTGCAGGCATGGTTATGGTACAAAATAGCTGGAGTAGAGGACAAGGTACAAGCCTTGCCTTGAGTTTCCCAGCCTTTGGTGGCACTCAGAGGCAGTGTTGAACAGACCAGAACCCCTCCTTGTGGAGAGGAGCTCTTCGCTGCTCAAGCAGGGTTTAGCCATTTTCATCTTGGCAGGGCACCACATAAACAAAGGGTCACTGCACTTTTGGGAGCTGAAAATCTCTCATCTGCTCTACTGTGCATGGGTGACAGCAGTTGTCATGTGAAGAGTGGCTTGCTTTAGGCTAAATGGACACAGCAACAGGAAGGAAAAAGATAAAAGTTTGGATATTTCATTTGGAGTAAGACTGAGAAGGCTCCAGGGGCACCTCAGAGCTGCCTTCCAGTGCCTGAAGGGATCCTCCAGGAAGGCTGCAGAGGGACTTTTCAGGAGGGTGTCTAGAGACAGGAAAAGGGGGAATGGTTTGAAGCTGAGGGAGAGCAGGGTTAGACTGGATCTGAGGAAGAAGCTCTTCAGCAGGAGGGTGGTGAGACTCTGGAATAGGCTGTCCAGGGAGGTTGTGGCTGCCTCCTGCCTGGAGGTGTTGAAGGCCAGGCTGGATGAGGCCCTGAGCAGCTGAGTCTGGCTGAGAGGTGTCCCTGGGCATGGTGGGGAGGTTGGAACAGATAATCTCTGAGGTTCATTCCAACCTGAGCCATTCTAGGATTCTACAGCTTGGTTCATTTCCACCCCTATCTACTGAAAGGTTTGGACAAATTGTGGAGCAAGCCAGTGGTACATTTTCCTAAGAGGTAGCAGCTCCCTGCCCATCAAAATGTGCCCTGATGTCAGGTTTTGCCCAAGGTCGTATTTTGATGAACGTTCAGGCACGTTGCAGTCATTGTTTACAGGACTGTAGATACCTTGCACAACTTTGGAAGGAGTAGATCAGATAAACCCCTGCTTTCTGACTGTTTTTTAACACTACTCCTACAGAAATGTAAAGGACACTTCCCCAGCAGCTCTGTTTTCTCTAGAATTTTAAAGGACACGTCCCCAGCAGCTCTAATTTCAGTGTGGTTTAGGGAGGTGGTGTGATTCAGAGGGCTGGACCTGGGTTTCCTCATCTGTAATGTTATTTATTATGACTTAAGCTTGTCCTGAGAACTCTGGGTGAAAACCTTAAGGTATTCCTCTGAAAAAAAGAGATTATCCTTGTTGAGTATCTCCAGATGGTAAAATTCATGGAGGTGGCTTCTTTGAAAGGAGCCAGGTGGCCAGCTTTGAACTGAGGGATGTCAGCTGGAAGTCTTAGATGTGAGCAGATATTAGGCTTAAATGTTCATCACTGAACTGACCTTCTGGTGTGTGATAAATTAGAGACTCCTTTTAAAACATTCACCTGGGTGAGGAGGAGAAGAGTTTTGGTCTAGATGTTTTAATTTGGATGAAAAATGAGTTAGCAGAAATTATGGATCGGAATCTGCTTACCCTAACGGATTGTGAGGTGCTCACCTAAGAAATGCAAGGAACAGGCTCATGTACAACTGTAATTCAGCATTCCAAGATGAACCCAGATGCAGTGGTCTGGGCTCTTTCAAAGCTGCTTGCTGTTAGCCAGCACCACTGATAAGTAGAGGCTCAGTTGTTTGCTTTCTCTCCGTGCAAGCTGCGGGTATGGGGACAGACATCTTCATTTCTGTGTGGGCTCCTCATCACTGCAGCATTCAGTGACTGAAAGATGCTGGTGGGGACTTGATGGTGGAGAGGGAAGCAGCAGAGGTTGGGGCTCCTGGCTCCAGCCTTAGTTCTGCAGAAGAGCTATCCCCAGTGAGCATAGACTCCTGGTTGTTTTTCCAAATGTTACAGTTTCCTCTCTGGTGCCTCCAGAATGATCAGTTCCCAGAATTGTCTCTTGGGCTAGGCACACTCTTCCAAGTTTTAATTCCTCTCCCACCACAATGCCTCTTTCCACCCTTCTGCTCTTTGCCCAGCCTCTCTGAATCTCCCTCTCTAGGTGTCCTTCTCTCACCACATTCCTCACTGCTGCTGCTCTAAGGCTGTCATTTCAGGGGCAGCTGGGCCAACATAAATAGCTTGCCCCTGCCAAAGGGGAGGAGATCCTGTGCTTTGTCTTCTCTCCCTTGTCCACTTCCAGATGTACAAGATTCCCCATCCCAATTTACTCATTTCCTTCCCCACTGTGCTGGCTTCTTTCTCTTTTTCACTGGCTTAGCAAACTCCTCTCCTCAGCAGCACTTTTTGTACTGAACAGCACAAAAGACTCTGTTTCGTGGTGGTGTCTTCTGGGCAGTGCCTGATTCAATAAGCCACTGCCCTCTCTCCTCCTCGTGCTCCCTGCTCTTCCTCTGGTGTGCCAGCACAGATGCCCCTGCAGCCATGCTGGGAGCTGTACTGGGAACCAGTTTTGATTAGAAGCAATGCAACAGCAGTAAAAGGTTCTTCCCCAGAGGAGGCCACCACAGGCATTTGGGCTGCTGCAGCTGAAGGGCTGGCAGGAAGCTGGTGCTGAGGGATTGCGTAAATGGGTAGCCAAACCAAAATTCTTGGTGGAACTTCAGTCTTCATTTCCTTCCATGTTTCAGTTCCCAGTCTTGCCCCAGCCACTGGGACTAGGAGTAGCCACTGAAACGAAAGTCCTTTGGAGCCCTGGCAGCCAGGAGCAAGGCAGGAGGGGCTGAGTCTGCAGCTTTGTGTCCTCTGTCTGCAGCAGGTCTGGCTTAGGGAGTCTTCCCTCCTCGTGGTGTCAGCATACTCCTGCCTCTCCGTGGCAAGCTGGGTTAGCTCTGCATGAAGAGTATTTTCCTCTTCTCCTCTAGCCTGTTGTGGCTGGGATGCTTTTATCCCAGATGAATGGATCCAGTTTACTGTGCAGCTGTATCAGTGCAACCTGTGTAGGGTGGGCATGAGTAGCTAGGGTGGAGATTGTGGATTCTCCCTCCCTGGAGGTGTTCAAGGCCAGGCTGGATGAGGCCTTGACCAGCCTGCTCTAGTGGAAGGTGTCCCTGCTCATGGTAGGGGGTTGGAACTGGATGACCTTTAAGGTCCCTTCCAACCTAAGCCATTCTATGAATCTATGAACATGCCCTGGAAACTGGCACTGGTTCCTAGTAGAGCTGTGGGGCCACCAGTGCTGCTGTGACTCCAGCAGCAGTCCAGAGAGGATGGATGTCATCTTCAGAGAGGCCCAGCACTCACCCTGACACAACTTTCCTAAAGCTGTGCAAATGGCAGGATACCAAACATCTACCACGTTGCATAATCCCAGCTTAGATGGGTTTGAAGGGGGCTGAAGCCACTCTGCTGACACAGAGAGCACTACAAGCAAGAGTTCAAGATCTTGCCTTAAAGAATGGAGCAACAGAGCTTTCCTCATCCTTGTGTGCTGCTGGCTTTGTGCTGAGAAACCAGGGAACCATCTTGCCTGAAAGAAAAGAACATACCTCCCCTTCTGCCCACTCTGGCATGAAATCCCAAGATGAAGAATGTCACCCTTGGAAATCAAGCATCTTGGCTGCAGTGGGGATGCCAAACCATCTGCCACTTGCCTGCTTAAGCACAGGGCAGGTCTGCTCCCAGCAGCCTGTGTGTCTGGTTAAAGATGTCCCTGCTCGCTGCAGGGGGCTTGGACAAGATCACCTTTGAGAGTCAAGAGAGAGGACTCTGCTCTGCTGAGGCCCCACCTCCAATGCTGCCTCCAGTTCTGATGTCCCCATCACAAGAAGGACACAGAGATGTTCAAGTGAATCCAGAGGAGGACCACAAAAGTGATCCAAGGGCTGGAGCACCTCTGCTGTGAGGACAGGCTGAGGGAGCTGGGGGTGTTCAGCCTGGAGAAGAGAAAGCTAAATGGACACAGTAATAGAAAGGGCAAAGGTGAAAGAAATTTGGATATTTCATTTGGAGTAGGACTGAGAAGACTCCAGGGGCACCTTGGAGCTGCCTTCCAGTGCCTGAAGGGATCCTACAGGAAGGCTGCAGAGGGACTTTTCATGAGGGTGTCTAGAGACAGGACAAGCCCCGGGGAATGATTTGAAGCTGAGGCAGGGCAGGGTTAGACTGGAGCTGAGGGAGAAGTCCTTTCAGTAGGAGGGTGGTGAGACTCTGGAACAGGCTGCCCAGGGAGGTTGTGGCTGCCTCCTGCCTGTGGGTGTTCAAGGCCAGGCTGGATGAGGCCTTGAGCAGCTGAGTCTGATTGAGAGGTGTCCCTGCCCATGGTGGGGAGGTTGGAGCAGATGATCTCTGAGCTCCCTTCTAACTTGAGCCATTCCAGGATTCTATGATTTTAAACCTTGCCATTGGGATGTACCCTGCAGAACCCTTTCAGTCTGCAGAAGCTTTTTTTTCACCTGTCTTTAAAATCCTGCTCTTTATTCATACTTTCAAAGAGGCTGTGCTTGCAGCTGGGACTGATGGCCTTGTGCTGCCATCAGCACTCTGAGTTATTCCAGATTTTAGCATAGTTCTTCAGAAGCATGACTGGAGTGGTGGCAATGCAGTCTTAAGAGGAATAGGTTTGACTTACAGCTGTGAAACAAAATAGGATGTAAATAAAAAGATAATGGCCTGCCCCCTCCCTCAATCAAAATGATGCACCAGAAATGGGAGAGCTTTGAAATATGAGGCACACTGAAGTTTAGAAATAGAAAAACAGTGTGAGGGGGCAATGCTGTGTCTTGGAGCACAGGAAAGGTCTGATCTGCTGCTCCAGCTCCATCAGATGTTGTGTAGCTGCACATGGAGGCATCATGGGGGCAGGCAGGGTGATGCTAATCAGTCTGAAGGTGTTGTGTGCTAAATAACAGGCAGGGGGGGGAATGGGGAGTGTTTAAATGAGATCTATGCAGATTGAAATGTAACTGGAATAAATGAAATATATGAAGAGCAGAGATGTTAAATGTTACTGCTCAGCAAGAAAAAAAAACCCAACAAAATACACCAAACAAGATTGTAAAGTGATTGAAGGTACTATTAGATTTTCTTCTCCTCTGGGAGCCTTGATTAAAACTTACAGTACAAAATATGTCAAGGGATGGATGATCATTTAAAATCTTTTTGTACTGGTCATGTAAAAGAAAACCTGAGAGCATGCAGGAAGCAAAAGTGGAAATGGAGGCTCAGCTCTTAATGTAATTTATTTTTTAATGAAATGATTTGAAGTTTGGAATGAAGTTCTGCTTGAAGACAACGAGGCATAGTAGTTTGAGAACAAATTCTGTGCAAGTGAGGTGTTAACATTCTGGTGCTGAGTCTTCTTGTGGAGAGAGGATGTTTGCTTCCCCTGACACAGGATCAGAGCACTGGGCATGCAGTCCAGCACCATGTGTTTTGTAAGGGACAGGATCAGAGCACTGGACATGCAGTCCAGCACCATGTGTTTTGTAAGGGACAGGATCAGAGCACTGGACATGCAGTCCAGCACCATGTGTTTTGTAAAGGACAGGATCAGAGCACTGGACATGCAGTCCAGCACCATGTGTTTTGTAAGGGACAGGATCAGAGCACTGGACATGCAGTCCAGCACCATGTGTTTTGTAAGGGACAGGATCAGAGCACTGGACATGCAGTCCAGCACCATGTGTTTTGTAAGGGACAGGATCAGAGCACTGGACATGCAGTCCAGCACCATGTGTTTTGTAAAGGACAGGATCAGAGCACTGGACATGCAGTCCAGCACCATGTGTTTTGTAAGGGACAGGATCAGAGCACTGGACATGCAGTCCAGCACCATGTGTTTTGTAAGGGACAGGATCAGAGCACTGGGCATGCAGTCCAGCACCATGTGTTTTGTAAGGACAGGATCAGAGCACTGGGCATGCAGTCCAGCACCATGTGTTTTGTAAAGGACAGGATCAGAGCACTGGACATGCAGTCCAGCACCATGTGTTTTGTAAAGGACAGGATCAGAGCACTGGACATGCAGTCCAGCACCATGTGTTTTGTAAGGACAGGATCAGAGCACTGGACATGCAGTCCAGCACCATGTGTTTTGTAAGGGACAGGATCAGAGCACTGGACATGCAGTCCAGCACCATGTGTTTTGTAAGGGACAGGATCAGAGCACTGGACATGCAGTCCAGCACCATGTGTTTTGTAAGGGACAGGATCAGAGCACTGGACATGCAGTCCAGCACCATGTGTTTTGTAAGGGACAGGATCAGAGCACTGGACATGCAGTCCAGCACCATGTGTTTTGTAAGGGACAGGATCAGAGCACTGGACATGCAGTCCAGCACCATGTGTTTTGTAAGGGACAGGATCAGAGCACTGGCATGCAGTCAGCACATGTTTGTAGGCAGTCAGCATGCTGCAGTCCAGCACCATGTGTTTTGTAAGGGACAGGATCAGAGCACTGGACATGCAGTCCAGCACCATGTGTTTTGTAAGAGACAGGATCAGAGCACTGGGCATGCAGTCCAGCACCATGTGTTTTGTAAAGGACAGGATCAGAGCACTGGACATGCAGTCCAGCACCATGTGTTTTGTAAGGGACAGGATCAGAGCACTGGACATGCAGTCCAGCACCATGTGTGTTGTAAGGGACAGGATCAGAGCACTGGGCATGCAGTCCAGCACCATGTGTTTTGTAAGGGACAGGATCAGAGCACTGGACATGCAGTCCAGCACCATGTGTTTTGTAAGGACAGGATCAGAGCACTGGCATGCAGTCCAGCACCATGTGTTTTGTAAGGGACAGGATCAGAGCACTGGCATGCAGTCCAGCACCATGTGTTTTGTAAGGGACAGGATCAGAGCACTGGGCATGCAGTCCAGCACCATGTGTTTTGTAAGGGACAGGATCAGAGCACTGGACATGCAGTCCAGCACCATGTGTTTTGTAAGGGACAGGATCAGAGCACTGGACATGCAGTCCAGCACCATGTGTTTTGTAAGGGACAGGATCAGAGCACTGGGCATGCAGTCCAGCACCATGTGTTTTGTAAGGGACAGGATCAGAGCACTGGACATGCAGTCCAGCACCATGTGTTTTGTAAGGGACAGGATCAGAGCACTGGACATGCAGTCCAGCACCATGTGTTTTGTAAGGGACAGGATCAGAGCACTGGACATGCAGTCCAGCACCATGTGTTTTGTAAGGGACAGGATCAGAGCACTGGACATGCAGTCCAGCACCATGTGTTTTGTAAGGGACAGGATCAGAGCACTGGACATGCAGTCCAGCACCATGTGTTTTGTAAAGGACAGGATCAGAGCACTGGACATGCAGTCCAGCACCATGTGTTTTGTAAAGGACAGGATCAGAGCACTGGACATGCAGTCCAGCACCATGTGTTTTGTAAGGGACAGGATCAGAGCACTGGACATGCAGTCCAGCACCATGTGTTTTGTAAGGGACAGGATCAGAGCACTGGACATGCAGTCCAGCACCATGTGTTTTGTAAGGGACAGGATCAGAGCACTGGACATGCAGTCCAGCACCATGTGTTTTGTAAGGACAGGATCAGAGCACTGGCATGCAGTCCAGCACCATGTGTTTTGTAAGGACAGGATCAGAGCACTGGCATGCAGTCCAGCACCATGTGTTTTGTAAGGGACAGGATCAGAGCACTGGACATGCAGTCCAGCACCATGTGTTTTGTAAGGGACAGGATCAGAGCACTGGACATGCAGTCCAGCACCATGTGTTTTGTAAAGGACAGGATCAGAGCACTGGACATGCAGTCCAGCACCATGTGTTTTGTAAGGGACAGGATCAGAGCACTGGACATGCAGTCCAGCACCATGTGTTTTGTAAGGACAGGATCAGAGCACTGGGCATGCAGTCCAGCACCATGTGTTTTGTAAGGGACAGGATCAGAGCACTGGACATGCAGTCCAGCACCATGTGTTTTGTAAAGGACAGGATCAGAGCACTGGACATGCAGTCCAGCACCATGTGTTTTGTAAGGGACAGGATCAGAGCACTGGACATGCAGTCCAGCACCATGTGTTTTGTAAGGGACAGGATCAGAGCACTGGACATGCAGTCCAGCACCATGTGTTTTGTAAGGGACAGGATCAGAGCACTGGACATGCAGTCCAGCACCATGTGTTTTGTAAGGGACAGGATCAGAGCACTGGACATGCAGTCCAGCACCATGTGTTTTGTAAGGGACAGGATCAGAGCACTGGACATGCAGTCCAGCACCATGTGTTTTGTAAGGGACAGGATCAGAGCACTGGACATGCAGTCCAGCACCATGTGTTTTGTAAGGGACAGGATCAGAGCACTGGACATGCAGTCCAGCACCATGTGTTTTGTAAGGGACAGGATCAGAGCACTGGACATGCAGTCCAGCACCATGTGTTTTGTAAGGGACAGGATCAGAGCACTGGACATGCAGTCCAGCACCATGTGTTTTGTAAGGGACAGGATCAGAGCACTGGACATGCAGTCCAGCACCATGTGTTTTGTAAAGGACAGGATCAGAGCACTGGACATGCAGTCCAGCACCATGTGTTTTGTAAGGGACAGGATCAGAGCACTGGGCATGCAGTCCAGCACCATGTGTTTTGTAAGGGACAGGATCAGAGCACTGGACATGCAGTCCAGCACCATGTGTTTTGTAAGGGACAGGATCAGAGCACTGGACATGCAGTCCAGCACCATGTGTTTTGTAAGGGACAGGATCAGAGCACTGGACATGCAGTCCAGCACCATGTGTTTTGTAAGGGACAGGATCAGAGCACTGGACATGCAGTCCAGCACCATGTGTTTTGTAAAGGACAGGATCAGAGCACTGGACATGCAGTCCAGCACCATGTGTTTTGTAAGGGACAGGATCAGAGCACTGGACATGCAGTCCAGCACCATGTGTTTTGTAAGGGACAGGATCAGAGCACTGGACATGCAGTCCAGCACCATGTGTTTTGTAAAGGACAGGATCAGAGCACTGGACATGCAGTCCAGCACCATGTGTTTTGTAAGGGACAGGATCAGAGCACTGGACATGCAGTCCAGCACCATGTGTTTTGTAAGGGACAGGATCAGAGCACTGGACATGCAGTCCAGCACCATGTGTTTTGTAAGGGACAGGATCAGAGCACTGGGCATGCAGTCCAGCACCATGTGTTTTGTAAGGGACAGGATCAGAGCACTGGACATGCAGTCCAGCACCATGTGTTTTGTAAGGACAGGATCAGAGCACTGGACATGCAGTCCAGCACCATGTGTTTTGTAAGGACAGGATCAGAGCACTGGACATGCAGTCCAGCACCATGTGTTTTGTAAGGGACAGGATCAGAGCACTGGACATGCAGTCCAGCACCATGTGTTTTGTAAGGGACAGGATCAGAGCACTGGACATGCAGTCCAGCACCATGTGTTTTGTAAGGGACAGGATCAGAGCACTGGACATGCAGTCCAGCACCATGTGTTTTGTAAGGGACAGGATCAGAGCACTGGACATGCAGTCCAGCACCATGTGTTTTGTAAAGGACAGGATCAGAGCACTGGGCATGCAGTCCAGCACCATGTGTTTTGTAAAGGACAGGATCAGAGCACTGGACATGCAGTCCAGCACCATGTGTTTTGTAAAGGACAGGATCAGAGCACTGGACATGCAGTCCAGCACCATGTGTTTTGTAAAGGACAGGATCAGAGCACTGGACATGCAGTCCAGCACCATGTGTTTTGTAAGGGACAGGATCAGAGCACTGGACATGCAGTCCAGCACCATGTGTTTTGTAAAGGACAGGATCAGAGCACTGGACATGCAGTCCAGCACCATGTGTTTTGTAAAGGACAGGATCAGAGCACTGGACATGCAGTCCAGCACCATGTGTTTTGTAAAGGACAGGATCAGAGCACTGGACATGCAGTCCAGCACCATGTGTTTTGTAAGGGACAGGATCAGAGCACTGGGCATGCAGTCCAGCACCATGTGTTTTGTAAGGGACAGGATCAGAGCACTGGACATGCAGTCCAGCACCATGTGTTTTGTAAGGGACAGGATCAGAGCACTGGGCATGCAGTCCAGCACCATGTGTTTTGTAAAGGACAGGATCAGAGCACTGGACATGCAGTCCAGCACCATGTGTTTTGTAAAGGACAGGATCAGAGCACTGGCATGCAGTCCAGCACCATGTGTTTTGTAAAGGACAGGATCAGAGCACTGGACATGCAGTCCAGCACCATGTGTTTTGTAAAGGACAGGATCAGAGCACTGGACATGCAGTCCAGCACCATGTGTTTTGTAAGGGACAGGATCAGAGCACTGGACATGCAGTCCAGCACCATGTGTTTTGTAAGGGACAGGATCAGAGCACTGGACATGCAGTCCAGCACCATGTGTTTTGTAAGGGACAGGATCAGAGCACTGGACATGCAGTCCAGCACCATGTGTTTTGTAAGGGACAGGATCAGAGCACTGGACATGCAGTCCAGCACCATGTGTTTTGTAAGGGACAGGATCAGAGCACTGGACATGCAGTCCAGCACCATGTGTTTTGTAAGGGACAGGATCAGAGCACTGGGCATGCAGTCCAGCACCATGTGTTTTGTAAGGGACAGGATCAGAGCACTGGACATGCAGTCCAGCACCATGTGTTTTGTAAAGGACAGGATCAGAGCACTGGACATGCAGTCCAGCACCATGTGTTTTGTAAAGGACAGGATCAGAGCACTGGACATGCAGTCCAGCACCATGTGTTTTGTAAAGGACAGGATCAGAGCACTGGACATGCAGTCCAGCACCATGTGTTTTGTAAGGACAGGATCAGAGCACTGGGCATGCAGTCCAGCACCATGTGTTTTGTAAAGGACAGGATCAGAGCACTGGACATGCAGTCCAGCACCATGTGTTTTGTAAAGGACAGGATCAGAGCACTGGGCATGCAGTCCAGCACCATGTGTTTTGTAAGAGACAGGATCAGAGCACTGGCATGCAGTCCAGCACCATGTGTTTTGTAAGGGACAGGATCAGAGCACTGGACATGCAGTCCAGCACCATGTGTTTTGTAAGGGACAGGATCAGAGCACTGGACATGCAGTCCAGCACCATGTGTTTTGTAAGGGACAGGATCAGAGCACTGGACATGCAGTCCAGCACCATGTGTTTTGTAAGGGACAGGATCAGAGCACTGGGCATGCAGTCCAGCACCATGTGTTTTGTAAAGGACAGGATCAGAGCACTGGGCATGCAGTCCAGCACCATGTGTTTTGTAAGGGACAGGATCAGAGCACTGGACATGCAGTCCAGCACCATGTGTTTTGTAAAGGACAGGATCAGAGCACTGGGCATGCAGTCCAGCACCATGTGTTTTGTAAGGGACAGGATCAGAGCACTGGGCATGCAGTCCAGCACCATGTGTTTTGTAAGGGACAGGATCAGAGCACTGGGCATGCAGTCCAGCACCATGTGTTTTGTAAGGGACAGGATCAGAGCACTGGACATGCAGTCCAGCACCATGTGTTTTGTAAGGGACAGGATCAGAGCACTGGACATGCAGTCCAGCACCATGTGTTTTGTAAGGGACAGGATCAGAGCACTGGGCATGCAGTCCAGCACCATGTGTTTTGTAAGGGACAGGATCAGAGCACTGGGCATGCAGTCCAGCACCATGTGTTTTGTAAGGGACAGGATCAGAGCACTGGACATGCAGTCCAGCACCATGTGTTTTGTAAGGGACAGGATCAGAGCACTGGGCATGCAGTCCAGCACCATGTGTTTTGTAAGGACAGGATCAGAGCACTGGGCATGCAGTCCAGCACCATGTGTTTTGTAAAGGACAGGATCAGAGCACTGGACATGCAGTCCAGCACCATGTGTTTTGTAAGTCAGGGAGTCTCACAAGGTGCTGCTGCTTGTGTAGCAATAAAGGTGAGGACAGTCTTTACAGTGAGGATGGGGAAACACTAGAAAAGGTTTGCCAGGGAGGTCATTGATGTACCCTCTGGAGGTGTTCAAGGCCAAGTTGGATGAGGCCTTGAGCACTGTGGTCTAAGTGGGAGGTGTCCCTGCCCATAGCAGGGGGTTGGAACTAAGATGATCTTCAAGGTCCCGTCCAACCTGATCCATTCTATGAATCTAGGAAGGGAAATTTCTTCCTGCCTCTGCAGCTGCAGCCCCCAGCTTATCCCCTTACAAACAAGTTCTGGTTTCCCTTTACCTGTGGGCAGCAGCTAATTTTATTTGCCTTAAGCTCTTGGCTCTGCTGCTTTCTGACAGCTGTGAGCTGCACTGGTTAGTTAGCTGTAATGGGAACTATTATGTTCCTGATGATGTTAATATTCCATTGTGGCCCTACCATGGGTGAAATCCTAATGTTCCTTGTATGAATTCTAAATTGGCTGCTCTCACCTCAGGTGACACCTCCTTCTGCTATGATGAGGAGTACAGAAGGGTGTTTGATTGACTTTCTTCTCATTATTAGCTGTTCGGTTAAAGCTGTATTGTATCTGTTGCATCTTCTTCTGTCAAACTCTGCCCATTTTCTTATTCTCATACAGAAGCTCTTCCAGACCTGTAAGAGTTCCAGCCATTGCTCTCTCAGCCTTTGCAATCTCTGATTTTGTTTGGGAGAAAAGATGCCTGAGAGAAAATGCTATGCCCAGGCAAAGACATTCTTCACACAGGTATCCCATAATGATTACCAAAAGGCCTGTGCCATTATTAATGATCCATAAAATAATTGTACATTCTTCTCTCTAGCTTGTTCCATAACAGGTAGAGCTAGGAAAATACTTGTTTGGAAATAAAATATTTGAGGAGTTGGAGCCAGCTGTGATAGGAACTGCTTCCCTCAGAGGGGTTTCTGCATCCCAGCCTCCAGGTGAAAGATGTGGGACTGCAGCACTGACACTGGGATTGCTCAAGCCTGGAGCTGGGGTCTGCTCTTCCCCTTGATGTCTGCACCAGCTTCCACAGCCCTCTGAAACAGCTTAACAATCAGCACCCAGTTTGCTAGCTGCATGCAGACACTTGCAGCCAAGCTTCCACCAGTGCCTCTGCTCAGCAGCAGGTACAGCAATGGCTACAAAGAGTCTCCTTCTTTGACAGGCTTCTGAAAGAATGCCCTGAAATGCAAAAGTTGACCTGTTTCTGTGGTGTGCCTTTGGTGATGCCCTTTGGTGTCCTTGTGTCCTAAATTTCCTTGGTACAGACTACCCTGTAAGCATTCTGTGGTTTCGTCTTAATACCACCAGTGCCAGCTGTGCCTGCAGTGAGCCTGGAGGGCTGAGAGCTCTGAGAGCACCACTACAGCTGTTTGCTTTCCTAAAGTTCACAAAGGCTTGAAACCAGCTCTTTTCCTTGTAATCATTTCCAGTGTCACATCCATGTTTGCCTGCTTGCAGAAAACATTCTCCTTGCACTCAGCAAAACAATTGAAAAGATTCCTTCTGCTGTAATCAATTGAAGTTTAAAGAGAAGTGAAAGCAACACAGGCAAGGGCTTTCAATTTCACTGCAAGTAGCTCTCGAGTGCTTTGTTTCAGAGGGCTAATTCTGAGTGTGAACAGTGGCACTGGCATGTTCCTCATACTGTTTCCTAGAAACAGGAGTCTTTTAAAAACAAACAAGAGCTTAGGTCCATGTCTGGAGTGTGCTGTGAGTCTGTACAGCAGATTCATACAGGGCAGATACAAACTTGCATGTGTCTGGCTGTGGAAGTTAATCCAAACAGATGTTTTGGTCTCCCTTTATAGAATCACAGAATCGTTAGGGTTGGAAGGGACCTCAAGGATCATTCAGTTCCAACCCCCCTGCCATGAGCAGGGACACCTCACACTACAGCAGGTTGCTCACAGCCACATCCAGCCTGGCTGCAAAAACCTCCAGGGATGAGGCTTCCACCACCTCCCTGGGTAACCTGTTCCAGTGTCTCACCACCCTCATGGTGTAAAACTTCTTCCTAACATCCAATCTGAATCTATCCATTTCTAGTTTTGCTCCATCCCCCCCAGTCCTATCACTCCCTGACACCTTAAAAGTCCCTCCCCAGCTTTCTTGAAGCCCCCTTCAGATACTGGAAGGCCACAAGAAGGTCACCTCAGAGCCTTCTCTTCTCCAGACTGAACAGCCCCAACTCTCTCAGTCTGTCCTCATAGGAGAGGAGCTCCAGCCCTCTGATCATCCTGGTGGCCCTTCTCTGGACACCTTCCAGCACCCCCAGATCCTTCTTGTAATAGGGACTCCAGAACTGGATGCAGTACTCCAGGTGGGGTCTCACCAGAGCTGAGTTGTTTTTGGAAAGGAAGAGGCAGCACCAAGCTCATCTCAGTGCCTCTATGCCCAGCATCTGGAGAACAGGAGAGGAAGCTTTTCCCTGCTTCCCAGGTGTGTAGGTAGGGTTATGTGGATTGAAGGTAGTTTGGTGAGACAGCTGAGCCCTGCTAACAGCCACTGGTGCCAGAAGGGACAGTCCTGCTGCCTTTGTGTTGCTTCCAGCTCTGTGCTCCCCTCATCCTCCCAACTCCAGTGCCATCTCCAGTGCTCACTGCTGAGCAAGTTCAGCTCATGAATGTGCCAGGAAATTACTACTTCCCCCACCCCTTTCTTTCTTTTTCCTAGGATTGGTTTTCTGCCAGCTTAGTTGGCAATTAAATCAGGTCAGCACTTTTCCAGCTCCAAAGGATTTGTCTTCCTGGCACAGTTAATCCTCTTTGTCTTTGTTGAGACTCAAAATACACTGCCAGGACCTGGCCAAGAGCTACTGGCTTTCAGGGAACAGGAGACTCATGTTGCTGTTTCGTGGTTTAAGGACAGCTCTTGGTCTTCATATTTGGCATCATAAGTGGTCTCAGTCCCTGCTTGTGCTGTCTGGGGTGTGTGTGAGATGGGAGTCAGCTTTTGAGGTGTAAATGGGTGGCAGCTTGCTGTGCAGGAGTGATGTGAAGGCCTATGCCAGCAGGTGTCAGCATCCCATGCTCTTACTGGGGAGCTTTGGTGCCATTTAGGCTGTTTTCCTACAATTAAAATCTCATCCAGGCATTGCACTCAGACCCAGAGGAGAACAAGGGCTCCAGCCTAACGTGTCCAAAAAATCAGGGATTGGAGTGAGGCAGGTGGAGGATTCCAGGGACAGCCAGGAGGGGTTTAAGCTGTGCAAGCTTAAAGAGATGGAAGAAAATCTTGTGCTGGAAGAAGCAGGAGTGCTCAGCTGTTGTGATGCTATCGTGTTTGACACTGACAGTGGAGGTGCCATCACCTCCAGACCAGCTGAGTCTTCATGTTCAATAAACTCTGCCTGCAGGCTTGCTCACTGGTCCCACCAAACAGTGTCACCCCCACAGGAGCCAGGTTCAGGCAGTGACAGGGAAGCTGAGCTCTTAACCATTTACATTTCACAAGCGCTTCTCTATAGTTTACAGTAGGCTCTCTGCTGAGTGAGTCAAAGGGCACTGGAAATATTGATAGTGAGGCATGATGTATTGACCAAAAAAAACCCAAATGATTCATTTTGTCATCTTTTGGTGTAAAAACACACAGCCAGCAGCATGCAAAAGAGGACCAAGGGTGAGGAAACGAAGCAGTGCACATGTGTTGAGTGGAAGGGTTTAAATAAGTGCTCAGCTAAACAGTGCAGGAAGTGTAGCTCTTAAAACCTTACAGAATTTAATGTAAAAACAAAAGCTCCTTGGATTTTGGGCTGCAGCAGTGCTGTGACCATCCCAGCACAGACAGTTCAAGCACCAGGGCCTTGTGTCTTTAAAGGAGCAGATCTGCAGTCAGCATTTGCTGACTGAATGCCATGCATTGATGTGCTGTAAAGTGGCTCTAATGTCCTCTCCTTGGTACATCTTCTTTCAGAGTGTTTTGATGGTTTAAAATCCCAGGAAAATCCAGCTGCAAGCCTTTAAACCAAACATTTTTCCTTGTCCATGTAGTCCCAATCAGGCTGTTCCAACTCTGCTCACATATCTGAACATCAGGAGCACAGAAGTCATTTGTCACAGGCTGGCAGCTGAAGCATTTCCAAGCAGTTCTATCTTTTTCTCTGAATTTGCAAACCCAGGCACTTCTGTGGGTGGCACTGAGTGATTCTGGGGTTTTTAAGGGGCTTCTGCAGGCTTGCTGAATAATAGTGAAATACAAAAGTACTTATTCAGATGTTCTTTTGGGCAGACATTTGGCAGAGTCTGAAAATGAGACACTAGACCTCAGGTGACTGCAAGTTAAACCTCAGGGGATGTGAGTGTGATGGTTAAAGCCTCACATAGCCCTCCCAGGTTGTGAAACCAGCTAGACTGGAACACAAGTCTTAGCCTTGGACAGCAGCATCCCTAATGACACCTGAAAGGATATTCATTTATGGAGCAGGATAGGTTTATTTGTGCAGGGCTGGGAAGACCTTACCTGCAGTGCTGTGTCCAGCTCAGGGGCCCTCAACACAAGAAGGATATGGACCTGAGGGAGAAGGTCCAGGGGAGGGCCACGAAAATGATCAGGGGGCTGGAGCACCTCTGCTACAAGGCCAGGCTGGGAGAGCTGGGGGTGTTCAGCCTGCAGAAGAGAAGGCCTCAGGGAGACCTAACAGCAGCCTGCCAGTACAAGAAGGCTGCAGAGGGACTGTTTGCAACGGCCTGCAGTGATAGGACAAAGAGTAATGGTTTGAACTGAGAGCAGAGCAGATTTAGATTGGATGTTAGGAACAAGTTCTGCACCACGAGGGTGCTGGAACACAGCAACAGGTTGCCCAGGCAGGTAGTTGAGGTCCCATCCTGGAGGTATTCAAGGTCAGGCTGGACAAGGCTCTGAGCATCCTGCTCTAGTGGAAGATGTCCCTGCTGACTGCAGGGGGGTTGGACTGGATGACCTTTGGAGATCCTTTTCAACCCAACCCATTCTGTGATTCTGTTGCAGCTGCTGCTGTGCAGTGCATTTAACCTTTCAAATGCATTGGCACCAGATTGCTAAGGTTTGATTTTAAATGAATTCCAAATGGGAGAGTGTTTGCCTGGTCCCTGCTGAGCAGCATAGGAGCAGCTCAGGCAGCCTTCTTAGTGTGTTTTGCAGCTTTAATAAGGGCTGAGGGGCTGCCACTCCATTGTTTTAACCCTGTATGACTGATGGCTATCCTGTAGCTTCTCAGGGAGCAGCATAAATATTTTACTCTGCTGTAGTTCAGCAGGGCAAGTGTGAAGTGTGGAGCCCAATGTTTCATGCTGACACCAAGCACTGACATGGATGAGCAGACAGATAAACGCTGAGCTGCTCGGTGCTTGTTTGTAGATTCTGCTGATGGTTCTATTTTCTGCCAAATGTTTTATTGAAGTAATAACAGGAGCTGGCTCAGTCCTGCTAGTGGACCAATTACCTGGGGTGTGTGGATTGCAGAGGAGACAGGCTGCTTGGCATCTGTGTGTATGCAAAAATTAGATTGGTAGGTGATGGGTACGCATGGAAGGGGCTAAAATGTCTCTTAGAAGACCAAAGGATGCAAAACCTTGCAGGTGCCTGCAATTCCTGTGCACAGACAGGAATGAAAATAAACCAAGTCATTGCCCCTGCTGTTAAAAGCATGGCTTCCTGGGCTGCAGTATGGAAAGTGTGGCCAGCAGGTCTAGGGAGGTTCTCCTTCCCCTCTACTCTGCCCTGGTGACACCACACCTGCAATATTGTGTCCAGTTCTGGGCTTCCCACTTCAAGTGAGACAGGCATCTGCTGGAGAGAGTCCAACAGAGGCTCTGAGGATGACTGGGGGACTGGAACATCTCTGCTGTGAAGAAAGACTGAGAGCCCTGGGGCTGTTTAGTCTGGAGAAGAGAAGGCTGAGAGGGGATCTGATCAATGTCCACAAATATCTGGAGGGTGAGTGTCAGGATGAAGGTGCCAGGCTCTTTTCAGTGGTGCCCAGTGATAGGACAAGGACCAAGGTTCCAAGAGCCCAGGAGGTTCCACCTCAACATGAGCAGACACTTCTGTATGGTGAGGGTGGTGAAGTCCTGGAGCAGGCTGCCCAGAGAGGTTGTGGAGCCTCCTTCTATGCAGACTTTCAAGACCTGCCTGGATGTGTTCCTGTGTGACCTGGCCTGGGTGGTCCTGCTCTGGCAGGGGGGGTTGGACTGGATGATCTCTGGAGGTCTGTTCCAGTCCCTAACATTCTGTGATGCTGTGAATCCCTCGTGGTGTGCCCTGTAGCAGGAGACCATGAATGGAGCCTGTGGGATTTAGATGTGATGCCTTGAGTTTTGATTCCTGTGCCTGGCTGGGTGAAAAAGGGAAGCATCTCTGTCTCTCCTTCTAAAGCAGGAGATGTCCATGAGTAGTTAGCAAAGAGTGAGTCCTTGAAGTGCTGTGGTAGCACAGGATTAAAGGTGTTCCCACAGGGGGAAACACCTGGAGGGAAAGCTCCTGACTGCTGTTTTTTCACTGCAATGTAAACCACAACTTTCAGTGCTGTCAGGGAGCTGTGTGGGATCACGAGGGGACGACAGAGCGAGCACTGGCAGGGAGCTGTTTGTGACCAACCAACAGCAAGTATCTACAAGAGAAGAGAATTGATTTTTCTCAAATTCCTGTCAGTAACTCAGGGTATTTTTCATGTAGCTGCCAAGGCTGGTGAAGAGGGGAGTCAGTGGAGCAGTGCTGGTGAGAGTACCTGAGGATCTGATCCTCTGGGTTGTAAACTGAGGTTTCCAAGGAGATGAGGATTCATGCTGAGCTTCTGCTGCTGGTTTTCAAAGGCTGTATCATGTGAGCAATTATGGGGCAAGGGTTTCCTTTCAGTTTCAAGGATTTGATTTGCATTTCAGCAGTGTCTGGGATCGAGTTCAGCAGTGTAACTGTGGCTGCCATCCTCTGCGCTGGTGGCAGGTCAGGCAGCATCCTTGCTTTGGGCTGAGTGCCTTTTGCCAAACGTTTACCAGTGGCAGCAAAGGGGAATCAATTCTTTTGTCTCTTTGCTCACTTGCTTGGGAATATAAAAGTGTCTAGCTTCCTCAGGGCTTGGTTGGGATAAGGAGTTGGTTTCCTCTGGAAGCAATCCCAGCCCTTCCATGAGCCATGCACCTGGGTAGGGTGTGGGTTAGGGCCGTAGTGAGCAGACCTGGCAGATCCCTTTCTGACCTTATACCAGGGTGAGTGTGTAACACAGAGATGCTCCTTGGGAAGCAAAGACACAAAACTTTCCTCAGGAAGAACCACCAAGCTGACAGCAGCCTCAGCAGTGCTCTGATGGGCACCCAGGGCTGTCTGAGGAGAAGGCTTTGCAGTAGGCCTAGAGGAGAAGGGATTGGCTTTGCTGCAGCACAACTGAAATATTTCCTTCTCTGCATTTGGTATCCCCAAGGCCTGGTGATTAACCCAGGCCACAGTGTTGGGCACTGTGTAAATAAGAGAACAAGATGATGCTCTGTGCCCTGCAGAGCGTATGTCGAGGAGCTAACACCTACCCAAGAGGCCTCCTAACTGTGCTGGTGCTGGCAGTAATTAAAGTTACAGTAATGACTCTGTCACTCATTAGAAGTTTCTAAGCTAGTCCAGCTGATTGGCTCATACCCTCCATGTCACCAAAGCTGACACTGAAAGCATCAAAATCAAGTGATTAATTCTTTCCTTTGTGCTGGGGCAGCAGATCCACAGGCAGATGGTTCCTGCACCCTTTCCATTCTGCAAAGGTTTTCCTGCAAAGGTTGTGTTTCTTTTCTCCACCGTGGCCCTTGCTGGATCAGAAAAGGACCGAGGCAAGCTTCCATTCCTTTTAACTGAACAGCTTTCAAACACTTCTCAGCTCTGCAGAGGTGGTGTGCAGCTGAGCTGACATTGTTTATGGTGTGCATAACACCAGAAATATGCCTCTCCTTTCAACAGGATGTTGTGCTTGTCCTGAGTCTTCTGCTCCTACACCTTCTGTAACCATTTTTTAAAGGTCCCTTCCTAGTCAAAACATTCTATGACTCTGTTCTGTGATTTAAATCCAAACAAAGCAGGGGAGATCCCTGCCTGCCACTGCAGAGTGAGCTGTGCATGGGAAAAACCCAACTGCTGAGAAGCTGCTTCTTGCCCGAGGTACCAGGCTGGGAGCATCAAGCCAGCCTTGTGCTGATGGAGTAAACAGGGCACAAACTTCTGTGCTTCAGGGAGAAGCTCAGACTGCACAGCTGCTGCTGTGAGGAGCAACACAGTGGCAAGCAGAGCTGATTGCTTGTAGGCTTGAGCTTCAAAGGTGTCTGAGCTGTGAGCAGGGACAGAAGAGCTGCTGCTGGCTGGCCTCTGCCTCATCCTCCTTTAAGAGCTTTGGAGATGAGGATCAAAAGAGTCCTAGCTCCCACTTTGCTGGGTCCCAGGCACTTTGCTGTGTCCACAAAGCAAGTGGCAGTGGGGGCTGATAAGGTGGGGTGACAGTATCTCAGTGTCATCTCCCATTAGGGCTGTCTGGCTGTGTAGGAGGAGGTGAGTGACCCCGCATGGCGGCTGACAGGGGACTGGTGGAGCCCCTTCAGACCTGGGAGGAAAGGGACCCTGCTGACTGCTCCTTCTGAGGGCAGGACAAGTCCCCAGCAGTCTTGCCATGACCTGGATCTGTGCAGTGATGGAGTCTTCTATAATTAACTGTTGTCAAGAACAGTTCTGGCATTTCAACCAGGAATAGCAGATTAAGGAGCAGAGAGGTAATGAGGTGCAAGGAGAAAATCCTTCCCTGGGGAACAAATCAGACCTGATACCATCGTGAAGGGTAATGAAAAATGCAGTGCCAACCTGAGATTCACCACTGCTGCCTGGAGGAACCAGAAGCCTGCACTGCTGCTCAGAACAGCAGCGAGGGGAGGGAGGCTGCCCTTGGGGTCTGATGCTGGAGGCAGGAGGGCACAGCCTGCACAGCTGCCTTCTGGCCCTTGCCTTGCCACATGCTTCCTGAGGCCTTGGCCAAGCCATTTCACTTCTCTGTGGCACAGGCTGTGTCTGCAGAGATGTCTGCAAGGCAGTGCAGACAGGCTGCTCCTGGGCAGCCCCACAGGGCTCTGAAGCCAGGACTGTGTCTGCAGTGCTGGGTAACGCAGGGCCAAGTGGCACAGGCTGGCCCTATCCACACTACACAGAACTTGGCCTGTCTCCTCTAGTTTGGTCTCAGGTGATGCCTCTCGGTGGCCTTGAGGCAATGCTGGGGCTTTTTTGTGTTTCCTCCAGTCCAGAGTACCTTTAGTGGTAGGAGGCTGTGTGGCAGAGCAGCACAGCAGTGTTCTTGTTGAGGGTCTGTGGTGTATGCCCCAGCATCTGGCAGAGGAGCCTGTGGCTGTGTCTGCAGGGGCAAACCCAGCTGTGCCAGACTTGCACTCTTCTGCCTTTACTAACCATGGGAATCATGTCCCCTGGAGCAGATATGGGTTTCACTTGGACTGGCAGTGCCAGGCAGCATGCCAGCAGTTCAGCAGCACTGACCACCTGTGAGCCTGTAAATCAATCTGTTCTCTGGCCCTGCTGTGTTCAGCAGGGTCAGTGACACCTGGGTGGCCATGCCAGCAGGGCCATGTGCCCACTGAGAGAAGTCAGGGGATATTATTTCATGCATGGGGCTACACCGGGGAAGGAGCTGTGGCCACAAGAGCTCATGTCACAGATACAACAAGTATTAGGTGACTGTCATCATAACTGCTAACCTCCCTGGGGTATCCACTAGCTTAACTAAAGCATATAGGAAGCACTGATATCCTCTACATGGAAGCTGGAGCAATTCATTGTTGCCTCAGAAAATGTTTACAGCCCTTAGAAACCTGCAGGCCACAAGCAAGCATTCCAGGAGCAGCATGGATTGCCTGGAACAACCCCCTAGGCTGTGAGTGTGCTTTCTGGGCTCCTGGCATGTCAAGAGAGGGGATTCTGCCCCTTGACTCTGCTCTGCTGAGACCCCACCTCCAATCCTGCCTCCAGTTCTGGTGTCCCCAGCATAAGAAGGACACAGAGCTGGTGGAGTGAGTTCAGAGGAGGACACAAAGATGATCCAAGGGCTGGAGCACCTCTGCTGTGAGGACAGGCTGAGGGAGCTGGGGTTGTTCAGACAAGACAAGACATAGGAAGACAAGACTCAGGGGGGGGGGACCTCAGAGCTGCCTTCCAATACCTGAAGAGATCCTCCAGGAAGGCTGCAGAGGGACTTTTCCTGAGGGTGTCTAGAGACAGGACAAGGGGGAATGGTTTGAAGCTGAGGGAGTACAGGGTTAGGCTGGATCTGAGGAAGAAGTTTTTCAGTAGGAGGGTGGTGAGACTCTGGAACAGGGAGTCTGTGGCTGCCTCCTGTCTGAGGGTGTTGAAGGCCTGGAACAGGAGGGCCCCAATCCAAGAAGGTTAAGCTCTTCCTACTCTCCCATGCCATCCTGTTGATGTGCTCTCTCTGCTGACAGTAATCTTCTGTGTCTGCAATCTTGGTCTCATCTGTGTGTGCAATCTTGGTCTCATCTGTGTGTCACCTCTCATCCTGTGACAGCTCTTCCCCCCGCAGTGCCCCAGGCACCACAGGAGGGTTTGTTGCTCCCCAAGTTGTGGCAGGGAAGCATTTCCTCCACTCAGCTCTCTGCCAGTCATTCTGGATCCTGGGGCAGGGTTTGAGGCTAATGCTGCCTGAGCTGCCCTCAGGCTCCTTGCAGGGTAGCTGTGTCATTTTTCTGCTCCAAGTCTTGCTTGCCATTTTCCCCCAGTCTGGTGCAGTGTGAGTGTCAGGCAGGAGTCAGAGGAGAGGCAGTGCTGCAGCAGAAGGAAAATATTAGGGTAACTATTGCAGCATTTACAGCCTGATTTTTCATCCTAAGATTTGCACAACTTTGTTTGAGTTGTTCAGCATAAAAAATCCATTATTAGAGAGGAGCTGACTCATTAAAACAGTTTCTGTTTCTCCAGAGAACTCGGAAGAGAACACAGTGCTTTAATCCATCTAAATTCACTCAAGTATGCCTGCTGCTAACAGTTAAACTACACAAAAAACATCTTTCTTTGCTCTCTTCCTGCCAATTCCCTCTTTCCTTAGTGCTGCCCCTGACCTGTCTTCTTCCTGTCTGTGCTACAAATGTCAGGAGAAAAGACACCTTTTGACTCTGCACCTTCACCCCATGTGTGCATTCTTACCTGCCAGCAGCTGCAAAGGTTTCCTTCTCTTTGCCATGAGAGTCAGGTGGAGCAAAACCAGCTGAAAGCCAGCCCAGGGCAGAGTGTTTCTGTGCATCCTTGGTGTGTGCTCCACGTTAGTTTCTGGGCCACCTGAGTACCTACACACAGCCAAGGTGAAGCAAATTATGGAGAGGATAAGTGGTGAGCACAGGAGTAACTTGGGGAGGGCTTGACTACAACTACCTGAAGGGAGGTTGTAGCCAGGAGGGGGTTGGTCTCTTCTCCCAGGCAGCCAGCACCAGAACAAGAGGACACAGTCCCAAGCTGCACCAGGGGAGGTTTAGGCTGGAGGTGAGGAGAAAGTTCTTCACAGAGAGAGTGGTTGGCCATTGGAATGTGCTGCCCAGGGAGGTGGTGGAGTCACCATCCCTGGAGGTGTTCAAGAGGGGATTGGACGTGGCACTTGGTGCCATGGTTTAGATAGGCATGAGGTGTAGGGTGACAGGTTGGACTCGATGATCTTTGAGGTCTCTTCCAACCTTCTTGATTCTATGATTCTATTCTATGATTCTATCTGTTAATGCCCATGCTAACAGGGAGATGGGCAGCTGGTTTCTGGGTCCTAGTCCATGGGGCTGGCAGTTGGCAGATGTGTGTTTTAGCTTGAACACTGAGCTGTGACACAGTGTGTCCCACGGGGTGCACACGGTGAGCCCCGATGTCTGCCCTCATGCCTCTTTTCCTCTGTTTGCCATTTGTCCTGGGAATCAAAAGTTGACTGCAGCATGGTGAAACATTCAGTCTCCTTTTTGTTCCACCCACTGACACTCTGTGGTCTGCCCTTTGGCTAATCCCTCCTCTTCCTCCCCTGCCCTCTTGCAGAAAGCCGTGCTTGTTAAGCGGGTGATGCTGGATTTGCAAGATTGATCTCTAGGCATTTCATGCTGTGTTGCCTTGCATGTTTTATATCAGTGTCCTGATCAAGTGGTCAGGTGTTGGTGGATGAGTGTTCACAACAGTGACTCTTCTCTGAACAATGAACAGTGGAAGAAAATCTCCAGGAGCCTGGGAAGTGTGTGCAGATGAGTTGGTCTTTGGGGGATCTTTAACTTGCTCTTGCAGGCTGAGTTCAGATTGATACAGGATCTCGGATAAGATTCCCTGGAACTGAAAAATTCTGCTTAGCTCTGGCTTTTCCAGTACATGCTCCCACACACCTTGAGTGTTGGTCATCATTCCTTAGGTAGATGTAGTGAGAGCAGCACAGTTCAAAACAGCACAGGAAAGTATCTTTGGGCATAGGAAAAGCAGAAAAATACCTGACACATCCTAGCCCTGGAAGAGGAGCAGAAGGTAGCTGTGGAAAGCAGCTCAAGGTTGAGTACTGCTGCTGTAAGAAGGAAGCAGCAGTGGTCTGAGACTCAGCATTTGTTTTCTTTCCAGACTGGTGTCAGCTGTAGCTTGCTCTGTGCTGTCCTTCCACTGCTGCTCTTGCCCTCCTCTCCTCAAGCATGTCTGCTACAGAAGCAGGTGGGGAAAGACTTCCCTTGCATTGTGAAATTGGTGAGGGGATGTTCCTGAGTTCAGCAGGCAGCAGCAGGCCAGCCAAGCTCATTTGTTTGGAAGTCCTTGCAAGCCTTCTCACACTGAACCAACAAGCCTTGCAGAAGTGATGGCAATCTGCACCCAGCTGCCTCCCTGCCTGGCAGGGGCTCAGCCTGGCAGCCTTTGCCTACCTGGCAGGGATGTGAATCAGCTCCTGGAACAAGCAGGCAGCTGAGTGGAAATTGTCTGGCTGCCTGGCACGGTGCCAACCCACATCCAGTCACAGAGTATGCACAGGGCAAGAACAAAGGCCTTGGCAGGTCTTGCCTTTTCCTCAGGAGTTGCTTGGTGGGGTCTGCTGTCAGGGTCTGGCTGTCCACTTGCACCTGTTTTGTGCAGGTGACTGGCAGCTTACCCAGCTTGTTGAGTGCTTGATCTGATTTTGAGTGCCACTCAAGTGCTGTCTCAGAAGCATCTTGGGGAGCCCTCACATCCCTCCAGAAGGAGGCATATTCAGGGCAGGCAAGCAGAACACCTGTGTGTGCTTCTGGAGCAGCTGGGACAGTTGCTGGCTGCTCAGGAAGAAGCTCCTCTGGGAGAGGAGGAACCTGGTTTGGCAAAGAGACCAGCCTCCAAATCTTGGTCTTGATCTAAGAGGGCAGTGCCCATCTCCAGACTGCATGATGCTCAAGGCTTTTTGGGGCTGGGAGGTTGAGTGAAGGTTCATGACATCTTACAGCTGTGTCCAGCAGATGCTCTCTCTCTTAGATGTCTCCTTTTCATTTTATTTCCCTTTCCTATTGTTGTTCCTGATGTTGATGTTCATTTGATTTTCTGATTCCTCCTGCATTTAATTTTCCCTGAGTTCAGTCTCTGCCTGGGTTTAGAGCCATAATCATCAGTATTTGGAATTGTGTGGGGTTAAAATGATAGAAGAAATTTGTTGTAATAATGTAGGGTGTTTTATTTTTTTTTTCCTTCTAGCTTTTGAAGGTCTAAGTATTTTGCAGCTGATCTAGTATGCAATTGATAAGATGGAAATGTAAATGTAGAAGCTTAGTATTCAGAGTATTTTTCATCTGATCAAAGAAAGGGAAGCATTTTGCAAAACACAAAGCTTGCATTTTTGCTCCTGTCTGAAGCTGGGTGCAGTTGAGCCATCAGCAAATCCACAGGGCACCCACTAATACCTCTTTCATTTTTTCTACAGGAGGTCTTGACCTTATCTTCATGCCAGGCCTTGGGTTTGACAAAAAAGGCAACAGACTGGGAAGAGGGAAAGGATATTATGATACCTACCTTGAAAGATGCATGAAACACCCCAGGGGGAAGCCTTACACCATTGCCTTGGCCTTTAGGGAACAGATTTGTGAATCAGTGCCTGTGGCAGCAAATGATGTCCAAGTAGATGAAATCCTTTATGAAGACTGCTGAAAGTATCTTGAACAGAGTTACCTGCCAAAGAAAGATCCATCTTGAACAGAGGGACCTGCCAAAGATGCCTCAACTCATGACTTTTTAATAGTCATTTATGACTTTGGGAGCAATAAAATACACTATTTGTATTTGAACAAACCCCCCTGACCCATGTAGATGTAAGAGTAGTGAGGATTGCATTGATTTGCTTCTAATATCTGGTGTAAATTCTTACTCTAGAATCAATAGGAACAAGAATGTTTATTACACTAAGGACCATTTCTTCTCATCATACTATTGAGGAACCAGCTACTTCACAGTTTTATTATTCCAGTTTAAAACTTAACTGTCTGCTGCTGATAGTTTTTGGTCCATTCTGGAATCAGACACTGGTTATGGTGAAAGTTCTCAGTACTTACTCTGTCCATCTAGGAGCAAAACATAAATCTTACAGTAAACTGGGCAAAAAATGGTGATTGGGAAGACCCTTAACTGATTTGTGTCTCTACAATAATTGTGACTTTAATTGGCACCTTGAAGTTGTCTTAGAATAAAAGGTGTACTCTGTTAATTAAAAAGCTTCATGGCTGTGACTTTGGTGTATGGCTCTTTGCTTTGAAGACAAGATTGGAATGGTCCCACAATCACAGAATGTTAGGGGTTGGAAGGGACCTCCAAAGCTCATCCAGTCCAACCCCCTTGCCAGAGCAGGAGCACCCAGGGCAGGTCACACAGGAACACATCCAGGTAGGGTTGGAATGTCTCCAGAGGAGACTCCACAACCTCTCTGGGCAGCCTGCTCCAGGGCTTTGGCACCCTCACAGTGACAAAGTTTTCCCTTATGTTCCTGTGGCACCTCCTCTGCTCCAGCTTGCCCCCACTGTCCCTTGTCCTGTCGTTGGACATCCCTGAGCAGAGCCTGGCTCCATCCTCCCAACACTGCCCTGCACATCTTGATCACCAGGAATGAGGTCACCCCCCAGGCTCCTCTGCTCCAAGCTCCAGAGCCCCAAATCCCTCAGCCTGTCCTCACAGGGAGATGTTCCACTGCCTGCAGCAGCTTTGTGGCTCTGTGCAGGACTCTCTCAAGCAGTTTCCTGAGGTCCTTCTTGAACTGAGACCTTTCCACCTCAGAATGTGTGTATTCAGTTTTATTCCCTTTTTGCCAAGACAGTTACTAATTAAACCCTCTTGCTTAGCAGCTCAGGTCTCTCTGGCCTGTGCTCCCTGGTGCCTCTCCATCCTTTTTAACAAAAGTCCATCTGTCTAAGATGAAGATACCATCAGTAATGGCCTGCTGGACTTCCCACCAGCATGTGCTGAAGAGCTGGAGCCTGAAGAAGACATCTGGCAGCACTCTGCAGGGTGGGCTGTTCAGTAAACTGATGGTGGTCTGACTTGGCCTTCCATCAGTTCTTTGTCAAACTGTTTCAGTCCAGCAAATGAAGGATGCAGAGTATGTGGTGTTGATGTATTCAGAAGGGGTTGTGCAGGCAGAAAATGACAGTATCAGTGCTGGTGCTTGTGGCAGAGCATCCTTCAGCTCCTCTCAGCTCTGCAGTGCTGCCAGCTGCACTGTCTTACAGGAGGGAGACAGCCTCATAGGATTTAAGACCTTTGGGGAAGAAATGTGATGAGAAAATTGGACCATATTTTCCCAGGATGTGTGTCCTGGCAGTATTTTAATCCCTTCCTCACTTCTGAACATCTGCTGGCATCTGGAGAGCAGCAAAACAAACGAAGGGGCTGGGTTTGCATGCAGCAGACCTGCTTCCAGCTTTGTCTACAGGGCTCTTGGAGTTCACTGCTCACACTGGGCTCAGATGGCACAGCCTGCCATGGGCAGCAGCAAAGCTACACTGCAGCCAGTCTCTCACAGTGGAAACCTGCATACTGCATCTGACAGAAGTTGTAAAAGCATATTGGAAGTGCAGTGTAAGCTGTCTGCTTCCACCCCACCAACACCAGTGGGTGCTCTTAGGGGTGTCACAGAATCACTAAGGCTGCAACAAGACCTTTAAGCTCATCGAGTCCAACCATAACCCAACCACCATGACCACTAAACCATATCCTGAAGCACCACATCTACAGCTTCTTGAACACCTCCAGCATCTCCCTGGGCAGCCTGTTCCAACCCCTCACCACTCTCTCACTAAGGAAGTTTTTCCTCATGTCCAATCTAACCCTCCCCTGGCACAGCTCAAACCCATTTCCTCTGGTCCTGTTGCTGGTTACTTGGGAGAAGAGACCAACATCAGCCTCACTCCAGGTAGCTGTAGAGAGCAATGAGATCTCAGCCGTCTCTTCTCCAGACTAACCAACCCCAGCTCCCTCAGCTGCTCCTTGTGTGATGCCCTCCAAACCGCTCCCCAGCCTTGTTGCTCTTCTCCGGACACATGCCAGGCCCAGGTGTCCTGACTCAAGGTTTAACCATGGAGGTTCTTCTGGGATCCTGAATGGTTTTGGTGAGTGTTACAATGGATGTGACTGCATGAACCCTGCTCCAGCTCTGCTTTAGGCACAGAATTAGGAGACCATGTCAGCACAGCAGAACATAATCAGAGGCTAATGCCCTCTTGCTGCTGCATTCAAGCAGAGGGAATCCATGGTGTTGGTTTTAAAGCTGAACACTATTTTTTGGAGCTGTGTTTCTTCTGGGTGCCTTGTGCCACATAAATCAAATGGCTGCCATGAAAGGCAACTTTTTATCCCAAACCTTTGTGCCTTGTGGCTTTGCTTTTCTGAGCTGTTCTGTATATGAGAGGAGTTTTTTGTTGTTATTGTTGTTGGCTCAGTTAGGTACAAGTTTAGCCACAGCAATTTGTGGCCCTTTGGGTTAGCTTTTGATCTTCTGCCTGAGCTTTGATTTATTCACTAGCTTGACTCATATCTATTTCACTGCAGGTGACAGCAGGTGAACAACTGTGTGCAAAAAGGCCAGCATGTGATGGAGAGACTTCAGAGTACAGAAATGAGAAAGAGAGAGCAGGATTTTGTCAGGTGTTTTGTCATGTGGGAGTTCAAGATGGGGAAAAAGTGAAAAGCAAGAGTCTGGATGCAAAATACAGGCCCTTGTCCAACACAGCTACAGGTAAGCACCAACATTTGTCCTTAAGGGCTTGCTGGAGTTGCTGGAACTAATTGGCATGGGAGAAGCAGGTGAGCTTTGAAGGCTTTCAGGGCTTGAGGCAATGGGAGTTCCCAGACTCCCTGTCGCATAGATCCCATTTCCATACATCCTGGAGTTAGAGCCTCCTGCTTTCACTCCAAAACACCCTTTTGGCTACAGCTGCAGTGGGAAAGGGTGGGAGCTATTTAATGCAGTGTATCATTGGGAATAAGTGGAGCTGGTGCTTTGTTGCTTACCAGCCTCTCCTGGGTCAGGAGAAGATCATCACAGGCTGGTTGGTCAGACTGGGGGAGCTGCAGGACTCTGGCTGATGCAGATTCAGCATTGGACTGGTGGGGACAGTAAAACAATCTTTCTGTCTGTTGTCCTGAGAATCACAGAGCTAAATAAATCTGACAGCTGCCATTTGACACCCCCAGCCTTGCTGCTGTCAGTTAGGGGTTTGCTGTTTGCCACACAACACGAGGTCCCTGTCAGCTGTGTGGCTCACAGCAGTGCTTCTGGAGCACAGGGGTTAGGGCTTGGTGCTGCTTCAGAATTATTCACCTTTGCTGTGCATGAAATGGCACTTGAGAAGCAAGGCAGAGAGAAGTGGGAGCTGTCTGGTTGCTCTCTTGTATCTCTCCACACTGAACTGTCAGAGCAGGGGTTATAAAAACTGCTCCAGACCTGAATCCTCCTTCCCCAAGTGGCTGTGCTCCTGCCTGCTGCAGTGGCTGCCACTCTTGCTGCTCTCCTGACAAAGCCTCCGTCAGTCTCTGCTTTGTTTGTAAACAAACCTGCCTGCCCTGCATAGGAAATGGAGAGGCTAAGGGGGGGAAAAAAATACCCTTACCGAAGGGATAAGTTAATTGTCTTCCAGGAGCTCAGCAGGGAATGTTATCTGGGAGTATTCAGTAAGATCTGACCAGTGGAGTTATAATTAAAAAATGTCCCCTGGGAGGAACTTGTAAATTATTTACTGCAAGGGGCTTTTCCAGCCTCCTTCAGTTTAATTACACACTCAGAGAGAGAAAGGGCTCAGAAACAAATTAACTACGAGGTGGAAATGGCTTTGTTAAAATCATGTTCACGGCTAAGCAAGTGGAAGACTGTGAGCAAGGTTCAAACGCAGGACAAATCTTGGGAAGCTAGCATTAGGTCCTATGAGGAAAGGCTGAGGGAGCTGGGGGTGCTCAGCCTGGAGAAGAGGAGTCTTAGAGGGGACCTTAGCACTCTCTACAACTGCTTAAAAGGAAGTTGTAGTCAGGTGGGGGTCAGGCTCTTCTCCCAGGCAGCTTGTGACAGGACAAGAGGGCATGGCCTGAAGCTGTGCCAGGGGAGGTTTAGGTTGGATATTAGGAAGCAGTTCCTCACAGAAAGGCTGATGAGGCACTGGGATGGACTGCCCAGGGAGGTGGTGGAGTCACCACCACTGGAGGTCTTTAGGTAAAGCTTGGATGTGGCACTTGGTGGCATGGTTTAGCTGATGTGGTGGTGCCAGGCCATAGGCTGGACTTGATGATCTCAGAGGTCTTTTCCAGCATCAATCATTCTCTGATTCTGTGATTATTCAGGGGTTAAAAATTCTAAGGTTGAAATGTAGGACAAATCTTTGGAAGCTGGAATTATTCATGGTTCAGAAATCCCATGGAAAACACCGAGATGTGTGTGCATAGGAAATGCAGTCACTGCTTTGGCCCAGTGTTCCCAGTGGTCTCAGGAGACTCTGGATGTAGTCCAGATCTGACAGTGCCTCATGTCCTGATGGCCATTCGCTTTGCAGCCTGAGGAGCTGACCTCTGGGGGCTTTTTCATAGGGTACAGGTGAAGTCCTAGCAGAGGGAGATAAAAGATCAGAGGGGATGAAGAGGCAGAATAAGGGGATACTGGGATGGTATGAATTTTCCATCACTCTCACACCCACCTATGTCATTTCAGCTCAAACCAGCCTGGCTAAGCCTCAGTTGGAAAGTGGGATGAGTGTGGCCCTTGGTGACAAAAGATAAGCACCCATGCAGTCTGAAATGCACAGGTGAAACCTGACTTCCTTGCCCCCACCTGCATGAAACACCACTTCAGCATTTGTGCCCTGGAGCTGGTCTTTGCAGCCAGCTAGCTGATCTCTGCTCAGATGTGAGAATGGCACTCAAGAGACCAGAGCTCTCCTCTCAGCCAGTGACTCAGGGCTTGGCCAAGAGGGAGGCATTATCTACTATGTTTGCTAAGGGCTGGGGCAGCCAGCAATGCTCTAGCTGCCTGCCTGTTGATGCCAGGGTGTCTGGATGGAGTGGCCTTGCAGCTGGGCTTGTCCTTGTATTTCTGCCTTGCTGAACCCCCCAGGTCTGCTGTTGCTTCCTTAGCACAGAGCCAGCCAACTGCAGAGCTGAGGAGCCAGGCAGGCACAGCCTCTGGAGCAGCCATGGTTGGTAGCCCACATGCACACATCCATCCAGCATTTCTCTTTTCCTTGGGTCTCCCTTTTCTTTCAGTTTTACTGCACCTACCTGTCTTGCTTAGATGGAAACTGCCCCAGAGTTAGCAGTCTCTCTACCCCTGCATCTTTGTTAGCAGCATGGGCACTGGCTCCCAGTGCACCCTCAGCAAGTTTGTCTAGGACACCAAGCTGTGTGGTGTGATTCTGCCCCTTTGCTCTGCTCTGCTGAGACCCCACCTCCAGTCCTGCCTCCACTTCTGGTGCCCCCAGCATAAGAAGGACACAGAGCTGGTTTTGTTCTACACATCATCATCAATGTGTGGCTTGGACATAGTGGAGTAGATTGGACCTGTGGTGACCACAGCACACAGCTCTGCAAGAGGAGAGTTCTGTGGCTCTGTTTCCCTCTTCTCCAAAGCCATGATAACCTTCAGCTCTGGAGGCCCTCAACAACATCAACCACAGATACTTGCTGGAGTCTGCACTCTGACTAAATCTGTTCTTTCCAACAAAAGCTACCAAGAGCGTAGAGAGAGGATTTTGCCCCATTGCTGTGCTCTGCTGAGACTCCACTTCCAATCCTGCCTCCACTTCTGGTGTCCCCAACATAAGAAGGACACAGAGATGATAGAGTGAGCCCAGAGGAGCCACAAAGATGATCCAAGGGCTGGAGCACCTCTGCTATGAGGACAGACTGAGGGAGCTGGGGGTGTTCAGCCTGGAGAAGACTCCAGGAGGGACCTCAGAGCTGCCTTCCAACAGCTGAAGAGATCGTCCAGGAAGGCTGCAGAGGGACTTTTCCTGAGGGTGTCTAGAGACAGGAAAAGGGGGAATGGTTTGAAGCTGAGGCAGAGCAGGGTTAGACTGGAGCTGAGGAAGAAGTTCTTCAGTAGGAGGGTGGTGAGCCTCTGGAATAGGCTGCCCAGGGAGGTTGTGGCTGCCTCCTGCCTGGGGGTGTTCCAAGCCAGGTTGGATGAGGCCTTGAGCAGCTGAGTCTAGCTGAGAGGTGTCCCTGGGCATGGTGGGGAGGTTGGAGCAGATGATCTCTGAGGTCCCTTCCAACCTGAACCATTCCCTGACTCTGTACAGCCTGCAACACAGTGTTTGATCAGAGCCTGAGGGTACCCTTGTCACATCCTAAACAATCCCTTCTCCACCTTGAGGCAAGCCAGCTGATAATCAGCAGATGAAAGCTGCTGTAGTCATGCATCAGGCAGATGAGACCTCTGATTTTATTTTGTTAGAGTGTAAATCTGCTGCTTAGTTTTCTGCTCTCTCTGAAAACTACTGCATCAGTGCTTGCAGCAAATGCCAGCTTGTCTGTCACCAGACTAAGACATTAGCAGCTCCAAGGGAAGACTTTTGAGGTTATTTGGCTGTGTAGTTAGGGGACAAAGTCTGTTGACAGCTTTAGAATTGTCTTGATCAGCAGATGGTATTTTGTGGGTTAGTACAGCATGTGCAGGAATACTTGGGGAGGAAAGGGAAGGCATCCCTACATTTCTGCTGATGTGGTTTACTGGTGGGGAGAAGAGTGGAGTGGCACAACAGGGAAGGGTTGTTCCTGAAAGGGCAGAACTACAAAGTTTGAATATTCTCAGCAGAAGTCATTTCATTATTAGGAGTGGTGAGTCCATAATAACCCTCATGGAAAAGTGCTGCAAGGCTCCAAATGAAGCTGAATGCTTTTCTGGAGCCTTTTGTTTGCACCTTGTCCAATTGCATAAAAAAGATAACCAATAAGGAAATTCCATTAGAAAGGCTAAAAGGGATGGGTGGGAAGGCTCAGTTACCATTGAGTAGGTCAGCTTCATGGGATGCTTGCTATTAGACTGTTTTAAAAGCTCTATGACTTTTCAGACCTTCCAAGTACCCAAAGGGGCTACAGGAAGGTTGCAGAGGGACTGTTTGCAAAGGCCTGCAGTGATAGGACAAGGGGCAGTGGTTTGAAATGAGAGAAGAGCAGATTTAGATTGAGGGTTAGGGACAAGTTCTGCACCATGAGGGTGCTGGAACACTGGAACAGGTTGCCCAGGGAGGTGGTTGAGGCCCCATCCTTGGATATATTCAAGGTCAGGCTGGACAAGGCTCTGAGCAATCTGCTGAGCAATCTGCTCAGCAGCAATCTGAGATGTCCCTGCTCAGTGCAGGGGGGTTGGACTGGATGACCTTTGGAGGTTCTTTCCAACCCAGACCATTCTATGATTCTGTGATTTATTCTGTACTCAGCTGGAAAATGTAATCCCAAAGGAACTGTGCAAAGCCTTCACTGCTGTTGCTGCCTTGCCCATCAGGAGTGTCCCTGGCTGCTTTTCTGTCACTGCCATCCTGCATCCCAAGGTAGGACAGAGTGGAGCCTGGGACTGCCTGAGACTGACCCAGGTGGGACCAGGCAGGGTTGAGGTGGTCTCATGTATCTGCTTTGGCTGGTGTGAAGTAGCATGGGGCATAACAAAGGTAGGGGAGGCAGAGGGCATCCCTGACCAAGCTGGTTGAAGGAATCACTGCAGAAATCTCATCTTAAAGAGCAAATCACCTTCAACTGTGGACCTGTGCTTCAGGTGCACTGACAGTGAAAAGCAAGGCTCTTGCCAGCTGCCAAGGCTCTGCTTCACCAGGGCTGTCCTCTGTGGGCAGCTCACTACCTCCAACCTGCAGAGAGCATTGGGAATCACTTCTCTGGGAGCCCCCTGAGGCTTGTGCAGCTCTGTGTCCATGGTGGCATGTCAGGCAGGGCTGCCAAGAGAGAAGGAAACAGCTCTATTTCATCTCTTTAAGGTCTGTACTAGGATCAGACTGTGCAGAGGCTCTGGTAGCTGCAGGGGACAGACTTAGCTCTTCAATCTTTGAGGTTCTGCATCGTTTCTGGAGTGGGTGAGGTCTGCAGTCCCCTGGGAACATCACTCTTGGAGCCCATCAGCCTGTTAATCCAGTTTGGGGCAAGAATAAAAATACATCGAGAGAAGAGCAGGTGAATTTCATAGGATGCAGGAGCTGAGGTGGGAATCTGAGGAGGTATAGAGACAATCAAATCATGGTGGAAAAAGGGGAAGGGAGATTTCCCTGCAGGAGCTGCATTGCCGTGACTGGAGGTGAAAGGGCTTAGCTCAGACTTGAACAGTTTTCCAGCCACCCTCCTGGGGACACCTTGCAAGAGTCGGTGGCCAGATGCAAACTACTCTTTTACAACCCTGGTGAACTCTTTGCAAAGGCTCAAAAAGCAACTTCACAGCTTGTTAGCTGGGAGAGCCTTGCTTCCCTGAGCCTTTGGCTGGCTGAACTGGCAGGACTCTAAGTAGACTTCATCTGCTGAGAGAAGGCTCTGAGGAGACCTCATTGTGGCCTTCCAGTATCTTAAGGGGGCCTACAAGAAAGCTGGGGAGGGACTTTTTAGGGTGTCAGGTAATTATAGGAATAGGGGAAATGGGGAAAAAAAAAGAGAAATGGGTAGATTCAGATTGGATGTTAGGAAGAAGTTCTTCACCATAAGGGTGGTGAGACACTGGAACAGGTTGCCCAGGGAGGAGGTGGAAGCCTCATCCCTGGAGGCTTATAAGGCCACGCTGTGAGCAACCTGATGTAGTGTGAGGTGTCCCTGCCCATGGAACCCATGGGGTTGGAACTGGCTGATCCTTGAGGTCCCTTCCACCCCTAACAACGACTCTGTGATTCTCTGCTGTAACGCTCCTGGGCGCTGCCGCCTCCCCGCCACGAGAGGCTCAGGTATGAACTCTGCTGCTGCAATGAATTCAGAGGAGTGGGGAAGACCCTGGAAGTTAGCCATAAATCTGGTGCTAAGCACCAGTGAGCAGCAGGGGCTGGGTTCTACATCATTAATAAAGATGTTGAAGAGGTGCAGGCAGCCTGTGGCTGTGGATATTGTTACTCAGGTCTCCAGCACAGCAGAGCTGAGGGTTGATGCGCAGGGGGAAATCAGTCAAAAACCTCTCTGCTGTTGTGAAAACGATGCAGGTTGCTGTTGGGAAAAGCTGCTGGTGGTGCTGAGGTGATTGTTTTGCCTTTTTTTTTTTTTCCTATTTTATTTTAAGGGAAGAAAAAGAGCCCTGTTCCATTTTTCAGCATAACACAAGCTCCCAAAGAAATTCCCCAGCTCGCTGAGGGGCGCTGTGAACGTTTTGTTTTACATCATTTGTACCACGATTAAAGTGAGGTTTCAAGCTCTTGAGGACAGTGCTCTTGGCTCTGTAAGCACAGCCTCCAGCACAACAGGCACCTGGCTTGGGTTAGCACCAGCACAATGCAGATCACTGAAGAGGGAGAGTCGAGAGGCAGGAGCAGGGTGTTTTAGTTCAAGGTTCTGAGGTAGGGCCATGGAGCAGCAGCAGGAGCATTCAGGCTGGGTTTTCACCACTGAACAGGTCAGGCACAGCCTGGATGTGTCATTTTATGGCTTTGTCTCTATTTTCCCTGATGCCTACCCAAAGTTTTGGAGTAAGAGCCCTCCTCTAACATTTGTAGGATACTCTGTGGTGCATGGACAGAAGTCAGGAGGGGTACAGTGGGTGTCTCAGCTCCCAGAAATGGAATGGTTTTCTCTTGGGACAGGGAGGGTATTGCAGCCTTCTGGGCACTGCAGTGGGGAATGAGGAGCTGAAATGGCTGGGGAGGAGGGAAGGGACCACATCTGCACTTGGGGCTGTCACAAGCTCATCTCCTGTCAGCTGGAAGACTTTATATAGAGAGCCACGGGGAACACAAGGATTTGAGAATTCTGGGGGGAAAGCAGAATGTGAATTAGACTTTAAAGCAAACATGTGACTAAAATTAGAAGGCATGGGCCCATTCTGCTGTAGGCTGTGACAGGAGAAGTGGCTAATTACAGGCAGATTTCCACCCCACTTGATGACTGCTGTGACACTCAGATCATTAACGTGTTGGTCTAAACACGAAACAAATTGTTTCAATACTAAACTGTCAAGGCCCTCCTCTGATATCTCAATCACTGCTCAAAGCAGGGGGGCTGTGTGTGTGTAGAGAAAAAAACAAACAGGTCTTTAGGCTCTGCCCCTATCTGATGCTGTGTTGCTCCCTGTCAGGGAGCTGCTGCCAGGAGGCTGTGCTGTGGCATTTCCAGGCTCCTGCCTGCTTTGTGGCTGTCTTAAACAACTGGTCACACCTGCAGCTCTGCAGGCACTCACCTGGCCATGGAGGCTCCCTGTGCCTCCCCTGTGCCTCCCTCCCTGCTGGGTCTCTGGCACAACTGTCCCTGACCAGAGATTTGGGGCATTTGGAGCAAGGGAGGTGGGGAAGGGGAGAGGCTGTTTGCCACTGCTCCAGGGTCTGCTGCTGCTGTGGTCCAAGTGACACAGAGAGTTGTGAGGGTGCTGAAGGGACTGGAACATCAGTCTGATGAGGAAAGGCTGAGAGAGCTGGGGCTGTTTAGCCTGGAGAGAAGGATGAGAGGGGATCTTGTTAGTGTTTGTAGATATCAGAGGGGTGGCTGTCAAGAAGAAGGGGCCAGGCTCTTTTCAGTGGTGCCCACAGGGTGTACAGACTGGAACACAAGGAAGCTCCACCTCAGCATGAGGGAAAAGCTTCTTTGCTGTGAGGGTGCTGGAGCCCTGGAGCCGGCTGCCGAGACAGGTTGCGGAGTCTCCTTCTCTGGAGACTTCCAAACCCATCTGGACAGGAGGATGTGGCCTGCCCTAGGTGATCCTGCTCTAGCAGAGGGTCTGAACTCAACAATCTCCAGAGGTCCCTTCCAACCCCTGACATCCTGTGATTCAGTAAGTGGCAACTGTTCAGTGTCCAGCTGGCACAATGGGGTGGACAATGAGAACCTCTTGTTGCAGCACATCATGCAGGCCTGGAATGAGCCTTTGGAGTAGCTACTTCTGTGCTTCCAGGTAAAATATCTCCTTTCCTTATGGATCTGCAAGATCCAGGAGTTTGGCAAGATGTCCTAACTGCCAGCTCATTCACTTTCAAACAGCTGTCTTCAGGTAGGGAAGGAGGAGGAGGCCACTGCAGGTAGCCCCTCTTCCAGCACAGGGTCCTGAAAGGCTGAGCAAGCTCTGTGCTATTTTCCCATTTTCTCTGCCATGGAACAACAGAAACAAGCCCTTGGTGCTCCAAATGCAGTAATGCCCTTCCCAGAGAGGAAGAATTCGGCTGTGGCTGAGCACCCTGCTTCTTTGCAAGGTCTCTGCAATGCTGTTGCTGCATTAAATGACCTCTGTTCATTTCTTCACCTTAAAGACAGGACAATAGCAGGGTCAGCTAAAATCCCAGCTTGGACATCTCTGCCCTGTTGAATTTTCTTTCTCAAACAGCTGTTGTGCCAAGCAAGGGCTGCTGTGCATAACAGACCCAGTACAGTAACTGCTTTACAAGAGAACAAAACTACTGGGAGAAAAATACACACTGTTAATGACAGCCAGGCAAGGGATTATCAAAGGCAATGAGCCCAGGGCACTTGTTTAGGAAACTGTTTGTTCAAGGAGGAGCCTCTAACAGCTCTGGCTTGGTGGTTTCCTTCCTGTGTAACACATGAGAGCTCAGGAAGCCAGCTCTTGAGTTCATGGCTCATAACCCTACGTGCTGAAGAGCTTGAGTAGGTTAGAATTAAAAGGAATCCTAGCACTGCTCTGCCCTTCCCCAAGAGCACAGCAAAATTCACCCACCACTGAAGGTTCTCCCTATCTGGAGCTAGGAAATACAAACAGGAGGTGAAATTTGTGCTGATAATTACTTTGACAGCCATCACTTGTGCATGTTGTAAAGGATCAGCACAGACACAGCTTCCAATATGACCAGAGCCCATGGTTAGAGCTGTGATTAAGAGGAAGCTCATTGGAATGCATCACACATTCAGTTCACTGGTCTTTAAGCAAATCTGCATGTGGGAAGAGAGCCTTGTTTTCAATAGACATGGATTGTGTCTGCAGGCTTCCACTGATGTACACCACAACCATTTGTAACAGAGCCCAGCAGGCAGCTGTGTGCTGGGCTGCATTCAGAGGAGTGTGCCCAGCAGGGCAAGAGAGGGGATTCTGCCCCTTGACTCTGCTCTGCTGAGACCCCACCTCCAATCCTGCCTCCAGTTCTGGTGTCCCCAGCATAAGAAGAACACAGAACTGGTGGAGTGAGCCCAGAGGAGGCCACAAAGATGATCCAAGGGCTGGAGCACCTCTGCTATGAGGACAGACTGAGGGAGCTGGGGGTGTTCAGCCTGGAGAATACTCCAGGGGCACCTCAGAGCTGCCTTCCAACAGCTGAAGAGATCGTCCAGGAAGGGCTGCAGAGGAACTTTTCAGGAGGGTGTCTAGAAACAGTACAAGGGGGAATGGTTTGAAGCTGAGGGAGATCAGGGTGAGACTGGGGCTGAGGAAGAAGCTCTTCAGTAGGAGGGTGGTGAGACTCTGGAACAGGCTGCCCAGGGAGGCTGTGGCTGCTTCTCCCTGGGGGTATTGAAGGCCAGGCTGGATGAGGCCTTGAGCAGCTGAGTCTGGCTGAGAGGTGTCCCTGCCCATGGTGGGGAGGTTGGAGTGGATGATCTCTGAGCTCCCTTCCACCTGAGCCATTCTCTGGTTCTGTGATTTTCTTTGGTAGCTCACCAAACACAGCTTGGTTCTTTACCACAGTGACAAAACTCAGCTGTGCCTTGCCTCTCCTCACAGCCATACAAATACACCAAGAAGCACTTAGCAGGAAGAGAGATTTTAAAGGCCATCCTCTAAGCAATTCTGTCCAATGCTGCTTTTCTAGAGTTGCCTCAAACTCTACCTGCTGCCAGTGTAATACATGGAGTGAGGATAAGTAGATGTTTGCTGTACTCACACATCCCAGAGTCAGAATGAATTGGAAGCTTTTGAGCAGCACTTTGATTTCTGAGTCACGTCAGTACCTGCAGTTCTACCCAGTGTCAAGCAGCCTGGTCTGAAGCAGCACAAACACATTCAAATCCTTTTGTGCTGGAGGTGTTAATCCACATATGGGTATTCAATTCCTATCAGAACAAACTGTGCAACTGTACTAGGAGCAGATCAAAATATGCAAAGCAGGTAGCTTGAGGCTCATTTATACTAAAACTCCTCTTGCTGTTTTCAGAGCCTTTGTAATGCCAATATTCTACCACCTGAGTATATTCCTTATTGTGAGCCTTGTAAAGTGGCCTTCCTGCATGCAAAAGTTGGATCTGTGAATATGCACTTCAAGGATGTAAGGGTGGTTGGTTGGTTGTTTTTTCCCTCTTAAGTAAAAAATGAGCAAAGAGGAAAAGTAACCTAATTATTTTCTTTTTTTTTTTAAAAAGAATGATAATTAGTGAAAACTAAATTAAAACCTGGATTATGCCTCTCATTTCCTCCTGCTTTTATCCTTTCTTGTCACAGAATGGTCTGGGTGGGAAGGGACCTCCAAAGGTTATCCAGTCCAACCCTCCTGCAGCCAGCAGGGACATCCTCCACTAGATCAGGTTGCCCAGAGCCCAGATGAGCCCACTTTGAATATCTACATGGATAGGGCCTCAACCACCTCCCTGGGCAACCTGTTCCAGTGTTCCACCACCCTCATGGTGCAGAACTTGTTCCTGGCATCCAATCTAAATCTACTCTTCTCTAGTTTGAAACCATTGCCCCTTGTTCTATTACTGCAGGCTTCTGCAAAGAGTCCCTCTGCAGCCTTCTTGTAGCCCCCTTCAGGTACTGGCAGGCTGCTGTTAGGTCTCCCTGGAGCCTTCTCTTCTGCAGGCTGAACACCCCCAGCTCCCTCAGCCTGTCCTCATAGCAGAAGTGCTCCATCCCCCTGAGCATTTTCATGGCCCTCCTCTGGACCTGTTCCATCAGGTCCATGTCCTTGTCATTGTTACTTCTTCTCTCCCCCTGTGTTATCACCCTTGCTATCCTTATCAGCATTATTACCTTTTTCTGGCATCCAGTTCCAAAGCCTGCCATTCCATCACAGGTTTATAGTTTGGGATGCAGGTTTTGGATAGAATCCCACATTTTGGGGACCTATAGAGATACATGGGGGAAAAAAAGAAAAAAGAAAAGAAAGGAAAAGAAAAGAAAGGAAAGGAAAAGAAAAGAAAGGAAAAGAAGAAAAGAAAAGAAAAGAAAAGAAAAGAAAAGAAAAGAAAAGAAAAGAAAAGAAAAGAAAAGAAAAGAAAAGAAAAGAAAAGAAAAGAAAAGAAAAGAAAAGAAAAGAAAAGAAAAGAAAAGAAAAGAAAAGAAAAGAAAAGAAAAGAAAAAGAAAAGAAAAGAGAAAAAGACAGATGAGAACAGTAAGTCTGTAAATCTCCATGTCTATAAATCTTCAGCTGGATTACTGGTGACAGTTCCTCTTTAATGGGAAGAGTGACAGTCCATGCAGGGGGAAGGCAGTGTGATTCATGGAGGCTATTAAATCTGAGTGGCCTTTTCATTCTCCTTTGTCTGCCCATGTTATGTGTTGATTTCTGGGAGATTATTCTCTGGGGAGAGCTGTGCCCTAGTCATCAGGGCCTGAAAAGCTCCTGTGTTTGTTTGCCTGCCTTTTGCCTTTGCTTCTCCTGGGCCAGGGAGGAAAATCCACAGTGCTGGTAGGAGATGGAGAAGAGGGAACCCAACTGGCTGCCTTGCAAGTCTCCTGCTTCCTCCCACTGTTTTTGTTCTCTTTTTTTTTTTTTTTTAGGGTTAAACACATCAAGAAAACCATCACAAGGCTGTAGGAGACTCGTGGCCAAGTTGTCCACAGCTGTTGATCAGCTGGAATGTGGCTGTAGCCCTTTACAGCAAGGCATGACTGTCACAGGACAAGAGTCACCTTCCCTGCATGGGATGTGGTGGTGCTGGAGCTGTTTCCTGGGAGCTTCTCTGCTGCAGCTTTGCAATGACACTGAGCTCTTGGCTGGGAGGTGAAGCCACTACAGCAAGATGCACCCAGCAAAAGCAGTATGTGGTTTGTAAGTACTGACATGTCAGGGTGCAGGACAGGCAGTGGGCACTGGGGGAATGCACCTCTCAGAGCACTGGCTGGGCCCGGGCTGCATTCCCTCCTTTTGGCGGTGCATGATGAAGTTACCATGCAGCATCTTCCCTCGGGAAGCTAGAGCCCAGCTGAGTTTCATCAAGGAATCAGTTGCTGCTTTGACTCCAGAGCAGCTGGGACCAGGATGGTTTCACTCCACAGCGCCTGAGGAATTACTCGAAGACAGTCACTTTGTGGAGGTGATTGACTGTTCCTGCTCCCTGCAGCAGCCTGGAGCTGCTGCCGTCGCGCCCTTGCTGTCGGTGCCGTTGCTCGGCCGGGGCAGGGGCCGCGGCCGCTCTCTCCCCGTGCGAGCGGATGTCAGCCCCATCAAAATCAATCGGCTGAAGGCAGACCCTGCGTCCTCAGTTGCTAAGGAAAGAAAGATCTGTGTGGCTCATGAGGAGACCACTGGTGCAGAAAGTCACTTAGCACTAGCAGCTGCTTTGTGGCAGCAAAGCCTGGCAGAGGAGATTGAGAGATGCGAGCAGAGACTCTCTATTACGGAGGAGTCCTGGGGACGTGCATGGGAGGAAACCTTGAGTACAGGGCTGCTCCTTGACCACATGTGGAAAATTCCATTAATTTCTGAAGGAAAGTGTGTGCAAGCTGTTTGTTTCCTTATTTATACAGCCAAAAAGACCAAGGACGTCGCTGTCAATGTACAGAGGTCTGGATCCATAGCCTCTCATTGCAGCTGGGTAGCTGACAGGGGCTCCAGTGCTATTAATTACTTATTAGGTCACTAGCCAATTACCATTCCTTATTAACTCATTACAGCTACCTGGCTGACCATTGCAGCAGCCTTTTCTGGCCCACACCCTGCAGAGATGAAGACCTGCTCAGTGCCAGGACTGCTCTCAGCCCAGGTCAGTAGTGGCAAGCAGAAACTTCTGCCCTTTCCTATCGGAAGTGGGGGTGTCGGTGTCACCCTGAACACTGCTGCCTGTACCTTTGTCACAACATCCCCTTGCACTTTGGCAGCCTTGCTGTTGATTGGGGATGAGTCACAGGAGCCTGAGCTCTCTGGTCAGGGCTGGGAGAGGCTCAGTTTCGGTGCTGAGTCACTGGCAAGGCAGTGTGGGCAGCCTGGGGCCGTGCTTGGATGCTGCCTCCTGCTTTACAAAGGACTTGTCCTTATTTCTGCCAAATCCTGCATCCAGTTCTGGTGTCCCCAGCATAAGAAGGACACAGAGATGGTGGAGTGAGTCCAGAGGAGGGTGACAAAGATGATGCAAGGACTGGAGCACCTCTGCTATGAGGATAGGCTGAGGGAGCTGGGGGTGTTCAGCCTGGAGAAGAGAAGACTCCAGGGGCACCTCAGAGCTGCCTTCCAGTACCTGAAGGGATCCTACAGGAAGGCTGCAAAGGGACTTTTCATGAGGGTGTCTAGAGACAGGACAAGGGGGAATGGTTTAAAGCTAAGGGAGAGCAGGGTTAGACTGGAGCTGAGGAAGAAGTTTTTCAGTAGGAGGTGAGACTCTGGAATAGGCTACCCAGGGACGTTGTGGCTACCTGCTGCCTGGGGGTGTTCCAGGCCAGGTTGGATGAGTCCTTGAGCAGCTCAGCCTAGTTGAGAGGTGTCCCTGGGCATGGTGGGGAGGTTGGAGGAGATGATCTCTGAGGTCCCTTCCAACCTGAGCATTTCTAGATTCTATGACATCACATCTAGCCAAGGCTGGGTTTGCTGTCTGGTGCTTCTCACTGTGTAACAGGTGAGGTTTGCCACAGTACCTAATGCTGAGCCACATTGTGGCTGCCTCCAGCCTGACTCTTACACTAAGACAGGTCCCACTTTTCCCAAGTAGACCCAATATTGTTTTTGTTGTGGATTATTTATGCTGTGGGGGAATATTGACAGGAAGAAGTAGGAAGAATTAGCTCACTTGTTCTAGAATCTTCAAGCAGCTGAAAGACAAAAATGTACTGAATTAAAAAAAAAGAAAGAAAGAAAGCCCAACCCTCAGCTAATTTTGGAGCATCTTTCATCTTCACAAAAGCCACTTGTTTGGTGGCTAATTCTTTGTAAACCTTTATTCCTTTTGTTGCAAGCTTGGTATAATTTTACATCAGACCAAGTTCAGTGGAAGGGAAAAAAAAAAACAACAAAACCAGCAGTGGTTTGAATTATTCCCCATACCCCCATCCTGCAAGAAAAACTTGGGTTTGAAATCACTTTTTAATATGCAAGGATCCAGCCAAGGACACCCTTGTTAATCTTGGGCAGTGCAGCATTGTGCTTCTTCAAAGCACTAAGAGCTGCCTGGATTCTGACTGAACCTGTAACCCTGTGTTAACTTCTGATGGCTAACAGGGCACAGCTTGGTGATGGGGACTCAACTCCAGAAAACACAGATCAGCAGCCTGCAATCAGCCTCTTTTACTTTCATTAGATCCATTTTCAGCTAACTTCACCATTTATCTTTCATGAGGTTTTCATTACTTCCCTGCCCACTGAGGACAAGATGGAACAGTCAGTTTTATTGTTCATTTGTCTGATCTTCTCTTCACTGGGGGTTATTCAGGCAGTTGAGAGGGGGATATTTCACTGCCAGCCCAAGGTATTGTCCTAGTCTGTGCTCTGCCTTCTCCTTGTGTGTTCTTTACAATGTTGTTCTCAGCTGGAGCAAATCATGGAAAGGATAAAAATGGCTTTTGTCAGCCCTGTTTCCCTCTTGAAGTTTCCATCCTTAGCCAGTAGAGTTTTTTTCCTAACTTGGAGTGATCCACTAGTTCTCCTCTCAGAGCTGCTTCTCTGGAGGTCCCTTGGGTTGCCATCCTTGCATAGTCCATAGGAAAGCTGAAGCTCTGGATGTCCAGTGGGGTTGCTCTGCCTAAAACCTTCTTGCCTTCTTCAGGCAAAAAGTTGCATGAGTTAGATGAGGTGGAGCTTGTGTGAATGAAGCAGCAAGGTCTGGTTTGGTAATGGCAGTGAGATTTCTGAACTGGCTAAACCTTTAATTGTGTTAATCATGGAACCAGAGAATGGCTCAGGTTGGAAGGGAGCTCAGAGATCATCTGCTCCAACCTCCCCACCATGGGCAGGGACACCTCTCAACCGGATTCAGCTGCTTAAGGCCTCATCCAGCCTGGCCTTCAACATCCCCAGGCAGGAGGCAGCCACAACCTCCCTGGGCAGCCTATTCCAGAGTCTCACCACCCTCCTCCTGAAGAACTTCTTCCTCAGCTCCAGTCTAACCCTGCTCTCCCTCAGCTTCAAACCATTCCCCCTTGTCCTGTCTCTAGACACCCTCCTGAAAAGTCCCTCTGCAGCCTTCCTGTAGGATCCCTTCAGGTACTGGAAGGCAGCTCTGAGGTGCCCCTGGAGTCTTCTCCAGGCTGCACAACCCCAGCTCCCTCAGCCTGTCCTCAGAGCAGAGGTGTTCCAGCCCTTGGATCATCTTTGTGGCCTCCTCTGGACTCACTCCACCATCTCTGTGTGCTTCTTATGCTGGGGACACCAGAAGTGGAGGCAGGATTGGAGGTGGGGGTCTCACATGCATGCCTAGGAGATCCCTCACAGTGACAACTGCTGTCCAGAAGACAGGTGAAGGGCAACGAAGGGCTCTGTAGGTGTCACTTGTGTCATTGTGGGGACTGCAGCGTGGCTCTGCTGCAAGCAGTGGCAGTCCTGCAGGATTCCTGTCACTGGAGCCATGCTATTCCCTGACTGCTCCACAGTTAACTTCTGCCACTGCTGTAGCTGAGGAGCAGAGCAGGTAGGACACTTCCTTAAAGAAAACAATGGACCTTGGAAGGGCTTTCCTTATGGCCACCAGCCCCCAAGCACTCCTGCTGTTAAGCAATAGCTGGCTAGGTGTTACCAGTGAGGATCCACAGCTTTTTTTGGTTGTTTTTTCTGGAAACAAACCCCTGGGTGCAGCTCAGCATTATTGATGGGGTGGGATGTGAGGGAGGCTTGCACCAAAGGGAAGAGTAATGGCCTAAGGAGGGGGAATGGCAAAGTGGCTGGCTGAGAAATGACCTGCAGGCAGCCCTGCCTGGGCAACCCCTTCATGCTCAGGGCTGCCTGGGAGGGGAGGGCAGAGCACACACAGCCCTTCTGTGAAAATATGGAAAAGCCATTTTGCAGTGAAAATATGAACATCAGGAGCAGTGAACAGGACAAGGGGAGAGGCTGAGGCTATGAAGCAGGTTTGGCTGGAGGGTGAGGGTTTGTTACTTGCATCTTTGTGAGGCTTTATTAATTTTGCTGGGGACCTGGCACTTGCAGCACTGTGAGGCAGCACCCATGACTGTGAGGAAGGCACAGAGGGCTCAAGAGCCACTCTGCAGCCTGAGCATGGGGGGAGAGCTTAGGAGAGCTCCATCCCTGCATGCAGTGTGGGTTTGGTGCAAACAGGGCATGGCAAGCAGGCTGGATTGGCTGCAGCTGTTATTGATGGAGGGAAAAGTAATTGTATTGGCAAAAAACAGCTTGGCAGGAGTTTGGTGACTTCTTAAAGCCATTCCTGGACACTGGAGGAAGCAAAAGTGGGGTCACACAGCTGCAAGGAAGATAACTGCTGCTGTTTGTGTGCAGACAGATATACATTGCTGCTGTCACAACAGCCTGGTTGTGTCCTTGTCCCTGTGGCTCGCTCTTGCTGCACTGAGCTGTGGTAGGGTTAATAGGAGGCTTTTAATTCCCTTCCTGGGAAGCCTCCCCCAGTGACACATCTGTAGGTGTTGTGGTTGGGCTGGTTTCCATGCAGGGACCCAGTGCTTGATGCTGATGAAGCAACCTGAGATGAAAGACTCAGTCCCCTCAGTGCCACCACCCAGGTGAAGGGGCTGCAGGCTCCTTGGTCCAGCCAACAGGGAATAATTCACTGCAGTTTTGAACTGGGCAGCTTAGGGGTTTTAGTAATTCTTAGAGAGAGAGTAATTAAATATCATCACATTAGAACCAATGTGTCCCAAGCAGAGAACAAACTCCTAGTTGTGTTGCCATCACATTAAACAAATGAGCTGCTCATTAAAAATAGATGGGAAAAGATTCAATTAGGTCTAGTGCTGCATTAAGGAGTGGGTGACAAGCTGCTTCTAGGCAGTAATGAAACAGCTTTTCATAGTGACCCAGGAGGAATAGGTTTCCTTTTTAAATACCCATTGATTCTCAACCTTCAAACTACTCTTAAGCACATTTTCCTGTAAGTAAAGAGAGGGGGGAGGAAATAGGAGCGTTTTTTGTTATTATTTCCTAACATCCCAGCTGGGTTTGGAGGCACAAAGGAATGAGGGAGCCCAATCTTTACTCTGTGTGCTTACCTCTACTATAACTCAGAAGGATGTAGTAGGAGAACAAATCTCTGTAAGGCTGATCATTGGGTGTGCAGAAAAAGTTGATTATTGAATGCAGAGAATTTCTTCCAACCATTATCTGCTCCTCCTCTGTGTGCCCAGCACAGCACCAGAAGAGCTCTGTGATGGTCACTTCAATCCAGTTCTGCTGCCTTTGGTCTGTCCTCCCCACACAGCTGGGCACTGGCTGCAGCTTTCACTTGAACTTAGCAATGAATCCTCCTCTCACCAGCTGGTTTCCCTCAAACCCTTGTCTGTGGCCCTGACCCTGTGTTTTACAAGCAGGTTACCTTGTGCCATGCAGGATTAGGCTTGTTCCACTGCTGCTCTCCTGTCTCCAGCAAGGCTGCCCAGGGGACAGGGCTGTAAATTTTATCTCAGCTCTGTCTTAATCCATCACCTGGACCAAGCAGCAATGCTGAAACAAAATCAACTTTCCCTTTTCCCTGAATCTTTCTCCTAACTCACAGAACTGACACCAACAACTTTTAATTATGTGTGGGCAGGTTACCCAGTTGCAAATGACCTGTGGTGGTACACCAAAAGGAAAACACTTTTATTCTCATCATTGATGTTTTTCTACATCATCACTCCAGTTTTCCCTAGGATTTGATATATCAATGAAATAGTTGTGTTTGCTCTGCTGAGACCCCACCTCCAGTCCTGCCTCCAGTTCTGGTGTCACCATCACAAGAAGGACACAGATTGATTGGAGTGAGTCCAGAGGAGGCCACAAAGATGATCCAAGGGCTGGAGCACCTCTGTTATGAGGACAGGCTGAGGGAGCTGGGGGTGTTCAGCCTGGAGAAGAGAAGACTCCAGGGGGACCTTAGAGCTGCCTTCCAACACCTGAAGGGATCCTACAGGAAGGTTGCATCCTGAGGGTGTCTAGAGACAGGACAAGGGGGAATGGTTTGAAGCTGAGGCAGAGCAGGGTTGGACTGAAGATGAAGAAGTAGTTCTTCAGTAGGAGGGTGGTGAGACTCTGGAATAGGCTGCCCAGGGAGGCTGTGGATGTCTCCTCTCTGGGGGTATTGAAGGCCAGGCTGGATGAGTTCTTGAGCAGCTGAGTCTGGCTGAGAGGTGTCCCTGGCCATGGTGGAGAGGTTGGAGCAGATGATCTCTGAGCTCCCTTCCAACCTGAGCCATTCTGTGATGATTCTATGTTTTGTGCCACTTTTGTCTGACTCTGCTTTCCTTTATTTGGGTTAGTTCAGCTCCCTCCCCAACTCTGGATAATCTCAAGCTGAGTGACTGTTGAGGAAAGACGTTAAAATGTGTGGTTATAAAATAGCCTGGTGCAGAGCCTGCTGGAGATGGCAAAATAGATGGGATTGATTGGGCATTTGTCTGGGAAACAGAGGCTGGCCTTGATGTATGTGCATCATTTGTGAGTGAATTCACTTCTCCCTACTGCTGCCGTGCTTGATGCTGCATAATTAAGAATTTCATCACCAATCTGCAAAGAGCCCTTTGGTTTGGAGAGAGATTTGATTTCACAGAGAAATCACCTTCTGGGCACAATGCATTTGGAAACTCCAAGGATCCCAATTGCTCTGGAATAGTTGCTGTGATGGAAACCTAAATGCACTGTGCTGGTGAGTGATGTTATTATAACCATCAATTTCCTGGCTCCAGCTTGTAAATCTGTATATATCTCTATACAGACATAGAAGATTTCACCTCAATGTGAGGAGAAACTTCTTTACAGTGAGGGTGACGGAGCCCTGGAACAGGCTCCCCAGGAGGGTTGTGGAGTCTCCTTCTCTGGAGGCTTTCCAACCCCACCTGGATGCATTCCTGTGCAGACTACCCTAAGTGATCCTGTTCTGGCAGGGGGGTTGGACCTGATGATCTCTGGAGGTCCCTTCCAGCCTCTGATACACTGTGAGACTGTGATATTCTAGCAAAGGGCTTGAAAAGTTGTCCATAAAATGTGTTCATCTACAGGAGGTACAAAAAAGGGTGTCTTGGAGGTAGCTTTGCAGTCCAGTTTCAATTCTTGCTACTGTGCTGAGTCTAGAGAGCTGTGAAATCTCCCTTGCTTTCCAAGGCGTGCTCCAGTGTGGGAAAGAACTTTGCAATTGCACCAGCACAGAGAAGGAGGTGGTTGGTGGGGAGCTGGGATTGCTTCTCCAGCCTGGTGCTGGCTTTGTTTCTATGTTCTCAGGAAGAACACCTTGAGTCCTGTGTCCAGTTCTGGGCTTCTCAATTTAAGAGAGATGTTGAGGTACTGGAACGTGTCCAGAGAAGGGCAACAGAGCTGGGGAGGGGTCTGGAACACAAGCCCTATGAGGAGAGGCTGAGGGAGCTGGGGGTGTTCAGCCTGGAGAAGAGGAGGCTCAGGGGAGACCTCATTGCTGTCTACAACTACCTGAAGGGAGGTTGTAGCCAGGTGGGGCTTGGGCTCTTCTCCCAGGCAACCAGCAGCAGAATGAGTGGACAGAGTCTCAAGCTGTGCCAGGGGAGGTATAGACTGGATGTCAGGAAGAAGTTCTTCACAGAGAGTGATTGCCCATTGGGATGTGCTGCCCAGGGAGGTGGTGGAGTCACCATCCCTGGAGATGTTCAAGAAAAGCCTGGATGAGGCACTTAGTGCCATGGTCTGTTTGGATAGGGCTGGGTGATAGGTTGGACTGGATGATCTTGGAGGTCTCTTCCAACCTGGTTGATTCTATGATTCTAAGATGTAGACTACTGCAGAGGGTATCAGGGCTGCTGTGGTCCACAGTGCACATCAACTCTTGGCTTTCAGGTAGAGAACTGCAAAGTGGAAAGAATAAGACTGTGAGTCTCTACTGAAACCTGAAGAATGTGTGGGGTTTTTTTTCCACTTTTCCCATGTAGTTTTTCCCCAGCCAGCTCATTTCATTTTTTTTTTTTCTCCAACCTTCTGTGCCACTGTCATCTGCAGGAAGGGGTTGCCATGAAAGGAGTGGAAGAAATCTATTGGAGCTTTGCTTCTGGTAAGGGGAAAATTGTGACCATCCTCAGCCAAGGCACTGTTGGTGTTTCCCTTTGTCCCACTCCCTGTTCTGAGGGCTCTTGTCTGAAGGGAAGGAGAAGAAAAAAAACAAACAGGAAAGAAAACACTGAGTTGTCTTTATACTTCTAGAGCCTTTCATTCCCCAATGGCTGAATTTATTTCATCCATAAAACAAGAGCCTCGAGGGATGCCAGCCTCCTGCACGTGGGGTGGGTTGATTTGCATTCTGCTGCTGCTGCTGCTTGCTGGAAGGTAACAGATACAGGAAGGGAACATCAATCCTCATTTCTTTGCTTGCTTCATCTCCCCTCCCATTCTCTGCTGTGCCAGGACTGCTAATAGCATCCTGGGTTAGTGCTGGATGCAATAAGCTGTGGATGCTGGCTGTTGGCTTTTGATACCTGTTGCACCTGTGTGATCCTGGCAGCAGGCTGCTCTTCCCCTCTCCTGCTTCTCTTGGAATTGAATTCATTTGCCTCGAAATTACAGAGCTGTAGTCACAAATCCTTTGGGTCAGAGAGATACTTACAAGAAAGATGTAGTCCACTCACCCCTCTGCTGTGCTTTTACATTGGTGTCACTCCCTTGCCTCTCTTTTTTTACTTTTTACCTTTTTGTCCCTGAAAAAGAGGGACAAACACTCCATTTCCCACTTAAATTTCAGATCATTCACTACAGCTGTGTGTACCCACCTTCAATTATTTAAAAAGGTGAGACTGGCTGTACTTGTAACAATTTTCTGTGCTCATCAAAAGCCAGGGATTCACAACACCCAGAACTAAATTATTCATCTGTCTGCAAGTTAAGTCCACAGTGCAGGAGGTTTCTTAGGACCTCAGCTGATCCAGAAGGGACATCTTCAGATTGAGAAGGGCTTTGACCTTGCTCTTGCTGATCCCTAGAATTTTCCTGACAGCAGAAGGCAGTGAGCATCACTCAAGCACAAATTAGGCTTTGAAAATCACACATTTACTGGGAAAAACACAGGATGGAGACATGAGCTGAAAGTCAGGAACTGGGGGGTTGTCCCTCATCTGTCAAATGGGAAGAGTGAAGGTGATCAGCAGAGCCATGAGCTGAAAGTCAGGAACTGGGGGGTTGTCCCACATCTGTCAGATGGGAAGAGTGAAGGTGACCAGCAGAGCCACTGGTGGCTGGTGATGAAGGACAACAACTTCTGCTGCTGTTCACATGTTGTCCAGACCCAGCCACTACTGGTGCCAGGGCATCTGAGCTCATCTGCTGGAATCTGCCCTCAGTGGCTGTGTGGGTGTTGAAAGGCCAGCTCAGAACTGCTGAGTGTGGGGCTTCAAAGTGTGGTTTTGGAGAGGGAGGTGGTGCAGATTGGTCCCCACAGTCAACAAAGTGGTGTTCCCAGTGGGCCATGCTCCCCACCCACCCCCAGTCTCACCCATCTGTGAGGTTAAGAGGAAAGGGGGAAGTGGTCTCAGTGGGATGGAGAGGATGTTGCTGTAAGCTCTTGGCTTGGCAGGGGAAGGGGAGAGGAAAGAAGTCATCTTACCTCTTTACTAGATGGGATCAGGTATGTGGTACTGACCAAATCACAAGAGTGCAGAGAGGTGAAGCAAACCTGATTATCCTCACTGGGAGGAGATTAACCTTTGATCTGGGCTGGGGAGGAGGGGGCACATTGGCAGCCAGGAGAGCCAATGGCATCCTGGCCTGGATCATGAGTAGTGTGGCCAGCAGGACAAGGGAGGTTATTCTTCCCCTGTGCTCAGCCACACCTTGAGTACTGTGTCCAGTTCTGGGCTCCTCAATTCAAGAGAGATGTTGAGGTGCTGGAACATGTCCAGAGAAGGGCAACAGAGCTGGGTAGGGGTCTGGAGCACAGCCCTGTGAGGAGAGGCTGAGGGAGCTGAGGGTGTTTAGCCTGGAGAAGAGGAGGCTCAGGGGAGACCTCATTGCTGTCTACAACTACCTGAAGGGAGGTTGCAGCCAGGTGGGGCTTGGGCTCTGCTCCCAGGCACCCAGCAGCAGAAGGAGGGGACAGAGTCTCAAGTTGTGCCAGGGGAGGTATAGACTGGATGTTAGGAGGAAGTTCTTCACAGAGAGAGAGATTGCCCATTGGAATGTGCTGCCCAGGGAGGTGGTGGAGTCACCATCCCTGGAGATGTTCAAGAAAAGCCTGGATGAGGCACTTAGTGCCATGGTCTGTTTGATTGGATAGGGCTGGGTGATAGGTTGGACTGGATGAGCTTGGAGGTCTCTTCCAGCCAGGATGATTCTATGATTCTATGATCTCACCAGGCAGTTCTGAGGAAACCTCTCCCTGGTAAGACTTCACTGCCTCAAATGATTTTAAGTCCTTGTGTACACCAAGCAGAGCACATCAGCAGTGACACCTGGAGCTCCAGCCCCCAGCCATTGCCTGTGCAAAGCCTAAAGCCTGGCCTTTATTCATTGTGGTGATGAAATTGCAAAATAAGATTTCCCACCTGTGCCCAGGAAAGCAGAATTGAGAACACAAAAACAAGAGAGAAAAACAGAGAGAAGGGAAAAAAAAAAAACCCAAACCAATTCCACTTGTCAGAGCTGCTGGCTGAAGCTGATCTCACATTCAGAACTCTGCCTTCCACCAGCAAGCAGGGCTTCAGGAAAAGAGATCTCCACAGCAGGCAGCAGTGCAGAGAATCAAGGGCAGGAAGTTTCCCCCCAAATTTGGATTTTTCTAAGTCACTGAGATTTTCAGGTTTGCTTTCATGATGAAAGAAGTGAGCTGAGGGGGAAAAAAAAAAAGAAATCCCATCTCCTTCCATCATGAAATCCAAACTGTGTCAGAATGCTGCATGCCTGGTGTCAAAGGATCCATAGTATTGATTCCTTCAAATGAAAAATAAGTTTAAGGTGGAGTGCTTGGGGGGAAAAAAAAATCCATAACATTTCAAGTGACTGAATAGAACTATCAATTGTCATGACAGCAGTCCAAAAGCCTCATCCAGTTCCATTGCATTGTGCTGTCTGGAGCTTTATTTCCATTAAATTTGGCATTGACAGAATGCTGACCCTACCTCACCCACCTGTCTGCAATTAGATTGAAATTAGTCCAGCTCAAAAATGCCTCTTTTCATCCCACAGAATGTTTGTGAGCAAACAAATGCAAATGGTGAAGCAGAAGTGGAGACGTCTGCTGTGCAAGCTGGGATGGTACCAACGATCTCCTGAGCTCTAAGCCGTCACCAGGAGAGCATCATCAGGGCATCAGATCCTGGGGCTCTTCCAAAAGCCTCTTTTTTTGGTTGCTTTTCCCCTTTGTTCCCACCAGAACTGAATTACTAACAGTCAATAAGTCATCATCCCCACGTGGGGCTGAGAACTGCAGCCCCTTGCTCATCTGATTCACAGGGTGGGACTTGCATCTGAGCTGTGCCCATCATCATATCATCATCATTATCATCCTCATCATCCTCATCATCCTCATCATCCTCATCATCCTCATCATCCTCATCATCCTCATCATCCTCATCATCCTCATCGTCTCCTCGTCGTCATCGTCTCCTCGTCGTCATCGTCTCCTCGTCGTCTCCGTCGTCCTCATCAAATTCCTGAGAGGAAGAGGACTTCAGCCTCATCCCATTCTTGGAGCCCTCAACATCTCCTGGGAAGGATCAAAGGGCATTTTGGAACTCTACACTTTGCTCTGCTTAGTGTTTCCTGGTACCTCCTGCTTGTCTTGGCCTGACCAGTCAAGTGTCCTGCGAGCAAGGTCAAACCCATCTTTACCCCTCTGCAGCCTATCAGGCAGTAAAGCAAAAAGCATGGTTGGAACTGCAGGAAGGAAGGAAGCTGCTGGGCTGCTTGCAGAACCAAAGCAGAAGGTGCAGGAGGGAGGACTCCTGGCAACCTCTGCTGCCTTCAGGTGAGTGAAGGTGTGAAGAGGACAGGGCTGGTGAAAGGCTGTGGGGGACACAGGGTCAAAGCAAGCACTTTGCTCTTGGGAGGTGTCAGGTTGGTGCTGCTGCTCTGCTTCACACGTGTAGGAATTCATTATTCATTATTTCAGATCACCTTATCTCACTCTGAATCACATAAACAGCTCCATCCTTTCCCTCAGAGGATGCTCCCTGCACAGCCCAGCCCTGTGGCTTTCCTGGGTGCCTGGGGGAAGGGCTGAGGCTAGGTAGGGAGCAGTGAGTGTGCCCCCTGCTCGTTCTTCAGAGCCTTGTTCCTCCCTTCCTGCATCTCCCTGCTTGGCTGCCTTCCCAGCTGTCCCCCTGTGCTCAGTGGAGCCAGGCTGCCTGTGCTGCTGGTCCTGCCTCTGCAGCTGCCAGCAGCCACTGTGCCTGGCAGCTCCCTGCAGCACAGGGTGACTCTGGCTCCCTTCTCACCACACTCATCCTCCACATGCCTGTCCCTCACCCCCAACTTGCTGCCTCACTGCCCTCCTCCCCAGAGAGAGCAAAGGGACCCTGTGCTTTATTCTCATACTCTGCACCTTTTCTCTTTTCTCTTTTTTTTTTTCCCTTCAAATTCTTTCTCCCTCTCTCTCTCTTTTTTTTTTTTTTTTTTTTTTTTTTTGCCCTACTTCTTCTTTTTTTTTTTTTTTTAAATTTTATGTTGTTTTGCTGCTGGAGCTCTCCAAAGCCTCACAGGGGCCACCTCATCCTATGCAGCCCCCGGAACACTTTCCTCAGAGCAGCTCCCTGCAGCCTGGTGTCCCCTTCCCCACCCAGTTTTAGGCCAGGTTGGTGTCTTGAGCAGGAGGAGGCACCTCTCCTATCTCTGATGGTAAATATTCCTTGCAGTGCAGCAAGCTGAGCAGCCAGCCAGCAAAACTCACAGAGAAAGCCAAGTGTGATCAGGGCAAGGCTTGTCCCTGCCTTGCAGGCAGCAAGAGCCCACGTTGGCCAGCACATGTGGGATTTACTCGGCTGTCCCCAAACAGATCCTTGCTGCTTGAAGGCCAAGAGGCAGTGAAAGTGTGGTTTCTGGCTGACCTTCTGGAGGCTGCAGGGGCTCTGTTGTTTAGATTCTGTTTTGCACACCTACAGCAGCCTGAAGCAGTTGGAGAGCTGGGGTGTGCTGACATGGCTGTTTGGCGGTTTTACCAAAGCCCTGTGTTATTTCTTGCAGCTTCCCTGCCTGTCTGGCCCTGCTGCCCTGCTGTCACCTTTCTTCTCCTGGGGTGGAGGTTTTTGGTTTTGAGCAGTCAGTAGGAGTGGAAGCCTGGGAGGTGTGAGCCTGTTGTGTCCCCAGGAGAAGCAACCCCAGCAGTGAGGGACAGCAGCATTTGTGAACCTGGCATAATCCTATCCTGCCCTTGCCCTTCTTGGCAAAGAGCTATTCCTTAAGTCTCCCTGAAGCCCAGGGTGTGCTGCCCAGCAGAAGGTGCATCTCCATGTATCCTTCAGAGTAAATAAAGCATCTTGGCCACCTTGAGTCACTCCACTGTACAGTGGGGTCCATGCCAGCAATACAAAAGAGAGAGACAGAAAGCCCTGCATTTTCAAAAGCTCTTGTGTTGGTGTGTGGGTCTAGGTTGGATTTGGCTATAACTGCCCAGAGGGGTTGGATGGAAAATATTTGGTTTGCTTTGTATTGTTTCAAGAGGTTCTTACAAGGCATAAGCACAAGGAGATGCACTTCAGAGCCACATGGCTGTGCCTCTGATACAGGATCCATCAGATGCTCTCATCTTGGCTGTCATCAGAGGCTTCATGCCCTCCAGTGTCAGGAGGTTCAGCCCTCCTCTCCAATTCTGGCCTCCTCTTGTTCCAAACAATGCCACTGAATTTGTAGCAGCTCCCTGGAAGTATTTCTTTGTATGTCAAAAAAAAAAAAAAAAAAAGCACCTAAAACTCCAACTAAGAAGCTCAGTGACAAGAGATTTTTATCTCTCTGAAAGCCTTTTGAACTTTTCCAAGCTCAAGCCTTTGATTTACTTTGCAGTTCGGATGCCAGCTCAGGCTGATTAATTTTGCCACTCTTTCTCTTGTCCCAGGTCATTGAGCTTTGCACTTGATCTTCAAGAGCACCTTGGCTCCCACCATGGGCTTCCTTTGGGGATATACAGGTTTGCCTTCACAGCTAAAGTGCTGGAGCTGATTTACAGGAAAAGGGACACTTTTTTTTTCTCCCCCCACTTTATGGCTTCCATTGTTGCAGGGAGATGATTTCTCCCCAGCATAATAGCAGAACAAAAATAGATTGCTTCTGTAATACCCTCCACAACAGGCTGGAATGCATCAGCTTTTTTTTTTTCCTCAACACTTCTTTGACAAATGAAACTTTATCTAACTGAGTTCACATCATTCTCCTTCTCCTTCTTTTTTTTTTTTTTTTTTCTTTTTTTTTCCCCCCCTCCCTTTCCTGAACTCCTGTAAGTCCCCAAATGCTGTTTCTGCACAGGTCATGCAGTGCCTATACTGCAGAGATGCTGCTACCAGAGGCAGGCTGAAGGTTGGGTTGCTTGCTGCATGGCTCCATTTCTGATGCTGGTGATGAGCAGCAGTGCTCTGGGTCAGGTATCAGACAGGTTTCCCTTTGTTTTAAGCTCCATTTGTTGTCATGGATAACTGTCAGTAATTTTCCTGTTCTGTTCAGGAAAACTATGAAGGAAATGTCCTTGTCTACAGAGAACCTAATTAAAACAACTGCTGGAAGCCTGCAACTCTGAAGGGAGAGTTTTCCTGTTGTCTGCATGGGGAGAAAAGGTAATAAATGCTCCCAAGCTGGCTAAAGCTGGATGGCAAAGGTAAATCCCTCTTTCCAGGTCTGCAGATATTTCAGAACCAAACCCAAAGGCACCTGGCCAGCCCATCTGCACTCCCAGAGCACAGTGACAGCTCAGCCTGCACCTGTGACCTGCCAGGGTCTCTAGGTGACCATCCTCACAGTGCCATGTGGGGTTTGTCATGGCACAGGAGCCAGAAGGAAGCTGCTGGGTGTGTTCAGGACTGACAAGATGCAAAAAAAGGTAACTGATGCCTCTCAGCACCCTTGCAGGACCCTCCACCCCCCCGCCCCAGACCCTGACCTCTTCTGCCCAGCACCCTGCTGCCCTGTGCCTTGAGCAATGCCCTCATCAGGTGCTGTGGGTGAGGGCTGCCAGAGTTGGGTGCAGCTGGCAGGCAGGGTTTGTGAGCTTCCTTGGGCACCCCAGGACCTGCTGGGCAGGATTGATTGTGCTGCTCAGACAGCAGCCTCAGCAGCTTTATTGATGCGGGCCTGGCATTATCCACGGCGTATGCTGTCGATGGAGGGAAATACCACAGATGGCATCATTTTTCAAAGCCCTTCTGCCAAAATCTTTTAAAACCAAACTTGCCATTGCTTGGCTGCATTGATCCTTCCCTTCCTGCTATTGATTTTTGCTCTTTGCCATTGCTGACAGGAGGGGTGAGGGGCGGGTGGCATTGCCCCGGTGCGTGGATGGAAGGAATCAGTCTCAGCATTCCTCTTCGCGGGGGGGGGGGGGGGCACCTTGTTTTCTTTGGGTCTGGAGTTTTGTTCCTGCTCTCCTCTTCCTGCTCTATTTAACATCAAAATAACAGGGCTGTTAGACTGGCTACCAAGTCCCCCGATGGCCATAAGGAGAACTTGGTGCTGTATTTATGTGACGGCTGTGCCATAAACACGGAGCAGGGAAAGCTCGGAGTGCAGAGCTTGGCTCCAGCTCAGCCTTGTGCCCTGACACGAGCTGGAGCTGAGGAGGCATTTCACAGGATCACAGGATTCACAGGATGTTAGGGGTTAGAAGGGACCTCCAGAGATCAAGTCCAACCTCCTTGCCAGAGCAGGACCATAGAATCCAGCACAGAAATGCATCCAGACAGGGCTTGAGACTCTACAACCTCTCTGGGGAACCTGTTCTAGTGATCTGTGACCCTCATGTTGAGGTGGAACCTCCTGTGCTGTAGTTTCTATCCATTGCCCCTTGTCCTATCACAGGGTGCAAGTGAGCAGAGCCTGTCCCCTGCCTCTTGACACTCAGCCCTCAGATATTTATAAACATTTATTAAATCCCCTCTCAGTCTTCTCTTCTCCAGACTAACAACCCCCAAGGCTCTCAGCCTCTCCTCATAGGGCACATGTTCCAGTCCCTTAGTAATCCTGGTAGCTCTCCATTGGACTCTCTCCAGCAGATCCCTGTCCCTCTTGAACTGGGGAGCCCAGAGCTGGATGCAATAATCCAGGTGAGGTCTCACCAGGGCAGAGTAGAGGGGGAGGAGAACTTCCCTGGATCTGCTGCACACACTCCTCTTAATGCACCCCAGGTCCCATTGGCCTTCTTGGCCACCAGGGCACTTTGCTGTCCCATGGCGAACTTGCTGCCCACCAGCACTCCCAGGTCCTTCTCCACAGGGCTGCTCTCCAGCAGATCACCTCCCAACCTGTACTGCTGCAGTTTATTCTTCCTTCCCAGATGCAGGGTTCTGCACTTAGCCTTGTTGAACCTCATAAGGTTCCTCTTTGCCCAGCCCTCCAATCTGTCCAGATCATCAAGTCCAAGTCCCTACCAGAGCAGGACCATAGAATCCGGCACAGGTGATGGGAGCACATCCAGACAAGGCTTGAAAGTCTCCAGTGAAGGAGACTCCACAACCTATCTGGGAACCCTGTTCCAGTGCTCTGTGACCCTCACAGTAAAGAAGTTTCTCCTCCTGTTGAGGTGGAGCCTCCTGTGCTGTAGTTTCTATCCATTGCCCCTTTTTTTTTTTTTTTTTTTTTTTAATTCTGTAAAAAGTTTCAGGATTGAAGATGAGGACAATGCAGGAAATACCTGGGAGCCCAGGCATTAACTGCAGAGAATAAAGGCTTGTATTTGTTGTCAGCAGTGCTACATTTGCAGGAATGGCCTTTTTTTTTTTTTTTTTTTTTTTTTTTTTTCTTGCAGTGTATTCACCTGAAGTTGTGTGGCAGACAGCAGATAATGGAAATCATCCTGGTTCCCATTCCTGTGGTGGCAGCCTCTCTTCAATACAGCATTCAGACCTGGGCCACCTCATTACTAGGAAAAAAAAAAAAAACAACAAAAAACAACCCAGACAAATTGGAGACAATTCAAACAGCAGCAAAAAATGATTTGGGGGTTGAGAAGATTGATTTAGGAGAGAAGATGATGAACTAAATATATACAGTCTGACTGAGTAATGACTGAGGTTATGGTTCCTATGTTCAGGGAGACAGAAAGAAATTGTTGTGTGAGCTCAAAAATGTAATGCTAAGGGGAGCACAACAATGACAGAAGGGGAAAGTCTGAGCTAAGAAAGAGGACAAAAATCTCTGTGAAATAGGCTCTTAAAAAGCATGGAGACATCTCCCATCTTCTTACTGACGTAGGAAGGAAGACAGGGAAAAAGCAACAGCCTGCAGTTATTCTTCCAATTTATCCAACTGCCTTTTTAGCAACCTATAACCTCCCTCTCACCCCCCTCCCCCCAAATAAATGTAAAAATTTAAAGGGATTGTTTTTTCCTGTCCTCAATATTCCTTGCAAATACCAGCTGGTGCTTTCTTGGTAAAGCTGTGATGGAGGAGGAATTTGTTCAGACAAACAGGGAGCTCTGGAGCTTGTAACCTTGGCAAGTTCTGAGAACCAACACATCCTCCCTCACAGAGGGGACAGCATTACTAACCTGATCAGTCTGTGGATTTTGGAGGTTTCTTCTGTTTACTGCACACGGCAGGACCCATGGATGACACATCCCCATTCCTGCCCCCATGCTCCTGCATGGAGCCCATCTGGTGTGGGAGCTGCTGCTAACCAATTTCTTCTCACTGGGGCCAGGGCCCTTGCAAGGGAACAGCTGTGAAGAAACAGAATCACAGAATCAATAAGGTTGGAAAAGCCCTCAAGGATCACCAAAGTCCAACCTGTCACCCAAGACCTCATGACCACTAACCCATGGCACCAAGTGCCACCTCCAATCCCCCCTTGAACACCTCCAGGGATGGTGACTCCACCACCTCCCTGGGCAGCCCATTCCAACCTGCCAACAACTCTCTCTGTGAAGAGCTTTCTCCTCACCCTCCAGCCTAAACCTCCCCTGCTGCATCTTGAGACTGTGTCCTCTTGTTCTGGTGCTGGCTGCCAGGAGGGAGGGAAGGAGGGAGGGAAGGAGGGAGGGAAGGAGGGAAGGAAGGAGGGAGGGAAGGAGAGAGGGAGGGAAGGAGAGGGGAGGGAAGGAGAGAAGGAGGGAGGGAAGGAGAGGGGAGGGAAGGAGAGGGGAGGGAAGGAGAGAAGGAGGGAGGGAAGGAGAGGGGAGGGAAGGAGAGAAGGAGGGAGGGAGGGAAGGAGGGAGGGAAGGAGGGAGGGAAGGAGGGAGGGAGGGAGGGAAGGAGGGAGGGAGGGAGGGAGGGAGGGAAGGAAGGAGGGAGGGAGGGAAGGAGGGAGGGAGGGAAGGAGGGAGGGAGGGAGGGAGGGAGGGAAGGAGGGAGGGAGGGAGGGAAGGAGGGAGGGAGGGAAGGAGGGAGGGAGGGAAGGAGGGAGGGAGGGAGGGAAGGAGGGAGGGAGGGAGGGAGGGAAGGAGGGAGGGAAGGAGGGAGGACCTCAGCCAAAAGCTGCTAAACCAATTTAATCCATTGCTGTTTACTTCTGAAAGATGTTGAGAGCTCCTTATCTCCTCCTGCCACTGTTGGAGGCTAATCACAATGTATCAATGCATTCACAGGCTGAAAATCTCTTTTCCATTGCAATAAACCAGTGTAATGAATTTACAGACTTCTACAAACTCTCCTTACCAAGGACCTCTTCTTTTTCTTGTCCAAAGTGCAGAAAGTGGCTAAGAGAGTGAAAGTGCTGGAGAGACAGTGAGGCACTGGGTAACACAGGCTCTTGTTCACAGAAATGAGCTACAAAAAAACTCCCTGGGAAAACAGTGAGAGCTGAAATGAGCTTAGGCTGTCCCCAAGAGGGAGGCTTTCCAAAATCCAACCATCAGGCAGGCTAAGGAAAAATTTCTCCCCACAAAAATCAATCCTGTTCCACAAAGGGGGAAAAAAGAAGTGAGTTACCTGGTGCCAGTGCAGCAGCCCAGGGCTGCCTTCCTCCTGCAGATCTCTGGATCAAGGGCAGTGTGCAACAGAGGCAGTCAATCAACCTGCACTGCTGAAATGCTTTGATATACTCCACCCTTAGGGACTTGGCTTTGCTTTGCTTGCTCTCCTGCTCGGAGATAAGACAAGGGAACCAAGGGCATTTCCAGCCATGGCTTTCCTTGTGCAAGGGACTAGGGAGAAAATTCAGGAGCGGGCAGGAGAGAGTGGAGAAAGCTTTGGGAGGTTAAAACAAATGGGAAACCAAAACGAGGTGATAGTGGAGCTGGAGATTTGCTCAATGCGTATAGCTGGAAAACTACTTCCTTTTTCTCAGCACTGAGCAGAGCCTTGTTTTCCCCCTTCCAGGAAGAAAACAACAACAGAAAACAAACAAAAAGACCCCAAACAAACAAAGAAACCCCACAACCAAAGACAAACAGCAACACAAAAACAAAACAACAAACCAAAAGCACCAAGCCAAACAACCCCCCCCACAAACCCCAACCAACCAAAAAGAACAAGGGAAAAAAAGAGGAGAAAATTAACATTTAAAAAAATTAATTCAAAGACCCAAAACCCAACAACAATAATAATAAATAATAATAATATAATAACAAATAATAATAACAACAACAAATAATAATAACAACGATACTACTACTGCTGCTACTATTAATACTAAGTAATAATAAAACCAAAACCCAACATAAAACCAGAACAACCCCCAAACCAAACAATACTAAAACAACCAAAAAAAAAAAACCAACAAACCCCCTATAAAAGCCACCCAAGCAAAAAAGAACAAGGAAAAAAAAAAAAGGAAGAAAAAAATAAAACAAAACCAAATAATAAAAAAAATGAACAAACAAAAACTAACAGAAAAACACCAAACCAAGAAAAAAACAAAACAAAACACAAATCCCAATGAACCAAAAAGAAGAAGGGAATAAAGAAGAAGGGGAAAAAAGTGGTTTGCTGAGGGTCAGCAGATTTATGGTGAGCTTTAAATCAATACAATTTTGCCTGGGAGGTTTAGGGGTTTGGGTTTTTTTCAGGATGGGGAACAAACATCTGAATTATTCTGGTGTGGTGGCAGTAAACAGTGTGGCGTCCTCAGAGCAATTTCCCTGGTGCCATATCTCATACAGCCTGATAAATCCAGCATGTGCAGCTGCTGAGGAGTTTTGGCAGCAGAAAAAGGCTCATGGACCACTGAGTGGCCGTGTACCAGAGAGCCACTGACCATGGCAGCTTGCTTTTGTCATGCTGGGATTTAGTGAGAGCCAAACCTCCTGGCTGGGTTTGGGGTAAGGGATGGGAGTGAAGCTGAGCAGTGCAGAGCTGAACCTGCTGGACTGAGTCTTACTGAATTCCCCAGGCTGGCAGGAAAATGTTGCATGTCTGGATGTCGCATTTAAGAGTTCATCACAGCTCTAGCAAGTCCAGAGATTTTGGGGGTTGTTGCTAATTGACCTCTCTTTCCTGTCTAGATACAGTGGTTTGAATTCCCTGGACACCAAAGAAGGTGTCTAGCAACAGGACAAGGGGGAATGGTTTGAAGCTGAGGCAGAGCAGGGTGAGACTGGAGCTGAGGAAGAAGCTCTTCAGTAGGAGGGTGGTGAGACTCTGGAACAGGCTGCCCAGGGAGGTTGTGGCTGTCTCCTCCCTGGAGGTGTTGAAGGCCAGGCTGGATGAGGCTTTGAGCAGCTGAGTCTGGCTGAGAGGTGTCCCTGGGCATGGTGGGGAGGTTGGAGCAGATGATCTCTGAGCTCCCTTCCAACCTGAGCCATTCTGTGATGATTCTATGAAAGAAGGGGAGCTGCCCAAAATGGAAATTCTCTCCTACTCACTAGATGTGGGGGATTTTAGATATCCCTCCCTTGCTTCCCAAAACACTTCTGCACTCCATCTCTCCCAACCATTAGTACAGACATCTTAGCTAAAGGCTGTTTACTCCTTACTACTTGTGAATGAGATTTTGCTTCACACGCAAAACCCCCCACAACTCTTTACTCTGAAATATGAATAGCATCCTTCCCCTGCAAAGTTGAATTTTATCTCAGGAAGAGGAAAAAAAAAAAAGAAAAGAAAAAAAGATCCAAATCATTGTCTAGTTCTCAATATTGGGGGAAAAAAATATTAGTGGGGTTAGCTGATAAGAAGAGCTATATCCATGCAGCTGGCACAAGTGGCTCTTGTGCCCACTACTAGAAATTAAAAGCAGGAGTGGAAAAATATTGTGGTGGATAATTTCAGCCCAGAAATGCTCAGCAGCTCTTGTGAATGATCATGTTTTCACTAATGCTTCCTGGCAGAGCTGCAGCCTTACTCCTGCTGAAATCACTGGGAGCTCCTCACCAGGAAGAGAGTGCTTTAAACTTGTTGAGGAGGTTTGGAGAGCTGTGTGAAAGCAGTCAATCAGTCTGCACTGTGACAGTCTGGTTCTGACTGCCTTTTGGTTAAAAAGCAGAGGTAAATGTTGCCTGAGGAAATAAAAAGATTTGAGAGAAAACTGTGACTGTGGAAGGCCAGCTGTCAGTTGTCCAAAACATATTAAACCCTGGCAAACAAGCCTCCAAAATCACCTCCAACCAATTTTCTCTTTATTTGCTTTTCCTCCAGCCACACATAACATCTCTTCCATCAGGGCACCCATAGGGAGCTGAAGGTCTCATTTCCCTGATCACCACCACCACCACCAGGTTGGGTAGCCCAGCCCCAACGTCCACCAAAAGCCCACCAGCAGCACACCTGCTGTGGGATGAATCAGTGACAGTTGAGTGTCCTGGGGAGCACTGTGCAAAACCACAGCCCCCCTCAGAAAACCAGCCCTGCACACCTTCCTCTCAGCTACCTTGGATCATCCTGAACACCAGGGAGGTGAGACCTGCACCAGTGTATAGCCACTTGCCTTTGAGGTTTGCAAATTGGAAAGCCATGGAAAATTGCCCCCCAAATCCATACCTCACTTTCCTCACATGGGTAAACCAGCAGAGTTACCTTGTCCTCAGGATCTCAGGTAGCCAAGACTTCACTTTCTGAGTGCATTCCTGATGTGCTTTCCTCTCTGGGGCTGCTGGTTGCTACGTACCATGGAGGTGCTGATGGCATTTTGGTTGCAGCAGCAGAGGTTGCTTGGTGTTGTTCTTTGCTCAGAGCTCCTCTGTCTCCTTGCAGCTCTTGCTGTGCCTCTCCATGGTGCTCTTAGCACCATGCCAGCACATCCTCTGTTTGCACACTGAGAGATGGCAAACCTGTCATGAAATCACAGAATGTTAGGGGCTGGAAGGGACCTCAGGAGATCATCCAGCCCAAGCCCCCTGCCAGAGCAGGATCACCTATACCAGATCACACGGGAACTCATCCAGGTGTGTTTTGAATATCTCCAGAGAGGGAGACTCCACAACCCCTCCTGGGCAGCCTGTTCCATATGGGCAAGAAGGAGAGCAGTACAACAGGTGGTGCACAGTGCTCACTGTGCAGGTGAGTGCATAAAGCAGCTGTGTGTGTAACATCCCTCAGCCCTGCTGTTTCCTTCTGGTTACAACTGGAGCACCAGTACAGGCTGTAGAGACCTGGACCAATCTGCCTGGGGGGGTGCTGCTTGTCTGCAATAGACCCCTCTGCATCTCCAGCCTTTCAGAGCAGTCAGCACCAGATGGGATTGGTTTTCTTTAGGGATCTGCTCTGAAAGAGAGCTCTCCAGGGCTGAAGTCACCATGCTGCACATGGTATATGTACTTATTTCCCTGGCAGTTGGTTCTAGTGGGTGTTTAATGTGCAGAAAGTTCTTTCAAGCTGCAGACTTGATGAAGGCAACAGCCAAAGGACTCAGACAGGGTGGGGAGGGGGAGTGAGGGTGGGGGGAAGAGAGGGAGCTCCTGGCCCCAGCCAGAGAAAATTACCATCCTGCATGGAGAATTGTGTGTTGGAAGAGAAATATGAGCTGCCTGATTGCCTGCTGATGGGCATCATGTGTAGCTCCCTCTGAAATTATTGCACATCAGCCATTAGAGGCAATAAGAAACCATCTCGAATTCATGGGCAACCTGCAATCTGACTGAGGCTATTCAGGCTGACATTTGTGAGGGCACTGCTGCCTCTCAGCAGGCAGGGAAAGGGCACTTGATGAACTATTAGGATCAGCCAGCACTATTGAGCTGCTTTCATAGTGTCACTGCCACATGAAAGGTGATGAAGTCAGGGTATAAAAATCCTCCTAGCTTTGGGGGCTTGTTTTTAATCCTCTGGCACTGTCTTTTTCCCCCTCAGTACTGTAAAATATCATTCTCCAAGTGCATCCAAATCAGCTGAAGCTTCATAGTGGTTGCATGTGATGGCCTGAAAGCCTGGGTGAGAGAAATCCTTCAGGGAAGCAAGAAATGCCAATCCCATGGGCATGTTTGGAATTGTGATAGGGAACAAGCCAGGGAGCCATGGATATGTGCTATGTGGGCAGCAAAAGACTCAGAGAATGTTCTGAGAGGAGAAGAATGGCAATGGGCACTGTCCCTCCATCCATCCCTGCAGAAGCCCTTACAGGTTTGGTATATCTGCTCTGCACCCAGAGAGATGCAGTCCTGGGATGTCTAGGAGTGATGGCATCACAAGGTAGATCATGCTCATCTGTCAGTGCTTTTGCAACCAGGAAGCAACCAGGTTTTGGTCACAGACAGATTTAGCATGCCAGAATTAGGGGTTGCCCAGCTGGAAATGCCAAGACCTGCTCCCAGCACAGCCTGGTGGCCCCAGAACCAGTAGCAGCACAAAGCCCTCACCAAAACAGGCTGAGCATGGCCAGGCCACAGTCAGTGGGGGGATCTATGGAGGTGCACTGCCTGTGTAGATCAGCCCCAGGGACTCTCCAGCAAGAAGAGCAAAGGCAATTTACTTACCTTTACCCACGTGCCACCTCTGCTTTCCCTGCCCGACGAAGGGAAGAGGCAGCAGTGCAGGCATCTGCAGCTTTCAGCTTGGAATGTCTGCAGAACGTTCTCTGGGCTGGGCAGAGCAGCTGAGCCCGGGCACAAAGCGTGGTTCCTGCTCCTGCTTTTACCACCCAGGGCTGCCCACTCTGAGGGCTGGACCTCGCACCAGGCTGGGGCTGGCTGGCACCTTGGCCTTTGCCCATCAGTGCTCAGCAGGCTGCGAGGAGGAAAGAAAGGCTTTGTTGTGGTGGGAGCAGGTGTTGGATCGCCTCACCTCCCTTTTCACATTAAACACAGCCCCGGTTCACCTCCCGCGGAGGGCAAACTCGAGTTTGTGCAAGCGGCGAGGGAAATCACTCGGCAGCAGCCACCGGGGCCGGCTGCCTGCGCTGCTGCGCTGGGGAAACAAAAGAGCAAAGGAAAGAAGGAAGGAAGGAAAAGCCTCTAAAGGCTTCTCTGCCTGCAGAGCGCTGCTCTGGGTGCTGCTGCAGGCAGGCAGCGACCCCTCCCCTGGGAGCCTGCCCGGGGCTGCACCCTTGGAGATCTACCCAAGGGGGAAAGGCAGCCCTCTGCCCCAGGCTTCTGCTCCCTCCCTGCCCAGAGGCTGTGCTGGTGGGGGATGATTTCCTACCTCGGCTGTGGCATCCCCGTGCAGGACAGCATCCAAGGACAGCAAAGGCATCCCCAAAGGGAACATGAGATCCATTATTGCCCGTGCCAGGCTGCAGTCAGGCAGCAGTGCTGTGCCCAGGCACAGCAGCTGAGGACTTGGCACCTGAGCTGCCCTTGGATCGAGTCCTAGGCTCAGGGTGCCAGTGCCAAAAGGGATGGTGGGCTGGAGGCAGGGAGTGTCTCAGGAGATGGACACATGGACCAACATTTCTGGAATCAGAGGAGGAAGCAGTGGGGACTCTGCCTGGTTTCTATGCACCCCATGTGAACGTCCATCCCCTCATCCTGAGATCAGTGAAGGGAACTGGCAGAGCACTGTTATCCAGGTTACATCTTTGTTTCAAGCAGAATTATAAGGCAGCCATGCCTGGGTGAACAAAAACCCTGCTCTGCTCTGACCATCTGTCAGGCTCCCTGCCATGGTGTCTGTGTGCTTGCTCAGGCATTGATAGGGAATTACCCACCTTAGATCATGGCAGATTGTCTCTTGCCTTCTCACTACTCCATACTGTGAACATTATGGGTCTTTGCCTCCAGTGGCTCAAATGCAGGTGTTGGATTATAGCCATGGATAGCCAGGGACAGAGAATAAAGAGATTCTTGGGTGTCTTTGGATGAAGGTGAAGTTGGAAGGAATCAGAGCTGGCTCTCCCAGAGTTTGCAGATACCAAGGCAGCACTGGGATCAAAAGAAGCATTGTTCCCCTTGGCATGATGCTGGAGGATGTTATCTAGGGGCTGGTCCAGAGTACAGACTCAGGGCCAAGCTGGAAACAACTGCCTGCTGGAAACATCTGCTGTTCTCCTCTGCTGCTCATGTGTTCTGCCAGAATAGATTTCTTGTGCATTCCCAGCTCAGAACAGCTTGTTATGAGCTTTAATTCGTGATGTGTCATCTTGTGACACGGTGCTGCCTGAGGATGCAGGATGTGGAGATGATGGAGGAGGACAACTGGAGTGCAAGTGCACCAGAAAGAATGCAGTGCCCAGCCTGGGAGCCGTACAAGGTACTTCCATGAGTGTTAGCTGACTTTCCTGGTGTTCATCCTAAGAGCCACAGAGAGGAAGTTACCACAACCAAAGATAAAAGACTCAACAAAAGTGCCTTGGAATTGCATGACCTGCTGAAATGGTCAAAGTTCTCCCAGACTCCTGAGGTGAAAAAGAGGAGCATCCTACACTGGCATCTAAGCTCCTCATCACTCCGTGTGTGGGTATCTAAACATCCTCAGCCACTCTGTATGCTTAGATGCCATGCAAACCACACTGCATGGTGTGGGGTACCTCCCCTGCCCAGCTGGATGCCACAGCTCCAGCCAGCCCTTTAGTTTAAGCACATCCTGAAGTGCTTTGCTGAATCAGAGCAAGCCTGGGGATGCTCTCACTTCATCCCAGCTGTTTCCAGATTGTTTCTCCAGGTGTCAGAGCATGAGACCCATCCTAAGCCTGGGATCTGAAATAGATGTTCCTTTTGCTCTGCTAATACCACAGTCTCTCTTCTAACAAGACAGGGAACACAGGAGAACAATAGGGCAAGGCACACAGTCTTAGGCAGAAAAAGTCCTCCCTATCCAGGTGGGACTAGGTGCTGATATTCAGCTCTTTCAGCTGATGGGAATGCTCCAGAAACTTGTTTCTTGCTGATTTTTTTTTTTGACTGGTTGAATTTAAAGGTCAAATGCTGGACTTGAACACTGCAGCCCTGCTTTGTATGAAACATCAGTCTATAAATACTTTATAAGGGGCTAATGGACAATTAATAGCTGTTTTTAAAAATGGATAATCAAATGTTATGGGTTGCTATGCAGTCCAGCAGGTCAAGAGGTTGCTTATGACCATGGCTGATTGCTAGCAATAACACCTTGAGTGGTGTGATTATGACCAGCTTTAACAGGAGGTGCTGGTGCCCCTGCCACATCCATTAACCCTCTCTCCCCTCATCTGGAAATAGAAAGCTCCCATAAAGCACAGCCAGGATGAATGGGTTATGAGGAGAACATAAAGGCTGAGAGTTGTGGAACAGCTCATTTGGAGCTCAAGAACTTGATTATAGATGAGCAGAAAAGAAGTAGAGCCAGATGAATGCAGACTGCAAATGAGGAGCAACATCTGCTTGCTGAACAGGGGAAGCTCCCAGTGCCAGGGCTGTACCTCCAGAAATCAACAAGGGATGGAGCTTTCTGGTGTGTTGCTGGGCTTTTGTTGGGGGATCACAGAAGTTCCCTCAAGGTTTAGTTGTGTGCTCAACTGTCCATCCTACTGCTTTAAAATGACAGCTTGCAGAGCAGGTCGTCTAACTACCCCAGCTGGGTCTGCGCAGGAGGAATTGTTCCCTCATGATCTCAGCCTTGCTGCTCTGCAATCAATTCTGCCTTTAAGCAGTGGAGAAGCTCACTGGAAGTTGCCAGTTCTGATTAGAGAGTGGAACATCTAACCTTGGCTTATAGTCACAGAACTGCATTCCTTGCAGCCTGAGATGGTGTCTGGTGAAGGGGGAAAAGACTTGTGTCAGGTAGTGATAGGACTGGGGGGAATGGAAAAAAAAAAAAAACAAAAACTAGAAGTGGGTAGATTCAGATTGGATGTTAGCAAGAAGTTTTTCACCATGAGGGTGGTGAGACACTGGAATAGGTTGCCCAGGGAGGTGGTGGAAGCCTCATCCCTGGAGGTTTTTAAGGCCAGGCTGGCTCTGTGCAACCTGATGTAGGGTGAGGAGTCCCTGCCCATGGCAGGGGGGTTGGAACTGGATGATCCTTGAGGTCCCTTCCAAGCCTAACAAATCTATGATTCTATGAAGCCCCCTGGAAGGCACAGACCACTCACAGGAGATGGAAGAACAGCTGATGGAAGAGCAGTGAGGGCTCACTCCAAGAGGACCAGCTACTGACATCCAAGGCTGCAAAGAGCTCACAGAGAAGTCCTTGGAGCTGCAAGTGTCAGCTGAGAGGGGCTGAGGCCTTTCACACATCAGTGCCCTTTCCTAAACATCTCCCTGGGCAATCAGTGCTAGCACTCAGTGAGCCAAATGGCCAGCAGGCTTCTGCTGGCTCACCTCCAAGCTCATTGCATTGTCTCACCTCCAGCAGCATCAAGCATTAGTAGATTAGAGTGGAGGACTCAACATTTTGAGTATAACATTGAAGAAAATCTTCAATATCAGCACATTATCCACTTCATGCAGCAGCCCTGGAAAGGCTCTGGAGAGGGCAGAGTGTTTATAGCTCTCCCAGAAAGAATTTAAAGCAGATAAAGACAAGTATTCATTGCTAAAGCAAGGGCTGTATTTCATATAATACCTTTCATTATCTGGTGCTGCTGGCCTGAGCTGCATTAGCCAGGTGGATTTGTGGACTTCTAATCTGAATTGTTCTGCTTGGTATTACCCAAATGACTCTCCTGTCAGCTGTGAAATGGGAAAGGCTCATTCCTGGGGTTGTTTCCCTACCAACTCTTCAGGAGGCTGTAGGTCTCCAGGGAGGTCTGACCCAAAGACACATGGAGTCCAAGAGAAGTTTTCCAGCAGGAAAAAGCCCTCTAGAGAAGACACCACAGCTTAACTTCCTCAGCAGCAAGTGGTTTTGTGCCTGCTGTTGACATAACTGGAAAATAGCAGCAAAGGGTTGGACTCATACTGAAGAACTTCTTCCTCAGCTCCAGTCTAACCCTGCTCTGCCTCAGCTTCAAACCATTTCCCTGGTCCTGTCTCTAGACACCCTCAGGAAAAGTCCTTCTGCAGCCTTCCTGTAGGATCCCTTCAGCTGTTGGAAGACAGCTCTATGGTGTCCCTGGAGTCTTCTCTTCTCCAGGCTGCACAACCCCAGCTCCCTCAGCCTGTCCTCACAGCAGAGGTGCTCCAGCCCTTGGATCATCTTTGTGGCCTCCTCTGGACTCCCTCCAACAGCTCTGTGTCCTTATGGTAGAGGATGGGGAACTATGCCTGCTGCAAATGAAGACAGTTCTAAAAAGCAAGTTTTCTAATTTCTTATTCTCTTGTTTGAAGCAAGACAGAAACCACCTCCTTGTGAGTCTGCAGGGCTCAGCTTTCCCTCTTTTGCCTGCTCCTGCCTTTCTCTTTAGTCTTACTGCAGAGGAGTATCTGAGAAGCTTATGCTGGTTTATTAGCAGGAGAGTCAGGCTAAATTGGGATATGATTCATGCTGCCAATTTATGCCTTCTCTTCCTTTATTGTCAATGCCTAATGAGAGGTAATTGCAAAAGCTCTCAGAGGGAGGCACTTTGGGCAGGAGAGAGAGGAACGAGGGAAGGTGCAAGGTTGTTTTCACCGTTCAGAGGCTTTCCCTTCCACTCTTGGTCTGTCTCTGACTTTCCAAAGTTGCTTCTGCCAAAGCTGGATAGAATTTCTAAAAAGTTAGGAACTGCAGGGGTGGATCAATGCTTGCAGCAGTACCCTGGCTGCTGCTCAGGATGAGCCAGGAAAGGCTAGCCCACCTAGGAGCTGTCTCCAAGCCCCCATCCTGGGCTGGTGTTTGGATGAGCTCTCTGCTTTCAGGGAGGAGCAAAATGTCGTGGAGCTCCCTAAAGATGGCTCTAATCAGCTTACCTGGGCACAGTTCCCCAGAAGCACAAATAGCATCCACCCCTCTTATTTTCCTGGAAGAGTCCTGGAGGGATTGGGTACCCAAAAGAGCCTTGGAAGCTGACAGCCAGTTCCCAAGTGGATTTCACTGGACTGCACTATTCCAGGTTTGAAAATATTTAGTGTTAAAAGGCTTTGGTCCAGACCAGAGGCTGGGTTCAGTACACATCTCTAGGGGCAGACTGAGAGCACCTGCCAAGAGTCATTACAGGAGAGGGCTGACTGAGATAATTTTTCATCCTTTATTACTCTTCTTACCCAGAGCCCTTGCTAAGTGACAGCTGGGGCCCCCCATGCAGGAGCAGCCCCTGTGCAGAACTTTTCCAGGTGACACATTTTAAGTCTCCAGGCAGCTCACAGGAGCACTGGCCCGTGGAATTTCAGCATCCATCAGCTCTCTGTGCCAGTGTCACTCCTCTCTCCTTGGCTGAGGGAGGAGGCAGCAAGTGCTGAGGACAGGCTCCCATTCCCCAAGCCTGCAATGTTGCATTCAGCTCTGCAGAACAGCTGAGTTACAGGATACTGCCACCTGCCCTGGCACTTTCTGGCATTTTGAAAGGTGAAACAGCATCAGGGCAGAAATAAAAACATGGAGGGCCAGCCACAGTCAGCTTGCAGCTCCAGACAGTTCCTACATCCATGCTGTGGTACATCAGCCTGGGAAAGAGCTGCAGCTCTGGGGTTTGTTACAGCTGCACGCAGGGCTGATGTCTCCTCTGCCCTGTGATAAGCCAGTCCTTAGCCTGATAAACCAGGGATAGCTAAACTGAGAACTAAGCTCTGTACAGAACAGCTACTGATCAGTGATCAGAATAACTCAGTCTGCAGTCAGATGCTCTGATTAAAACTATCTCAGTACCAAAGGCAATATTTTAGCACCGTTTGCCACATGCATCTCACAAGACTCTCCTTAATCACTCTTCTGCCACCATCCTTTGCCACAGTGTTAGTACAGGAAGCCCATGGCCAGCTGCATTGATGGATTTGGTCTAATTATCTCCTCATACTTCTTTGTCTCTCTGGCTTTGTCTATTTAAGCCTCTGACTTAAATTGCCAGCTCTGGGACACGCTCTGCCCACTGGATCCATGCCTGCTGCATCATGGTAGGAACTTCAGGCACTGGAGGGATGTGAATAATAAATAAATGGAAGGTGAAATACCACTTTTGTCCAGTGTAATCCAACACAGGAAGACTGAATTGCCAGGGAATGGCAGGATATTTGTTTTCCAGATCATTAGCTGATGCAAAGGAAAGCGAGAACATTTGTTAAGCCTCTCTCAGAATTACCTCTAACAAGAATGAATATTCACCACTATAAATAAGACTGTTCCAATTAAGTCTGCACATAAAAATGCTCCACGGTGTCACAGAAGGCTGTGCTGTTCAAAAAGAAGTGCCTGGATGAAAGCATTGCAGGCTGTGTTGGAGAACAAGTTCAAATGCTTTGCTTTGGTGTTTCACAGTTAAAGTTGTGATGTCTTCATCTTGCCTGAATGTCAGACCTCTACTTGAGGTGCAGAAGAATGCTAGGATGGCTCAGGTTGGAAGGGACCTCAGAGATCATCTCCTCCAACCTCCCCACCTTGGGCAGGGACCCCTCTCAGCCAGGCTCTGCTGCTCAAGGCCTCACCCAACCCAGCTTTGAACACCCCCAGGGAGGAGGCAGCCACAACCTCCCTGTGCTGCTTTCCTGGCCACACATCCCCTGAAGGACAGATTCCTAGGTCCCCCTGTGTGCATCTATGCTTTGTGACAATACTCATCCTCTAAGAACTCCAGAGGAGCTTGCTGCATCCCACTGAAAAGCACCACACCAGCAATTACAGGGAATCAATGAATATATTTGCTGAAGTCCATAGCTTAGATTGCTAACCAAAAAGCAGCCAGTTTAAGCAGTTCATCTCTACTTCTCTGGGATAAAAAGCAGACCCTGCATCTAAATATGGGATCAGTGGCAACAGTAAATGCTTCCAGAGAGGATTTAGCCCATTGCAAGGCTGCCTTAATGCAGATCAGAGGCAATCTACTCTGAAATTGCAAATTCAATTCAGTCCACTCAATTCCAACAACTTCAGGGAAAGCTCTATCAAAAAACTGGAAGCCGTGGCAGCTGTGTCACCCCCAAGAAACAAACACAATGAGGCTGTGAGATGAACATCTACACATAAGTCAAAGAGAGTAGTCTGAGGGCAGTCATGGTTCAGGCATCCTGATTAGCCCTAATTAAAATTCTGATGGTCAGGTAGCTATGGAAGGGACAAAACTTTTCAAGACTACAGGCGAAGGCAGAAGGCTGGAGATAGGGCAATAATTACAAATAATATCTCTTGTTAGATTTAATTCCTTTAGCCTTCAAATTGGCCATGACAGATTTCAAAATTTAGTGGCAGTTTTCCAGTCACTAAGAAGAGCTTAATTACAGAGTTCAAGGCTTATGGGAGAGCTGGTTCAGATAAAGCTACTTGGGCCCCATCTCAGCTCTGTGGTATGCTTGAATGGATTCAGCTGAGGAAGGAAGAGACATCAGCTTGTTCAAAAAGCTTGAGACATCACACACCTGAGCCACAAGGATGCTTAGGGGAGTTGAGCATCTCCCCTATGAAGAGAGACTGAGAGCCCTGGGGCTGTTTAGTCTGGAGAAGAGAAGACTGAGAGGGGATCTGATCAATGACTATCAATAGCTGAGGGGTGGGTGTCAAGGGGAGGGGGCCAGGCTCTTTTGGGTGGTGCACAGTGATAAGACAAGGAACAATGACTTCAAACTTGAACAGAGAAGATTTCACTTCAACACAAGGAGAGACTTCATTACAGTGAGGGTGACAGAGCCCTGGAACAGGCTGCCCAGGGGGGTTGTGGAGTCTCCTTCTCTGGAGACTTTCAAACCCCAGCTGGATGCATTCCTGTGCAGACTACCCTAAGTGATGCTGCTCTGGCAGGGGGGTTGGAGCTGATGATCTCTGGAGGTCCCTTCCAACCTCTGATATACTGTGAGACTGTGTTAAAAAAAAAAAAAAGTTTGGTTCAAGTTTTCTCTTTGTCTGTTAATTAACAGCAATCACTCTCATTCAATTTGCCCTTCTGCTGCTTGATTTCAGCTGGGACTGAAAGCAAGACAGAGATAAAGCTGCCAGAACGCTCAGCAGTGCTGATACTAACAGAACTTCTTAATCATTGCAACTGGCCAACCTCTAGAGCTCAGGCAAGACATCTAGAAAGACAAGCAAAGGTTGAGGCTGCAAGCCCTAAGTTACAGCAGACCTTGTGAAAACCATCCCTGCACAACTGCTGTTAGCTCAGCAGAGGGTAGGAGATACCCCAGGAAATGCCAGGAGCAGGAGCTCTGTCAAACAGCAGAATTAGTTATTCTAATAAGCAGCTCCTGACAAAGCTCTTGTGGGTTTTCAGGGCCAAGGGACATCCTGAAGGATGGATGGAGGGATGGATGAGCAAGATGATGAACAGCCTGAAATGCAGATGCAGAAGAGTGGCTTCTCATAGATTTGCAGTCCAGAAACAGATCTTAATATTATTTTAAAGCCACCTTCACTGGACTCTGCAATACCCTTCTGTGAGCTCATAACTGAACACTTCACAGTTCTGGAGACATTTATTCTCCCAGGAGCCCCATGAGGTAGGAAAATGCAGTTGTGCCATCAGCTGGATTTGGAGCTGTGGCACAGAGGTGCAGCGTCACACGTGGGGAAGCAGGGAACTGAACACAGCTTCCCTAAATCCCAGCTTGTCACCCTAACTACTGCTCCTACATACTCTTTACATCAGAATGAATGGCTGAGCCAGAGTCCCTGCAGTGTGTTTCCTTCTGTCTATATTAATCACCAAGCACCTTAGCAAAACCTTAGCAAGAGTGCTACATCAGGATGATGGAGTAGGGCAGTGGAAGAAGTGTCCCATTTATTACAGTTTCTCATTCACAGCTAAACTGCTCATATGCCTGAGGAGCCACTGGCAAAGGGTAAACAGTTCCCCAAGATCATCCTTCAGTTGGTAAGGACAGGACCCAATAACTCACAAGGGTACAAATGAGCTCTTAGAAAGGACCAGAGGAGGTTCAGCCTGGACTCCAGGAGCAGGAAAGGTTCATATTTCAGAGGTCTCGTTCAAATTGGCTCAAATCTGTTAAAAAGCCAACTCAAAACCAACCCCAAACAGCTTGAGACTGGTCAAGTGCAATTGTCTTAAAGAAGCAAGAACCCCAAGGTGCTTGTTCTGATACTGCTGAGCAGGGAGGAGCCCTGGGAACCACACAGCTGCCAACCAGTGCCAGGAGGACCTCAGTAGAGTGTGCTCCAGAGAAGCTAATTAGACATTTGTTCTGCCTGCCACCATCTACTCAGACTTGGAGCCCTGTGGGTTTCCATGCCTGTGGGCATTGGAAAGGGGCAAACAGTTCCCCTTAAATGACCTCTTGACCCAATGGTCTACCAGGTGCCATTTCTGAGCATCTTTGTGCACCTTAGGAAAAGAGGAGTGGGAATATTTCAGAGGCTCTTGCCCATCTCCAAGGTAAGAGCAACTTTCCTTACATCATTCCTGAAGTGCCTTTATCCTGCACACTCTCAGCTGATTTTCTTCCCAACAGCATCCAAAGCAGGGGATGTGCTGCAGTTCCTTAGTGCTGAGTTAGTGCTCAGTGATGGTGAACATTTCTCTGCATTTTCTCTTCACCTTAGGTTACTGCAAGCCTGTTCTTAGCTCTGAGCTGATTTAAATTTCCCTGTTGGGGTCTAAACTGATTCTTTTCCTCATGCGGATGTGAATCCACCAGCTGGAGCTTGGCACTTACCACACCTCCAACCATTTGGGGGGGAACAGATCAAATATGGCAGCACTGCCAACGTGCTGCTGCAGCACAAAGAGCTTTGTCTTTCCTCCTGCATGACAGAAACACTCCACAAACACTTGCTGCAGCATATCCTCTCTTTGTGCTGGCTTTGGCAGGACAGATTCATTTCATCATGCATGGAAATTGAAGAATTATTCCAGTTACATGCTCCTAATTGCAACCCTCTTTCTTTCCTAGGCTTTCTCTTCTCCTGTGACCTTTTCTGAGTCACATTTGAATTTGAGCAAATCTCATTTCCCAAGGCTGAATCTCCACGTCTTCATTAATCTCACAGCACCATTTGCCATCTGAGGCTGGAGAGGAAAGGATGGGATGCTTTTGAGGTATGTTGGCTGAAGGAAGTCTCTTTTGACTGCAGTTAGAGTAGGGAGGTCAGCTTTAAAGCCTTTAAAATGTGGAGTAAGACCATTGATGAACATGACATCATGAGAGCCCAGGCAGGAGGGCAGATGGATCAAGGAAGGGTGGGAGTGCTGATGTGGAGTCACACAGAATCACAGAATGGTCTGGCTTGGAAGGGACCTCCAAAGCTCAGCTAGTCCAGCCTCCTCTGCAGTCAGCAGGGACATCCTCAACCAGATCAGGATGTCCAGAGCCCTGATGAGCCTCACCTTGAATATCTCTCCAGGGATGGGGCCACCAGGGCACATTGCTGGCTCATGGGCATCCTGTTGTCCACCAGGACTGCCAGGTCCTTTTCTCCAGAGCTTTTCTCCTATCTGGAGACGGGTGGGTGCTCTGCCTTGCCATCAGGCTATCCCCACACTCAGGACAAAGAGGGCTCAGAGCAGCTGCACAAATGCTGAAGGGCTCCATGAACACCAAAGACGAGTAGCAGTTCAGCATTGTTAACCTTTGCTTTTATGCCTCTGACTCATTCCTGAATTTTTGTTTTCAAACAATGCCTCTCCCCTCGAGTGGAGTGGCCAAAGAGCTTACAGCAAAAAGCAAGCAGCACTTTTGGCCATCTGTGAAGGCTTTGTGGCTGGGACATGTTGACAAAGACCAGGGGCTAAATTGCCATTTGTAAACAGCTTAAGAGAGGAGGAAACCCAGGAAACAACAATATAGATTCCCTTTCATGAAACATGTCTTAGGTCCTTGCTTTCTGCTGTGCTAAACCCCCAGCTAGTTGAGACAGATGCCAGGGGAGTTACCCTGCAGCCTCTTCATAGGAAAATGCTTAGGAGTATAATAACAGCATGGTTTTAATATTGACATATTTATAGTGGGGAGCACAAGCCTGAGAGGTTTTCAGCATGAGCTTCTCAGCAATTTAAAACACAAAACAAGGTTTGAAACATTGTGCCTCCTCGCTGCTGCATACTCTGGATTTGCAGCAGTCTGTGAGCAAGCTGCTTTAGAGTGCTGGTAAATGAATATTTCTAATCTATTTGCTTTCCCCCTCTTGCTGGTGCAGAAAGCTCTGTCAAAGTCATGAATCCAGCTATTCCAGCTTCAGAGAGAGAGCTAAATTCTCACTGACACATCATCAAGTAAAACCCAAAGCTATGAGGAGTCGAGAAAACAAGAGCCTGATCCCACCAGAAAGAATAATTTGACTCTCTGGGTGCCTTGAGCACTGAAGAGCCCTAAGGGTTCAATTTCCCCTTGCCCAGCACCCATCCTGGCCCCAGCACAGCACAAATGATTTGCAGGAGGAAAAGGAGGAGACCAGCACAGTTCAGAGAGGTGGGAGCAGGAGCTACCATCCCTCCAGCAGGGTTTAAGCAAAGGCATCTCTGTCCAAAGCAGAGAGGTGCCAGTCTGGCTGTAGCACCTGCTTCAGAGACCTGACAAGGCCAGAGCACAGAAGCAAAGTGATGAAAGGAGTAAGGGCAATTTCACAGAGCATGACCCAGCACTGACCTCTCCTCCCCCTACCCCCTATCACCCCAGGAGCAAACAGCTTGCTTACCTCCCTTGCCTTTCCTTCTGGAGCTTGAGAAGGCTCAGCTTTGCCCATTACCTCTCAGCTGCTCTCGTTTCCCTTAACTGCCTTTGAACCCTGACGAGGCATTAACCCCTGGGATCCCAGGCTCTGCTGAAGGACACTGCCAGTGAGAGGGGGATGCTTAGCCAGCAGGCAGGGTGCTGCAGATGTCCTGCACACATGGAGAGCATGGTGGGATGCTTCCTGAGTCTTCTCCCTTCGCTTGCTCCAGGGAAGTTGCTGGCAGAGGGCGACTGGTGCCCTACAGGACATCTTTGCATGCACTGGGGGGGTGACAGCACTCACTGCTGGGGTGCCCTACAGGACATCTTTGCATGCACTGGGAGGGTGACAGCACTCACTGCTGGGGTGCTGACCCAGTGCTCTGAGCTTGGCAGGACTGCCAGCTGCTGTGGTGCTCAGGGCTGAGAGCTGCATAAGTCTTTTAGTGCTGCTTGGAAAGAGGGCATTCAGCTTTGCCTTCCTGAGTTAGGGGTGTAAGTGTCTGGGAAGTTATGGGAGCTCCCCTGATGGAGCACGTTTTATCCCTTAAAGGTGCAGAAATTAAAACCACAACTGTACAAATTGAGTGTGTCAGCTGAGGTATGAAGCAGTCATCTATGTTCTTATTTGAGCCCTAATTTTATGCCTGCTGGTACTCACTTATACAGAACTCCAGCAACCATTTATATCTCTCTTAATTATCCTTTTCCCTTATTAATTTCTCTTACGCTCGATAAATGATCCTCGTGCCTGTTGGTTTAAGACTGCCTCCCAAAGTTGTTTTCCCCTCCTTTCCCACAAGCCAGATATTTTAATCTCTTGCACTATGCCTCATTTGCTAGTAACAATGATGTATTTTCCCTTTCCCTGTGTATTTATTTGTTACTGAGAGGTGCAGCCGTTCATCACACTCAAATGAAGAATTATTACCTAGCTATTATTATTATTATTGCCAGGGATGGTATGTAAACAACTATCATGATCTGTGGGCTTCTGTAGGAGCAAAGACCACAATAAAAATGTTGCCTTGAGGGGGAATGAATGAGGAAAATGTGCAAAGATTTAACCAGGGCACCCTCTCCTTGCTGGTTTGGTCTCCTTTAACCCACTCCCTCAGCTCACAGCCTCACTCTCCCACTAGGTTCAATTGGGAGCACCTGGTCAACGTGGAGCCCTCCTCAAAAGACAGCTAGACACCACTGCCACAAGGACACATGCCAAGGCACCTGAGAACATGAATTATGCAGGGAAAGGGTTTTCACTAATTCTAGTTTGAATATGGACGGATATGTGTGGGCAGGAAGGAGTTTTAAGTGTGCAGGGAAAAGGAGGAGCAACAGATGTGCAGAGGTGATGGCCCAGGCAAAGCTGCAGGACAGCTTGGAATGAAGCTTTCTGAGCTGGCTGCTGGAGCAGCTCAGGTGCTCCAACTAACATGCTAACAATGTGCATGCTAACAAATCCTTCTTACTTTGGTTTCCTAGTCTGGGAAATAGATTCATAGATTCATAGAATGGTTTGGGTTGGAAGTGGGACCTTGAAGATCATCTAGGGACCTTGAAGATCATCTAGTTCCACCCCCCTGCCATTGGCAGGGACACCCTCCACTAAGCAGATTGCTCAAGGTCTCATCCAACCAAATAAGTCTTGGTCATATACATTGGGTTACTCCAAAGACATGAGTCTTTGAGGTTCTCTTCTTTCCTAACTGGAAACAACCAACAGTAACTCATGTTTTTGCTCACCTGCTGCATGGCACTTACACTGCTGCCAGGTGCCAATGACTTTGGAAATGGTGGGTAGGTGCCAGGGAGAAACAAACCCTCAGGTGACTTTTAAGGCCTTTAGTTACATTTGCAGGCAAAGGAAAAGCAACAGAAAATAGGGATGGAGCATGAGGAGAGAGCCAGGAGTGAATGGAAAAACCCCAGCTCTTTGGCAGACCCATAAAGAAAATTCAGGCCAATAAAGAAAGTTCAGCTTCTTTAGTCTGTGCTGCCAGCAATTTACTGCCCTAAAAATGAAGGCAGTTGGCTTTAGGAGGAGCAGCCTTGAAGATAGTAAAATTTCAGTATCCTGTATCAGTCTGACTTCCCTTTGCACAAGCCTGAGCAGAAGAAAGGGGAATCAGCCCAATTGTCTCCTGTCCCACATCTGCTGGCTGCTGTGGAGTCAATACCAGACCAGCCTGACCTGACCAAGGGATGATTGTAAATATGGGACAAACAAAGAGTTTGGAAAGGGGTCACCTTGATCATAGGTGTGATGGTTTTCAGACTCTCTTTTTAATTTTTCTTCACAAAGTTTGAGCAGAGAAAGTGAAAGAATATAAATAAATCACTACTGGGTGTAAGAAAGCCAAATAAGGATTTTTCTATACACTTCCATTGGAGAGAGAGAAACGTTTAAGAATCTCTACTCAAAACAGGGTTGGGGAGTTGGGCAGTTCTCAGCTTGCTGGGCTTCTGGCTGGCTGCTGCTGCTTCTTTTCTGGCTGAAGACAACACACTGACCTTGGCAAGCTAACAGCCTCTCTGCTTCTTGACTCTCTGCCTTCTGCCAGGGGGGTCTGGGGGGATTCCTTCTGGCTGGAGGGGGGAGGCCCCTTGGGGGAAGCAAAGGGAGCTTGGTTGTGCTTTTTCTGTTGGTTGTACCTATTTGTAAATGTTGTGACTAGTGTCTATTTGTACATTTTCATTGCATTTCATCCTGGATTGTAGTTTTGCTTGTAAATACAGCTGTCATTTGCTTCCAGACTGAGCTAGCCTGGTCATTGTCAGTGTGGGAGGGGGATTTCAGCTCTCACACTTGTTACAATAGGCTTCTCAAGACTGTTGCAAAGGGCTTCTCTCCTGATCTCAGCTCAGAACCTCCAGCTCCAAGTTCCCCAGAGCTACTGGGAGCTTTGTGAGCTCTGGTTTCCCACCTGAAGATCCAGGCTTCCTGCTGTTGGAGCCTTGTTACATTTTGCAGCACATACCTTAAGGCTAACCCCTTCCTGGTTCTCTCTGGTTCCTTTCTAAGCTCCTTTCTGAAAGTTTCTGGGGTGGGTTGATTTGGTTTGGTTTGGTTTGGTTTTGACACCACTAATTTTCAACAATGAGCATTATGAGCAGACCACCAAGAGGAAAAGCCACTTGGGATCTCCAAAGAGCTTAGCAAGCAGTTTCTATGAAAGAGCTGACAAAAGTGGAGAAATAACTTAAAACACATTTTATGGACTCAGAAGCCTGTTCTGAGAGAATATTTGAGCCTTTCTTCTGCAGAAACAGGGGTGAGAGTGAAAGAAAAATGGAGACATGAAAAAATCATCTGTGTCTGGTGTCTGGCAGATAGCACTAACCAAACACTTTCAAGATTTAATGCATACCAAAGCCCCAAAGTCTTTCATATTTATTCCAGCTCTTTTGCATTTCTTACTGTACTTTGAAAGAGTTTCCCTGGTCTCAAACACCACTTAGCTCCTCTGTCACTTCTGTTCCCACTTGTCTCTACCCAGCTAATGTATGTAAAATAACTCATGCCCCACACAATTCCACCAAGGCACAGGGCTAGGTCCAGTGTTTCTAAGTGATGCTCATGGTGCTGCTGCTGGGTGCTGGCTTCTCTCAGTGTCATCACTTAGGCAATGTGATGAAGGCAAAGGGACCAGCTCACTCCAGGCTGAGGAAACACAGAGAAATTATTTGGCTTCCAGTAACATCTAGGGGACTGGGAGGAAAAGCAACACTGGCCTCAGACAGCTGAAGACCAAAGTGGTGCTTATGAATAATTACAGAATCAGAGAATGATTGAGGCTGGAAAAGACCTCTGAGATCATCAAGTCCAGCCTATGGCCTGGCACCACCACATCAGCTAAACCATGCCACCAAGTGCCACATCCAAGCTTTACCTAAAGACCTCCAGTGGTGGTGACTCCACCACCTCCCTGGGCAGTCCATCCCAGTGCCTCATCAGCCTTTCTGTGAGGAACTGCTTCCTAATATCCAACCTAAACCTCCCCTGGCACAGCTTCATCCCATGCCCTCTTGTCCTGTCACAAGCTGCCTGGGAGAAGAGCCTGACCCCCACCTGACTACAACTTCCTTTTAAGCAGTTGTAGAGAGTGCTAAGGTCCCCTCTAAGACTCCTCTTCTCCAGGCTGAGCACCCCCAGCTCCCTCAGCCTCTCCTCATCAGCCTTTCCCTCCAGTCCCTTCCCCAGTCTGGTTGCTGTCCTCTGGACCCACTCCAGCACCTCTATATCCTTCCTGAGGTGAGGAGCCCAGAACTGCACACAGTGCTCAAGGTGAGGCTTCACCAGTGCTGAGCATCACTTGGCCTTGGGTTTGGAGCTCCAAGCCACTTGGGGTGTGGTAATGAAGCCATTCTGATTAAACTCCCCCTGCACCTTTCCCCACGCTGAACACCAGCCCTCAGATGTGTTTCAGTAGGCATTGGTGCACTCTGGGAGCACACTGCAACTTCACATGCAGCTGGAGGTGACATTCTGGGAGAAGTTTCACATCTTCACATAGTTCCCCAGCCATAAATACCTACCCCATGTGGAAGACTAATGACATGTTAAATGCACATCAACGAACCTTTAAACCACGAGAGGAAGATGTTGCTGGCAAAGCTGGCTTGTACCCACTGCTGTTCAGCCTGCAGAGGGGCAAGTGGCCACTGCCTCTCACTGCAAACTCTTAGGAGCAAACAGCAAAATGCAGAGGAACAGCCAGACCTGTGGTCCTCAGGTGATGGGAGCTGAGGGATACAGATCTGCTCCCTGGCAACCATAATCCCCCAAACTGCTCTTGTTCAGGGATTCTTAAGGTGATATTCACCCCCTTCTTCTGTGGTAGCTTTGCTGCTCTGCTTCATGGGTTTTAACTCTCCATCCCTTCTTCCTAAAAAAGACTTCTCCCTGTTTGTTTCTCTGCTTGTTGCCTTCCACAAGCTTCTTCAGCAAGACCACAGCCTGTTCAGAGCAAGGCTCCTGCATCTCAGAGCCCTCCCTGCTTTCCTAGGTAATTGATGAAAATGGAGGAGTCTGTTTCAGGCGTGATCCAATTTGCTCTCTCTCAGCATCAGAAGCACATTTGGAGCCAGATAAGACAATTATCACACAGATCTTTAATACCTGCAATCTATAGCTAAAAGGTTTGTTCTGATAACTTTGCTTTCAAGTGCCACGTGCTGGAGCATGGTGGTGTGGGGGCTGCAGCAGCGAGAGAGCAAAACCCTTCCTGCCGTGGTTCACCTGGGCAGGGCATGGCTTGGGGCAGAAAACACACTCAGAGCAGTGATGGAAGAGTACAGATGGCACTGCCCCTGGTGGGGAAGGGGCACAGGGTTCACTGCATGGTGATGTGTGGCTTCCCCATGAGATGCTATGGAGCAGCTCCAGTGCTTCACAGAATCTCACCCAGAATCATCGAATCATTAGGGTTGGAAGAGACCTCCAAAGGTCAGCCAGACCAACCCCCTCTGCAGTCAGCAGGGACATCCTCTACTAGATCAGGAGACCTGTTGAGTCTCACCTTGAACATCTCCAGGGATGGGGTCTCAGCCACCTCCCTGGGCACTCTGTTGCAGTGTTCCACCACCCTCATGGTGCAAAACTTGTTCCTCACGTCCAATTTAAATCTACTCCTTTCTAATTTGAAGCCTTTCCCCCTTGTCCTATCCACCTTGGAGAAGGAGTTGAGAAAGCATCCAGAGAGGGAGGACTGCTCCTGAAACGTGTTCTCAAAGTCACTTAACTTCCAGTCACTACCTGTGACTTGGATGTGTGACCTTCAGCACCTCATGGAGCAGGAGCCCACAGTCCAGCAGCAGCAGTGGAGGCTGAGCACCAGAAGTCAATATCTTCAGATGCATTGACTCTGTGGCACAGTGCATGAATTCAGAGACCACAAGGTATGGTCACTCACCAGGGAGAGACTCTGATTGCTAATTGAATTACTGCCTTTTGATCAGGGTTTATGACTCAGGCGGCAGAAATGAAATATTCTAATTGTTTCATGATAAGAAGACAGGAAGTTAGGATTTCATTGTGTGGAATGGTCTGTGACAGAGGCTATTTTCAAAAGATAGGCTCTGCTCTGATCAAGAATTAGCTTGTTCCACTTCCATGAGCAGATGAGGCAGATGCAACAGTAGATAGCCAGAAGTGTTTTGAGAGAGCTGATATCAAGCATGTCAAGAGAGGGGATTCTGCCCCTTGATTCTGCTCCTCTGAGACCCCACCTCCAATCCTGCCTCCAGTTCTGGTGTCCCCAGCACAAGGACAACACAGAGATGTTGGAGTGAGTCCAGAGGAGGCCACAAAGATGATGCAAGGGCTGTAGCACCTCTGCTGTGAGGACAGGCTGAGGGAGCTGGAGGAGAGAAGACTCCAGGAGGGACCTTAGAGCTGCCTTCCAGTACCTGAAGGGATCCTCCAGGAAGGCTGCAGAGGGATGTTTCATGAGGGTGTCTAGAGACAGGCCAAGGGGGAATGGTTTGAAGCTGAGGCAGAGCAGGGTTAGACTGGATCTGAGGAAGAAGTTCTTTAGTAGGAGGGTGGTGAGACTCTGGAATAGGCTACCCAGGGAGGCTGTGGCTGCCTGCTGCCAGGAGGTGTTCAAGGCCAGGCTGGATGAGCAGCTGAGTGTAGTTGAGAGGTGTCCTGCCCATGGTGGGGAGGTTGGAGCAGGTGATCTCTGAGATCCCTTCCAACCTGAGCCATTCTGTGATTCTATGATTTAGCTCCATTTAATGAGCAGCCTTTGAGCATCACTGTGTTTGCACTTGGCCCACAGTGAAAACTCAGCTCTATTGTGACCACCCACTGTAGAGCTGGGAATGAAGAAGTGATATATTTTCATAAGGCAACAATTAATTCATCTCAAAGTGTTTGCAATCCTGTAACGAGTCACCACAACAGTTGAAGAGCTACCCTACTTCTCATAGCTATGCATCTAGGGCACTACCCTACTTTCTTATCAGTCCAAACAGAAGAATATTTTATAAGAGTTAAGAGTTAAGACTCTTTGATGTTTGTGTGCTGCTTTGGTGAATTTTACTGGCAAGATCTTCTATCTAATGCTATTTTAGCTATCCCTTGATATACTCAAGCCATCTGAATATCTCAGCTCAGAAGGTCTGTGGTGCATTTCTTTAGGGACTTCATTAGTGGAAGCTACCCTGACTCAGTCTGGAGGTTACTTTTGATGCATCGTTCACACACCCAACACTCAGCTCTACACCACAGAGCTGGAGGGGGAAGATTTGGTGCAGCAGTTTACAATAGTTACCCAAACAAGTGCTCCAAAATTCAAAGGTATTATTTGCATGTGTATAGCAGTTTCTAGTTGATTGGATAGGGCTGGGTGATAGGTTGGACTGGATGACCTTGGAGGTCTTTTCCAACCTGGTTGATTCTGTGATTCTAAAGATTTTCAAACAATAAAACCTCCACTACCAGCTCATGCCCATTAGCTTTTTATCCATAGAGGACTTGACTTGCAAATTGCCCAGGATCTGTTTCAGGGCAAAGATTCTGATCTGTCCCTGAATCCAGAAAGCAGAAGTCAAGGTCAATGAGGGAAGCTGGGATGAAGGAGTGCATGGAGGGGTGAGAGAGGGGATGCCTGGAAGGAAGAAGGACTAGTCAGATTTGGGATAAGAGAGGAGTGGGTTGAGCTGCTCAGAGGATGCTGCTTCTCCCCTATGTCTTTGCCTTCTCAAAAGAGCTGTGATGGCTCAGACTCAAAGCAGCTAAGTCCTTGTGTTAGCCTGCTCATCCCAGGAGAAAATGTTCACATTTAGCCAGAAAGAAAAGCCTGAATGAGCAAATGATGAAATGGGAATTTTACCTCTTCTGAAAGATGGTATTTGGCCCTTAGACAGGCAGAGATTATCCATTCTCCATGCTTCTTATTTATACCTGGAGGAGCTGACAGCGCTTCTAAAAGCAGCCTGAGGGTTTTCAGACAGTCTGAGGTTTAAAATTAGGCACTGGAACTAATAGGCTGTTATTGTCTCTTAATTATATTTGACATGATGCTCTTAACTCTTTTCTGAAACCTCCTCCCACGTCGAATGGAGTCAGGATGCAGTTGTCACCCACACCATGGCACAGGGGTATCACAGCTCCTGCTCTTCCCAGCTCCCTCTGGACAGAGGCCCCAGCTCCACACAACAGCTCACCTGGGAGAGCTCTACCTTTAGCTGCTAGTTTAAATACAGGGATGCCTCTTGGGGTTGCTTCTTCGAGACCTATCTGTGAGGTTCCAACTCCAGCCCTGCTTCTTCCTCGCCCTGGGAGTAGGGGATGCAATCTGTTGTTGGTCTGTGCTGGCAGCTCCTGACACCACCTCCAGCTGTCCTGGCTGGTGAGGCTCCTTCCACCACCTCCAGCAGTGATCCAGCTGTCCTGGCTGGTGAGGCTCCTTACACCACCTCCAGCAGTGGTCCTGGCTGGTGAGGCTCCTTCCACCACCTCCAGCAGTGATCCAGCTGTCCTGGCTGGTGAGGCTCCTCACAACACCTCCAGCAGTGATCCAGCTGTCCTGGCTGGTGAGGCTCCTTCCACCACCTCCAGCAGTGATCCAGCTGTCCTGGCTGGTGAGGCTCCTTCCACCACCTCCAGCAGTGATCCAGCTGTCCTGGCTGGTGAGGCTCCTCACAACACCTCCAGCAGTGATCCAGCTGTCCTGGCTGGTGAGGCTCCTTACAACACCTCCAGCAGTGATCCAGCTGTCCTGGCTGGTGAGGCTCCTTCCACCACCTCCAGCAGTGATCCAGCTGTCCTGGCTGGTGAGGCTCCTTCCACCACCTCCAGCAGTGATCCAGCTGTCCTGGCTGGTGAGGCTCCTTCCACCACCTCCAGCAGTGATCCAGCTGTCCTGGCTGGTGAGGCTCCTTACACCACCTCCAGCAGTGGTCCTGGCTGGTGAGGCTCCTTCCACCACCTCCAGCAGTGATCCAGCTGTCCTGGCTGGTGAGGCTCCTCACAACACCTCCAGCAGTGATCCAGCTGTCCTGGCTGGTGAGGCTCCTCACAACACCTCCAGCAGTGATCCAGCTGTCCTGGCTGGTGAGGCTCCTCACAACACCTCCAGCAGTGATCCAGCTGTCCTGGCTGGTGAGGCTCCTCACAACACCTCCAGCAGTGATCCAGCTGTCCTGGCTGGTGAGGCTCCTTCCACCACCTCCAGCAGTGATCCAGCTGTCCTGGCTGGTGAGGCTCCTTCCACCACCTCCAGCAGTGATCCAGCTGTCCTGGCTGGTGAGGCTCCTTCCACCACCTCCAGCAGTGACCCAGCTGTCCTGGCTGGTGAGGCTCCTTACACCACCTCCAGCAGTGGTCCTGGCTGGTGAGGCTCCTTCCACCACCTCCAGCAGTGGTCCTGGCTGGCATGGCATGACTCCAGACCCCAGCCAAGCAAGGGCTGCTTTCCTCTGGTGCCTTCCCAGCAGTGCAGGAGGCCATATGGACTTTTCCTTCTCCCCTTGTCATGACCTGGGGATCTGAGCAAGCAGGTTTTGATCACAGGAGGCAGGTAGGCAGGCAGCAGCCTCCTGTCAGCAGAGGGAAAAACAAAAGCTTGCAACTCAAGTCCCTTTACTTACAGGAGGCATTCAGGTTTTAGTTGGTTGGGTTTTTTTGTTTGTTCTGTTTTTTGGTTTTGGTTTGTTTTTTGTTTTTTTTTTTTTTTTACCCAAGCTGCTGCAGCAATGACCTTCAAGGTATTGCCTTGACAACTTCTGCTTTTTAATAAAGCACAGTCTGGTGGAAGGGACTTAATTTACACAGGTTTTCATTCTTGGAGCTCTGTCATCAGTGCACCAGCCTTACTTATTGAATTCCCCTGTCGATGGAGCAACCAACTGCAGCACATTCACATCCAAGAGCCCAAATGAAGCACCTGTTCTCACTTACTTGAGGATTAATGTCTCTTTTCCACTTAGTTCCCTGACTTTCCCTGTTTTTGGCTTCTGGTTCTTCTGGCACAGACACCAATACTAAGAGCTCCAGTTGGGGCTGCAGCCACCTTAAACAGTCCTTTTACTTAATGTCTTTCCTTTATTTGTTTTGTTCTGCTCTTTTGGCTGCCTCTCTCTCATCAGAAGCCCACTTCAGGCCAATCTGTGCAATCTAATGCAAGCCAGCTTGATTTTTCTGGTGGGGTTGTATAAAGTCAGCAAATCCAAAAGGAAAATACCAATATTCCAGGCAAGTCTCTTAGTCTTACTAGGCTCTGCCATCAGACATGGCATCAAAGTGTTTGAGCATGTGAGTACCTCAAAGAACCAAGCAGGTCCCCCAAATCCACCCTGTCACCTGGGCCATGTATTGCCATGGGTGCTCCCAGCTGAAGAGCAGAGGAGTAGCTCCAGCTTCCTGCACTGCCAAATGCTCAGGTTACAGCTGGCTCTACAAACCACCAGCATTTTGTTTCTGCACCACCACCAGCATTTTGTTCCTGCTCCACCACCAGCATTTTGTTCCTGCTCCACCACCAGCATTTTGTTTCTGCACCACCACCAGCATTTTGTTTCTGCAGCAGTTGTGCTGGGGCAGGGCAAAGCCTGTGCTGAATGCCTAGGGATGGTTGTTGTGTGTTAATTAATGCCTCAGCAGTGGTGATACATAAAGGAGAGTTATGCATGTTTAAGGTGATTCATGATGCCTCACTGGGTTTAACTCTAATGGGAAACTTATTTCACTGCCTTTATGGTTAAGGTCCATCCACATCCCCAATCTCTCTCCAGGGAGCCTTCTCTCCATGGCCATCCAGCTCCTGTGAAGAAATATGGACTCCTCCTGTACCCATCTTGGCTGCAAATCTGCAATTAGGAGGATGGTCCATTTACTTCTTTGTGATGCCAAGGTGCTGCTAACTCCTGGCTCCACCAGGCTGGTTCCTCCAGCCAACAAGCCCTTCCCTGCCTGCCCTGCTGCAACCCCACACAGAACAAAACCTCCACTGTTACAGAAAGCAAAGTTGACTTTGCAGCTCTTTTATGCTTCTTCCCCTTCTTGGAACCATTTGACACACAGAAGGGACAGATCTGTGCCTGGCTTTTGGCCAGAGGAACAGTCCCCTCCTCCCAGCACAGCCAGTGCTGCCCTGCTCCCCTTCCCCTGAGCTTTGATTCCCTCATGCCCCCAAGGCACAGCCATTTTTACATGGGACCCTCAGGGCTAGCTTCTCTTTAGGTGACTTTATGTGATTAAATTCCTGCTGAGGTGGGAGGGATAGAAGGGTGACACCACAAGCTGTTTAAATTCCCTTTTCTGTCTTCTTTTCCCCCACTTCCTTTTATTGTTTCTTGGCTTATGCTAAGCCTCAAGGAGCTTCTGTCTAGTAACCCTCACCATCTGCTGTGCTGCCAGCAGAGAGGAGCTGTGGCTGGAGCCTTTTTGGTTTTTTTTCCCTTCTTCTTTCTTTTTACCCTCTGCCAGGATCTTGCATGCTCACAGCTCCCTTTGGGCATACTCTGCCTCCACCAATTCAAGGGCCTTTGTGGTCTGGGCTGCTGAATTAACATGCAGAAATATTAGCATCAAACTATTCAGAGCCCAGCAGTATCTTGGTGTGCACAGAAAGAGAGGAGAGCATGGACACAGCTCCTCCTGCAGCGAGGGATCAACCTGAGCACCTGTGTTTAGAGACAGGGAAATGAAGAAGGAAGGGGAAGGAGAAGTGCAAACTCCCCCCTGCACAGCTCCTGGAGCAACCCTGGCCGGATGCAAGACCACTGCAGCATCTGCACTGAGGCAGGAATTAAACTCACCAGTTCAGCAGACTTCCTTGGGAATTACTTTGGGGTTTACTGCAAAAAGTTCTTTCAGTGGCAGCAGCAAGAGCCATGCCTTACAGCAGCGATGAGCTGCACGCCTTGAATCCAACACCAGGGGCAAGGCATGGGGGTGAATTTCTCAAGGCTCTGTGCTTGACTGTGGCATTAGCAGACTCCCTGCCAGGTTTTTCTGAATGAAAGTCTTTGGGTCTCTGGTAAAAGATTCTCATTAACTGAATTTTATAAGGTCTGTGATTTTTCACAGATGTCTCCTGTGTTCCAAGCCAAGACACACACCAGATCTCAGATCAAGCTGAGGTATCACTACCCATAATAAGAGGCAATAAGAGACCCTAAATAAATCACCCAGGGTGGCAGAAGGGGGATCTCCCCTGTACAGCAATTCAGAGATTAAATGACTTGCCCAGAGTCACACAGCAAGCCAAAGCCAAGATTTCACCTCACTTCTCCAGCAAATGCCTTAGCCCTAAGTCCACCCTTTCCTCCTCAGCACAGGGAGAGGAATAATTGCAGAAATCTCAAGTTGAACATCCTTGCAGCTTGGAGAGCAGCCCATGTCCTGGCTGCTCTATCAGGTTGTGTGGAAAGACTCCAAGACATCACTTACATTGACTCAGTATTAAATGGCAATAAGCACCAGGAGAGATTTACTGCCTGGCCATGCCTTCCTGTCTGCCCTGGGATAAGTAATGATGAATTTTTTGCTCATTAGAAGATTTAGGTACTTAGTCCCTCCAGCAGTACTGTGAATCTGCCTGTTCTTGGGAAGATCAAATCCTTATCAATGATGTTTTGGCAGGGAGAGATCACACCTGGTGCTACCTTGCTACCTGGGAGTGATGCTGTGTTTGAAGGCACCACTTGACTTTCACGCTGCCAATGCATCATAGCAGCAACCCACAGGCAGGTCAGGGAGGAGACAGCCAGCAAGCATCTGCTGTTTTCTGGGGAAGGTTGAGTGCTGAAAGAAGTGCCTGACAGTCATGGGTAAAGGCAACAAGAGGCTCTGGCTGAAAACCAGCAGGACATGCAACAAGAAACAATCTTCATCATGGGCCTTCAATAAAGTCATTCACTCTTTCTGCCACCTTTCAGGAGGGGACAAAATGGAGACAATTTTAGGAACCTGGTTTCATGCAGCTCCTTGTTGCCCAAGTCAGGACTTTAAAGCTGTTACCTGACAGAAACCTGTCTTAGCACTCAGGCTCTGGGCTGAACTTCTCCATCCCAGCCTTCAGTTGCAGGGTTTCAAGAGTCTGCCTGCTGCCTGGGGCTGTCATTCAGCAGGCAGAGTTGTCTTATTTCCACAGAAACCCTGCACCTACTGAAGTGGGCTGTTTGATAGAGATTTCAGCAGGGCCAGGCTCTCAAGATGTGTTTGCTCTTCAATTTTTCTTGCCTTTTTTTTTTTTTTTTTTTTTTTTGCCTAAGTATGCTGCAGCTGACTGAAGGAGTGAGACCGATTCGGTTGCTTTCTGAGCTCCAATTTGCTCTTGCCTGCTGTTACCAAAACCACACCAACACTCATCCAGCCTTCTGCAAACATCAGAAATAACCTAAAGAGCTTCCTTTGGCAGGGCTGAGAATAGCAGGAGGCAAAGAATGAAATCACATTAAGGAGGGCCATACCTGCAGCACTTGCTCCTTGTTTGTGCTGTCCCTGTGCGTGCAGACACCGGTGTGAGAAACCTCCTGGTGGCTGAGCCATGTGCTGGAGGGAGGCAGTGGGAGATGTGAGATGAATGATTTCTCTGACAGCTCCTGTGCTCAGATGGGCTCTGTGAATCTCACCTTGCTGTTGCTCTCTCATTAGGAGCAATCACCAGGCTGCTAATACCCCAGGGGAGGGTGGTGGCCTCTGCTCTGGGTGGCCAGGCTCTCCTCCAGCTGGGCTGCTCTCCTCTTGCTCACCTCCCTTGAAATCTACAGCTAGATGCTTTTCATCTGATTTCTTTTTTCCTTTCCTCCACACACATCAAAGGTGTAAAGGGAGAGAAACCTCAAGCTTGGTGCTGCAGGATCTGCTTTTCCATGCTAATTGTCAGGATCTGTGTCCACCCTTTCAAGAGGTGAAATCAGGCTAATGAGCTTGGGGTGCAGGACACATGGTTCTGCACTTGACCCACCTGCTAGAGGAAACATTATAACTAAACATTTAGTCTCTGAGTGTCTCTTCTCTGTCCACTCTTTGAGGGCAGAGTGTCTCCTTGTTCTGTGCTGAGCAAGGACAGAACCAGTGCAGGATGGTGCTTCAGGGTGTGTTTGATTTGAATCCTGTGCCTCTTGTTGCAAGGAGTTCAAACCCACACAGCTACACAACCCTGAATAACGAAGTGGTGCAGGGCAGGGGGGGAGAAAAACAAAAGCAGCCACATTGTATGTTTCAGAGTCATCAAAGAGCACCTCCTTCCAGGCTTTTCCTTCATTTTCCGCCATCCCTCTTTCCTTCCCTCCTCGCTTTCCTTCTTTCTTCCTTTCATTCCTTCCTTCCTTGCCTTTGATGACCTCATTTGGTACCCCAATGCCACCCATCAAAGCTAATGGCTTTGGCAGGTGCTGAATGCCTGTGGGTTGGCACAGAGATGCTTTCCAAGGGAGCAGGAGGGATGTAAGTGCCCAGGCAGCCATCCCAACCCAGGCACACAAGGGACACACTCCTGGTGAGACCCTCCAGCCTTGCTCCTGACCACAGGATGATTTTTTTTCCCCTGTGTGGCATCACAAGGCATCTTTCCCTCCTCTTGCACACACCTGGCTGTATGCACAAAGCACTCCCATTTCCCACTCAGGCAGCAAGTCACCATGAAGCCCTGCATGTATAAATGCTGTGCAAAACAGTGGCTCTGGATGAGGGACTTACCCTGCTCCACACTGTGCACCAGGCTGCAGGAATAACCCCAGCAAAATCCAAGGTTCTACTCCAAGGAGGCAACAGCAGGATGGGTCCCATCAGGGGCCTGTGTGTGGGAAACCAGAGTCAATATTTGTACAGCATTCTGAAGAGGTAAGGCAGGACTGCCTGAATTATTCATTCCAATTAAATTCTTTGCAAATGTTTCCCCTTTTCCTTTCATCTTAATTCATTTGTGAATGAATTTGAATTTCATTTGATGCAATCCTTATCATTGTCCAGATGCTGTTTGGGCACACATTTTCCAAACAGCCTGGGCTGTCTCACAGGCAGCTCTGCCTGACTTGGCTTTTTCCCTCCTGCTGCTCTTGATTATTATTCCAGCTATAAGGCTGCCCATATGTATTCTTTCTGCTTCCTAACTACTCTGAAAGTTTTCCAGAGGCAAAGTGAACAAGCATACTCCTGTCTGATGGGTTGGAGGGGTGGCTTTTTTTTTGGTTTGGGGTTTGGTTTGTTTTTTGTTTTTTTTTTGGTTGGTTGGTTGTTGGGGGGGGGTTGTGGGTTTTGGTTGGTTGGTTGGTTTGTTTTTTTGTGGGTGTTGGTTGGTTGGTTGGTTGGTTTGGGTTTTGTGGGTTTTGGTAGGTTGGTTGGTTGGTTTGGTTTTTGTGGGTTTTGGTTGGTTGGTTGGTTTGGTTTTTGTGGGTTTTGTTTGTTTGTTTTGGGGTTGTGGTTTGGTTTGGGGTTTTTGGGGGTTTGTGTTTTTTTGGTTTTGGTTTTTTTTTTTTGGTGGGAGATCTGAGAATTATTCTGAATAGGGGGAACAAAAAAAATCCATTCCCTCCAGGAGCTGTGAGTAATGAACTGCAAGGGGCCAAAAGGTAGACTAGGCAGAGCAATTCATGAGGGAGGAGGAGGAAGGATGTCTCCTCTCCTTGTCCTCTACTCTTGATTTTCACACGTTCAGCTCTGTAGAAAGTGAAATGATCACCAGGCTCTGGGAAGTGGAAGATCACAGAGCTTCCATGGAACTGTGGATCTGCACTGAAGGTTGTCAGTGGTGCTGCTGAGGCCTGTGGAGCACCAGCAGCAAAGGGAGGGCAGGGCAGGGCAGGACAGGTGAGTCCTCCCTTGCTTAAGCTGCAGAGTCCTTGTTGCAAGGTTTAACCTTCTCCACAAGCACCAGAGGGCTGATCTAACAGAGGCTGAGTGGTGCTGGCTGGACTTCACCCTGTAGGCACCCTGAAGCTTTGATGGCAATGTTGCTGTCTGCAATGAGGGCAGGGTTTTGCTTGGCCTTAATGATGGCAGTGTGACCAAGCACTTGTTTGGGACTGGAGAACTTTTAACTGCTGACTTGTGCCTGTTCTTAGTTTCCTCTTTCAGCAGCAGGAAATGATGATCCATTGACTCCAGTGGAGCACTGCTGGTTTACACCTGCTGAGCATCCAGCCTAAGGTGTTTCACCGACTGCTTCATGGAAAGCAAAGTGAAAAATGAAGTGGCTGCTTCCAGTGCAGATCACCAGAAGGTGTTCTTCCTGGTGGAGCACCCTTGCAGCACCTTAGAGCAGCTTCTCCTCTCCTGCACAGTCCCAGGCACTGACAGTATTTTGCATCATGTGATGGCTTTTTAAAATGTATTCAGCTTTTGCCTTCTATTCTCTTGGATCATTAGCCAGCATCCTGTTATGCAATGTGAGCAGCAAAGCTTGGTGCAGGAGCTCACAATGTGATACCATTTCTCAAGCAGAGCGTGCAGGAGGGAAGAAATTAATTTCTCCAAGCTGGAGCATGGTTACTGACATGCTTGTTTTAAAGGCTGGAAACCTTCAGGCTGAGCAGTGAACTGGGAACATTGGGGAATTGTTTAACCTATCCATTTCCAGGAGGAAAGAGCTATTTTCTTTCAGGACACAATGGCACTGGTGAATGAAATCTTCCTGTGCTCTCCTAGGTTTCCCTTTTGTTTGTTTCTCAGGGAAAAGCAGATCTCCATCCTTAGACTCTCTGATGTTCTCCTCCAGAGCAATAATTTAATTAATTGAATAACAATGTAATGAACAGGAAGGCTGCAGAGGGACTTTTCAGGAGGGTTTCTAGAGACAGGACAAGGAGGAATGGATTGAAGCTGAGGAAGAGCAGGGTTAGACTGGATCTGAGGAAGAAGTTCTTCAGTAGGAGGGTGGTGAGACTCTGGAATAGGCTGCCCAGGGAGGTGTTGAAGGCCAGGCTGGATGAGGCCCTGAGCAGCTGAGCCTAGTTGAGAGGTGTCCCTGCCCATGGTTGGAGGAGATGAGCTCTGGGGTCCCATCCAACCTGAGCCACTCTATCGTTCTGTGAATGCCTCTAACACAGCTGCACTGTCCCTGGGCAGAGTGCAAAGTGGGGATCAGAGTAGCCATGGATTCATCAGACAGGACAATGCACTGAGCCTGTGTGTGAACTGCCCCAGAGCATCCCCTGCCACATGACAGTGGAGAGATGTGGAGTGCAGTCCCCCAGCCTGCAGGGCACAGCACTGTGTGCACTGAGATGGTTTGCCCCAGGGGAACACGAAAACAGTTGAATGATTTTCTCCTGAACGAACAAAACTGTGACCTTCCTGGGATAAGAGACTGGAAACAGAAGGAAAATGCCGAAGTTTTCTGTTGGAATGCCTGGACCCATTTGTAAAGCCAAAGTTTAGATGCAGAATGGCTCAGGCAGGGGCATTGATGCAGATAAAGTGCTGTGCACCACTTTGAAAAATTACCTCCAGAAATATGGTTCAAATGATGCAAAACCAAGGGATGAGAAATGGTGTTGAGAACTCATTAAAACCTTCACTCCAAGAAGTTTCTTTCAAAAGTGCTGTCTGTGCTGGAAATGGAGGGGGGGTGGGGAAGACCCAGGCTGACCCTGAAAGCAAAATTTCTTTCTTCCTTGGGAATGGAACAGCCAGAGTTCATTTCAGGTACTTCCTTGCACTTTTCTCCTCCCTAAACTGTTATCCACACATAAATAAAGCAAATAAGATGTTTGTCCTTCTTGCCCACCAACCCCTAAAGGTGTGAGAGGACATCAGCTTCCCTGCTCAAGATGTGACCTGCTGTGTGTGTCAGCAGCTGATGGAATTGCTTCTCTGAGGCAAAGAGGAACCCTCCCCATCTGCTTTGCATCTATTAGGTTGACTTAAACACACACAAAAACCCCCAAACCACCAAATTTTTGCAGCAGTGCAGCTGGAAAACCTTTTTTTTTTCCCCTTTTGTTTCTTTCCAGGAGGGATGTCAAGCAGCCAAAAGAATCCAGAGAAATGCCCCAATGTCCTAAGAGCCTCAAAACCTGAGCACAGAATGAATGCCCTGAGCCACCCCAGGGTAGAGGTTCCTCAAGCATTACCTATAAAAGCAGAGACAAGCAAGCAGCTCCCACCCAGGTACCCAGAGCAAAATGCCTGACTCACCTGCATCCAGCCAGGATCAGAACAATCTCCTCTCTCTGCTCCAGGGACAGCAGGGTCATAGAATCACAGAATCAGCCAGGTTGGAAGAGACCTCCAAGATCATCCAGTCCAACCTATCACCCAGCCCTATCCAATCACCCAGACCATGGCACTAAGTACCTCATCCAGGCTTTCCTTGAACATCTCCAGGGATGGTGACTCCACCACCTCCCTGGGCAGCACATTCCAATGGCAAATCTCTCTCTCTGTGAAGAACTTCCTCCTCATACTTGTGTCCCCTCCTTCTGCTGCTGGGTCATAGGGTTTCTGAGGACACCTGAGTCTCCCTGAGTAAGGTGGTCCTGGTGAGTTTGTTTCCTCAGGCAGGCTGGGCTGCAGATCACACAGCAAAGTTACCAGCAGGCAAAGCCTCACTGCTGCCCATGGTTCCACCATGAACACTCTCTAGTAGACCAAAGAGGCTGCTCTGCACCCACCCCACCCTCAAACTCTGTAAGGTTTGCAACATCCTTGAAACTTTCCCCAGAAACCTCATGAAGTTTAATAAGGACAAGTGCAGGATCCTGCATCTGGGGAGAAATAACAACAGGCACCAGGACAGGTTAGAGGCTGCCCTGCTGGAAAGCAGCTCCACAGAGAAAGAGCTTGGAGTGCTGGTGGACAGCATGGTACAACAATGTGCCCTTGTGGCCAAGAGAGCCAATGGGATCCTGGGATGTATCAAGGGAAGTGTCCAGCAGGGCTAGGGAAGTGCTTCTACCTCTACTCTGCCCTGGGCAGACCACCCCTGCAATCCTGTGTCCAGTTTGGGGCTCCCCAGTTCAAGAGAGACAGAGACCTGCTGAAGAGAATCCAAGGGAGAGCCAGGAGGATGCTTAGGGGACTTGAGCATCTCCCCTGTGAAGAGAGACTGAGAGCCCTGGGGCTGTTTAGTCTGGAGAAGGGAAGACTGAGAGGGGATCTGATCAATGTCTATCAATATCTGAGGGGTGGGTGTCAGGAGGAGGGGGCCAGGCTCTTTTGGGTGGTTCACAGTGATAAGCCAAGGAACAATGGGTTCAAACTTGAACATAGAAGATTTCAGCTCAACATGAGGAGAAACTTCTTTCCAGTGATGGTGACAGAGCCCTGGAACAGGCTGCCCAGGGGGGTTGTGGAGTCTCCTTCTCTGGAGACTTTCCAAACCCAGCTGGATGCATTCCTGTGCAGACTACCCTAAGTGATGCTGCTCTGGCAGGGGGGTTGGAGCTGATGATCTCCTGAGGTCCCTTCCAACCTCTGTGAGACTGTGAGACTGTGATACTTTGAAGGCTCTGGAAACCCTTTCCTCCTCCTCATCTGTTCTCTTCTCCTTGAGGCACAGAGCCTTTGTGAGTGTGCTTGCAGTGGGCAGCTCTGCCTGCTCTGCACAGCAGCTCCTGCAAAGGGCTCTGTCTCCCTAATGCGCATCTTAGGAATGCAAATTTTTGCAAATGAGAAGCATTCTCTACCATTATGGATAGCGTTTATGGGTTGTTTGTGTGTGTGTGTGGAGATCAGAGGATCTGGCACTGTTACACAGAGGTGACATTATTCCAGCTCAGAACATTCAGAACGACTACAGCAAAACCTCTGCAATCCTGTCAGCCCTGGAGCCTTCCTTTTTCTTTGTGGGCTGCTGCTCCTGTCAGCTGCCTGTGACTGCCACTTGGGGAGAGGACAGGCACAGATTACAGGCACATCCCAAAGGTTTGTCTTTCCCATCCATTTTGCAGCATGTTTCAAAGGGAAACAGAAGATTCCTTTCTCTCTCTCTCTTTTTTTTTCCTCCAATATTCAAACCCAGCTAGACCTTAGGAAGAACCTGCAATGAAAACAGCAGAGCAAGAGTTGCAGATGTACCAAACTTGTTGCCTTTCTTCCTCTCTCCTCCTGCTGCCACTGGGCAAACATTACAAATGGCACAGTTATCAGGTGTCTAAGCAATATGACATTGCTGCTTTCTTCACCTTGTTGCCCAAAGCTATGCTTGATGGGACACATAAGTCAGTGCTAAAAGGAGAAACAATACTGCCTGGGTGTGTTACTCATTTCTCTGAAAAATGGAACTGATTTCTATGACTCTGTATAAAACCCCTAGCAGCAGAGAGTGGCAAGGAAGGCAGGGATTCATCCTGCAGCTTTACAGTAGAGAAGAAACCAGGATGGGAAGAGGAAATGCTGTGCCCAAAGCTGCACTGTACAGGAGTGTCAAAGTGGAGATGGAAGCCAGCAGCTGGTGGTCCTCTCCCTTCACTTGACCAAGATGCTGTTGTCCCATTGAAAGAGGCATTGCTTCCTTAGGGCAGGAAAGCTGCATTTCACTGTGTGCAGCCCTGTGAGAAACACTGATGGAAGTCTCAGTTATTCAGTTTGCAGGGACAAACTCTAAGGGAATGTTTGCAAGTGATTTCCTGAAGCAAGAGTACAAAGCAACAGAGATTTTACAGCAGCACGTTTCCTGCCTGCGTGAAGGGCCTGGGGAGTGGCTTAATGAAGGATGGCATCTTATTTCCAGTCCTTTTACTTGTTTTTTGCCTCTTTACTCATAAATCTCTTCTTTGACATTAAAAAAATAGAAAAAACTTAGGGTGGCAGCCTTAGGTAGGAGAGATTGATGAGCTGATGAGCAGTGCCAACTGCAGGAGGTTCAGCAAGTCACAGTGCAGGGTCCTGCAGCTGGGTCTGGCCAGTCCCAGACACAAATCCAGGACAAGAAGGAATGGTTTGAAGCTGAGGGAGAGCAGGGTTAGACTGGAGCTGAGGAAGAAGTTCTTCAGGAGGAGGGTGGTGAGACTCTGGAACAGGCTGCCCAGGGAGGTGTTGAAAGCCAGGTTGGATGAGACCTTGAGCAGCTGAGTCTAGTTGAGAGGTTCCCTGCTCATGGTGGGGAGGTTGGAGGAGATGATCTCTGAGCTCCCTTCCAACCTGAGCTGTTCTGTGATGAGTAGCAGGAAGAAACTCACTGCAGAAGTTGCATCTCTGCTGACTGAGAAGGGTTTGCAGCTCGTTAAGGCTTTAGGGGCACGATGCTGTTTCCTGTTTGCACGTGCTTTGAGCCTGTGAATATCTTCTTCAGTCTGAGTTTGCAGTAGTCAGGAGGGCTTTTGGCAGGAGCAGGGTTGCTGCCTCAGTGCTGAGGCACACAGGTAGGAGCACACATCCTTGCTCTCACACTGCAAAGGCAGCTTTTCATATTCACCCTGCTGCTAACTCTCCAGTGGCTCCATTTACCCAGAAGCAGCACCACTTCCTCTGCAGGTATTGCCTGGTGAGCATTTAATGGGAGAGATAGGAATCATGAAACCTGGCTTGGAAGCACATGGGAGGATTCAGAGGATTTCTCCATCCCTCAGTAGCCCTTGATGTCCTTCTGCAGGAAAAGAGATAACTGTCACTAAAACCAGCTTGGCTGACAGGAGGTTTGCAGAACCCATTCCAGAGCCAGGTGGAGGTCAGCAGATGAAATCCTGCTGATACCATCAGCAAAATTCCCATTGAGTTCAGAAGCTGTAGGCTTCCTGTCCAGGCCCTGAATGAAAGTCCAACAGAATCCATCAACAATCTGTCACTGGGTTTGATGTTTGTTTGCAAACTTCACTAATTAAATGTTTGCCAAGCCCCTGAAATTCCTGAAAAACATTCCTGTGACTGGAAGTGTACAGCACCTTTGTGCTAGCCATGCCCAATTTACCCTCTCCAATGACTTGCTTCTTTTCCTTAGGAGCTTCTGAACAAGCTTGCTTTAGGGAAAGAGTGGAAGGAAAGTTTGCCAAGAGCCTTATTTCTTTGCTAGACATTCACAGATGGTCAAAGATATAACCTCTGCTAGAAGGAGGCACTGGAACAGCTTTCAGACCCAGAGCCTGTGCAGCCAATCTTCCCAGTTCCTGAGCTTATTAAGTTTTTCAAACCAATTCTCTAATTCCCTTTAATTCCAATAACCTTTGCATGGCTTGTTGACACTTCCATTGAAGCTGCCAGATGCTGTTAGCTGGGATTGCCAGACAGTTTTACAGGTGCAGGTGCTGCTGTTGTTGAGTGGCTTTGTGCAATTAATTCAGCTGCCACAGAGACTTTGGAAGCCTGGTGTGGATCAGATTGTATCAGGCTACTTTAGGGCTGATGGAGAAGCCTCCCCAGCCAAAGGTGATCCCTAGATGGCCCACACAGGCATTAAATCCCAGCCCACTTCCAGGCACTTGGGCTGCTCTTTTTCTTCCTCAGGCACAGTGGTCAGAACAACCAGGGTGAGGGAAAGAGATGCTCCAAGGGCTGGAGAAAAGAGTTTCCTTTCCTAGCCAGAGGCTGTGATGATCCTGGCCATGGGCAGTAAAGTCCTGCCTTACTTGCAGGGTTGCTTGAAGCTTAAAACAAGTCACCATTAAGCACTTTGGTCTGCATTAATCTCACCTAACATGAAACCTCTGCAGAATCCCACTCTAAGAAAGGCCAAGGTGCCACCAGATACACCTTCATGGGGAGCCAGGCTACAGCAGCTCAGCACCTACCTTGTGCCAAGCACCCCAAACCTCTCTGCAGCAAACCTTCAGAGCAGGTTTGATGCTCCTCAAGTTTCTGCCACTTTGCAAGCCCAGACCCATTCTTTAGCTCTGCCAAACCCTGCCAGCCCAGCTGCCTGCACCCACAAATGTGCTGCTCACCAGGAGTTTTAAATGGAGATTACTGACTGAATGCTTTTTCACCCTGATAAATTCCCAGATGGAGAGATGAGGGAAAACAGCATCAATGAGCCCTGAAGATCAGCACAGCCCTTCCCACCATGGGACATCACTGGCTAAAGGCTAAGTTATTATTATTATCATCACTATCTCTTGAGTTAAGCCTTGCTCCACTTTTAAGAGCCTGAGATAATTAGGAGGGGAAGAGAAATAAATGGAATGGAAAAGAGAGACCCTGGGTTGTGAGTGAACACCCAGCTGGAACAGGCAAGGTGTCTCCCAAGGTTGCATCACTGACCTTGAATGACTCTTGGCTGCTCATGGTGGCAGTGACTCATCCTCCCCGTGGGCAGATGCACAGAGCCTTAGCAAAAATACCTTCTGCTCCCTGCAGCTCCCTGCATCCCTCAAGGGCAGGGTCCCCACAGAGACCCCTGCATGCCAGGCACCAGCAGGCACCAGAGCTGGCAGTACAGATCCCCTGCCACCTCAAGCTCCTTGCTTCAGGCAGCTTTAGGATCATAGAACCATAGAATCAGTCAGGGTTGGAAGGGACCACAAGGATCAGCCAGTTCCAACCCCCCTGCCATGGGCAGGGACACCTCACACTACATCAGGCTGGCCAGAGCCTCATCCAGCCTGGCTGCAAACACCTCCAGGGATGGGGCCTCAACCACCTCCCTGGACAACCCATTCCAGGCTCTCACCACTCTCATGGGGAAGAACTTCTTCCTCAGATCCAGCCTGAATCTCCCCACTTCCAGCTTTGTTCCATTCCCCCCAGTCCTATCACTACCTGATAGCCTAAAAAGTCCCTCCCCAGCTTTCTTGTAGGCTCCCTTCCACTCCTGGCATTAACTGCAAGGGAATTTCTTCTGCTTTCATATACTGCTGCCCAACACCATCAGCACTCCAGATCTGAACAGTTTCCAGAATCAAGAAGAGACAGGAGTCTCATGGTCATGGTGAGAGAGCACTTCCAAAGAGGCTTCTTGCATTGTCCTAGCCCACAGAATTCTGCTGCTCTCTTTGCAGCAAGGGGCAGCTGGGGCTTAGCTCTCAGCACACTGCTGTTATCCCTCTGCATGCAACATGAATGAGAACTACAACAGCCTGGGGAGCAAGTCTGGAGTGGGGCGGACAAGAAGGGGTCCCTGGAAGATTGTGGACTCCCTAAGGACATCAGTAGCATCCTTGGTTTGTCTCAGCAGACCACGCTTAAGCCTGAGCTCAGCACCAGTTCACCCTGTAACCCTGGATTAAAGATTTCCCTCTGCCTCCACTTCTGCCACTTGATGATCACAGAAACATTCAGGTTGGAAAAGCCCCTCAGGATCACCAAGTCCAACCCAGAGCCCTACTCTACACAGTTCACCCCTAAACCATATCCCCAAATACCACATCCAAACCACCTTTAAACACATCCAGGGTTGGTGACTCAACCACCTCCCTGGGCAGCACATTCCAATTCCTGCCCACTCCTACTGGGAACAAATGTTTCCTAATACCCAGTCTAAACCTACCCAGTCGTAGCTTGGGGCCATTCTCTCTTGTTCTATCACTAATTACCTGTGAGAAAAGACCAGCACCAGCGTCTCCACAGCATCCTTTCAGGCAGTTGTAGAGAGCAATGAGGTCTCCCCTCAGCCTCCTCTTTTCCACACTAAACAGCTGGGGATGTTCCAGGTCCCCCTCATCAGGTCCCATCCAGCATTTTTATATTCTTTTCTGAAACCAGTCTCCTCTTGGATTTTGCTCTGGCTGTGAACCTGACCTCAGTGGTCCCAGGTAGGTCCTCACCAAGTGAGAACCTAACTCCCTCATTGCCTCCAGCAGTCAGTTTCCCCCCATCCCACCCTCCAGGGTGACACTGAGCAGAACTGCCAGGTGGGTGGGTGGGTGCTGGCACCCCTGTGCTGCAGGCAGGGCTGGTTTGTGTGGCTCTCTCCTCCTTTTAATCATTACAGAAGGTTGTGAAACAAAGTGCAGAGCCCTCATTTACCACCTGTGCTTTGCAAAGGCATGTTTAGACAGGCAGGTGACAGAAGGGAGGAGAGTCCCCTCCTCCCCTACCCCTTGAGATTCAGCAGCACAACTTCCCTGCTGACACTGAACCCCCAGTGAAACGCTGGCACACCCTGAGCAGTGGAGCCCTGACACAACATTTAGGCAGGCACAGCACAAGTTAGGCAGCAAACCAGCAAAATCAGCATATTTCCTTTTGTTTCTCTTGCAAACTCTCATGTCAACAGTCTCAGCAGTTGTTCTTTGGAGGGCATTTATCCTGCCTCACTGCTGCATTACAGCTGCTATTTATTCTTCCCCCAGCTTTGTGAGAGGCAAGCAGAACCGGGCAGACAAAGGCATGTGGAATTAACACATCCAAGAGAGCAATTCAGGGAGTGAATATGAAAGCAGAAGAGCACCACATCAGCAGCCTGAAGCTGGAAGGCTTTGGGGTTTGTTGGGTTTGTTGGTTTGTTGTTTTTTTTTTTCATTGAAATAACAGCACAGCTGCCTGCCTGGAGTTCATCCAGTGGCAACAGAGTGGTACTGATGCCATGGTCATCCCGAGATGGTCCAAGCAAACCCAGGGCTCTCTCTGCCTGCCCATGCTGTGAAATTCAGAGCAGATTCACAGATTGCATGGGGTTGAAAGGGACTCTCAAAGGTCATGTTGTCAGCAGGGACACCTCCAACTAGATCAGGCTGCTCAGGGCCACATCATCTGAGATTCAAGGCTGGCTTTATCAGCACTGCTTGCTGGCTGTGTGGCACAGATGGATACAGCTCCTCAGTGAGAGCCCCCAGCTTGCCTTCCCATCACACATCCTGTTAGGCAGGACATCCACCCACCTACTTAAAGTCATCTCCACACCTGTTCAGCCTCCACCACTCACTTCCAGATGAGCACAGCAAAGTCTGGAGGCTCCCCTCCTAGAGATTTCTGTTCTGGGTTTCTGGGACATCCACACACTACAGACTTTACTGGTTCTGTTGGCTGCTGACCCAGTATTCCCAGCTGGGCCAGTCCTGGCCAGTTTGGGATGTTCCTGCTTGGGCAGTCAGAGTTGGTGATTTCTTCCCTGCTCCCAACAAAGCTTTGGTGGCTGCTGCCATACAGCCAAGCACCACATTGCTACTCCTGGTCACAAAAGCATGAGGAGCACCTCACTGGAACCCATCTCCCATGCCAGCTCTTCCCTCATGCTGCAGGACATGATGAAAATAATTCTGAGTTCACTTCAGCCTTTGGATCTGTGATTTTGTAACACTCAGTCATGTTACTCCACACCCTCTCCTCTCTAAAGTGCTCCTCATAAAGAAGCAGTTCCTTCCCTCCAACCATTTTGGACTGCCTGTTTTCCCCTGCTAATGGGTTTTTTGGACACAGGTAGAGAAAACTGCCATCATTTCAATCCCACATCAGGATCACTGGCAGGCTAGACACCAACCAGACACATGAGCTCTTCATGAGCTGCAGCAGTGACAGGATTTGCATGAGCTATTTGTCACTTTAAAGGAAAAAAAACTTGCAAAACACTCCAGGCTTTCAGCCCTCTGCTGACCCCTGAGTGCTCCTCTCTTCTCCTCAGGTCTCTGAGCAAGGTACATTTACTGACAAAGTGCCACTCTCCAGGTGGAGTAAGACCTGGATGAGGAGCAGCTGGCACCAGATCGACTGAGACAAGACAAAGAGCCATTGGTGAGCAGCTGGGACCATGGTAAAATAATGGAAAAAAACCTCAGTTAGCTCCCCCTGTGCTCACAGCATTTCCTCTGCTCAAGGAGATGAATGGTCCTAGGGTCACAGAAGCCTCATCTGCTATGGTAACAACCATGGCCAAAACCAAGTGTTGATTGCTAAGTCAATTTCCACAGGCTCCTTTTGTGCCAGCTCCCTGAAATAAACCACCTCATGCATCCATGGGCAGGAGTACTCACTGAATACAGAATTTGGGCCAGCTGTGCTGTGGGGTGCATCATTATCCTGCCACCCACACCTCAAGAGACCAGGTAGTGGAAGGAAATTAACATCTCCCTACCTGGGTAATTGCTCTCCCTGCAAGTAGCAAGGGTTTAACTCCTTCCCCTGTGGGCAGCAGAGGGTCCAGCTGCCCCAGAGAGCTGGAGGGGCATGTACTGGGCCAGATGCAAGCAACAGAGAGGCAGATCAAGATGCCAAGTGTACCTCTCTGGATGCTACTGAGGCAGTCCAATGGCTTCCTGCCTCTTCTTGTCCAGCCAGCAGCCATTTCTCTATGGCAATGAGAGAAGTTGGTTTGCAGCATCAGAGCCACCTCCAGCCTCAGCCCCTGTGGCCAGACAAAGCACAGGAACTGCCTTTGCAAAACCCAAAATGGGGCAGCTGCAGCAGGCAAGGTGCAAGCAGACCAAGGGGCTGCATGCACGACCCACCTCCCCCAACCCCCTCAAGAGCCAAAGTGTTTAAAACACAAAAGGCAAGCAAGAGGCAAATTTCAGCAAATAACCAAATCCCAGCCAGCAGTGCTGCTAAGGATGGCTTTAACCATCCCAGAAAGGCAACAGCAGCAAAAGCTGTGCATGAACACAAGGGTCTGGAGTCCTGCTCCCTGGGGTGAGGCCTGACAACAAACCCACTTGGAAACTTGGAAACTGCAGCTGATCCAGCATGCAACAGCACAGCAAGTGCTGATCTGTGCAGGCTGGGAAAGCATCTTCTGTCCTGTTCCCTTCAGCTCACATTTCCTGGCACAGGTAATTCATATCCTGACTCCGTGCCCTAGAGCAGCAGCAGCAGCACGAGCAGCAGAAGTGGGAGATGTTATTTATTTGGTTTTATTTAGAATGAACATTTTCTTGCCTGCTTCATGGAATCAAAAGGCTGGAAAGAACCTCAGCATTTCAGCAATTTGCTTTCTCTACTCTCTTCCCCTGTGAAAAGCTCAACTGTGCCAGTGTCACTCTTGATAAATATTTATCCAGCCCCTGCTTGAAGACCTCCAGCTGTGGAATCCCTGCCACCTCCCTAGGAAGCCCTCATCCTTGCCATTAGAAGGTTTTTCATCCCATTTAGTCTGAATGCTCCTTCCTGAAGTTTAAGCCATTACTTTACCCTGGAGAGAAGGAAAACTGATTGTCTTCCCTTCCAGGGCAACCTTGATGAGCCTCTCATGCTAAGTAGAAGCTCAGGGAGGCACAGCAAAGGCTGAAGCCCTGAAGATGTTTCTGTCCCTTTTGGCATTCCCCTTTCTGAAGGTAAGGAAGTGTGAGGAGGTGCCTGCTCCTGCTGCCACAGACATGGTGCTACCATGCAAGTAGGCTTTGTGCCATCTGAACAGATGCAAGGGCACACAGGCAAGAAAAGGCCATCTTGAAACATGAGGCCAAAAAACAGAGCTGGGATTTCAACAGAGACACTCAGGTTATTTCTAATGTCAAAGTTTTACCAGAGATGAGCAGAAATCGAATGTGGGCACATCTTTTAAAACCAAGATAGTTCCTCTCTCCTTTTTTTTTTTTTTTTTTATCTTCCTCCCCTTTCTGCCTTATTCATCCTTTTGAAATCAGAGGTCAGCAAGTTCTCAGCAGCCCCCAGACACCAGAGCTGGAGATGTGGCATGGAGCAGCACCAATATTCCTGCAGCAGGTGGGAAATGCCTGTCTCCAGGGTCACCAAACAGTGGCAAAGCCCTTAAAATGTGACTCACCAGCTGAAAGGAACTGCTTCCAGAGTACCAAAGCACACATGCCTAAAGCTATTGACTCCATGTGCTGTAAGCTCACAAAGCACAGCCAGCCTGGAACCCCTCCCAGGTACAACATTGAGCTCTTCTACCAACATGCCTCAGTGCCCACATCTCTGGCTGCCATCCTCAGGAAGGTGGCAAATGGTCTCTGACTACAATCAAGTCCCTCCATCCTTTCTTGCTCCCAGCCTAATGCCAAGAGCTGTGTGAAGCTAACAAGAACCAAAGAGGCAGCAGGTGGTCCCAGCCAAGTTCATCACATTTTTTGCCCAAAATAATCTTCTGGACAGCTGTGAGGAGGAGAATTTCATCTGGCTGTGAATCAGCACGAGCAGGGGAGATGGGATGTGGAGTCAGGCAGAGAGGCTGTCGTGGATTATTTATGGTCCTTAGTGGATGGACAACTTTCCTAAGTTAATAACCCTGCACTCAGTGCTTTTCTCAGTGCTTCAAGAGCAGCAAAGCACATCTGGTCTCACTTCTCAAGCTGGCAAGGGTTGGATTGCTAGGGAGATAGTGTCCTTGATGCAAAGAGGACTTTTTATCTTGTTTTGCAGTAGATACCAACATATTCAAGAGGCAGCACTGGAGAAAGAGTCCTGTGCAGTTTGTCTCTGCCAGAGGCTGCTATATTATGAAGCTTTGAGGATGCTCCTCTCTGCAGGGCTGTGTGAGAAGGAAATTGCTGTCTGTCTGAGGCTGAGAGAGCTGCAGCTGTGTGTCAGACCAGGACTACAGAGGGCAGAGAGCAACTCTAATTAAAATGCTTTCACATGCTGTCACACACACACACTTTGTGTGTTCCCCCCTAGCACGGAGGTAGTTGCCCACCGTGGGTGTTTTCCTTGCAAGCCTCTTCACAGCCTGAATCACTCCTGGAAAGAATTCTTATTCCTAAACTGCAGGAGGAGATGAAGGATATTGTAAGCTTTAAAAATCACTCCCAAGGGTCACAGCCAAAGTATTAAAGGCCTCCCAGAGGAGGGTTTGGGGGTTGGATGGAGCACCCAGCAATTCTCTGCTGTATTGGGTAAGCTGCTCACACCATGGGTCATTTCTGTGCATTAAACTGATCTGTGTGACATGTTGGGGAGCACATACTGGCACTCCTGACACTTTACACAAAGATAATGGAAAAAGATAATCCCTTCCACAAAGCACTGCAGACTACCACATCATCCTTCTTTTCTCTTCCTTCTTTATGGGTAAATTGAAGGTGAGTGCACTGCTTGTCTCCCACTGCCCTTCCCACTGGCACTCCTACCCCTGGCAGCTCAGTGGTGCTGGACAAAATCAAACAGGAGATATGCAACCCACTTCTGTCAGCCCACATCCTGGTGAGCAAACCTGTCCTGAAGTGAAACCCAGACAAAGAGCACAAAAATCATAGAAGCATAGAATGGCTTAGGTTGGAAGGAACCTTAGAGATCATCTACTCCAACCTCCCTCCCATGGGCAGAGATGTCTCACATCTAGACTCCTGGAATCACAACCTTGGTCTGGAGGGTAGAACGTGGATCCAGCTTCCCTTCCTTCTGCCTTCTAAGTGCTCCAGCATTTGCATTTAGGCAGAGCAGTCCTCATTGCACACAGACACTTTTAAAAAGCATTCCCAAAAAATCCCAGCCCAATGGGCAGGGATGCAGGAGGAGAACAAGGACCCCTATGCAGTGCTCCTGCAGTCCACTGGATCACCCCCACATATCCTTTGTTCCAGCCCCAGGGTAGCTATGCTAAAGGAGAGGGAGGGGAAAGCAGAAGTGCCCTGCTCAGCACCAAGCTGCTCCCACCCAGGCACAGGGACAGCCATGGGAAGAGCTGGGCTGCTTGCCAGCAGGATTCCCCAGGGATGCTGTGAAGCTGGTACCATTTAGGTGGCACAGTCTACAACATCAGCCCAGCCTGGGCTCTGCCCAGCCCCTCTGGATCTGAGGTCTGGGCTGGAGGGAGCTGCAGCTCTCTTCCAAGAGGGTTCTGTGCTGTGTGCTTTGACTGGGAGCTATGATTAAGTCTGAATGTCAAAATGTACTGAGGGCTTGAGGAATAAACTCAAGGGAGATGAATATGGTGAGAGATGCTATTATTGTAAAATACCTTGGGTGATTTATGCACCTTCTGCAGCCCTCCTGCACCCCCTCACTAATGCTCATGCATTTATGGACTTGAGTTTTGGGCTGGCAGTGAGGTGTTTCTGCCTTCAGGAGGAGATAAAGATTCTTGACACTGAACTGAGGCTTATAAGCAACCACAAACCCAGCACTGCAGCTCATGGCCTTCTTCCACACCTCAACAACAAGGAGGTACCCAGCCAAATGATCAGGCCACAGGTTTACAACAGACAGAATGAATTTTTTTTTTTCCTTTCCTCCTCCATGCATAATTAAGTGGAGTGACTCTGCCATGGGATTGTGGAGAACAAAAGGATGAATAACTTCATGGACAGATTAGACAAGTTCCTGGGAGACAGGACCAAGTAGTGGCTTGTTAAGTGGGATGGATGATTGAGATGCAATTTCTGCTTAAGGAAGTCAACAACCTGGGTTTGCTGTAAACTACAGAAGGAAGGAGAAGAGGAGCTGGATGCCTCAGGACCGCTCTGGATGCTCCCCTACCTCCTCCTACTCTAAGTATCTGATAACTGCTGTTGCCCAAGGCAGGAGCTAGGAAGGGAGGAACACTTGGTCTGATTCAGAATGGCTCTGTTTAAGTTCCTACCCCAACCTGGTCATCTACCCCCAGGCAGCTGCATCACAACCCAGTCCTGATTGTCTGGCTCAGCCAAAATGTGTGCCTGAAACCACCGTGAAACCTCCTGGCAGCAGCATCAGTGTGCATCACTATCAGCAAGAGGCTGTTCAGTAGCAGTGAGCATTAACTTAGTGGAGAAAATAAATTACAGGACTCATTTTGGGGGGGAGGGGGATATAAAACCAGTTCATTCTGCAGATATAAACATTATAAAATAAAGCATAGCATAAATCATTAAAAATGGGAACACAGCAGGAGAAGAAAGGAAGGAAGGAGAAAGGAAGGGAGAGGCAATGAATCTGGAAGGACAGATAAGGAGCTGGAAGATGAAAGAGGAAAATAAAATTAGAATCCAGACCTGCAGTGGAAGGAGAGTGCCACAGAAATGCTTATTTGAGGGGCAAGTTCATCAGGTGACTAGAGGCAGGGCAGGAGATTTCATATTGCTTGGAGATTTTTCAGCTTCAGCTGTCAAGGAAGTAAACTCCTGAGTTCTCACAATGCCACCCCCCCTTCCAGAAACATCACCAAGTGGCTACCCTCTAGATGTACAATTTATACCTAACTTCACTTAAATACACACACATACTTTGCTAAATGTATCCACACATCTATATTTACATCTTCAGGGCTCTGGGCAACCTGATCTAATCGAGGATGTCCCTGCTGACTGCAGAGGGGCTTGGGCTAGACGACCTTTGGAGCTCCCTTCCAACCCCAGACCCATTCTGTGAGTTGGGAAAAGAAAATGCTTTTTGTGGCAGTGTCAACCTTATGCTGCTGCCAAGAGGGAAAGCTGCACAGATTTCATCTGCTGCTGTTTCTGAGCTGTGCCAGAGGTGTGTCACCAACAAGATGTCACCCAACAAAGCTTGGGAACGGGACGACTTGGAGTGCAAGCTGAGTGAGAGCAGACCGCAGCACTTGGAAATGAACCTGAAATGAGATGAGTGGGTCAAGAAAAAACCCACCCAGAGCACAACAAATTTCCAATTCAAGGCTCTGTCCCCAGTGGTGGCAGCTGCTTGAGTGGCACAACCACGTAGGGCATGTGCCATGACCCCAGCTCCCTGCACACCACTTCTGCCAGCAGCTGGGCTGGATGTGGGGTGAAAAGAGGAAATTCTTGTGCATGCACACACACTTTGTAAGTGCCTGAGCCATTGCTTTACAGCAGCAAGGTTTTCTCTGACCTTTAGCTATTGCATAGCAGGAAATGGCAGCTCATTATGCAGCTGCAAGAAGTTGGAGTAAATTGGGTTTTTTTTCCACTGGAAAAAAACCAACCAACCAAACAACAAAAAACCTGACAGAACAAAAATAAACCCCTCAAAACAAATAAACAAACAAACAGTCCAAACCTGTCCTGCAGCCAAGATATATTTGAGTTCTCTCCTTGGTTTAAATCCTTCTCTGTGGAGTAATACAGCCCAGTGAAGAAAAACCTTCCCCTCCTTCCTAATTCACTCCACAGCAGAGATGATTAAAACTAACCATTTATCACAGTCCCCTCCACGCAGGGCCAGCTGCTCTGAGCTGCAAGGAGAAGGTGTAGTATCCCTTGGCAAGGAAATTCCAACAAGGACATGGCACACTTTCTTAGGACCAAATCCAATTAAAACGTTGCCATTTTTATCTCCTGATCAGCCAAAGGAAAGCCCAGTGCATCTAACTCCAGAGCACTTCAAAGGGCTGCTTAATTGTGTGAATGTTTTACATGCAGCACAAGAGAGACAGAGCCTCTGCTGCTCTCAATTAACAATCAGCTTCACAAAGTCAGAGCCATGCACACCAGCGAGGAGTTTGGCCCCAAATGGGGCTTAAGGAAGGGGAAAAAAAAATTGAATTGTTATTTTAATTCTATTTTTTAAAATTACAGAACCAACCGGCCAAAAAAACCAACAAACCAAAAACCCAAACAATAACAAAAAACTCACATCCACACCACAAAAAAACCCAAACAAAACCCCCACCACCAACAAACTAAAACCCCTTAACCCACAAAACACAGCAGCACTGAATTTAAATTCAGCCTTTGCAGAGCATTTAACTATTTCTGGTGATGCTCCTCCAAGTGCTGCTCTATATGATGGACAAATCAAAATGCAAAAGGTCTTATTTTAGCTGCCTCCCCTGGCTGGCCTTGTCCCTAGTGTGGCTGCAACCTCAGCACCCAAGTCTGCAGAGCTGAGAGCTGCTGCTGTTGAGGGTCTGTGTGTTCTGAGGGTCTGTGTGTTCTGAGGGTCTGTGTGTTCTGAGGGTCTGGCCAGCCTGCTGTAGTGTGAGGTGTCCCTGCCCATGGCAGGGGGATTGGAACTGGATGATCCTTGTGGTCCCTTCCAACCCTGACTGATTCTATGATTCTGCCTGAGATTCCCTGGGTCCCCAGTGACAGGAGATTAACCATTTCTGAAAGTCTGAATTCTCCAGGCTTTAGCAGAAACGATCATTCAAATACCACTCAAAATGTGACAGCTGGGTGTTGGAAGGCAGCTTCATCTCCTCCATGTCCTGTGTCACTCTGTGCACCACTTCTGGAATAGTGGCTCTTGGGCTTGTCTCATGGAATTCTAGAACAGCTCAGGTTGGAAGGGATCTCAGAGATCATCTTCTCCAACCTCCCCACCATGCCCAGGGACACCTCTCAACCAGATTCAGCTGCTCAAGGTCTCATCCAGCCTGGCCTGGAACACTCCCAGGCAGGAGGCAGCCACAACCTCCCTGGGCAGCCTTTTCCAGAGTCTACTCTTACTGAAGAACTTCTTCCTCAGATCCACTCTAACCCTGCTCAGCCTCAGCTTCAAACCATTCCCTCTTGTCCTATTGCTAGAAACAAACCAAAACACAGACTGAGAAGAGCCTCCTTCTACTGAATCCAGCACTGAGAGCACCCTGAGTCTGAAAAAGCCAAGGAGATGATGAAGCAAATACTTGTGTGTCCTTTTTTATGTGGAAAAGCGCAGAACTTCAGGATCCCAGCTGGAAAAGACAAATTCTGCTGACTGCTTTCCAGTGAAGTGTAACAGATTCACACTGCTGCAAGAGCCCTCTCTTGGATGGCAAAACCCCCCACGGAGAGCCAATTCTCTGGGTTTTCTCAAACCATTTCCCTGGAACCCAATTACATTTTTATAGAATCCTGGGGATTCCCTCTCTTGTGGATCCTGCAAAGTTTTGTCGTTAAGGCAGTTCCCAGAAGAGCTCTCTGCTGTTAGAGGAAGGAGGAGATCAAGGCAGCGTTGCATCCCCAAAGAGCCTCAAGATGCATGCAGAGCATCTTCACAGGGGCTGCAGCAAGCAACCTGAAGGAGGAGAGCTGATGGCTGCCTATTGCTGGGCTGCACTTCAGAGCACAAAGCCTTGTGCTTCTGCCAGTGGTAATGAGAGTGATTAGCACAGGATGATTAAACTCCCTGGAGGAGTTTTGGGGGGGTTTTGGGGGTGTTTTTGGTTTTGGTTTGGGTTGGGGGTTTTTTGTTTGTTTTGTTGTTGGTTTTGTTTTTTAATAAAAGCTTGGGAGTTGGAATTTTCCTGTTCTGGAATATCTTTTGGGTTATAGGACTAGGGGGAATGGAATGAAGCTGGAAGTGGGGAGATTCAGGCTGGAAGTGAGGAAGAAGTTCTTCTCCATGAGAGTGGTGAGAGCCTGGAATGGGTTGTCCAGGGAGGTGGTTGAGGCCCCATCCCTGGAGGTGTTTGCAGCCAGGCTGGATGAGGCTCTGGCCAGCCTGATGTAGTGTGAGGTGTCCCTGCCCATGGCAGGGGGGTTGGAACTGGCTGATCCTTGTGGTCCCTTCCATCCCTGACTGATTCTATGACTCTATGATACTGTTTGACCTGTGTGGTTTTAACATGGTATAACACTATTAACCCATGAGAGAAGCTGCAGAGGTTGGTGGTGCCAGCAAGTCTTCAGAAAGCCATCTAAAAACTTCCCTTCACCATCCCTTTTTTATCTCCCCCTCTTTATAAGCTTAAAAGCTACAATAAATCAATCCTGGGTTTGTGTCTGTCTTGATCTCAGGATGTTCAAGCACTACCAAGTGCAACTGGCCTCATCTCAGCAAGCTCCAGCTCCTGCAGCCTCAGAAAAGCTTGTTGAGTTAAACTGAGAATGAATGGAAGAGCAGCCCCCAGCCCTCATCCTTCCAGTGAGCACCCTCACAGCTAAGGAAGGGGAAGGGTTTGTAGACCAAATCCTTCTCCAGCATCAGGCTGGCAGCCCCTGCAGGACCCCATAGGGCACTTTGCTCCCACATGGGAGAGTTTCCACCCACACAGCCTCCTTACCTTCTGAAAGAGCTACTTGACAGCCACAGCTACAGAGTCTTTCTGCTATAGGGCTTCAATGCATCCATCTTTCTAATAGCTTCACATGTCACTGCCAGAGCAGCCTAGGTAGCTTCAAGGCCTTTGAAGAATTAGTCGGCACCAAACCCACGGAGCTCAACAGACTCCATGAAAGTTAAATGGGGGCCAAGCTGCATTTATTAAGTGCTGGGGAAATTGATCTGATGTCAGGTAGAGGAAGTTTTCTCCACGGCCCCTCTTTTTGCACAAACAGCTAGAAGAAAGGACCTTCCCATTTCAGGGGTGGTAGATCAGCTTGATCCCCTCAATAGCTGAGTTCTTGCAACAGTGTCCCAAGTGTCACTGATACACACATAGCAGACACCCTGTTTCTCCCCAGCCCAGAGAAATTTCATATCATTGCTCTCCCAGAGTAGCAAATTCACTCTTTTTTCATTTGCAACCTGATCACAATGTTATTCTATGTCACAGAATCCTACAATAGCTTAGGTTGGAAGTGACCTCAGAGATCTCCTACTCCAACCTCCCTGCCGTGGACAGGGGATTCCTCTCAACTAGACTTGGCTGCCCAAAGCCTCATCCAACCCTGTCAGATTAAATCTCTGCCAAATTTCATAGAATCATAGAATTGTTAAGGTTGGAAGGGACCTCAAGGATCAGCCAGTTCCAACCCCCCTGCCATTGGCAGGGACACCTCACACTGGATCAGGTTGCTCACAGCCACATCCAGCCTGGCTGCAAAAACCTCCAGGGATGAGGCTTCCACCACCTCTCTGAGCAACCTGCTCCAATGTCTCACCACCCTCATGGGGAAAAACTTCTTCTTAACATCCAATCTGAATCTACCCACTTCTGGTTTTGCTCCATTCCCCCTGATCCTATTGCTACCTGATATCATAAAAAGTTCCTCTCCAGCTTTTTTGTAGCCCCCCTTAAGATACTGGAAGGCTACAAGAAGGTCTCCTTGGAGCCTTCTCTTTAGGATCAAGTAGACTTTAAAAATAAATGGACAGATAGATAAGTGGGTAGGTAGGTAGACAGGTAGGTAGGTAGATAGACAGACAGGTAGGCTGGTAGACAGGTAGGTAAGTAGATAGGTAGGTAGGTAGGTAGATAAACAGGTTGGTAGGTAGGTAGGTTGGTGGGTAGGCAGATAGGTTGGTAGGTAGGTTGGTAGGTAGATAGATAGAAAGGTAAGTAGGTAGAAAGGTAGGTAGACAGACAGACAGGTAGGTAGGTAGGTAGACAGGTAGGTTAGTAAGTAGACAGGTAGGTGGACAGACAGACAGAGAGGTAGGTAGACAGGTAGACAAATGAAGTTTTCAGTGTCCAAATCCTCTCCTCTATCTTTCATGTTATAATCTGATCTTCTTACCTGCCCTCTGGTAGGGCCCAATAAGCAAAACCTGGCAGGCAGGGTCCAGCAGTCGCTACTGAAGAAAGGGAGAAGTCTGTGCATCGTGCTGCATAAATGCTCTCTCTGTCTTTGAAAGCAAGCAATTTGCTCCCTAAATATTTGTGTGAAGTTTTGCCAGTGTGAAAGTGCTCTCCAGACATCACACTTTCATAATATTGTTGCTGAGAGTTCAGCTTTTCTTCAGTGTCATTCATCAAATCTGTCTCTTTCTACTCTCTCGACTTCCACCGCACAAACTCCTCTCCTAGGAGGCAATTACAGCCCCCCTTTGGTTTTTTTTTAGTTTTTTTTAATATTCTTAAATGTTGTCAAGTGCCTCTGCAAAAACACTTGTCAGGTCTGCTGCAGAAATAATCAGTTTTGCTTCGAGTGCCTTCGCTTGTGATCAATCAGATTAACGAGACCTAACGAAGTGCAGTTTAACTCTTCCCGCTGTGACCGCAGCCTTCGCCGAGCCCCACGGGCTGCACTTTCCAAGCTCTGCCAGCTCTTTCACAGCATCACACAGTATATCACAGTATATCAGACGTTGGGAAGGGACCTCCAGAGATCATCAGCTCCACCCCCCCCCCACCAGAGCAGCATCACTTAGGGTAGTTCACACTGGAATGCATCCAGGTGGGTTTGGAAAGGCTCCAGAGAAGGAGACTCCACAACCCCCCTGGGAAGCCTGCTCCAGGGCTCTGTCACCCTCACTGGAAAGAAGTTTCTTCTCATGTTGAGCTGAAATCTTCTATGTTCTAGTTTGAACCCATTGTTCCTTGTCTTAGAATCATAGACTAGAATCACAGAATCAACCAGGTTGGAAGAGACCTCCAAGATCATCCAGTCCAACCGATCACCCAGCCCTAAGCAATCAACCAGACCATGGCACTAAGTGCCTCATCCATCACTGTGAACCACCGAAAAGAGCCTGGCCCCCTCCACTTGACACCCACCCCTCACATATTCATAGACATTGATCAGATCCCCTCTCAGTCTTCCCTTCTCCAGACTAACCAGCCCCAGGTCTCTCAGTCTCTCTTCTCAGGGCAGATGCTCAAGTCCCCTAATCATCCTTGTGGCTCTCCCTTGGATTCTCTCTGGCAGGTCCCTGTCTCTCTTGAACTGGGGAGCCCAAAACTGAACACAGAATTGCAGGTGTGGTCTGACCAGGGCAGAGTAGAGAGGTAGAACAACTTCCCTAGCCCTGCTGGCCACACCTTTCTTGATACATCCCAGGATCCCATTGACTCCCTTTTTACCCATTAATCCAAAATTAAGTAGGGGAGAAAGTTCTCCATAATACACTTCCTTTATTTCTTTTTTTCTATTCAAAACAGCATGAGGCATGAGCCTGGCAGTCAGCTCTTAGTGCACACCTCTGCCCTTGTTACACAGAAGGGGATCAAGAGCCCCAAGTGCTGAGGAGGAAGTTTGGGTGGTTGAGCTCAGAGTAAATATCTTCCAAACTCCCTTTAATGAGCAACCTTTTTGAAGGCAAATTCTTCTTTACCTATGTTTTACTCCTGTGGTGGCTGCAGGATGCTGGGATTCCATCCAAGGTGTTCTGCCTTGGGGAATCTCCCTCACAGCCCTGGCTGTGGAGGTGAATGCCAGCAACCACAATACAGCTTCACCAGAGCACTGCAGCTATTTCACATGCACACAGGGACTGATGCCCTTCACCACCCCAGGCTGCAGCTGGAAGTGCAACCAAGAGAAGCAACTCTTCCACCTTCAGCACCAGCAGAGTAGTGGGGACCAGAAGGAGCACCCAAACAGAGCAAGATAAGCACCCTAGGTTAGGGGCTTGAGGCACCAGAGAACAAGGAGGCTGCAGAAACATCAACATCCCCCTTCAGCATTTCCTACTTGCTCATCTAGGCAGGTCTCTGGCAGGCTGGGGACTCCCCTTGGGGGAATCCCTCCTTAACCATCCTCAACCACAGGTGACAGCAGCTGCACAGAGCACCAAGGATCCCAGGATGGCCACAGAAACTTCTTCAGCCCAGCAATGAAGGCTAAATTTGACCAGCTCTTTGCCAAGAAAGTGTGTTCACCACTTGAGCACAGTGGCTTGGGTAGTTAATATTCCTTGACCACTGCACAGCTCAATTAACTTCTGCTGCTGATTTCCTGAGCTTATAAGAAACAATAAACCAATCAATACCCAGCCATCAGTTGTTGTTTGTGAGAATGAGCAGCACTTAACCTCCTGAGACAGAATAGAACAGGGAAACAGATCTCAGAGGAGGTACCATGAACACATCACCATGGTGCTGGCCTGGAGAGAGGCCAGTGGAGATAAAGGAGAAATGAAGAGTCAACAGCAAGAGCCTTGCTGGCATGCAAGGGACCAAAGTTTCATCCTATCTACTTCAGAGCATGGAGCTCAGAGGAGGAAGATTCCTGCAAGGAACCTCTCCAGAGAAGCCCTTCCTTTTTACACAAATGAAACCAGGCATTTAGAAGGAGGCAAATGAACAGAACTTGGAGTTCCTTTTTGCCAAACAAGCCACTCCCGTTGAAATTCCTGATGGATTTGTGTTCCCAGGGTCCCAGGGGTTCCCAGTGTCAGCAGGGGAGTGGCTGGGAGAAGAATGCACAAACCAAACCCTAAATCAGGAGGAGCTCAGAAAATGAGCTGGCCAAGGAACAGCACAAGAGAAATGGGGCATATGATGAAAACACATAAATCTGTCCTCCAGCAACCTTGATGTCACAATTTTCAGGCACCTTCTTAGTGGACTGGACCTCAGATTTCCACTTCTTTTTCAAGAAGTAATTCCAATTCATTAAGTGGGTTGAAAACTTCAGCCAAACTCCTCTCCCCACACACAGCCTCACCTGTTCCTGGGGCTCTTGCATCCTGGAGCACCATGCTCACTGGTGCATTCATGGGCAGCTCACCTGCCTCTGCCCACTCTGGCTCTGGAGATGAGCTCCTGGAGGTGCTTAGGTGATTCACAGGTCAATAATTCCTGCTCAGAAATTCTGACTCTATTAACCATCTGACCACTGGCATGTGGAAGAGCAATTCTAAGATGGGGCAGTTCAGATGGTAGATGCAGTTTTGGCAGACGCAGTTTTACCAGATGCAGACTGCAAGCAGATCTCAGCTCGACCTTCCCAAGGTCATGGCCCTGCTATATCTCCTGTGCTCAGGTGGAAAACGCTGCCTGCAGCCACCCCAGACCTAGTTTTGGACTTCCCAATTCAAGAGAGACAGGGACCTGCCAGAGAGAATCCAAGAGAGAGCCATGAGGATGCTTAGGGGACTTGAGCATCTCCCCTGTGAAGAGAGACTGAGATCCTTGGGGCTGTTTAGTCTGGAGAAGGGAAGACTGAGAGGGGATCTGATCAATGTCTATCAATAGCTGAGGGGTGGGTGTCAGGAGGAGGGGGCCAGGCTCTTTTCAGGTGGGCACTAAGAAGACAAGGAACAATGAGTTCAAACTTGAACATAGAAGGTTTCACCCCAGCATGAGGAGAAAATTCTTTACAGCAAGGGTGACAGAGCCCTGGAACAGGCTGCCCAGAGGGATTGGGGAGTTTCCTTCTCTGGAGACTTTCAAAACCCACCTGGATGCATTCCTGTGTGGACTACCCTAAGTGATGCTGCTCTGGCAGGGGGGTTGGATTCAAGCTCTGGAAGTCCCCTCCTGAGGTGGCACTCAGCACTGCCATCCCCTCCACATGAGGTGACAGAGTCCCTTTAAGCACAGGAACCCTCAAGTGCCTGGCTCCAAGCATGACAGCTAGGGTGGGAACAGAGTGACTGCAACTTCATAATGCCCTTGCCCAAAATAAAAGTCAGCAGCTCATCTCAAGCTCACAGAGAAACTTGCACCAGCTGCAGAGTGAACTCTTACAGACACAGGAACCCAGCGAAAAGATTCACCTAGAGAAATCTCACTGCATTAGATAAGCTTCCAAGGCTTTTCCTGTGCTGCTTGTCTCTCACCTGGGCTAATTCCTATTAGTAGTTTAATAACAGTTCAGCCACCAGTGCTGTAACTGGTGCTGTGCTTCCACAACTGCTCTGAGCCCAGGCTGGCCATGAGGAAGCTCCCTGAGAGCAGGAGTTTGAGCAGCTGTTCATTTGACCTATGGATTTATTATCCTTTTTTTTTTTTTTCTAATGTGCAATTGCAAATCTTATCTTCTCTACACATATGGCTCCTGTACAGATCCCCTGAAAGAACCTCCAGGGGCGTAGCATTAGCTGCCAGCAAGCAATGCAAATACTGAAGCTGCTTTATCACCATAACAGAGTCCAAATGCAAAAGCAATATTTGACCCAGAGACGTGTTTCAATTTATTTTAAAAGGCCCCAGATGACTAAAGGCTTCTGTAGGAACATTCAAATAACAAACAGCACCATTTAAATAGCAACTCCTCACCCACAAACCACAGCCAGCAAGGCATGGGGCTCAAAAACTTCATCACAACTTGGGGCAATTTACCATCTTGTCACCTTTTCCCTTTACTAGGAGTCTTCAGATAACCCACACCAGGCAGAAGGCAAAGACAAGGGGAGAAGTCAGGCAGAGGGCTGGAGTGCCTCCCCCACAGGGACAGGTTGGGAGAGTTGGGGTGGTTCAGCCTGGAGAAGAGAAGGCTCCAGGGAGACCTTAGGGTGGGGCTCCAAGAAGGCTGCAGAGGGACTGTTCACAAGGGCTTGCAGGGATGGGACGAGGGGCAATGGCTTTGAGCTGCAAGTAGGGAGATTCAAACTGGAGATTAGGAAGAAATTCTTTAGAGTGAGGGTGGTGAGACTCTGGAACAGGTTGCCCAAGGAGGTTGTGGACACTCCCTCCCTGGGAGTGTTCAAGGCCAGGCTGAATGAGGCCTTGAGCAACCTGGACCAGTGCAAGGTGTCCCTACCCATGGCAGGGGGATGGAACTGGATGATCTTTAAGGTCCCCTCCAACCCAAACCATTCCATGATTCTATGATCCCTGGTTTTCCTGAGCCAGTGAAAGGATGCTCCAGAAAAGTGGGGGCAAGAGGCTTTCAGGAGGTAAAGGTCCTGCTGTGTTGCTTACCCACTTCAATGCAGAAATAGAAATGCTCAAGTAAAGGGAAGTTCCATCCAGGAGCAGAAGGCTGCTCATGTGGTCTTTCCTCAGGAAAGGAAATTATTGCACTGCTTAGGAAAACATGGATCACACTTAGTGCCAGCTGAGGAGCTTCCCAGAGCAGCTTGGAGCAACATGGACTGCAGAAAGCCAGACACATGCAATAGCTGGACCAGCTCAGAAGATACTGAAGAGTTTCCTCTGGGCAGCTACACAAGAAGTCACTTCAACACTTCTTCAGAGAATGTTTTTATTGGGTTTTGAGCTGCAGAGTGAATTCCCAGTAGATGTTTCCTGATCAACTTGTGAGTTCATATACAGGATGATTTGATTGAACCCAGAAACTCAGCTGAAGCTGCTGAGCTTCATCCAATTATGGGGGAAACCAATGTGAAAATCCAAGTACTGCCTGGGCAGCTGAGGCAAAGGTCAGGGTTTACAAAAGAGAAGAACCCTGAGGGAGTTTCCTGCGGTTTTCAGGTTTCTCAATGCTGCTTAGAGAATCCCTGAGCTACTCTTAGAAGTCCACAACACAGAATCATAGAATCAGTCAGGGTTGGAAGGGACCACAAGGATCATCTAGTTCCAACCCCCCTGCCATGGGCAGGGACACCTCCCATCCACTCCTCAACATCCCTGACCACTTCAACATCCTTTCAATAGCTCCTCCTGCCCATCTTGGTTTGCAGGAGACACTGCTGGGTCTTTTGGAGTCTGTGTGCAGTTTGGTTTGTGTGAACCTGCCAGCTCAGTGGGCATCACAAGCTCTGCTGCCTTGTCACTCTTGGCTGCTTTGGACCCAGCTGGGACAAGGGACTTGCCCTCTGTGTGGCTATTAAGAACGAACCATGTATTGATCATGCCCTTTAGACACCCAGGATGAATCAAAGAGGGGGGAGCTGTCCATCTGCAGCTTTGCCAGCACACCACAAGTCCTTATGGAGTGAAACTCTCTTCTTCTGCCACACCTCCTCACTATTTCCCCTCTCCATTTACTTTTATTTCTTCCACATCTGAAGCACAGCACCTTGTCCATGCCCAGTCTCACTCTCTAGGACCTACCTTGCTCCTTGGATCACCTTTCCCAGGCTCTGGGGTTACTGCTGCTCACTTTCCCAGTGCTCCACTTCCTTGCAGCTGTCATTATGTGCACAGGAGAAGTCCATAAACTTCAGAAAGCATCCTCTCCTGCTGAGGGCTCCATGTGGCTTCAGCTGCTGCCTAAGCAAACCTGTTCTCTTCCAGACATCTGTATTTATTGTTCTGAACCACTGAGGGGAATCCAGCCAAATGCAAACCCCTCACAAGTGATTTTCTAAGGCAAGGGAGTTGTCAGCTTTGCTGTTAACATCAGTTTTAATGATCTCAGGTGCAGGCTGAGCTTTCACTCTGCTTTTAGATTGTTTCTGAAGTCCACAAGCAGCCTGCCAGTGGGCTTGACTTTGACAAGTGGCAAGCCTGGGTCATCTAACCAGCAAGTTCTCACTTGGGCATCCTTTCTAGGAGGCATCATGATTATTTCTCATGGGAGAAGTGACGTTGTTGTTATGCTAGCAGCTGGCTGAACTTGGTGCAATCAGAGGAATAACTGAGCACAAGCTTTTAACTCTGGAGGAAAGCAAGAGAAAGAATCCTGCTCTTGTCAGCTTTTTTGGTTTGGTTTTTTTTTTTTTTTTTTTTTCCTGATCTGCAGAAATAAGAAGCAGGCATTCACCAAGGTGGGCACTGCAGAACTCCCATTCCTCATAGCCAAGGTTGCACTGTCATTAGTGATCACTCAGCCTATGGTTTTTTATCATCAGCCATAACAGGTAAGAGGAACCCTATAAAAGCTACAGTAAGCAGGCTGAGAGGTGCTCATGCAAATCACTTTAGAGAGGTTTTCTCTATTTCTCTATCCTGATGCCACAGTGAAAGTTCTGGGAAGGCACAGAAAGATGGCACAGGACTGAAACCAGCCTGTGAAGAAGAGTTAGGGCAGGTACATAGACAGGAGAGGGAAAAGGACTGCACACAGAGGTAGGCAGCAGGGGCAAGGGGCTGCACACAGACATACTGAAAATCCAGAGCTGCTCCAAGGTGTTATAAATACAAATTTGTCTATTTTTAGTAAGGAGCAGGTTCTAAGCAATATATTTCTGCTCTCTCAACATTAAAAGGGTTAAAGTATTAGCTCCCTTTTAAAGGGATCATCTCTGAGATCAGTTAAGAAACAGGGCATGGAGCTGTGCTGTTTGGGTGTGAGTTGTCATCAGAATTAATGCTGAAGGTCAACTTCAATCAAATCACAGAATTGTTAGGGTTGGAAGGAACCTCAAGGATCAGCCAGTTCCAACCCCCCTGCCATGGGCAGTGACACCTCACACTACATCAGACTGCCCAGAGCTACATCCAGCCTGGCCTTAAAAACCTCCAGGGATGAAGCTTCTACCACCTCCCTGGGGAACAAGCTGAACAGCTACAAAACATGGGGTATTTGAGGCCAGGTGCTGCTGGGAACCCCCAGCACCTTACCATATATATAGCTAAAAAAAAAAAAAGGAAAAAAACAAGGTGTGTTCCTGCAAGAATGTGGTTCTTCAGGTGAGGGTTGTTTTGTCTGATTTTGTTTTTTTAATGGATGTTTGTGCATCTTCAGAGGCAGGCAGGTCATACTCTGCATGCTGCAGAGCTGGATTCTGAGCAAAGTGCATGCAAGTGTCAAAACAATTCAACTCAACTGTTCTGCAAACAGTCCCAAAGAGCCTGCTCTGCCTTCCAGCCCCATGCTCCAGCCACCAGACAGATCCATCAATGATACATGAGATAAACACTCCCAAAGGATGATCCAAGGACTGGAGCACTTCTGCTGTGAGGACAGGCTGAGGGAGCTGGGGGTGTTCAGCCTGGAGAAGAGAAGACTCCAAGGGCACCTCAGAGCTGCCTTCCAGCACCTGAAGGGATCCTCCAGGAAGGCTGCAGAGGGACTTTTCATGAGGGTGTCATGAGACAGGACAAGGGGGAATGGTTTGAAGCTGAGGGAGAGCAGGGTTAGACTGGAGCTGAGGAAGAAGTTCTTCAGTAGGAGGGTGGTGAGACTCTGGAATAGGCTGCCCAGGGAGGTTGTGGCTGCCTCCTGCCTGGGGGGTGTTCCAGGCCAGGTTGGATGAAGCCTTGAGCAGCTGAGTCTAGTTGGGTTATGTCCCTGGGCATGGTGGGGAGGTTGGAGCAGATGATCTCTGATGGTCTCTTCCAGTCTGAGCTATTCTATGTAAAGTGTTCATGTGATCTAGTGTGAGGTGTCCCTGCCCATGGCAGGGGGGTTGGAACTAGATGATCCTTGTGGTCCCTTCCAACCCTGACTGATTCTGTGATTCTATGATCTGGGTTGCTCTGGTAGTTCTGAAAACATTGCTCCTCAGGATTGCAGTGTCTGCAGAGGACCCCTTAAAACAATTCTTGATCATTTTGGTCCTTACAGCCTCCTCCTCTTTTGGAGTGGGTTTCAGTCCATCCTACAATTTGACTGTGCTCACCCAGGTGCACTGAAAAATCCTTTAAATACTTTGAGGGATTTCAGAAATCCACATGGTCTGCCTTTACACAACCCAGTATTTATCCCAGCTGTTGGAGGTGACTTGAAAGTCTTCACAAACACAGACAATTATTGCTCTGTTCTTTAAAGCACACTAACCCAGCCTGCCTCTTGTAGCTACTAGAGGATAGCAGAGACCTCAGCCTCTGGAAGGAGCACCTGGAGGTAGCACCAGAGAGGTTGCCTAAGGGAAAACCCAAGAGCCACATAGCAGCTGGAGGTTTATCATCACTCCACCCATTTCATTCTAGAGTACAGATTTACACAAAAGGCAAAAATAAAGAAAGAAATAAAAAGGTAGCATTGCAATTTAAGACAGAAAGTATTTGATTTAGCTGGAAAGAAAACCTCCACTGCTTCCACCCTGCCATTACAGCTCAGGGAAAACATCTGCACTCTATTTTGCCATCTTCTCCTGTTGAGAAGGCAAAAACCTCAGCAGAAAGCTCACACATTCCCTTGGACAAAAACTCACAGAGCTAAACCACTGATGCTTTTGCTTCTGACCTGACCTCGTGGTCATGCTGGCCAGCAGCTACAGGCTGTGCTGCACTGAGCATTCCTGAAGCCCAAAGACTGCTTTTGTTTTCTTTCTCTTGCACTTCCACCCTACTGCAAGCACGGGGCAAACAAACCAACCACCTCTTTTCCACCAAGTGGAGTCCTAATGGGAAATCTTTCTCCTCAGCCTCCTGACCAGATCACTGCCTCATAACTGGAGGGGCAGCAACCCCCCAGACAAGCTACATGCACAGGAGTGAGAGATTTGCTCTTATCATTGTCTTGCTGGATAAAAGGAGAAGAAAAACCTGGACTTTACCTTGCAGCCACAGCAGCAAAGATCTCCATGAGCTCGAGTTCTCCACAAGTACTGCTTCCATCCACCTCCACCTAGCAGGACCAATTAGGCTTAGCTGCTGCACATGGGCACAGCTTAGAGCCACCTGCTAGGAGAGGGAGCCTGCCTGTGTTTTCTCTTATGAAACAGCATCTTGATGGTCAGGCCTTGCCCAAACCAATCCTTTGCTCTAGCCCAGAGGAGCTTGTGACTCCCTGTCCTGAGATTTCTTTCAACTCCAACCTTCCCAACATCTTGCTCATGCCTGTCTTGTTACACATCTCCCTGTTGGACCTTTCCCTCTCAATTCATGTTCCCTACCTTTTAGGTCCTCTTGTTCCCCAACTTGCTCTCCCTCATGCTGGCCCAGCCAACAGAAAAGCACAGCTGACCACATTCAGGTAGTAGAAAACATTCTGAAGTAAATAAAAGTTGGATTAAATGAGTGATTTCTTGCTTAAATTCCTCATGGGAGCAGGGAGTGAGAGCATTGTTGGTGTTGCCTCACTCACAAGAGAAAAAACTCCTGGGTCATGTACATGTGTCTGCTCAGACTTGTGTGCATCAGGGAGAAGACAGAAACCAAAGAACCAACTCTGCTGATCCTTTTACTAGCACTTAAAGATTGGAAAGGCTGTGCACATCTGCATGGAATACCTAAAGCAAGATCTTACTGTGCTGGGCATCTGGAGTGCAGCTGTAATGTACCATAATGGTGCCAAAGGAAAAATGGAACAGATCCAACCAAGGCTCTGCAGTCATATTTTGCAGACTGGAAGTTATTCCCTCAGTGTCCCCTGCTCCCCAGGTTCCTTCCCCACAGGAAGAGGTAGAGAGGTGTCCTCTGTAGCAGCAGTGCTCTCCCATGAGACAGCTGTGGCTCTTCTGGGTTACAAATCAGGTAGGCACTACCTGCTTATCTAAGGTTTTCCCAGGAAATCTCAAGGAAAGACTAAAACCGAACCTAAAGCCAAATGATTGATGTCAACCCTGAACTGAAGGTGCTGAGCAAAGCACAAGGCCAGCAGGACCCCATCTCACACTGCTGGAGAGGATGGGGGTTGGTATCCTGAGTCTGCTGAAGTTATGGGTAGGAAGTTCCTGGTGACTCCAGAATTTCACTTTCCAGGCTTTGCTGGGAGTTTCATGCTGGCAAGCTGGGCTGCTGCTCCTGGTGCTGTGCCACACAGAACTTCTGCTTGAGGGAAAAGTCCCTACACTGCTCTGCAAGGGGGCACAGGTGGGATATAATAGGCTTCTTCCTGGCTTGGGGCAGGACTTTGGATAGTCAGATACCTCTTGGAACAGCAAATGTCATCATTTAATGAAAAACAAAACAAACCAGAACAGAACAGCAACAGCAAATGTATGCTGGCAAGCAGTAGCTCTGAAAGTGCCTAGGTGGTAATAGAGGGCAGCAAATGAGTTGTAAGCAATGCCAGTGTGAGAAACAAAGGTGATTGCAGCTGTGCAAACTACTCCTCTCCATCCTGAAGAGCACAGAGTCAGCTGCTTCTCCCCTGGCAGATGCAGGTACAAACCCTCTGGGAACAGGGAGATCACTCAGAAGAGACTCTTTAGAAAGGCAGCAAGAGAAATCAGCAGCTCCTCTGGCTGAGGGAAAGAGATGTTCTGAAGTCAGGAAAATCAAGCTGAATAGACACAGGAGTGGCAGAACACCCAGCAAAAGAGCATGCAGCAAATCCCTCCCTTCGCCATCTTTCCTACTCTGGTTGTTGACAGCATTGGCTGAATCCAAACTGCTGGGCTTTGGGCAAAGCTCTTTGGGTTGCAGAAGGTCAATGAGAACTTTGACCTGCTGCCTTTGGTGCAAAACAGTATTTTGTTGAAGAGGAGTCCTATGGATTGCAGGAAGTTCTTGCTCACAGCCCCTGAAGGCTGCTTAGGTGGGACAGGAGAACCCCTAGGAAGGGGAAAACAGATGAGCCCCACCACACAGGGAAGTTTCCCTGTCCAAAGCAGGAATTGAGGTGCTTGTGGACAGCCACATAGAAATAAAATCCTGGAGTGGGGGAACAGAATGTGGACAAACAGATGTAGTATGGTGAAGAGGGGCACAAGCTCCCCCAAAGCTGTGCCCCTGCAGCCCTCCATGGCCATTTGCAGTGCTGGCACAGGGCTGCCCATAACTACCACATCCCTCTCATTCATCATCCCTTCTGGGTGACTTGGACTCACTGTGGAGAGCAATCAACCTGTTCAGAGCCATTCACAGCAGCCAGCACCAGCAGAAGAGGTCCACGCAGTACCCTTTGACCGAGGCAAGCAGCAAGCAAAGCAAAGAGACAAATCCTCAATGGAGAGAGTTAGAGGAAGTTCCTCTGTCTTCTGGTGTGACAAAAGCAAGCACCTGGCTGCACTCACACAAGGCAGAATTTCCTGAGTTTTTATGAAAGGCTCAGACAAGAAATCTGCAGTGTATGGGTAGTGGATGCTACGAGGGCAAATAGGAACCTCCTGCCTTCCCAACACATGAACAGGCAAAGCTAGAACAGCCACTCTGTGCTTTTGGAAGGACAGACAGAGGGTTGAAACGTATCTCAAATGAATTCAGATGGCCAAACTAATTCATTGTACTATGTTAGGCCAATTAATTGTAGGACTAAAGAGTGAGATTTCAGCTCAATTTTTCCTGCTGTGCTCCACAAATCCTCTTCTTTAAATCCAGGGGGCAGTTAGAATTAGGTTTTTCTATTTTCTGTTCCTAGTTATATTTGGGTTGGGGGCACTTTTCCCTTCATGTGAATCATGCTGCCTATGAAAACACTGCTGCAAAGAGCACAGAAGTAGTGCTCTGGTCATTTAGTTGTGCCCAGTGGAGGAAAAGGTTTGTCCTCTTCTCTGGCTCCCCTTTTAGCTTCCAGATATGGGCAGAAGATTCACTTGAGAAGTGCAGCAGCTCTTTGAAATAAACCTTACTTGTCTTTGCCTGTGTTTGCAGTTTAAAGTGGACCTTCAGGGGCACTAAATGAAATATTTACCAAAGTGCTTACAAATGTTTTTCGTTTGCATAAGTCAATGAATTTTATCTTTAATGCTGTTGGAAGGATTGCTGCAAGTTTGGGGTTGGGTTTGGGTTGGGGTTTTGTTTTGTTTTGTTTTGTTTTTGCAATGAGAAAATAACATTTTGGCAATACCAATTTTTGACAGAGTTCCAAAAAACTTGGCTGTTCTGGGCAGAACAATTAGCATCAGACAAATACTCAGAGCAGTTCTGACAGTCTCTCATTATTGATAAACATCAGAATCTCAGCTTTTAGGACCTTTTCCAATAATTAAGAAGCTCTAGCATTCAACCCTGCCTTGTTAAAGCTCAGGCCCACCTTCTGATGCAGAGGGCAAAACAAATCCCTGAGAGAAACCTGTTGCAGCAGAAGGGGAGAGGGAAAAGGAAAGAGTGAACACATTTAGAGGCTGGAATATCCACAACAAAGCCAAACTCTCAACTGGTATAAATTGCTGTCCATCTCCAAAGGCAGTAGAGCATCATCATGTCCCAGCAGCTGAGGGGTTGCCCACAGAGCCATGCTTATGGCCACAGAGCAGAACACTGGATTCCCTGCTTTGCACACAGCATTCCTTCTCTGGCAGCTCCTCCACCTGCTGTGGTGTTACAGCAGCTCAGTTTGCTGGGGCACTGCCAGAAAGGATGCCAGCTTCTCTGTTTGGAAGAGCAAACACCTTCCAGCTGACCCTTGAAGCCGTGCTGAGGTGTCCTCCATGGACAGAAGCCCTTTAGGAAAGTCTCTTGCCAGCCTTTGGCTGAAAGGGTGGTGCAGACTCTCTGATCCAGCTCTGGCCAACAGCTTTTGGCCCCAAACCATGTGCTCATTTGAATGTGAGCCTTGCAGGGAGACCTTACACACTGTCCAAGTGGTGTCCTTTGCTGTGGGAGTTTATGGTGGTGATAGCACCACAAATGCTTTTTTTTTTTCCCCCTCCCCAGCAGGGTTTATTACACATTATTGTCAGACTCCCTGCCTTAGCCTTCTGAAAGGAAAAGGTGCTTTAGAGCACAACAGCAGCCTGGCAGGCATTAGGGATGCTGGAATAATCTTTCTAATTGATCTTGGAAGAGGTGGGCAGTGATTTCCTTTGAGTGGTTTTCATTAACCCAGCTCTTTGTTATTGCCTGGGTGTGGGTTAGGACTGCAGCAGGTCTCACATGAGTGTACCCTCAGTTCAAACACAGTTCAAACACAATATAATCTGCTTCACTAGACAGGTGGAAGGATGCAGTTTTCAGTGGCATTTTTATTAAGTACTGGCAAACCTTCACGCATGTTAATGCTTGATAAAAATAAAGCTGACCCAGAGGCAAAGCACTGTGGTGAGCTAAGGAATGTCTCAGGTGAAGCCAAACATATCCAGTACCAACCATCACTGCACCATCAGTTCACAAGCAGAGGGCTGTGGGAGGGCAGCCTGGACTCCTCAACGTGTTGCATTTCACAGAATCACAGAATGTTAGGGGCTGGAAGGGACCTCGAGATGTCATCCAGTCCAACCCCCCTGCCAGAGCAGCATCACCTATACCAGGTCACACAGGAACTCATCCAGGCAGGTCTTGAATACCTCCAGAGAGGGAGACTCCATAACCCGCCCTGGGCAGCCTGTTCCAGTGTTCTGTCACCCTCACAGGGAAATAATTCTTCCTCCTGTTTCCATGGAACTTCCTATGCTTCAGCTTCCACCCATTGCCCCTTGTCCTGTCATTGGGCATCACAGAGGCAGAGCCTGGCTCCATCCTCTTGGCACTCACCCTTTACATCTTTATAAACATGAATGAGGTCACCCCTTAGTCTCCTCTTCCTCAAGCTGAAGAGCCCCAGCTCCCTCAGTGGATTTTGACCATCCACTGTTTTTTTAAGTGATTTTTTTCACCTCAGGAAGATTATCTAAAAACAAACAAACAAACAAACAAACAAAAAAAAAACCCAAACCACAACCCTATGTAACATTGGAGGTAGGACATTTGCAAGTGGATTTCATCCTGTACTGTTGTGGAATCTACTCTGTGGGGAACACATTGACAGTTGTCACTTCCTGCACCAAAGCGTTTACAAGCTCATCCAGAAGACTGGAAAATGAGATGTTCTTATGGCCTGCACGCTGCAACAGTCACAGCTGTGGGCTGGCAATTGCAATTGCTTCCTATCTGATGCACTGCTTCTCTTTACTCACTTCTAATGACATATGTAACCTGTAGCAAAAGGAGCTTAGGGCACTGCTTGGTTAAGCAAGCAAATTATTGTAGCTGTGTCCTTGAACAAAAGAAGTGGAAACCAGGAGCAGTCACCTGACTTTAAATAGATGTAAGCTGGCTCTGCCCCCAAAACAGACATTCCTGTCCTGCACTGCTTTGTCCTGTCCCATCACTTCATTTCTCAGTACAGTACGTTAGAGGTTGGAAGGGACCTCAAGAGGTCATCCAGTCCAACCCCCCCTGCCAGAGCAGGGTCACCCAGGGTAGTCCACACAGAATGCATCCAGGTGGGTTTTGAAAGTCTCCAGAGAAGGAGACTCTACAACCTCCCTGGGCAGCCTGTTCCAGTGCTCTGTCACCCTCACTGGAAAGTGAAAGGATTTGGTTAGCTCAGGAAGGAGCTAGGCAGTGCTGAGCCTCAAATCTTGCTGATCCCTACCCATCCTGGCCAGCAAAAAAGTATCACAGTCTCACAGTATATCAGAGGTTGGAAGAGACCTCCAGGAATCATCAGCTCCAACCCCCCTGCCAGAGCAGCATCACTTAGGGTAGTCTGCACAGGAATGCATCCAGCTGGGGTTGGAAAGTCTCCAGAGAAGGAGACTCCACAACGCCCCTGGGGAGCTTGTTCCAGGGCTCTGTCACCCTCACTGGAAAGAAGTTTCTCCTCATGTTGAGGTGAAACCTTCTATGTTCAAGTTTGAACCCATTGTTCCTTGTCTGATTAGTGCACACCACTGAAAAGAGCCTGGCCCCCTCCTCCTGACACCCACCCCTCAGCTATTGATAGACATTGATCAGATCCCCTCTCAAGTCTTCTCTTCCCCAGACTAAACAGCCCCAGGGCCTTCAGTCTCTCTTTCCCAGGGGAGATGCTCAAGTCCCCTAAGCATCCTCCTGGCTCTCCCTTGGATTCTCTCTAGCAGGTCTCTGTCTCTCTTGAACTGGGGAGCCCCAAACTGGACACAGGATTGCAGGAGTGGTCTGACCAGGACAGAGTAAAGGGGGAGAAGAACCTCCCTAGACCTTCTGGTCAAACTTTTCTTGCTGCACCCCAGGATCCCATTGGGTTTCTTGGCCACAAGGGCACATTGTTTTCCCATGGAGAACTTGCTGTCCACTAGGACTCCAAGGTCTATCTCCATGGAGCTGCTTTCCAGCTCAAGCATCTCTACATCTGCACAGCAAAGCAGAGCAAGGGATCTGATCCAGATTCCAACCAACCTGACAAAACCCAGCAACTGTGGCTTATGGTGATGGTGGCCCTAATGCATCAAGAAAGACATTCTTCCAACTTGGAACAGAATCTTACAGGATCTTCCCCAATTCACTGCAGTGCAGCATTTTCCATGTGTGTAAGCAGAAGGTGTTTCTATATAAGTAGTCTCAGGTTGCCAATTGTCATTGTTATGAATTCAGATCATGATGCTCACTTCAGAGCTCTGGGGAAACCTGGTTTGGTGTGAACAAACACAGCTCCCCCAGGTTAGCATGGCTGGGGATGATTTCATTGGGGATGTGCAATTCCACAGCAGCTGGCATGTAGAATCATGGAATGGGTTGGGTTGGAAGGGACCTTGAAGATCATCTAGTTCCAACTCCCCTGTGCCATGGGCAGGGACCAGCCCAGGTTGCTCAAGGCCTCATCCAACCTGGCCTTGAACACCTCCAGGGAGGGGGCATCCATAACTTCCCTGGGCAACCTGTTCCAGTGTCTCACCATCCTCACTGTCAAGAATTTCTTCCTAATCTCCAGTCTAAATCTCCCCTTTTCCAGCTCAAACCCACTGCCCCTCATCCTATCAATGCAAGCCCTTGTGAAAAGATGTGGCCTGCAGGGTGGCACAGGGCAAGGAGAGGATGGGGCAGGATGTGGCTCATCATTCACAGCACTCACTTGCAACCACAGACACCTAGGGATAAAAAAATCCATGGATTTCACAGTGTTACCCCACTCAATACGTTCAGGCCTGAAGCTGGATGACCATACCAGTAGTTTGACTTACAAGAGCAGACTGAGTTGGAGAGCAGTTCAGGGATGCTCTTTCAGGCAGTTGTTTTTGCTACATTACCTCATTGCCATTTTTCTTCCCTATCAGACTGTGCTGTTCTGACCCTCTCATATAGAGTCATTTCAGGTCTGAGAGGTATAACAGTGGAACTGGAGAAAGGGAGGTATTTTTACATCCACTGCAGGATGACATGAGTAAGCATGGATGTTTACAGTAAGGCTAAAGAATGGTACAAGCAGGAATCATGAAAACAAAACCCATGTTGTTACACATTTCCCTTCCCTGAGCTTACCACCAGATCCAAATCATTCAGGCAGGAAGAGCTGAGAGCTAGGATGGAGCTGAATTTAACTCCACCACGCTGCCAGACACAGCTGCTTCTGGCTGTGGCAGAGAGTGTGAGGGTCCCAGATGGGATCCATCAAACAAGGACCCTCTGGGGAAGGTGATGGAGCACCATGGGGTTTTTTTCCTCCTGTATTGACATTAAGCCAACATTTGCCATTTGACTTCAACCTGCAGAAGACAGAGTTGTTGCATGAGAGAGTCACTGGAGCACAAAACACTACCTGCCTCCACATGCTTAAGTTCATATCTTTGTGAACACAACCAATTTTTGTACCCTTGGTGATAGATCTGGTGAAGTCACTCCTCACATCCACTTGCTCACCCATTTTCTTTCTTTCTTTTACTATCTTTCTCTCTTTCTTTTACTTTCTTTCTCTCTTTCTTTTTCTTTCTTTCTCTCTCTTTCTTCCTTTCTTCCTTTCTCTTTCTTCCTTTCCTTTCTTTCTTCCTTTCCTTTCTTTTTTCCTTCCTTTCTTCCTTTCTTTTTTCCTTTCTTTCTTCCTTCCTTTCTCTCTTCCTTTCTTTCTTCCTTCCTTTCTTCCTTGCTCTTTATTCCTTTCTTTTCTTCCTTCCTTCCTTTCTTCCTTCCTTTTTTCCTTCCTTTTTTCCTTCCTTTCTTCCTTCCTTTTCTTCCTTCCTTTCTTTCTTCCTTTTCTTCCTTCCTTCCTTCCTTCCTTTCTTGCTTTCTTTGCTTTCTTTCTTTCTTTTCTTTCTTTCTTATGGTGTTAACCCTAATCTGCAGAAGTCTGATTTTGAAGGCAGCCACACAAACACACCAATATTTCCACCAAGAAACTGGAAATACCTGGCAGGGCAGGACTGACTGAAGTTCACCTCTCCACTGAGGCCAGCGTGGACCTGGGCCCTGATTTCATCCAAACTCGCTTCCTAGCACAGTGAAGCCAGGAAAAAAAATCCATCCAGGTCTGCATCTGTCATAACATTACTACAAGTAGCAGCCTCTGCCCATGACACAGCAGTCCTGGTGCACCTCATTCCTTGCTTCTCTGTCACGTTTTCACTCTGCTGCTTAGCCAGCAGTGCCTTACACTGCTGCAAGCAGGGGATGTGGGCTGTGCTAGTGCTTTTGCTGCATCCCTGCTGCAGGGATGTTGTATTGCTTCTTCCCCACAGTGCCAGCAAGGATCAGGGATTCTAGTGCCTGAAGGTATTTCCACAATGACATCAAGGGGACGTGCAAGAGCAAAAGCAGCTCAGTTCCATTCGTGTTAGTCAGGAACTGCTTGAAACACAGCTAAAGGACTATGCAAACAAACTGGAGCTCCAGGTCAGAAGAGCTCCCAGTGCAATAAATAAGTTTGGAAAACATTTCTTCCTGTTCATTAGGAAAAGCAAGTGTTAAGCAAGCACTCTGTCTGTTCACTGCCATTCCAACACAATGTATGGCACCACTTGTCTGAGGAAATTAATTGCAGGGCTTTCTGATAAGGCTTCCTTTTACTAGTGGTAAAGTGGCTCCATACACCCAACAGGGCTTTGTTGAGATGGAAACATATTGTAGCACTAATGAAGCATGAGTTCAGCCTAATTAACAGGATGGCAACAGCAATCACCCAGCCTTTTCAGTCACTTCCATACGTTCTGTCAGGGTAACAAAGTTGTGTTCGAGGCTGCCGGAACCCTCTGGCTTTGCTCCCTCTTTGCACGCCTGCTAATCCTGCTGCTTTGTTCCAGTGGGCTGGGATCCAGCCCAACCCTAAGCCTGTGTAATCACAGATGATGAGGCAGGGCCCCTGGGCAATGGCACTGCTCACCCACTCCTCACATTTAGCCTTGAGCACCGGAGCTGAGCCCCTGAGATCAGTAGGGCTGCTCCCAATTCCCTGCTCAGCACACCCCAAAGTGCTTCCCTGTTGTAAGAGGAAGAGTCACACGCAGGATTTATCTGCCTGAATGACCTATTTCACCCGTGTTGGAAAACAACAGCCTTTTCATTACCTGCTTCACAGCTCACCTGGATGAATGGGAAAAGCTCCTGAGCTCCAGCTGCTCTCCTATTTGGGTTTGTGAGCTGAGCCTTTGAAGGGCAGCCCAGGATACACCACCCTGGGGAGTTATTTATGTCTGCTGTGGCCGTGATGGAGGAGATGTCCAGACAGAAACTAAGTTTGTTTCATTACTGTCAACGTGTTCCAGGCAATCTTTTCTTTGAAGTGCTGAAAATAAGCCTGCAGATGGGGAGCCACAGATCCTCTGCCTTGGCCTGGCTCCAGCTAGGGTAATCACAAGCTGTCTGGCTGAGTTCCCCTCATGTGGCTTCAAATGGAAAAGTCACTCCCCAGTTTTCCTCCTGAAATACTGCAGTGTAGTGCAGCAGTTGCAGGACAGCAGCTCAGCAGGTCCTGCAATTCAGCTGTGGTCGGAACTGCCTGATTTCCTTCAGTAACCACCACAGCTGCCCTGGAGAAGACTGTCCTGCTTCAGGGAATGGCTCCTGACCCATAAGACATTCCAGATGGCTCAAAATGTAGGTGTGCAGACAGGGCTGGTGGGAGAATTAGCACAGAGATGCCCATGATGCCATACAATGTGGGGGAAGTTCACAGAATGCTGCAGCAGGAGGAGTGTGGCCAGCAGGGCAAGAGAGGGGATTCTGCCTCTTTGCTCTGCTCTGCTGAGACCCTACCTCGAATGCTGTGTCCAGTTCTGGTGTCCCCAGCACAAGGACACAGAGCTGGTGGAGTCCAGAGGAGGCCACAAAGATGATCCAAGAGCTGGAGCACCTCTGCTGTGAGGACAGGCTGAGGGAGCTGGGGGTGTTCAGCCTGGAGAAGAGAAGACTCCAGGGGCACCTCAGAGCTGCCTTCCAACAGCTGAAGGGATCCTACAAGAAAGCTGCAGAGGGACTTTTCAGGAGGGTGTCTAGAGACAGGACAAGGGGGAATGGTTTGAAGCTGAGGAAGAGCAGGGTTAGACTGGAGCTGAGGAAGTTCTTCTCTACAAGGGTGGTGAGACTCTGGAATAGGCTGCCCAGGGAAGTTGTGGCTGCCTCCTGCCTGGGGGTGTTACAGGCCAGGTTGGATGAGTCCTTGAGCAGCTGAGTCTGGTTGAGAGGTGTTCCTGCCCATGGTGGGGAGGTTGGAGTAGATGATCTCTGAGGTCTTTTCCAACCTGAGCCATTCTGATTCTATGATTTCCAGTTCTGAAATAATGCAACCTGACTGTAGAAGGTCACCTTTCCACTTTGTCATAGCTAAAAATGAGTGCAGTGATGTTCTCTGGCGTGGACCTGCTGTCAGTCACCTGGCACATCCCCTCTGCAGCAATTGCTCCAAGATCATTCAAGATCTACACACACCTCAAGCTCAGAGCCTGGCCATCTCCTGCCTTCAGACTGAATTTGTCTTTCTTTAGTTGAAGTAAATCATACACTACAGTTTTCCACAGAGTAACTTTGTAAGCAGCATGAAAAGAGATGAAGGAAGCCATGATCAAAGTCTCTGGGAAGGTTACAGTCACTGAGGGCATCTAACAAGTTGCCAGATTTTGTTCTTCTTCTGAAGTGTTCTTCAGGAGCTACAGTTGCTTCTGATCACATATTTAAGGCAAACAGATGATTACAGCAGAACCTACTCTTGAAGAATTTTCTTCACTCCTGCCACTTACTGCCTCTCTCAAACTGGTAGGACTGGAAAAGCTGACCCAGGGTTACTGGGGAAAACTTGGATAGAACACAATGCAGACAGGAGGGCTGGACAGCTTCACAGGCTGACAATGAGCAGGGAAACCTCTCTGTTAATACATTTCAAGTCTCACTCTGGCTCATTCATTTCAAGACTCACTCTGGAGCTCCTCTCCTATGAGGACAGACTGAAAGAGTTGGGGCTGTTCAGTCTGGAGAAGAGAAGGCTCTGAAGAGACCTTCTTGTGGCCTTCCAGCATCTCAAGGGGGCTACAAGAAAGCTGGGGAGGGACTTTTTAGGGTGTCAGGGAGTGATAGGACTGGGGGGAATGAAAAAAAATAGAAATGGGTAGACTCAGGTTGGATGTTAGGAAAAAGTTTTACACCATGAGGGTGGTGAGACACTGGCACAGGTTGCCCAGGGAGGTGGCAGAAGCCTCATCCCTGGAGGTTTTTGCAGCCAGGCTGGATGTGGCTGTGAGCAACCTGCTGTAGTGTGAGGTATCCCTGCCCATGGCAGGGGGGGTGGGACTGGCTGATCCTTGAGGTCCCTTCCAACCCTAACAATTCTATGATCCTATTTTTGACTACAAGGCTGGCTCAGCACAAGACTGGAGGAGAGGGACGCTTTAGCCATGAAGTGACATCTATCAAGTCCTGTACTGGAGTGGTTTTTGCTTCCACATTGCCATATTGCTTCATCTCACAGCCACAGCAGCACAGTCCTCCTCTGCAGCATTTCTGAACAGTTATATTTGCTCTGCCCTCTTTCTGAAATACAAAGAACTGATTCCTGTAGCCTTGGCACTTTGTATGCTTGAAGGGTCTTGGCAATGTCACCCCAGCTTCCTCCTCATCATAAACTCATGTCTCTCCCTCAGTCTCAGCAGACAAGCCAAATACTGACTAAAAGACCCCAGATTGTCCTCTCAGTCCTCAAAATGTGTGTAGAGGAATTCCTGCAGATTAGTGATACATGGTGATAAAATAATACTTGCAGTGCTGTCCTCTCCTTGCCCTAAACACAGCTCTTCAGCTCCCAGGAGGTCCTTTCCCTTCTATGACTACAATCCACCTAGAAAAGACACAGTTCATTTAGATACAATAATCCTTGTGTGTTACATCTTTTCCGTAGAACAAGATGAAGATCTCATTCTCTGGTTGGTTGGTTTCATCACTTCTATGGCAGAGCAGAAATGCCTGGGGCAAAAGCAAAATGAACACCTCCAAAAATATTACTTCACTTCAAAGGTCAAGAACTTGTGAAGACCAACTCCCTTACAAGAGCTTCAGTTCATACTAACCTTCCAGATAAGGAGCATGACAAAGCTTTGGTCAAGCCTGGCACAAAAGCAGAGCTTGGGAGCTCTCAGGACACTTGCAGAAGCAGGGCCTGATACAACATACATAGAATCAGAGACAGGGTTGGGTTGGAAGGGACCTCCAAGGGTCATTTAGCTCAACCCCCCTGCAGTCAGCATGATCCTGCATGAGATCAAGCTGCTCACAGCCCTGCTGAGCCCCACCTTGAATATCTCCAAGGATGGGGACCTCAACCACCTCTCTGGACAACATCTTTATTTGCAGGTGTCTTCCCCCACAAGTGGCTGATAAAGGAGTGCTGGGGGAGATCCTGAGAGCAGAAGAAACTGATGGGGGAACAGAGTGTACTTACACATGGCAGGGATGGCTCTTCCAAATGGATGGCAAACCTTCTTAGTTGATCTCAGGAAAATACTCAGGCTGGGGAACCTCACTAGGCATTAAAAACCCTGTTCAAGCAGTCTGTGGACCTGGAGCTTAGGGATGTGGTTTGGTGTTGACCCTTCAGTGCCGGGTTGAAGGTTGGGCTGGATGAGCTTGAAGGTCACTTCCACCCAGACATGTGCCGTGATCCTGAGATAAAGTGTGTGCAAGCTCAAGACACAGACAGACAGCTCCAAAATGGCTTTATTATCCCAGAGCACAGAGCACCATCAGCAACAAAGCTGCTGCCTGTCTCTATTTATATTCCAAACAGTGTTGGTTCCTGCAAATCACTGGTCTTGTGTTTGCCTGAATTTACTTCTTTTTTCCTGAAATAAATCATATCCATTACACATAATAGAATGGGACAAGTGCCCATGCACAGGCAGAAGTGTTCCTCTCCCATCTCCACTCCCTGTGCCCTTGTGCCTTCTACTGCAGTGACATTCTCACAGCACCGCTGTCAACTCAGGTCATGGAATTATAGAATGGTTTGGGTTGGAAGGGACTTCCAAAGGTCATCTACTCCATCCTCCCTGTAGTCAGCAGGGACATCCTCCACTAGCTCAGGTAGCCCAGAGCCCTGTCAGATGCAAAAATAACTGCTTTGCTCCACAAATGCTGCCTGTGCAGGTGGAGCTGGCAGGTCTGTGGCTGAGGGAAGAATAAAATGAGCTATGCTGGGGGCCACTGGAGCTCACAGTGTTAGCAGGGAGGGCTGGAGCTGTGAGGAAACAGTGCAATGACTGGCAGCTGAATCTGAGGACAGCCTGAATGCTAGTCCTTATGCCATGGAGTACAGGGGTCCCAGAGGGTGAGGGTGTGTGGGGTGAAATCCTGCCTCTTCAGAAGTTTTTTATATATATATATATGTGTGTGTGTGTGTGTATGTGTGTGTGTATATATAAAATAAAAATAAGAAGTAAAAATAATAAGCAATACTAAAAAAAAATGTAGTAATACTGAAAACACTCTTGGAAAACTATTGGAAGTAGGAATGGGAAAGGTTAATCAGCTGATGTTAATCCATGAGTTAATCAATACTCTGCAGCTCTCCAGTCCTTCTTTTGTCCAAGCCAGGACAGGCAACCCCAGACCCCCAATGCTTAGGTGATGTGAGATGAAGATTCCTCATCCCACCCCCTACCCAGGTAAGTCCTCTACTGAACTCCTCCTACTGCCTCACACTGAACCCAGCTCCACTGGAGCTGTTAGAGCACCAAGATCAGCAGACCCAGAACCTTCTTCCAAAGTGCTGATGGATAGCTCAGCTCTTTCCCTTTGAAACCACATTTCAAGTGGGTAGCAGACAGGGCAGACAGAAACAGAGGAGAGTTACTGCAAGGACAAAACCCTGCTGCAGTGGGTGGGATGGAGCAAGCTGACCTATCCCATCTCTCAGCAACAGCATGAAGGGAACTCCTGCAAGGAAAATTGCAGAGGAGAAGGCACTGGAGCTCTTTCAAAAGAAAAGGATAGCAACTTTGTCTGAACTTTGCAACCTTCTCTTTGCTTTCTGCTCTCCCTGTATTTTAGGTGGCTGATCAAGAAGAGGTTTTCACCTTCAATCACAGCTGGAAGAAAGAATCCAAGAGGAAAACCCTTGTTGACAGCAAATGGCTCAAAAACTTCCCCAGCAAGAGCCAGCCAGGTCAGGGGGGTTACAGCACCCAGCACCAACAGATTTGCATATTCAAATATTGTAATTGAGGAATAAGCAGCAATGCCATTATGCACATCCCTGGGCCCTGAGTGGCCAAAGGCAGAGCTCAGCATCCAGCACCCTGCCTGAAATCAACCCACACCAAGGATGAGGCAAGCACAACCAGGGAGCAGGGAATTGCTGATCAGGGAGGGGAAAGGCTCCATCATTCATCAGTAACTAACTGTGCTCAGCCCTGAACTCTGGCAGCTGGGACATCTCCTCCCTGCCTCAATATCAGATATATTGGAGCTCACAGTGCTCTTCTTGGGTCCTTGATGAGTTAGATGGCAAAATTATTGCCTGCTACTAAAGAAAGGATGTGGAAGTATATCAATAAACCAACATCCTTCCCTGTGCTAGCAGTGAGCTAAGCAGGCATTAGCATGGTTCCTTTCTTACTGTTTTTCTTTTTGTTTTTTGTTGGTTGGGGGGTTTTGTTTGGTTGGTTTTTTTCACTTGACCCTTTTCAACCTCGTCATCAGGAGAATTGAATTTGAGGAGGTGCATTTCCTCTGCTGGATAATTCTCTGCTTGTGCTTCAAGGTCAAGAAAGGTTACAGAGAAAGGAGGAGCTCAATTGGGGCATTTAAAAGCTATCAGTAATTACAGCAGCTGGGGTTTGGTTGGTTTTTTGGTTGGGTTGTGGGTTTTTTTGGTTGGTTGGTTGGGGTTTATTCTTGCTTAAAATACCTGAACTAGAGCCATGCTTTCAGAGGGATTCTGTTCAAGTCTGTCATATTTTATTTTTCCACAATATATGTCTGGCTCTGCACCAGCAACTCAGTTCACCTTGATTCATGAATAACTCTCCCTCCCTTCCTACTGTAAATACAACCCTAAACATATGGGAGAGGATTGATGGTGAATTAGGGCTGTGCATTATCGCCGTGATTAGCTGCACTTGTTACCCACCAGATGTCTGGGTAGTAAAAATCCCCCATGAGTACAGTATCCTGGAGTTCCCCAATTCCTTGATAAACTGGTCCAAGAATTTCTCCTTCCTGCTGTGCTCTGATCCTGGTGGCCCAGAGCAGATGCTCTCTGCCTGCCCATCTCCTGCTGCACTAATCCTGCTCTGCCCATGCTGTCATCCCAGCGGAGCATCGCGCTTGCCCTGCTCGTCTCTCTCTTTCCATCCTCCCCCCCCAAGAAACCCTTTTGCTGGTGACATTCATCATTCTCACAATCCCAAAACCACTTTGACCAGCTGAGCCAAATGCCTCCCAGGTGCTGACCTGGCTGTAAGTGTTTATGATACTGGTAATGCTGTTATAAGCATCAAGGTGATGCTTATTAAATCTCTCAGCCCCCCGTCTGGCTTCTCTTTTCCCAGGCACCTCACAACCACATGGCAGGGGAAAAGCTGCTCTGTTCCAAGAAAAAGCCTGAAGAGAGCCACAGAGAATAGCTGGCATGAAATAAAGGCCAAGGAGATCAAGCAAGTGGTGCCAGGACATGGAAGACATACGGTACTGCCTTGAAAGCTTTCACAAGAGATTATTTTTCCCCTTTCACTGTTTTTTCCATCCCAGGGAGGCTTTGCTTTTGTCAGCTCATGTCTTCCAGTGGAGATAAAAAAAATGTCACTGCCCCTCTGAAAAGTTCTTGCTCCTAGAGGCTAAGACAGCACAGATGCTCCCATACATAAAAGAATATTTTTGCCCTCCACCAGATCTTTGCAGCCTGCTGTCTCTGATCATTTTACCAAGCCACCATCTAACATAGAATCATAGAATTGTTAGGGTTGGAAGGGACCTCAGGGATCACCAGGTTCCAACGCCCCTGCCATGGTCAGGGACACCTCACACTACAGCAGGTTGCTCAGAGCCATATCCAGCCTGGCTGCAAAAACCTCAAGGGATGAGGTTTCCATCACCTCCCTGGGCAACCTGTGCCAGTGTCTCACCACCCTCATGGTGTAAAACTTCTTCCTAACATCCAATCTGAATCTATCTACTTCTGGTTTTGCTCCATCCCCCCCAGTCCTATCACTCCCTGACATCCTAAAAAGTCCCTCCCCAGCTTTCTTGTAGCCCCCTTAAGATACTGGAAGGCCACAAGAAGATCTCGTTGGAGCCTTCTCCTCTCCAGACTGAACAGCCCCAACTCTCTCACTCTGTCCTCATAGGAGAGGAGCTCCAGCCCTCTGCTCATCCTCATGGCCTTTCTCTGGACATGTTCCAGCACCTCCAGATCCTTCTTGTAATAGGGACTCCAGAACTGGATGCAGTACTCAGGGTGGGTTCTCACCAGAGTGGAGTAGAAGAGGAGAATCAACATGAGCCCAGGGGTCCACTGTGGTTGAAACCTACACTGGTGGAACCAAGGTGGACTTGTGTAACTTGGGCTTGACCACCAGACATTCACCTTCTGCAGAGTTTACAGCAAAGCTTTTTGACAAGGACACACAGAATAAAAACCTCCCTAGTCCCTCTCCCAGGTAGGGCTGTTCCACTGTGTGCAAGTCCCTCTTTTCCTGCCTTCCAGGGGATGTACCTACAGTTGTAGCCATGGGCTGGATCCCCACCATGTGCTGGTGAGCAACATGCAGATACCACACCACAGACAGGTTCAAAATAGGCATGGAAAAAGAGAGCAATTTTGCTGTGACTTGCAGGGTTTGGCTTTTTCTGTTAAAGCAGCAGCCATCAGAACTGCATGGCCTCACCTGAGGACTTCACCCATTGGTTCTTAGTCTTCATAAATTAAACCAATTTTCAGCACTCTGGTTGCAGAGGCTGGCCCAGAAGTGTGACTTCCACAGAGCCCCACATGAAAGCAAATGGGAAAGCCCTGCCACTTCCAGGGTGGCCTCATGATGTTTTGGGAACAGGCCAGGTCACATTTCCTTAAGTGCTGTCAACACCACCAGTGGGCCAAGGAATTCTCAGACCTCAGGGGACTGTTTTTCAGGTGAGGCCAAAGCACCAATATCTGGTAGAAAATTCCCTCTATTTCCTGAGGAAATCTGATTCACTTTGAGAAGAAGCAAGGTCTGAGCCTGCACTGCCTGACTAGAGACCTGCTTAGCACCTCAGAGGAACATCCCAAAATCCACAGATCCAGGGTGCAGGAAGGCAGGGAGAAGCAGGACTGGGGATGTAAAATTGCTGCCACCAAGCTCTTCATTTCTAAAAGCCTCCAGCTTCAAAAGCAATCATGTCTGCAGACACCCACCATTTCCTCAACCCTTTACTGTATGAAGCCTCATAGGCAACTCCCCTGGTCCAGCAGAGAGCCTTGCAAGCCTTCTCCCCACATCCACTGCAGGTCCACCAGGACCAGCAATGCCTGGTGGTACCATGCAGAGGCCAAGCACAGTTGCTTTCTTGTGCAGGGCTCTCCAGGACCATTGACTTTTCTTCCTTGGAAATCTCAGTCTGTTGGTCATGGGAAGGGTGCAGTGAACTGTTGCTTTTGGAATTGCTTCATGGTTGTCCTGCACACTTTGTGTTGTATTGCAGAAAACCAACAAAACCCACTGGAACTTACTGAGTTTGGCTGCTGGCAGCTCTCTTTTTCCTCTTCTTAAAAAGTTTGGCTTCAGTTTCTATGTGAACATCATAGCTTTACCTAACAGCCTGCAAAATACTGCATGGTCCATGGCCTCAGAAGTCATCCAAAGCTTGCTGGAGAACTGCTAGCAGAGCAGCACCTTCCAAGATGCATTGTTCTTCCCTAGAAAGATAACAAAGAAGAAATAAGATGAAAGCAAGTACTTCACCTTCAGAACTCCTTCCACAGCTGCTTGCCTCTTCCCAAAGTGCCCCCCAACACAACTGACCTTGCTTTCCAATGGGACCACTCTGCTAGAGGCAGGCTATGGCTGCTTTCTCTTCTTCCATGTGCAGATTCAATGGGATGGAGTCTCAGGAGCACTTCAGAGAGCAGAATCTGGCCCCAAGATCTTGTGCATCAGTACAATCCACTGCTGTGAGTCCTGCACTCAGAGAATGGGGGTTGGTCTCTGATGCAGCAGGGCATATAGATGCTGCCTTCTACCTTCAGACCCAGCTCCAACCATCAGCTACTGTAGAAGCCTGGCAGCTGCCCCATCTTCCAAGCACAGTGGTGACCTACATGAGGTCTATGTATCATACATCATAGAATGGTTTGGGTTGGAAGGGACCTTCAAAGGTCACCCAGTCCACCCCCCCCTGCACTGAGCAGGGACATCCTCCACTAGAGCAGGTTGCTCAGAGCCTTGTTGAGCCTGACCTTGAGTATCTCCAGGGATGGGGCCTCAGCTACCTCCCTGGGCAACCTGTTGCAGTGTTCCGTGTCCTACCTATCCAGGTTCTGGACTGAAGATTGCTGTGCCAGCAGAGTGCTTAGGATTTTTTGGCATGATTCTGGTCACCCTTAGCATTTTTATTGAAGTTCCTGTTCCTAGATTCAAGCTGTAACATAAAAATCCAGAGGGCACTTATACTTGTAAGCTTCTGGGCTCCATGGGTGCACAAGAAAAACCTGAAACTGATGCAAATGCATTTCCAAAAGTGAAACCAACACTAACCTGTGAATCACAGTCCCTCCCAAGAGGACCCATGGCAGTCTGCAGCTTGGCTGATGACACATGAGCACCCCAGGCTGGGGGGGTGGCCTCAGCACTCTTCATCCCAACCAGGACTACTAAAGCAATGCATTAAGGGTGCTTATGCAGTGGAGATGAGGAAATCAAGATCTTGCACCACTGTTTTTATCTCATTGTTCATTATCTATGTGTTCTCTTTTCTGTGCCTGCCCTTTGCAACCTCTCCTGCTGCTTCTCAGTGGTAGAATCATAGAATGGGCTGGGCTGGAAAGGACCTCCAAAGGTCATCCAGTCCAACCCCCTCTGCAGAAAGCAGGGGCATCCTTCAGGCTGCCCAGAGCCCTGTTGAGCCTCACCTTGAATCCAGGGATGGGACTCCAACCACTTCCCTGAGCAACCTGGTGCAGTGTTCCAGGCTCAGCTCTGGTTTTATTCTAACACCTGGAACTTTAAGACAACCTGGGTTTACAATTAACAAGCCAAAAAGCAGCAAATTAAATCCATCCAGAGATCCTAAGCAAGCTGATTGCCCATTGACAGCTGACTATAAATCTATAGCACTGACTGAAAAGAACAGTGCCTGCATAAACCTGCTAGTGAAACAGATACCAAAACATTAGGCATGACCTTGTTAAAACAAGTTGATATGGCAAAACTCAGTCATAATAAGAACCCAGAAAATGAAATATTATGATTAGTGTCAAGAGCTAATCTCCCAGAAGCTCAGAAAAATGGGAGGCAAAGGAGGTTTTAAAGGAAAGCCAACCAACTCATTTTTCATTATCTTCTGCCATCTTATTACTGCAGGAGTGAGAAATCCATTAGCAGCTCTGACAAGAACTAGATAGGCTGCTTGGTTATCTACCACTGAGGCACTCACATCCCATGGTTATCTTGATGTCCCCTGGAAGAAAAATAAATAAATATTTTTTTTTTAAAGCCCAAAACCAAGAGGAAAAAGCAAATGGAGCAATAAATTACTACAAGTGGTTTGTTCAAACTTATGACACTGTAATGTTCAAGTTTATTTGGTATGATATTTCAAGGAACCAAAAGGCAACATTGTACAGTAACTTTAGAAAAGAAAATTCTTACAGAGCACATTAACCAGAGCCCCATTAAAAAGAAAAAAAGAAAAGAAAAAAGAGAAAAGAAAAGAAAAGAAAAGAAAAAAGAGAAGGAAAGGAAAAGGAAAAGGAAAAGGAAAAGGAAAAGGAAAAGGAAAAGGAAAAGGAAAAGGAAAAGGAAAAGGAAAAGGAAAAGGAAAAGGAAAAGGAAAAGGAAAAGGAAAAGGAAAAGGAAAAGGAAAAGAAAAGAAAAGAAAAGAAAAGAAAAGAAAAGAAAAGAAAAGAAAAGAAAAGAAAAAGGAAAAGAAAGGAAAAGAAAGGAAAAAAGAAAAGAAAAGAAAAGAAAAGAAAAGAAAAGAAAAGAAAAGAAAAGAAAAGAAAAGAAAAGAAAAGAAAAGAAAAGAAAAGAAAAGAAAAGAAAAGAAAAGAAAAGAAAAGAAAGAAAAGAAAAGAAAAGAAAAGAAAGAAAAGAAAAAAGAAAAGAAAAGAAAAGAAAAGAAAAGAAAAGAAAAGAAAAGAAAAGAAAAGAAAAGAAAAGAAAAGAAAAGAAAAGAAAAGAAAAGAAAAGAAAAGAAAAGAAAAGAAAAGAAAAGAAAAGAAAAGAAAAGAAAAGAAAAGAAAAGAAAATCCTAAAAAAAAAAATTCATATTATTTGGGGACAGATCCTGCTCTTGCTCTTCTCCACACCTGATTGACTGAGCTCCTTTTCAAGCAGCACTCTGCTTTTAGGAAAAGCAGCTGGGATTTGCCCCCAAAATGGAGTAGGTTTTGTATAATCCTTGCAGTCTCATTTTCTCATGTGGAACAGAGCAACTTTATATAGGGCATAAATTAAAGAAAAAAAAAAAAGAGAGAGAGAGAGGGGAAAAAAAGTTCAATGTGCTCATCATTATTTTAATTAAGTAAATACAATCTAGGACACTTTGTTTCAATCACACCAAAGATTACAATGGACCTATAGGTTGAATTGGTTTATTTTCTCTGGAATACAAAAGCCTCTCATATGGTACACAGTATAGTCTAGCTGGGAACTGCTTCACAAGCTTGCTCACAGCATCCTTTGCAGGTTAACACTGGCAGCGTTTCCCCCAGCTTGTATACTCTGTGCAGAACCATAGGGTGCCTCCTCCTCAGGCTGCTCTCCTCTGCTGGCAGCATCCCACCACTCCATCTCCTTACCTATTTTGAATGAAGAGCTCTGTGCCAGGCATGAGACTTGCTGGGAATGGCTGGGGACACACATCCCATGGTGCTGGAGGCAGGCAGGGAGCAAAGGAGAAAGCAAGGCAGCAGCTCCCAGAGGTATTTTGCGGAGTGGGGAGGCAGGGAGCTGGGCTTTCCCCATTCCCCTCAGGCTCTTGGCACCATGAAGATACTCCCAAAAGTTGTGGGAGTCAAATCAAGCCCCAAGAGGGAGATCTGTGACAAACCACAGTCTAGCTTATAGGGGAACTACTGCCCCGATGGGGGCTGCTTGTGCAAAGTAAGGGTGGGGGGAAGCACCTCAATAAAGTAGAAGCAGCATGGATGCTTGGGATGTTCAGTGCTTGGGCTGGGCCAGCTCCATCTCACCCACAGCTCCACAACCTGCCAAATCCTTCCCAGGTTTTTGGGCATCTCTAATGCAACAACTCATCTGATGCCAGGTGGGTAAGTTGTGCACAGACAGCAAAGAAGTCCCTGCACAGACAAAACAGAGGCTCTTGCATCTCCTCTGCTACATGAGTGCAAGCACATCCCCAGCCCAGCCTTCTATTCAGTACATCTCCTGCACCCCTCTTGCATCTCCACTTAGACACTTTCTAAAATCAGATTACTGGGATGCAGCAAAGGAAATGCAGCTGATGTTGGGCTGAGGGGCAGCAGGGGCAGCTCCTGCCAGTGCAGTGGGGGCTGGTGGAGCTGGATGGTCTGGCCTGCTGTCTGCCCCACACTCATCCTGCCCCACCAGGGAATTCATCACCACTAACATGGGTAGATGGGGGACTGACACTGTGCCTCCTCAGTGCTTGCTATTGTTGGGCCAAGGAGGGCTGTGAAAGGGCTTTCTGACAGTACCTGGAGCCAGGAATAGATTTTTTTTTTAACATATATAATCAACCTAAAGTGTGCATAAGGTAAACTGCAGAGCCATGCCCTCTGGAGTGTATTCACATGTCTAATATTAGATATCTTGCTGGCAGCTCCAGATCATCCCCAGAGGTTTTTTTCTGCCTCTCTATATTTACTACACACAGACCCTGGGCTCCTCAGCTCAGGTGTTTGAATCATACCATAACCAAAGGCAGCCTAAAATAGGCAGTGTGAACTGCTCCCTCCCTGACATGACTCCATCCTGCAGCATCTGGGAGGAAAGAGAAATGATCTTGGTATTAGGAAGGGGCCAAAGCTTGGGTCAGGATTCCAGCCAGTTGCAAGCACAGGTTTTGGTCTGGAGGTTTTCTCTCCTCCTATCTTTGCTGCTGGGACACCCAGCCCGCTGCTTAGGGCTCGTTTGTCTGACACATCAACGGGCCCTGGGATCACCTATCCTTAAATACAACACAGCACATGAGCAGTACACAAACAGCTCTCCAGCTGCAAGAAAGAACTGTCACACATCTAGAGTCACAACAAAGCCTTTGCCTCCCACACAGCCTTCCCTCACTCCCTGTTTGGAAGTAGCCGGGAGCAGGGAGTGCGGCACACCCCGGAGAGCTGGGGGAACGTGCAGCCACTGCTCTCCTGGCTGCTGTGTCATCCTGTAGGGAGGCTGCTGCTGAAGAAACCAAGTTACCCTACACAGAGAACATTCACTAAAAGAATCTCCTTCCCCTCAGAGAACCAGCAAGATCACATTATTCCCTGAAAATAGTCTCTTTTTTTCACTTTTTTCACCTGTACCTGACAGAAGAGCGATGCTGTCTGGGTATCTGCTTTCACTAACCATGGCAGGCAATTTCTGTCATAGCTTGAGAATTCCTTTGAACCTCCTGGTTCCATCTGGGATAAGGCATCAGATGGACATTTCCCATGGGATACAGACTGTTTGCTGTCCAGTAGAGTCAACCATCATTCTGAAGTACACTAGCAAGGACATTCCCCATGGGGTACAGACTGTTTGCTGTCCAGTAGAGTCAGCCATCGTTCTGAAGTACATTACCAAGAGGGAAGCAGATCTCCCTGTGCTGAATGCATTGCATTAACAGCAAGCTTCCACCCGTGCTGAAGCACTGGGCCCTTAATGTAAGTGCTCAGTAACCACCAGCCCTGCTGTTTGAGGAGCACTCTGAGCTGTATAGAAGGCTTGTGGGAAAAGAACCTCCATTAGTACCCATTAAGCAGTGATTTATGTTATGGGCTTAAAATAGCCAAAATGAAACAGTTCTGTTTAATCTACAGTCTAAAAAAAGGCACAAGGACTTTGTGAGGGGAGTAAAAAAAAAAAAAAAAAAAAAAAAGAGAAAACCAAACCATAACTGTTCAGATTACATTTCCAAGAACTTAACATGAGTGTTGCTTTGATTTGCCAGCTTTGCTTCCTGGCAGGAGTGAAACTGAGACAATTCCACTGTCTGCAGAGGTAAAGGATATCCTTTTGGCAAGGCAAATTTGCCAGCTCTATGCAAATGTTATTCAACAGAAGCAGCTCAAACCTCTGGTGATTGCTTTCCACCCATAATCTTTTTTTGGTCTGTGGCACATTGCACTTAGCTAAGTACTCAGTGATGAGAGCAGGTCTTAGGGCAAGACCAAATACAAAGAGCCCTTTTTAATCTGAACATAGGAATGAACTCTGATCATGGCTACACAGCCTGCTTTCAATCCAATGATCATGAAATACATCAATACTAGAAAATAAAGACAATACATTCAGAGGTCTTCTACACTGCAGAGAGCTTGAAGGCTTTCCTAGCTCCCTAATCTAATGCAGGTAGAACATTCCCTCCTATACAGTGCTGCCTCCAGGTACCCACACCTCAGTCAAATGCAGCAGAGCTCAGGCAGCCTTCCTGGGTTCTCATCAGTCTCTGATTCTGTAAAACATGATATTGTTTCTTTAGGAAAAAGAAAGAAAGAAAGGAAAAACAATACTGCACTTATGAAAATGCCTAAAACTTGACCCGAGTTCTCCTGTTAATTCTGCAAGATAGTCTGCTATTGAAAACAAGACTTAAAAAAGAGAGAAAGAGGGAAAGAAAGGGGGAAAGAAAGGGGGAAAGAAAGGCGGAATGAAGGGTGGGAAAGAAAGGTGGAAAGAAAGGGGAAAAGAAGGGGGCAAAGAAAGGAGGAAGAAAGAGGGAAAGAAAGAAAGAGGGAAAGAAAGAAAGAGGGAAAGAAAGAAAGAAAGAGGGAAAGAGGGAAAGAAAGAAAGAGGGAAAGAAAGAAAGAGGGAAAGAAAGAAAGAGGGAAAGAAAGAAAGAGGGAAAGAAAGAAAGAGGGAAAGAAAGAAAGAGGGAAAGAAAGGGAAAGAAAGAGCAAAACAAAAAAAAAAGAGAGAGAATGTTTCTGTAGCTGTTTTGTGTTTTGCCTATGGTTTTTATAGCATTCTCCATCTTCAGAATGTTCTTCCTCAGCAAATCCCTTAACAGCCTTGCAGTCGGCCGTTGAAAACGCAGCAGGAGCTCTCCAAGAAACAGGGGGCTGGGAGGCAGGGCTCTGTCCACAGGCTCAGGATTTCATGGTACAAATGGGCACCACAATCACCAGGATCACTGTACAAGCTGCTGCTGCTATCAGGGCAGCTATCTTGCAAACCTTTGCTCTTCTGAACTCAGCTTCTTTGCGTTTTAATAAGGAATCGTAGCCAGGAGTATAAATGTCTTCCATCCAGTATTCTAAGTTGTTGGGGTTTAAAGATTCTTGAGTCTGAAAATAAAATTAAAAAAAAAAAAGAAAGAAAGAAAAAAAACAATTGTTAATTGTCTGCGATCTGGCATTTAGAGGGGCAGAGATCTGTTGGAACAAGAAGTCCAGAGGAGGACCACAAAGATGATCCAAGGGCTGGGACAGCTCTGGTATGAGGACAAGCTGAGGGACCTGAGGTTGTTCAGCCTGGAGAAGACTCCATGGGGGACCTTGGAGCTGCCTTCCAATAGCTGAAGGGAATCTACAGGAAGGCTGCAGAGGGATTTGTTACAAGAGTGCCCACAGATAGGACAAGGGGAAATGGATTTAAATTGAAGGAGAATAGGTTTAGATTGGAACTTAGGAAGAAATTCTTCACTATGAGGGTGGCAAGACCCTGAAACAGATTGTCCAGAGAGATTGTGGATACCCCCTCCTTGGAGATGTTCAAGGCCAGGTTGGATGGTGCCTTGAGTAAGCTGGTCTAGTTGAGAGGCATCCCTGCCCATGGCAGGGAGGTTGGATTAGATGATCTCTAAGGTCTCTTCCAGCCTAGGCCATTCTATATTTAATGAAATAAATAACCAAAGTAGATGTGCCTAAAGGCCTCCCAGCTGCACCTGAGTCTGCTGTCAGGATAAAACGGGTTATAGCTCCTTCTTGCATCCCTTCAACTCCTGGTCCCAATTCCACAGGGCTGACAACAGTGGCAACAAAATACTGCAAAAAAATAAGCTCCTGCAACAACAAATTCTGCTGCAAAATCCCTCACAGACCTCTCATTTGCCAGAAACTTCATCATCTTGATGGCATGGAAATAAAATCTCTTTAATCTGCTAGACAGCAGAGATGCCAGCACCTAGCAGTATCTTCCTGCTCTTTAAATTATTAAAGCCCAGCTGATGGGAAGGGTTCTTAACATCCTCTCCAGGGCTCTTAACATCCTCTCCTCATGCACTGTATTTTGTACAGCTAACCCTAACTCTGCTACCATAACTTTCTTGCAGGGTGAGGTTGTCCAGCCCCATGTGGCACTGAGTCCCTCTGGACAGGCAGTTTGTAGATGCTCTCCTGCCTGGCCATGCCTGGGGACACCAGCCCTTGGTTACCGTGTGGGAATACACAACCACAGGCATAAGGAGTTGAGAACCTCATGGAGGGGGGGTTGTGAGTGGCTTTCCATGAAATCATAGAATCAGTCAGGGTTGGAAGGGACCACAAGGCTCAGCCAGTTCCAACCCTCCTGCCATGGGCAGGGACACCTCACACTACATCAGGCTGGCCAGAGCCTCATCCAGCCTGGCCTTAAACACCTCCAGGGATGGGGCCTCAACCACCTCCCTGGACAACCCATTCCAGGCTCTCACCACTCTCATGGTGAAGAACTTCTTCCTTACATCCAGTCTGAATCTCCCCACTTCCAGCTTTGTTCCTTTCCCCCTAGTCATGTCGCTACCTGATATCCTAAAAAGTCCCTCCCCAGCTTTCACCCAGAACAAAGTGATCCTCAGCTTCAAGCTCCTCTTCCAGCCCCACCTTCTGAAAAATCACCTGGATGCATGATGCTGGCTGGTTTAGGGGCAGGAGGAGACGGGGGGCTGGACACTTGGGACAACAGATTGCTCTGGGCCATCTCCCCAGCTGGGATCATTTAACCCCAATGACACAACCTCTATTTCTATGGGAGGCAACACTCTGCTCATTGCCAGAGACTGAGTCTCTCTGGATTAGAGGTGATTTTAAGGGTATGAGGTGATTTGATGAGTATGCTGAAGGCTTTATTTGCCCACACCACACAGGTAACCAGAAAAAAAAAAAAAAAAAAAAAAGAAGAAAGTAGAGGGAAACCTGAATTGGTCAGAAAATTAAAGGCAACCCAGGGAACTTTATCAGTGTCTCCATCTGAACATTTTCTTTTATTTCCTTATTTCTTCCTTAGAATTTGAGCTCTTCAAGCTTTGCATTTACATCTTGCTGCCTTTTTTCTTTTCCCCTCACCTTTCATCTTTTCTGTTAGGGAAAATGAGGCAAATGTGGGAAACCCAAGCAGCAGGCATTATATTGCACTTACCAGCAGAGAAAGGAATAAAGCAGAAAGAACATTTTGAAAAACGACAGCTTTTCCTCAAAGCTGCCTCTTGTGTCTAGGGCTCCAAAAGGCCATTCCTTTAAAAAATGAGAAATGATTCCACACAGAAATGGTGCAGTGAGAATCCCTCGACAGGCACCACTTCTGGGCTCATAACAGAGCTGGTCCAAAGCTCTTGGACTCAGCACAAAGAAACTCCAGCTGATTTGAAAGGGATTTGGGTAAGCCCTTAATTGGTTAATTCAGATTCTGTGGCCACAAGCTACTGGCTGAAACCTTGCTTTGCCTGACAGCAGCATTTGCTGTACGTGTAGAATAGCTACAAGAAGTGAGTTGTGCTTTTTTTTATACCTACCCCAGAAATAAACAATTTAAACTGAGCAATGGTTTTATGATTATTTAATGGAGATCTCTAGGATAGTATTATCAAGCTGAAAGGGGAGAGCATTAGCAGAGTCTGAGATTGTACCATTTGGGCTCTAAATGACCTACTCCAGCAAAGCAGATCAGCAACCTCATCTCTAGATCAGCAACCTCATCTCTAAAGGCATCAGTAAATAGCCTGACAATGCCTCGTCCCAGTGGATCATCAGACACAGAGCCTACATCTGGGACAAGCTTTGGCCTGAGCAGTTTTGCAGTTTCTTTTTTTGCAGGAAAGCCCAGCAGACCTGGTTGTCAAGTTCCAGGAGGCATTTTAAATAAACAAAAGGTAGAAAACCCTCCAAAGACAGCTAGTCTCTGCTTTAAGAAAATTACAGTTTGGGCCCTTTCTGACCTTTTAACTGCTTCAGAAGGAAGATGCATTATTTAAAAGTCCCATTACTGTTAATCAGCTTCCTTTCCCATTTCATTGCCAGACACAGGAATGTTCATTAAAGCATAATGTATTTACTTTCAGTTCTAACAAACTTAATCACTGGGGAAAAAAAAAAACAACAAACAAAAAACCAAACCCCACCACTCATCAGTCTGTTTCTGTGTTTTAAGTTTGTCAGTAAGCTCTCTTATGAAGTCTAGACGTGGGCTTTGCAGAGTAGCTGCAATTCTGACAGTTCTTGTGGAGGGACAGAATCAAAACAGTAAAGTTTTATCACCTTTATCCTAAAGGTAAATGATGGCAATAAGCTGATTTCTGTGGTTTGCTCACAGTGGTGCAGAGCTGCTTACAGGGAACAAAACAGCTCTGCAAGGAGCAGATGGAGAACACTTCTCCCAGGAGAGTTTTGCTCCCAAATGTCACCTCCCTTGTTGCCTCTCTGCAGCAGGTAAGGGATGCTTTGCTGGAACTTCTTTTAGCCTAGTCGTACTCTAGCATGCAGCCTGCAATGCCAGGGGTAGGAATTTAGGAAGCCCTCTAAAGCTTTTATGACCCAAAAAGGAGCAAGCAGCTCCTTGCAGCAAGAAGGCAAGATGCAGCCTGGTCCCTGGGATACTTGTTTTCACGATGAGTCCACTCTAGCCACATCAAGGAGCAAGGGCTGGTGAGGACAGGGAAGTTGGACTGGATGATCTTTGAGGTCTCTTCCAACCAGAGGTTTTCTGTGATTCTGTTTTCATGGGCAGAACAAGGAGGTGAATTCGTTGTGCAGAGATTCCTGCACAAACACTCTTGGGAGCTGAAGTCTCACTGTGTGGGTGACTGTTTTAACTCCAAAGTGGCCAACACAGGGTCCTGAGGCACAGCACAAGTCCTGAGACTTGGTGGTCTTAGGTTGACAATTGGACTTGATGATCTTAGGGGTCTTTTCCAACTGAAACCATTCTATGATTCTCACAGCATCCTGATGCTCTCCCTAGGGTTTAGACTGATGGGTTTGGAGCTGAGTTAGGTACCTCGGTGCTGAGCCATCAAGAGCTGATGTGGAGCAGGAAGTCTCAGCCTCCTGCACATCATCCTCTCTGGCAGACAAGCTCTGGAGACAAGCAGGCTCCCTGCTTGAGCATGGCTGCACCACACAGACTGCTGATCACAAAGCCATGCCAGCACAGTGCTGATAAGCCCTGAGCTGCAGGTTAATGTACCCCAACTGCTGCCAAGCCTGTACTGGCTGAGGCAGCTTGCTCTGCTCTGGAGCATGCACACACATGCCCACCACAGGGTACCCAACATGGGCACTCAGTCCTGAGGCTGAGCAGTCCATTACATGCCAAGGACTTTGATTTCAAATACACCACACTTTGGGAACATTTAAATTCCAAATGTGAATTTGCCTCAGCAACCTGCTCTGCTCTGCTTCTTTCAGAAGAGTCTGCACACTAACATGCAAACAAGACACACCATTAGCTGATCTGATCCTCACATGACTCTGGTTTCCAACTTCAAAGCTGCAGTGGGCATGTGTTTCACAAACAGTCACGGGACTGAACATCTTCTCCAAGTATTTTATGTCTTGTGTTCCTAACAAAATAAAACAAAAGCCCTAACACTCATCCTCTGTGAATAATCCAGACAGATCAAGGATAGAAGCAGCAGCAGCAGTGCCAGCTCCTGCACCACTGTCTTGCTACAGTTAGGGATCAGTTGATCTCCACACCCATTTGTCCCTCAGCTCTTCTTTAGAGCTGCTAACACCACGATGACTTAGCAGACATCTCTCCATTGCAAAGCAAGCTGGGAGCACCAAGCTGTCAAGGAGCACCATTCAACAATGAAACCTCCCCATTCCACCTCTCTACTCTGCCCTGGTCAGACCACACCTGCAATCCTGTGTCCAGTTTGGGGATACCCAGTTCAAGAGAGACAGAGACCTGCTGGAGAGAATCCAAGGGAGAGCCAGGAGGATGCTTAGGGGACTTGAGCATCTCCCCTGTGAAGAGAGACTGAGAGCCCTGGGGCTGTTTAGTCTGGAGAAGGGAAGACTGAGAGGGGATCTGATCAATGTCTGTCAATAGCTGAGGGGTGGGTGCCAAGTGGAGGGGGCCAGGCTCTTTTCAGTGGTTCACAGTGGTAAACCAAGAAACAATGGGTTCAAACTTGAACAGAGATTTCACCTCAACATGAGGAGAAACTTCTTTCCAGTGAGGGTGACAGAGCCCTGGAACAGACTCCCCAGGGGGGTTGTGGAGTCTCCTTCTCTGGAGACTTTCAAACCCCAGCTGGATGCACTCCTGTGCAGACTACCCTAAGTGATGCTGCTCTGGCAGGGGGGTTGGAGCTGATGATCTCTTGAGGTCCCTTCCAACCTCTGATATACTGTGAGGCTGTGATACTTTTTTGCTGGCCAGGATGGGTAGGGATCAGCAAGATTAGAGGCTCAGCACTGCCTAGCTCCTGCCTAGCTCCTTCCTGAGCTAACCAAATCCCTTTTAAATACATATTCTGGCAACATCCACTCACAATTAAGCCATCCAAATCAATCAAGTGGGACTTACTTGTAGATCCAGTGCTGCAATCTTGCCTTTATCCCCCGAATTCCTTGTGTATTCCTCTATGGTCCAGGACGGTTGGGCACGTTTCACTTCAGCCAGCTCTGTCAACCTCATGTCCGTGTAGAGAGGGTTGCTTTTCATGTGTGACTTGAGGGATGCAGGGTAGGGATGAGGACTAAAGACTTGTTCAATCAAGAAAGCATCTTTTGGTTGCTTAGAGAGTCTATGTGGCTGTGGGATTTCGTATTGCCTGTCTGCCTGCAATAGGGTTCAAAAGAATTTGAGAGAAGAAACAGGACTATGAGGGGGTTAAACACAAAGGGCAGAGATATTCCTTCCAGAAGCACCCTATAATAAAGAAAGGTGCCAGCTATGACAAAGGCTTTAGATGACTTTAATCCATATGCCTGTCTTCTGCTCACAGCCAGCTCCAAGAGACACAGCTCCACATTCACCACAAGATAAAACTGATGCAGCAGTGGAAATTCAGAGTCTGTCCTGTTAACAGATTACAGATCTGTTCTGGACATGACCCTGACATGCAGAAAAGCCTGGCTAGTCTGAAACAGCTGGGAGACTCATGCAGGCTTCTAGGTTTCTGGTTAGAGATCAAATTTTAACATGAAAAAGCTTTGGGAGAAGCCTCCAGGGAGCATGCTGTGACACAGCACCATCATCCATGGTACCAGTTCAGTGTCAGCTACAGTCTGCTGCAGGGATGAGGAAGGGACTTTCAAAGTCAGCATTTCATCCTGGGAAGATCAATATACAGGAAAGCCAAGGTCTGGGCTTACTAAGGGCTTACTTCCTGCTCTGCAACCTACTAATAGCCTGTGGTTTATGTTTTCTTGTTCACCCAACTACACTTCCATCAAACCTCTTTCTCAAGCTTTGCCCTCATTCCCCACCACAAGGAGGCACAGGATGTCTCTCATGTGGTGCCAATCAACAGGGGAGCTCAAGGACCCCCAACCTGCTCCATTGTCCATGAAACAGAAACAATTTCCCACACCACACACAAGTGCAACTGAGAGCAACCAGAGTCCAGCACAAGGACAGCCACAATAGCTTTGCAGTCTGTGAAGGTGTCAGTGGGCAGCTGTTGAGAGGCTTGGGTGGAGTTTTTCTGACCTATCAAAACAAGACTACAGTGATGCTGCATTTCCACAATGGGAAGCTTAAGGCTCATTTAAATGGCCATGAAAGTCAGATACACAGAGAGCACAGCTGCAGCCAGCATCTCGTGGAACACATACAAGGCTTCTTTTCTTGAGGGATTTGAATCCCTGAATCTATTTTGTTGGCTGTTAAATACACACACGCTTCCCTGAGAAAAGCCATCACAATGCAGTTTCAAAATATCCCTTCTGCAACAGCCGCTGGAGACTTTCCATTTCCCCCACACCTTTCTCACTAAGTTAATTACCCAGCCTCCACCGTCTCACCACTGACGATAAACACCATCACCCTCCAGAGATGGCAGCCACACCATGATCCCCTCCCTCTACAAAAGAGCAAAGCTTCTGAGCAACAGCATGACCACACTGCAGCTGCCAAGCAAGAACCTATAAGTGCAAACCCCTTCCATTGTGCTAACAATGAAGACAAGCACTAAACGGCAGGGCAAAGCACTGCCATAGCCCCAGGCTTGGGATGACTAAGGAAGACATTCGTCGCCAGATTGTTTTTAAGTACTTATTATTATGCGAGTTCAAGTTGAAATTACCTCTTTAGACTTCCTGTGCCAGTCCTTATTTTCTCCTCCATCTCTTTCTTTCATCTCCTCTTCCGTGATGCCAGCTTGGTTGGTGTAAGTGATAGCTCTCCAGTCTCGGGGCGAGTTGGAAATGCTGGCGATTTTGGATTCGGTGGCGCTGTTTTCCTCCGTTAAGGACCTCGAGGATCTCCTAGTAAACAAACTTTTTTTTAAGGCTTTTACTCGAAGGCTCTCGCTGTTACTCCCACTGGCATCCGAACAGCACCATTCGGGATTGTTCTCCAGTTTGCCTGCATGGGGAGCGTTGTGGCACTGAAAGATCTGAGGGGAGTTGCTCTCGTCCGACGCAGCATCGCTCGTCAGAGAATTGAGGTCTATCTGCACACTGACCTTCTCTGGCTGCTGGATCTTTTGGTCCAGCTTGCTCAGTTTTCCCAGGACTTGTGAGATTTCTTCCCGGACACCACTGAGAGATTCCAGCTTCTTCTCTATCTCGCCAATCCTCAAAACCAATTTGCAGACGCTCGTTTTCAGTTCATCATCTGTGCCGCTGAGCTCTGCCCGGGCCACTTTCTCCAGTTTGCCACAGGCATTCCCGTTGGAGATTTTGGTCAAGTTGTGCTCGGGTGAGCTCTCACAGTCTGATTTGTGCACCTGGGACAAGGAGCCGGTGCTGTTGTAGCACGAAGACTGCATCACTCCTGTGGACCCGCTGATGCTCATGTCATCCAGAAACCGGAAGATGTCACTAATGTCATCGCTCACAATTTCAGAGTCATCATCCGAGTGCTTCAGGGAGTGCCTCTCTCCGTACTTGCCTTGGCCAGCTCCACACAAATCCTTGCACTTCTTGTGCTCCAGGGCTTGCTGCTCCGTTTGCGTCCCGACGCTTGTGGTCCTGTCAATGCTCAGGATCTGAACGGAAGTGCAATTAATGCTTTTATCCTTAAACTTTTTGATGGGCTCATGCTTCTCCACATCTAGAATGGAAGGAATTTCCTTGGCTTTATGCCCGTTGGGCTTCACAGCGTAGTTGGCCTGCATGATTGGCTGCTGATCCTTCGTGTTTAGGTAGGACTGGTGCCGGTCAGCCGAAGGGAAGTTCGGAGAAGGGCTGTTGGAAGGCTGGTACCGCGGCTTCTCTTCAGACTGCTTCCTGTTGAAAAACGACCGTTCAAAGTCAGGTACCTCTTCTGTGTTTAAGCTCCAGCTCTTAGCTGGCCAGGCAGTCTGCTTGGTGGGCTTCCCACTCCACTTTTTGGTGTCCTGAGGCCCAAGAATAGTAGTTGGGCCGAAATACGTGGAAGCTTGAAGATCATCTAAACTTTCATGCTTCACTCGTCTTTTGTCTGGTATAGGAGAATAAACTGGATTCAAGTACTGACTGCTGTATGGCATTTCAAAGCTGTGGTTGAAGAAAGCCTGCTTAGAGCTTTCTTTCCTGTTCTGAGGCTCCCTGTGTCCATCTTCTGGCTTTTTGTTGGAGGGTATTAAGTGGGGAGATATTGTAATCAGATTATGAAAATCTTCTTTGAATATATTCCTTTTCTGGACACATGACTGCATCACAAAGGGTTCGTCATTTGCAATGAAAGTTTCTTTTATGCCTGCACTTATAGGCAAGGAGTCCTGGTCTGAAATGGATTCATTTTCAATGTTCATGGGGAAGTAGGTGCTCTGCATCTCGCACGGCGGAGACGTGGCGATGGAGTAGGACGCCAGCGCCTGCAGCCTGTCCAGAGAGGCAGCCCTGCCCTTCATCTCCTTATTCACACCCAGCAAAAAGTTGGGTTCTGAGGAGGGGACAAACTGTTGGCAGTCTTTGCAGTCCATCTTTCTGCATTTTGAAGCCCTCCTGACTGGAAAGCCCCTGCTGAAGTCCTGCTCATTCAGCTCGCAGTTGGGCACGCAGTCTGCCACGTTGCAGATTTCTGTGTCGGACCTACAGGACTCGAAGGATTCTTTCTTCTTCACTTTCTGCCTTGCAACTGGAAGCTTCTCCTTGGCCACTCCCCCATTCATCTGGATGAGGTTGAATATTGTTACTATATCTGCTGCAACCATGATTTTCTTTGATTGCTGATTGTTTACAGTGCATCTCATTTTGTCTTTGAACAAAGTCGCTGGGAAATTAGGATCCAGGCAAGCGGTGTAAAAGAGCACGCTTCTGAGCTTGGCCAACTGGGATAAATCAAACCTTGCACACAGGGACTTGCAGAGGTCCTGGTAAGAAACAGTATTCTGCTTCGTGTCCAACTCCTCCAAGATCTTCACCAGGAAGAGTGAGGATTCCTGGTTGGACTCCATGGCTTAGGCGTATTTTGTGGTTTAGCCCGGAAACTGTCTTCCACTCCTACAGCAACACACAACAGCAAACAAGGAAGATTGTCAGTCACCCTCAGGTAATATTCAGGACCTTGTAATTCAGCCACAGATGGGACCTGACTTTCCAGCCATGCAGCTGAGGTCTGGTTTGTATAACCCATCCTCACGCTTCCAAACTCCAGGCTGTAATCCTAGTATCAATGAAACCAATACCTAAATGGAATCAGGATTTCACCCAAGGAGGCTCATTTATGTCAGTGTCTACTGAAGTGAGGCACTGAATAAACAGCAGAAGCTTTGGAGGGGCAGAACTGGTGGCAGCTATACAACCCCAGCCAGCTTGCTACAGAGCTTTCACAGAATTCCTGACCAACCTGTGAGAGGCAGAAGGTGCAGACATGTCAAACTGGCAATAATTCCAGCCCCAGCCTAACCAGCCATGATCTAGCACACCATGACAACCCCAGCTGCTTTCATATCTGACTGCAAATGGCTCTCAGGAAGCTCTTCTGACAATAAACTTCTGATGTGCTTTTAGAAGTTGTCTGAGCAAATCATTACCATCTTGCTCGTTTTAAAACATTATTTTCTCCTCTATTCTGGGTACCATGACACTTTTTCCTAAGCTTGATTCAGGAGTGAAAAAGCTGCCTGGTCCCATGCAAAAAACCTCTGTGAGGCTACAAAGTACAAAATTTAGAAAAGAGCAGAAAGAGTTAAACAACAATAACAAAAAAAAATTCCCACTGAGACTTGAAACCAATCCAGCAGATGCTGGAGGCTGGCTGCCAATCAGGGTGGATTTGAGGACTGAGAAATATCAAGGACAGAGAACATCCTCTTTAGTGATGTGTTCCCAGAGCAACCTAGGGAGTGCAGCTCCATTCACCAGCCCAAAATGATAGGGCAGAGGTGGGTAGCAAAGGCTGGGCAGTGATCTGGATAACAAGAATAGCTGGAGAAGCACAGCTAACACTGGCAAACAACCCCCTGACCTTCCAGAGCTGAAACCACCCTCTAGTTATTATGGATTAAGAAAGGATGTGGAGGGGGGAGCAGATTATTCTTCATCTGCCTACTGTGAATATCCTTGCTGGTGTCTCTGCTGCTGGCTACCAGGAGAGACAGAGCACGGGATGATGCAGTCTGCCAATTCCTCTGCTTGGTCACTTTGTTATTCTTACTGAGAGGAATGACAAAAATACTTTCCCTTCCCCCAAAGGATATGACATCTTCCTTCACTCCCTCCCACCCTTCAGTGACCCCTGGCACAAGTCTCTTCATCTGCATCAGGTGCAGGATATCCACCCAAATGGCAAGGCACAAAGGTCAGGTTTGCAGGGTTTCTGATTTCTCATCTCAAAAGTCACCTTCCAGGCAAAAGCCTCAGGACTCCTGAGCACTAATCCAAGAATAGAGGTATCCTGTTCCCTCTCTTGTAGCCTTTCATCTTGCCCTGACGTGACACATTGGTGTTCATCACCAGTGTCAGAAGCCATCACACAACAGCTTTTGCAGCCAACACCACAGCAGCACCTCCAAAAGGGAAAAACTGAAGCCACCAGGTCACCCATGGGAATGTGAAATGAGTCTCCATGCAGACTTGGCTGTCTATTTAAGTAGCATCTTTCTACTGCCTATGATCAGAAGTTGAGCAGCAGCAACGTGAATGTTTCTGTGACTGTAAACAGTGCTGTCAGAAACCAACGGCTACAGGGATTTTCCAACACCTCCACAACATGTATGTTTGCTTTTAAAGATCCTCTATTATGCATAACAGCAAAACTCTTCTGTGAGCTGACAAGAGAGCAAAAAATGTTGCAACGCTCAGCGCTGGGCTCCAGGAAGAAATGCTAAAAGCTGGAGGAGGCTCTTCACAAACAGTGAATGCTCAGAGGCACAGCCTTTGTAACAGCCTGCCTTTGGAGTCCTCTGACATGTCACTGTTAGACCAAAAAAAGGTCCCCTGCCACCTACCACCAAGCACTCCCAGAGTAAACATCACAGGTGGGGCTCGGACACTCTGCCAGCTGCCAGGGGCCTGGCTCTGCAAGGCAATTTTCTGCATGTTCTAAATCTGTCATTTGGGGCAAGAGTGGAAATAGGGCTTTTTGTCACCTCCAGGCTGCATACCAGCAAAAGCAGCTATCTCCTCCCGTTTGGAACTTCACAGCTTCTTGCAACCCCCTCACCTGGATGTGCATTTTCACAGCCTGATATATGCTCTGCACCAGGCTGACAGCATCCTGCTTTCTCCCCACTCACACTCCTGCTGAAACACACCAGTAGCCACTTTGCAATGACATACTTGTGAAAACCCATTTTGTCCCCTGTCTTTCTGGTTTCACTCTCTCATCCCAGTGAGGACATCCTAGGTGCAGCTTCTTTCATCTTTTTGGTTTGTACCAAGCCATTCTCAGCATACCATTCCCATCAGAGGTTTTAACTTGTTCAGGTTTCTGAATGCCCTGAAGCCAGTATGACTTAGGTGCAGCCTCATTTTCAAAGGTGCTGAGTGCTGACAAGTTGAGTGGGAGCCCTGTACACCCTCAGATCTCACGTTGCTTTTATTTATCACTGACAAGGTTTGGTGACTCCAATCCATACCCAAACAATAAGGCAGTAGCCCTGAGGCACAGATCTCAAGCAGAAGAGCTCTACTAGACCTGGTTTAGCACAGCCTGGGTCTCTCTGCTCCCAGACCCAAGCCTGGGAGGTGGTGATCACCTGTCAAGCAGTGAGAGGACAGGGAAGTGACACAGGCTATAACATGAGGGTGACCAGAAGAGGGCAGAGCCTGCTGTGGTGGGAATTCAGCCAATTTGCTCAACTGAGGTGAAAATTGAAAAGGCAGATTGCAAAATCAGACTTAGGCCTTGAGGAAAAGTAAGCCAGCTAGAAGTTGGAATCATTTCCTCTTCAGCCCTTGGCTGTTCACAAACAGCTTTCTGGTGTGAGTGCACAGCAAGTGCGAAAGGTACCTTTGGGCTTCAGCCTGGGCATAGAAATGGGAGCTCCCTTGTGCCAGAGCATCAGAAATGTTGCTAGTGAGGCACACAACAGATTCAAGCTGTGAAGAATAGGATGTATTACCCCATAAGGACAATATACAAGTGCCTTGAAATCTTGGTTCCTGGGTCAGGGACGTAAAAATCCAGCGCCAAGGTTTTCAGTGGCACATTAAGCTCCTCTGTCCCTTGTCAAGCCTCCTAACAGCCTGTGACTGAGACAGGTGCCTCTTGGCAAGTCACCCTGAGAGCTGCCACGTCCCAGGTGCCAAGCAATTGGCTGTGCACCATCTCAGCTGTTATGTCCATGTTCATTCACTATCTCTCAAAGCACGACCAGAATAGACCTGGACACAGCACATAAATGTAAAGCTTCGAAATAACCACCGAAAGGTCTTTAAAAGAGGAACAAGGTCATGAATCAGTCAAAAGCAGCAAAGCAAATGAAAGCACCCACAGCAAGAGCAGCAGCACAGGGCCTCCTGGGATGGCCTCAATTCCACCAACATCCTTATGTCTTACCTTTGCTGACAGCAGCCACATAACCCCTCCAAGCCACCCCCAAACTGACTTTGTTCTCTAGAAACACGAAGGTAACCAGACACAGGGACAAGATCTGACTTACTCATATTCAGCAAGACAGTCTTCTGTCCAGAGGAACCACTTAACATTTCATTTTAATGATTTTGTTACATTATCACTGAGATGGTCACTTTGGCTCAGCTTCCACATTCAACATCCCCGGCTCCAGTAGCACAATTGCAGCCCAGTATGGCATGGTGTTGCATGGCCAGTCGATGGGGTCTGACTCTCCTTGCACACAGATGAGCTCCAGGCTTACCACAAATCAATGTCTTCTTGCCCTGCACCATGAGCAGAACTAAGCTCTGATCTTATCCTTAATCCACTTATCTCAGCCTTTGGATGAGAAGACCAAGATAATCACAAATGAAGCCCCCATTCCTAGTGGTGCTTTCTGCTGCACAGGGGAATATGGCATTCTGTTTTCCGGTGTCTTTAGGAACCAACCAACCATAAGACCTTTCCTCCTGTGGCTCTCCAGACCAGAGGAACCTGTGTGCTCTTTCATGTAGCTGGCTTTCCCACAGAAAGAAAACAGAATGTACTTTCCCTCCTCTCCAGCTCCCAAATCAGTGCTGGGGTGGGTAAGACTTCTCACCTCCCAACTACCCTATAAATTCGCCATCCACAGGCACCCAGTACTGCACCCCAGCTTCCCTGCCTCCTTTCCCCTGGGGGACCTCCAGCCCCACAGCATGGGCCAAGGGCAGCATGCTAAGGGCAGATAAATCCCAGCAGAGGACTGAAGAGAGATTCCCACCACTCGACTTCCCTGGGCAGCTGCTAGGTGGCTAGGTGCTTTGCACAAGCCTGACTCGTGGCAACCAGCACACGACCACCTTCTCTTCCTCTGTCATTTCCCCCTTCATTTCCTTCCCCATTCTTTCTGCCTCTGACATTTGCTCTCCCCATCTCCCAACATCCACAGCAGGTGCAGCTGATACAGAGACCTGGTTGCTGGAGCCATCATTTCCTCTCTCCAGCTGAGAGGCAACAGCATCCTTGTTTTGCTTCCCCCATGATGACTTAACAGGGGCACCCCCATCATAGCCATACAGCGGCGACAGAGCAAGAGAGCTTTGCATAAATTCCCCCAGAAACAGCCAGCTACTTGAGGGCAGCAGAACATTAATATAGAGCCTGTGATATGCTGCTTTACTATTAACTTGAGCTCATAAATCTTCCAGCCTGTCATCCCAATGCCAGACACTATAAAACAAGGCAGGCAACGCACGCCTCGCCTGAAACACGTAACGTATCCAGATGGAATTCAGTTTTTCTTTGCTCCCATGCTCACAAATCCATTTTTCTGTCAAAACAGTAAGAAATTTCTGACCAACAAAGGGGCCCCTCGAGCTCTGTTTGGCTCCCACCACACACACACGGGAGCTGGCACTCGGGGAAACAATGCCCATTTCTGCACACCTTTAGTCTTCCTCCTCCCCTGCCTGCTGCTGCTCATTAAAAGGCACGTTTTGGAGCCCTGCCCGCGCAACGGCAATCGCATCTCTCCACCTTTCATTGACAAGTCCTCCCGACAGTCTGACACGGGCAGCCTCCTCCGGACGGTTCCCTCGGCTGTATGAAGCGGGGCGGGCTCGGGCACCCGGGGCAGGCAGCAATTGTGTGCTGCTTCCTGCCTTGCTGCTGTGATTTGTATTCTCTCCTCCGGAGCCAAGGGGGCCAAACGCCTGCAGCTTGGGAGCTCACAGGGCTTGTGCACCCAGCTCGCTCGCCGGCAGCTCGCCGTCGCCGTTCTGCACCGGAACGCCGCACGCTTTGCACTCTCCCGGGCATCCCACCGCTCGCTCATCTGCGCTTCACCGGGGAATCCGGGGTGGGGGGACGAGCACCCGCAGAAGTTGCTATTTTCTGGCTGTTGTCTTGCGTGAAGAAGCCTTGGAAAGCCATGCTTTACAAATCGAGCTCCTTAACAGTGGCAAGCTCTGTTGTAAAAGGACGGTGCACAACACTACCGCCTCAGCCCTCCCCCCCGCCCCCGAATTCAGCAGTTTTTAAAGGCTCCCTGTGCATAAATGAAGAGGGAACTTGTGGGTAAAGGCAGCGTAGAGGGCTGAAGTCACACAAGGTTTGCCATTGATTTTTCTTGTACAATAACATGAGACTGATTATTTGCGTTCCTCAGTTATGCAATCCAGGTTAAGGTATCTATAGGATCCAGAAAAGTGAAAACAACCATTCTGGAAGAGTGCAATAAAATTACTTGAATTATTACTGCATCATATGTTCTTGGTTTTCCTTTGCCAACTATTGGCCCAAGCAAACACACACAAATACTGTCCTCTCAATATGTGATCACAGCACACCCAAGTCACATTTTTCCCCAAAAAACGTTTGCACAAGGAGACATCACTGCAAATACTGACAGCCAGACACAAAAAGGTCTAAGAGAGTCAAATGTGGGCAATTTAATCCATCTGTGACAACCTGGATTTTGTGCACGGCAAGCCTACAACAACCCCAACTGCCACCTCGGACCTGACTCTGCAACAGACCAGCTTCCACACTCTTGTGGGGCTGTTTCTCTAGTCCCCATCCTTGGTGCTCCCCATTTCTCCAGGCTTTCTGCTTGGCATTTGGGGGCCCTAGGATCCAGGCCGGGGTCACCCACTTGCTTCCCTTCCAGCTGCCCACGGGCAGATCCAGCTGTGCAGGAGTGAAGTGGAGCTACCAAAGTCATAGATGGAGTTCAAGCTTTTTTAAGTTGTCGTCCCCCCAGATCCTTTAACGAAGAGCTTGGCAAAGATATTGGACCGTGGGGCACCCGGCGGGGACCGCAAGGGCTGGGGTGTCTTTTACCTGCACTTACTTCACCTGCTCCCCAACCCAGGGCAGGGGGACCCGGTGCTGAAGCCCCCTCCCCGGAACCTCCGATCCCTGGAGCATTACTGGAGCTGGGGAGCGGAAGGCGCTGGTTCTCGGCACCCCTTCCTGCCAGCCCATCCCTTTTGCACATCTATGCCCCCTCCTCGCCCCTGGCGCTCACCTGGGGGCTCCGCCTGCTTCTTGCCCGGGGAGTGAGGCCGTCACGGCTGGCTCTGCCGCTGCAGCAGCCGCTTCCCAGCCAGGAGGAGGAAGAGGAGAATGAGCCCGAGCTTGAAGCCCCAGCAGGATGCCATAGCGCCGGGTTGCGCCGACAAAGGCGGCAGCAGGTTGGCATGGGAGGGGAGGAGAGAGGAGGGAAGGAGGAGAGAGAGAGGGAGGAGGGAGGGGGGTGCACAGGCCGAGCCTCCCTGCGCCGCCCCCCAGCTCCCGCAGCTGCGGGAAGGGGCTGCCCCGGCCGATGCTGCAGCGGCCGGCCCGCGGGGCTCGCAGCCCGCAGGGACCCTGCGCAGCGGGAGGGAGGCGATCCGTGCTTCGGCTGCTTTAAATTATGAAGGTTATCATCATTGTCATCGCTATTAGTGCCAGCCCTGCCTGCTCTCGCAGCCCCGCGAGCTGCGGGGGGGACCCAGCCCTGCGCGACGTCCCGGTGGCACCGAGCCCCGGAGCCCCCCGGGCCCCAGGCGCTGCTGGGGTGGGCCGTGGGGTCCGGCTCCTGCCGCACTGGCAGCCCTGCTGTTTCCCCCCACCCTACACCCCAAATCCGGGCAGAGGGTGATACCCGTAGCTTGGTGCAAAGGCGTGCAAGGAACAGGGGCGCCCAGGGTGAACAAGAGCTTTTTCCTGCCTGAGGACACCACGCCCCAGTTGCCCATCCCTGCTCGTCCAGCGCCCAGGCCTCCTGCTGCACCACTGCCCAAGAACCTGGCTAGTGGTACCCTGCCTCCCCTTAGGCAGGCTGTAGCTCTTGTGGGGATGGGGTGTGGTAGGATGATGGCATAAAGTGCTGCATGGGCTGCACAGTGTGGACGGGGGTCCCCACCTTGGGTGGTCTGCCATGATCATGCAGCACCAAGGTGTGCTCACTGCCAGTCTGGGCATTGCTTCTTTCTTTGCTGATGGTCGGCTCACCACACCACCTGGAAAACATTGCAGAGAGTTTTTAACAGAGGTGTTGCTGGGTGAATAAAGCAGTAAGATATCAAAGGCTTGACTCCTCGACTCATTAGTACTGTTTGGGAAGTGGACTATCAGCTTCCCTTCCCTAGATGGACCAGTTCGAAGGGCTGTGTGCAAAAACACATCATGGCCATCAGACCACTATGGCTTAAAACTCTGTGCTTTACTTACTCTGAGAGCCTTGAGGACAGATCTCTCTGCTCTTCTGGGAGAAACAAGGGGTTAGGAGGGATGGGTCGTCTGAACCCCACTGGTGTGTCTTCCACAGGCTCTGAAAAGTACTGTGTGTGATCCAGTGTATATATCTTCTCTGTAAATGCTCTCTTAATGCACACAGCAGCTAATGCAAAAGGAAAACAAAAAGTAAACATATATCTTTGCCAAAGGGAAAAAATGTGTTTATACTACATTTACTCTTACCACCATTAACAGCATTGAAAGAGGCAGTGTCCTTGAGCCCCATTTTCCACCCTATTGTCAGAGTGTTTTACACTATGAGTAGCCATTTACTTGCAGATCGCACAGCTGGGTGATTTCAGCCCTATAATACTTCCTACAGAGCATGCCTTCAGGTCATCAGAACAGGCAGGAAAGCTCTCTATCCCCTTCAGAACTGCAAACACCAAAGAATAAGTAGGAAACATTTCTTACCACTCATCCAGGTCTAGCTGATCTCACTTGTTTCATCCAGGTTGTGAGAGATGTCCAGAGTTGGCTCCCATAAGCAGAAGCTATTCCAGCTAGAAATTAAAGAGCATAATAAAAATAATAATGAGATAAATTATAAAAGAGGATGTCTGATTAATGATCCTTTGATTGACAGGAAGTCCCTAATTGCATAATCCTGAACTCCTGGGAGGAACAGGGACTGCACAGCTGAAGTGATCATGCATCACCTATTGCTCCCTTGGCAAGCAGTCCTGGTGTGTGCTTTCTGGCTCAAGTTGTATCTGTGATATGAAACTGCCTCCTGCAAAAGCCTGCTGAAGGCTTCAGTGGAAGAGATGCTTTTCAAGGCATGCCCTTTGCTCCCTGTTGCATGCAGCCTACTTTGTGCATCCCAAAATCTCTCAGATCAAGGGCAATTGGGAGAAGCCATACCCCAGAGCCAGGCTGTAGCCAGAGGAAAGTCTAGTGACTGTCCTTTGCCTTCCTTGTGTCCCCTCAGTACACAGAAATTGCTTTTAATTGATGGCAAGGGTTTCATTAGCTTTCTGTGGGCTGTGACTAGTAGCATATAATCAGGAATCACCTTCAAAAATTGGTTTGAAACAGTTAATCGTGGTGCAGATTCATCAAACACAAGGCCCTGATTTTGCAAAAAGGCACTGGGTGGTGTGTCCCAGGCTGAGGGCAATGCTCCAAGGTATGGGTGAAAAAGTACCCACGGGCAGCAGGGCTGGCTCTTCTTTTGGCCAGAAAAGACCCCTCTGAGCAACTTGGAGGCTGCAGGGCTGCAGTGCCCCTTCCCTCCCTTTTCTCTTGCTTTCCCATCTGGACTCTGGTTCTCAGGCTCTCCCCAGGACAGTTTTGACAGCAGCTTCAGTGGGAATTTCATCTAAGGGGAGAGCACCAGATCAGCTCTCCCTGTCCCCATTCCCCATCTAATTTTAGCACTATCATGTCCTTTTTCCCCTCCCCATCATTCATTGATGTCTCTGCTTTGTTCTCCACTCTTCTTTTCCCTTTCATCTCCTCTTCCCTTCAGTGGCTGGCACATTTACCTTGTCTGGCTCCCCCAGAGCCTCCACCTTCTCCCCAGGCCTCCCATCTTCCCTGCCCTCCCCTTCAGCAACTCCTTCCAAATTAAGCAGGTGACCCATGGGCGCAAGATGCATCTCCTCAAGCCAGAGGCATCCAGGACTGTGCACACCCGCCCTTCCCAGCTTGCCTGGCATCACAGCACTGCAGAAATGGTGCCCAGCTCCTCAGAGGGGCCAAAGTCTCTTCTCCATGTAGCACAGCCCTAATATAAAGACACTTCAGCCCAATTTGCTTGCCAGGGCAAGAACATCTTCCTCCCTCATAAGCGATGCTCGTCGCACCTAGGCAAAAACGAACACATGGCCACCTTCTTGTCCTCTCTCACAGCAGCAATGGTACTTTTCCTTTGTGCACAGGATTAACTCCAGAGGGCTGGAAGCACTGAAGCTGATGGAAGCTGCAGGAGGAACTTGTGTTGAGGTCCAGGAAAGGAAACCTGCCTTTCGTTATGGCAATGCTTGCAAGCTATTTCTTGGAAACTTTCTGGCTCCCTCTCTGCTTTGATAACTCCACATGGGGAGGGAAGGTTTTTCCACTACTGCCTTGTCCACACTCTGCTGCAAAATTTTCTTTCAGTTGCAACCCCTCTAGAGCATTGTGCACCCAATAAAGAAGTCCAAACTGCAGCAAGCCTGGGCCAAGGGCTCCGCTTTGCCTTCTCTTGTAGCACCACACAGCTGTGCCATGCTCTGCCTCAAAAGGACTTCTAGAGTGATTAACTCAAACCAAAGTGTTTGTCCCCTTGAGAGCAAAGGGACTAGCCCAAGGGTTAGATTGAAAGCACTAAGAAACCTTTTCTTGACATTCCTTATTGCAAACTCTGAGCAAATTTGTGCCATTAGAATAACAAAACACCAAAAGTCCTTCACCCGACCTGGTGTTTTAGCTGCTCTCAAATCATTCCTGATGAGGCTCTTTCACTGAGGGGTGAAAGAAAACAATTTTCATTTTAAACTGGAGCAGGACCATACCTTCTCCAGCAGAGAGACTTCTTAAACAGATAGCAACAGCCAAATGGTATTAAAATTTAAGGGGAAAAAAAAAAAAAAAAGCCCTTCACCACTGTATCTTGTAGCACAGAAACTAGTTTACATTTGCCAGTGTGCCAAGAGCAAGTCCTTACTCCCTTCTGGGTTTGCTTTTAAGAGAAAGAGAAAATCTAAAGCCTAAAGCATAGCCCTATACTGGGAGTACAAGCAGTTAAGCTCTAGGTAGACAAGACTCTCTGAGCCTGAAGTGTTCCACCAGGAATTTGGGAGAGCAAGGATTTGGACAGCCCAGGGAACTGCTTTGTCCCCCTTTCTTTCACAGCCTGGGTGAAACACTGGATTCTCTTCTAGGTTAAAGACAAATCCCCAAACTTTCTGCATCATTAACTAGCACTTAGCAGCTTGCTATTTTTATCAAGTACTCCATATTTGCACTTCCTCTGGAATCTCAGTAGAATATCAATATTGCTGAAGTTGGCTTCTGCGGGCAGCCTGCACGCAGGCTCTGCCTGGAAAGATGCATCTTTGAGCTGGCACTGGGTATCCATGAGTGATTGATGATGGGCAAACTTCAGATTCAGCTGAACAGATTTTTTCGGCACAGGATCACTTGAAATAGAACAACCACCAGAAAAGAAGAAAAAAAAACAAAACAAAACAAAACAAAACCTCAGTCTGTTGAATTACATCTGTCCACACCAGATGTGCTGACTGGAGAACATGCCAGATTCTTCAAGGCAGCTCACTTGACAGCAGTCCTAGGCAAAATAAGCTTCCCTCCCCTCCCCCCAACATATTTACAAACAGAGAGAAAAGTAAGTGTGGAGTGGGATGGAGAAGACAAAACATTTTTGTGAATACCAGTCTAATTTTGTTAATGAGTCTCCCTCTGCTATGTGGAATTTCTTTCCAGTGGGTGTGGGAGCAACTGGCTTTGGCTGGCACAAGTGCCTACAAGAAATAAAACCCCCATGTTGCATGCTTAGAGTGTGTGTAAAATGGGCTTTGAAGACCCTGTGCAAAAGCACTGGTGGCTGGAGGGGTCACAGGCTAATCCATCTGAGAGAAGAAACTCTATGTTTAAGCTTGTTTAACCAACTGAAGCAGACCCAGAACAATTCAATTATTGAGCAATATTTTTTAACAAATGAGCCTTCCCTGGGGCTTTTCACTTTGGGTCTTTCTGAAGACCATGAGCAAAAGGGGCAAGGTCCAAACACTTCTCAGGTGGCAGAACAGACAAGCTCCCTTTCTGAAGCCAACATGCACAAAAGAACCTCTGAGACTCATTTCAGGTCCAAAGTGGAGCGGGGGTGCTTTTAAATTGCAGCCCTTGGAGGGAGTGAGTATCTTGCAGAGTGCTGGAAGGCTGTGCAGATGGAGTCAGTGCAGCTCCTGTGCTCAGCTATTGCCTCCAGTTCTTCAGGCACCAGTTCCTCTTGGTCTGACAGGTGAAGGCAGCAGCAAGCGTGACAGGTAACCACCTGTCTACTTTGCAAGATTTCCTCCACCACAGCTCATCAACAGGCTGTGTAGGACCTTGGGTCAGGGCTGGAGACATATTTGTTCCATGGGAGCTCTTGGGAAGGTGTTACCTCCCATAGTGTGTTCCAGAATGGGAAAGGTATTTCCAGCCTGTGCAGAGTGCGTGCTGGTTTCTTGCAGGTTCAGGTGAATTTGCTGTGCAATCTGTCTCTCTGCTGGTTACTGGCTCACACCCAAGTCCTGCCCATCAAGGTTTTCTCTAAAGGAAGATCAAAATAACCTTCCCCCAGAGAGTTAAAACCTGAAGGAAGATATCTCACCTCCAGCGATGCTTCACACAGGAGGGTGGCACAGAGCTGCCTCCCTCCTGTCTTTAGCACTCACATCATTTCCATGGCCTGACCAGACACTGAAGCTGGAAGAGACTTTCCAGCCCTATCAATGGACATCAGATTGCTCTCACTGGCACTTCAGTAATATGTTAAACAGCCTTCAAATGCCTTGTGGTCACCAAGGAATTCACAAATGCCTTTGCTTTTACCACCCTAAGTAATTATTTATTGGGATGTCCTTTTTATAGAATCCCCTTAAAAGGTCCATCCAGATTTTAGGGCCAGCAGACACTCTTCAGCTCATCTGTCTGCAGAACAACATAGTCCATAGCATTCCACTCAATAACCACTGTGTTTAGCTCAGCACTTAGCATTTGATTAAAAAGTCCCTTCTGGAAAAGCCTGCAGTCTCCACTGAAGACATGAAGGAAAGAAGAAACAACCCTCCTCTTCAGTGGTTTGTCCAGTACTTGAGCCTTTCTTTGGTTTAAAAGTGAAACATTTACTGCAAAATGTCCCCACACCTTTGAGAGCTGGAGAGCAGCACAGCTGAAGCTGCCATCCATGCTCAGCATCCTCTCTGGTTTGCATCCCCCACAGCATCAACGCTGTGTGTCTTACACACAAATCCTTGGCACTGGCCTATAGGGTGGAGATATTCATCCTAACCTCAGCCTTGCATTCTGGCTGATGAGAAGCCTTTCCAAAGCATTGCTGAGTGAAAGGACAAGTTCTCCTTGCTGCCACCCAGGCTCAAGGAAAGCAACTGTCCCTGCAAGGGAGGAGCTTCAATCTTATGTTGTTTTTTTTTTTTTCCAAGCAGATCAAAAGTTGTCCCTTCTTTGCCTTCTGCTCTCTCAATATTGTTTTCCTGCTTGTTCTAAACTCCAGCTTCCTACCTCCTCTGTCAGTTTTGCTCCAAGAAACAGTATCTCATTGTGGAAACAGCCCTGGGTCCAGCTTGTTCCTGTCTGATGGTGGACAGGAATGCACCTCCACTTAACCTTGGGCTTCATTGGCCCTGCTTTTATTTACATCCATTTCCCACATCTTCACTGTGGGAATAAGGATCACATATCAGCCAGATGCTCCAGGGCTTTCATGGATTAAGCAATATCTTCTGGCTGAGCCTTTGCAAAGTGGAGAGTCAGAAGGGAAGGCAACTGCTGTTTAGGGGCCAAGGTCAGCCTTCCTGGGAGAGGACCTTCTCCTGACCTCCCACAGAGCAGGCCAGTGGGAGGTCATCTGTGGAAGCACTAAAGGAATCCTTTCATGTGTTTTGTCCCAAAACTCTAAACTGCTCCCTGCTCCTAGCACTCTCCCCTCTGAGCTGCATTTGTCTGCCTTAAAATCCTTTGCAGAGCTCTATGGTTTTGTGCATCAAGAGAGGAGCATAGGTCAGAGCATCTCTGTGAATCAGCTGTTTCTTGCTGGCTTCTTCAGGCCACCTTGCATCTTGATCTGTTGGAAAATTCACTGGTGGCAACCCAACAATCCAGGCAGCAGGACACACCAGGTTTTGTCTTTGGGCTTGGCTGGGGTTAAACCTCCCTCTTCATTTGAAATGGGCAGCACAAAGCTCATCCATCCCGGCAGCCCTGGGATCCCTCCAGCTGGCTGGAGTGGGTAATGGGACACCATCTGGGTGCCAGTAGAAGACAAGGGAATAGTATCCTCACATATTCCCATTCTCTTGTATCCCTCCCCTCTGTTCTGGGTCACCACATCAGTCACATGAGGTATTGCATGATACAATAAGATGCATCATAACAAGATGCCTTTATTACCCAGAAAGTCATGCTTGCCCATGAGAATAACAGCAGAGAAAAGAGATAATCCACATGGATCACCATAACCAAAATTACATTCTGAAGACAGGGAACTGCTTGTGACACATCCTGTACCAGGCTCTTTAACCACAACAAATAGTTGGAAAGCTTTCTAGCATTTAATCTTTCCTCCCATTCACTACAGGCAGGTCATAGAGAGAAAGAATCTCTCTTCCTTCTGTATCTCTACTGAGTTTAATTAGGTTTGCAAGGTTAGCTCCAAGTCTTTACACTTCCCCTGTGATGTCTGGGGAATTCTATGCATGTTGCAGCCCAGCTTTGCCATAATTGCTTTATCAGTGGGGACCATGTAGAAGCACATTTTACATGGCAGTTTTGACACCATTTACATGGCAGCTTAGCACGTGGGAAAGGCAGAATACTTAAAGAGATGGCTCCTCTGCTCTCTCCCAGGGAAGACCCACAAGGTGTGTCACGTCTGAGCTGCCTGAGTGCATCAAATCCAGGAGGCCTCAGGAGATACAAAGTGAAGTCCACAGAGCAGCCTCCCAGGGAAGGCACAGCACTACAGAAGTGCCTCGTGCCGAGCAGCTGCCTCTGTGTGCAGCTGGGCTGGAGCTGAGCAGGACTGCTCAGAGAGAGAAGATATTCAGAACCAGTCAAGTGTGATTCCCAGGGTCAAAAAGTCTCAGGGTCTGTGGAGCAAAAGGCTGCACCTCACAGGCAGTGCTGCCATACACCCTGTTTTCAGCTTCCAGCTGAAGCTGAGAAGGATGGAGATGCAGCTACTGCCTCCTACCACTGCATAGGAAAGGAACAGGGCTCACACTGCTGCCCTCTCCCTCCTGATGATCTCTCCCATAGCCACTCTTGAAGGTTTGCATATAGCCCAGCCAGAACTTGCCTCTGAATTTGCAAGACAAGGTTTTAAACTGTCTTCACTGCATTTAACACTTATGCAGAGAGCCAGAGGAGATGGCATGGGAGACCTTAGCCTTCAGCACCAGTACTGTAAACTTCATCACCACCAATCATTACCAAAAGTCAAGAGATAAAATGGACTTTTAAAGTCTCTTACAGGCAAAGACACTACCTAGACTTGGAGCAACAGAGGCATGGATGAGTTTTGGGGAGGTGTCCAAAGACTGAGAGGGGGCCAGGGATGTACAAAAGCAGTGAGGAGCCAAGTTTTGTTTCTGCCATTAACTGCCTGGGCTAGTTTTGCTCTTTCATGGCTTACTCTGACTTCACTCTGGAGACACCACACTGAGGTTTTGTTTTTTAGATGAAAATGGAGCCATGAGACAATGCACTCCCTCCAGTATCTGCTGCTGGCCCTCCTGGTAACAAGGAATTGCATTGGAGGGATCCTTTTGATCCAAACCATTCTGGTGGTGCCCCTGCTTCTGTGCTCCAGCAGGGCATGGCAGGCTCTGTGTGGCAGGATGAGAAGGTAATTGATCCCACAGAGGAAAAGAAGGAGCCTGAGGCAGAGACAGCCACACAAAGTGGAAGAATGCAGCGTTTAGGCTTTCACCTAAATCAACAGCAACTACAAGAAGCTGCTGCAGCTGCAGGGCTCTTAATTAGACTATGTATGAGCCTCACATCTGGAGAGGGGTTTGGCAATGCTTCTGTGCAAGGGCAAAAAGAAAACCATAACCAAAACCACCAGGAATTAACTCCTCTTACAGCTTGGCACAAGGAGCAGCGGGCAAAATTCCTGTTCCAAGCTTGTGTCATCTTGGAGGTGTCAATATTTAGGCTCATTCCACGTGATGCTGTAAATGTGTGGTTTAGGACAAGCTTGCCTGACCTAGACTAGATTTGAAGAGGCAGATCAGCTCCCCTAGCACCCTGTCCACCTGGAGATCATTTATTTGGGCTCCCTTGACAAGAACCAATACATGACTTTACCACGGTCGGATAAGCACAAATGAAATATCCCAGGTTAGAGCAACTGCAATTTTTCCTTCAAACTCAAAGTGAATCAGAGATAAAGAGCAACATTTCATTTTCTGCTCCAGAGTGAGAAAGACCGAGGTGTAGACACCCAACCAGAACACACAACATGATTCTTTGCAAATAGCTTCCCCTCTTCTAATTGCTTTTCACATCTACCTTCCCTTTCAGCGCGGCTCTTCCAGGTAACAGCTATTGATCTACAACTATTTTGACGAGGAGGAACAGCAGAAACCTCATCAGGTCGTTGTCAGCTAATCTGGCCACTCAGTAAGGAAGCAAACAATTAACACCGAGCGCTAGCTGCTGGGCTCATCATTATCCAGCAAGTATGAGGTCCTCTGAGGACTCCAACTCGCATTTGAGTCCAGCTCCTGATGTAAAAAGCACACCTGAGTAATGTGTGCCTGCAGAGCTGATTGCCCAGGGTGCAGAAATACAAGCACAGGAGCTGCAAACATGTTTTCCATTGACTGGAGCACACAACATCTTATTTATCACGAGTCAATTGATGGCTAAACTCACCCAGCAAACTCATAAAAGCATTAGTTTGTATTTGTTGCTCACATTCAGAGATATTATACATCAAAAAGGTCAATGCTTCCCAACTAATTCAATTACACCACAGCCATCTATCACAGCAGCTCACTTAATACCACGTTAGCTTGCAGTTTTTTGGAGCATGATGGAAGTTGGAGTGTCCATACAGGACATTCCCCTTTAATGGCAAACCTCTTCATGCTAGCAGAGCCCATTGCAAACCTTTCTGCAGCTCCCCTTGGCCAAATGTTTTCTCTAAGTACTGAACTGCTGGTTTTGGGGAGGGGATTCCACCCCTTTGTTCTGCTCTGCTGAGACCCCACCTCAAATCCTGCCTCCAGTTCTGGTGTCTCTGGTATAAGAAGGACACAGAGCTGGAGGAGGGAGTTCAGAGGAGGCCACAGGGATGATCCAAGGGCTGGAGCACTTCTGCTGTGAGGACAGGCTGAGGGAGCTGGGGGTGTTCAGCATGGAGAAGAGAAGATTCCAGAGGGACCTCAGGGCTGCCTTCCAGTGCCTGAAGGGATCCTACAGGAAGGCTGCAGAGGAACTCTTCATGAGGGTGTCTAGAGACAGGCCAAGGGGGAATGGTTTGAAGCTGAGGCAGAGCAGGGTTAGACTGGAGCTGAGGAAGAAGTTCTTCAGTAGGAGGGTGGTGAGACTCTGGAACAGGCTGCCAGGGAGGCTGTGGCTGCCTCCTGCCTGGGGGTGTTGAAGGCCAGGTTGGATGAGGTCTTGAGCAGCTGAGTCTAGTTGAGAGGTGTCCCTGGGCATGGTGGGGAGGTTGGAGGAGATGATCTCTGAGGTCCCTTCCAATCTGAGCCAATCTAGGGCTCTATGATTTCTGCAGGTGACAGCATGGTTAAATGCATTGAGAGACAGCACTGCAGTCTGAAGCCATGCTGCCTACACAGAGCTGGAAGAAGGAGAGTACTCAAGGATGTTTTATTTGCCTGCATTTGTTATTAAAGGTGTGGTGACTGGGGTTCATCTGTTGGTCTTTTTTCAACAGATTTCATCAAAGCAAGAACCAGCACCCTCCCTGCACCGTTTTGGAAGTCTGGATGTAAGATAGCTACGAGGCAGGGATTCATTTAATAACTCTGTACCATCAGATAGAATAAGAAAATGTGATATGCCAATATTTATTTATTTATTTGAAGTGCAGGCAAGCAATCTGGACAGCTGGAGCCTCTATTCAGTCTGATCTCACAAGCAAGTGAAGCTTTTTAATACACATGCAAGGCTCTAGGAGCCAATGGTGGCAGGAGAAAATGCACCAAGATAAATCTCACCCAGCTATGCTGTTATCTTTCTCTGTTAAAATTTCCCTTTTTGTTTTAAAGCAGCACATGTAACCTATCTGGACCTCAGCAAAACAACTGACATGGAAAATTAAGTTCATCAGCAATGCTCTGGATTAATTTCTGCCTGCTAGCTAGTTCCCTACCCAGCTCCAGGAGAGATGCTGACATACAGTTCCGAAAGCAGCCTGAGTGGAGGTTACCAGAGGAATTCCTCCAAGACTGGGACCCTTTTTGGTTCCTATTTTCCTCAATTAGCCCTGGACAGAGCAGGAAGGCACTAAAGCCTTCAGCTGCATTAGGCAGAAAGCTGGGAAGCACTCTTAGAGAAAATCTGAATATTGCACAGAAAGAGAAGCAGAGAATGGATCTAAGACAAACAAAGAAATTCATGATTCTGTGCTTAAGGACTAGCAAGGATCTGTGAGCACCTGGAACTTCACCAGTTGAGAGCAAGGGGGAAAGTGTTGGTCTAGAGTGGGATGTTTCTGAGTGTTTGCCACATATTGGCTGTAGGAAAGCAAAGGCAATGTCAGGAGTAGCTCTGCACACAGACTGGGGGGGGCTGCTGACACACACTAACAGGGCACACACCAGGACCAGCATCACTGGGGAGGATGAGGCACAACCTCACTTAGGAATACTCTGCCCCAAGCAGTCTCCTGTGCTCAGCAATGAGCAAGAAGTGACTGGGATGAGCCGGTGCTGTAGAAGAGGCTGTGCAAGCTGCAGCATTCAGCCTTGCAAAGTGAAGGCTGAGAGGGGCTGTGATTATTTTCTATAAATACATCAAGGGGGTAAACACAAGGGAGAGAGAAGAGCTGGCTAAGCTGAGGGAGAATATTGGCACAAGAACAAATAGATGGAAATTGATGAAGAATACAAAAAAGAAAGAAAGAAAGAAAGTGAATTTTTTGAACAGCCACACAGGCAGAACAAACTTTCCCTCTCCCTCCCTCAACCTTGCCCAGTTACTGAGCAGGTTTGTGTGGCACATCTGAGTGGGGTGACAGCACACTCTCTCAAGCCACCATCCCAGGTCTAGGCTCTCACACCAAGACAAGAACAGACTGCTGATTGGTATCTCTGATATCACAGAGGTCTCCAAGCCTCCATTCAGCCTGCAGAGTTCCCAAGGGGTTTGTGCTTTCTGGGTTTTAAGTGGTGAGGTTTTCATCAGGGCTGTGGTTTGCTGGTCATAAACCAGTGGCCAGGGCCACCATGGAGCATCCTGCCCTGCATGCTGGAATGTCTGTGGCCATGCAGAGATGCAACCCAAGCCACCTGTGCAGCAGATGGGGAGACACTGCTGATGCCTAGCCAGACCAGGCACCAGGTGCCTGTTTGCTGTTCAGGCTGCTGGAAAAGGGAGTCCAATGGCAGGGAAACCACAGCCCCTCGCTGGCAGAGCCTGCAGCTGGGCTGCTTTAAAGCAATGCAAGCTTCTGCTTTGGTAAGTGGGCAGTGCAAGCCTCCCTTCTTTCAGCTCTCAAAGCCTGGAAGTCCAAATGCTGCATGGAAGGAGTGCCAGGAGGCAGTGAGGACAGGAGTTACAGCAATGAGGTTGGCACCACCAGTTCAAGGACCTGCTTCTCTCAGCCTGCACAGCTCAGTGGGGCTTGGCAGGTCCTGCACTAGGGCAGGGCATAGTCAGTTGCCCACAGCCTTGCTATGGGGCCACACAGGGAACACATGGCCCAATGCTGCCTCTTGCTGGGATCCCCAGAGAAGACCAATGGGCCAACAGAACCTCCTCCTCCTCCTCTGCCTTCATCCTGCTTTGCTGAGGCTTCCAAGAGAACTGCTGACATCCACAGAGCCACCCAGGGCTCCTCCAGCACTGCAGGACCAACCTGCTGATTGATGCCCCATGCCTCTGCTGACAGAGGTAGGTACCCAAAGGTAACAAGGTCTGTCAAGAAAGGCTCACACAAAGGAGAGCTCCAAATTATGGGATGTCCCCTGTTAGTGTGTCAACAGCCCTCTTATGTGCAGAGCTACTCCTGACATTGCCTTTGCTTTTCTACAGCCAATATATGGCAAGCACTCAGAAACATCCCATTCTAGACTCACACTTTCCCCCTTGCTCTCAACTGCTGAAGTTCCAGGTGCTCACAGATTCTTGCTAGTCCTTAAGCACAGAATCATGAATTTCTTTCTGTTCATCTTAGAGCCAGCCCTCTGCCTTTCTGTGCAATATTCAGATTTTCTCTAAGAGTGCTTCCCAGCTGTCTGCCTAATGCAGCTGAAGGCTTTAGTGCCTTCCTGCTCTGTCCAGGGCTAATTGAGGAAATCAGGGATCAAAAGACCATAATGCTGGACTCAGTACTTGGGCTACTGCTAGGACAGGCTTTTAATTCAGGCAACAATCCTAATCTATACTCATCCAATAGCTTTAGTAAGTGACACCATGCCCAGTTATAGTCAATGTAAGCAAGATATTAATGCTGTGTGGGAAACTGAGGCACAGAAAGTCAATGTCACAACTCATCAGCACTTCCATCCTCCCTTCAGCTGAATTATCTTGCTCTGGCCTTGCAGGAGTCTAATCACTGCTGTCAAGGTCAGAGAGGAAATCAGCACCAACCCAAGGAATATTTTTTCCCCCAGCTCTGTAATGTCTCACTCAAGCTGTGGCCATCAGCTCCCTCCCCATGGAGAGGCACAGCAGCCCAGGAAGTCATTTTGTCACTGCTGCTGCTTTCAGTGCAGCACATTCACACTTCCCCTCTCAGGCAAGAAGTTTTAGCAGTTTTTCTCAGGGCAAATCCATCCTTTTCTCAAGTATTTTTACATCACTGCAGCAGAGCTGATCTGATGACACACACAGCTAACCTGGGACTCCACTTCTACCTTTTACTGCAGTCTGAAATCAGGTGGAGGGCTCCCAAGATGTGTGCATTTGCAGTCCTTACAGATGACACTGCAAAGTGCCAACCAATCTAGGACTGACCAAGTCAAATTCAGCAGCACACACTGGTGAGTGTGCTGAGTGAGTACACTGAGTGCATAGTGGTATTGCAGTAACACCATCATTCTCATTGCTCTGGCTTTGAGTCACAGGATTGTTTGGGTTGGAAAAGCCTCCTAGGATCACCAAGGCCAACCACCAACACACCACCACCATGGCCACTAATCCATGTCCCCAAGTGCTTGAACACCTCCAGGGATGGTGGCTCCACCACCTCCCTGGGCAGCCTCTTCCAATGCCTGATCAATTTTTCCTAATCCCCAACCTAACTCTCCCCTAGCACAATTTCAGGCCATTTCTTCCTGGTACTCAGGAGGTTAGGAATGCTTTGCTTGCTGTGCTTAAGCTTGTCTCTCTTGCAGTCTCACCCCTGAGCAGCAGCACCACTTCCTTCCCCAGACCAGTGTTTGCACCCCTGCTCCCATCAGGTGGTCTTTCATGCTTTCCTCATGGGGCATGTTGGCATCCAGCATCCAAAAATCACCATTGTCCCTAGAGGGATGCTGCTGTTGTGTGGAATGGTGCTGGTAACACTTGGCAAAGCCAAACCCCTTCATTCCTCCAGCAAACCCTGGGCTCCTGAACAGGTAAATACAGGGTCATGCTTAACAGCATTTCCAAAACCAACACAAGCACAATGGACAATTCCTACTGCACACTGAGCCCCTTAATCTCCAGGCTCTTCTGGAAGAGATATTCCCAACGTCTAGCACAGCTGCACAGGCTTTTGGGAAGCATCCCCATCTCCCAAGAACATGCTATGAGGACAGGCTGAGGGGGCTGGGGGTGTTCAGCATGGAGAAGAGAAGACTCCAGGGGGACCTTAGAGCTGCCTTCCAACAGCTGAAGGGATCCTACAGGAAGGCTGCAGAGGGACTTCTCATGAGGGTGTCTAGAGACAGGCCAAGGGGGAATGGTTTGAAGCTGAGGCAGAGCAGGGTTAGACTGGAGCTGAGGAAGAAGTTCTTCATCAGGAGGGTGGTGAGACTCTGGAACAGGCTGCCCAGGGAGGCTGTGGCTGCTTCCTCCCTGGGGGTGTCCCAGGCCAGGCTGGATGAGGCCTTGAGCAGCTCAGCTTAGTTGAGAGGTGTCCCTGGGCATGGTGGGGAAGTTGGGGGAGATGATCTCTGAGATCCCTTCCAACCTGAGCCATCCTATGTAGCAGGTCATAGCCCAGTGGAGAGTTCATGTGAAAAGCCCCCACACACACAGTGTTTTACATCTCCTGGGTAATATGGCATCAAGTCTTCAGCTGCCCAAAACAGCCCAGATCTGCTGGATCTACTTGAGGGCCAAACCAGATGATGAGGTGGCTCAGGTTCCTGGGAGCAGCAAGAAGAAGATGAGGAAGGAGAGGTGGTGCAGAGCTGCAACGTGCAGCAGGGCATGTGGGAAAGCTTAAAAGACCTTCATCACTCCCTTGTGGTGGACATAAGTTGCCTGTGGTGGTGGAAGGGTTAACCAAGGGAGAGCTCCCACACAGTCCTGCCTCACAAAGGCTGCCTTTCACAGCTATTAAAAATGAGAAAACAGCTGCTAAAAGAGACAGGAAAGATGCTGTATGCAAACAGCATCAGAAAGCTCCTCTGGGCTTGCAGGAAGTCATAGGGGCAAGTTTGTTCTAAACGTGTCTGAAAATGCTCCAAAGAAACATTTCTCTGTTGGGGAAGGATGTTTGGATATGGAGCACAAAAGAGATTAGTTGCCAATAGAAGAGCACAGGAAAAGAAAACACTGGAAAACCAACTGGAGAGTATCAGTGGGCAGCAGACAGGTCAGCAATCAATGCCAGACTCTTGTTCATGCTGCCATGCATTCAGTTCAACACTTTAAAAACTCCAATGGACTGCAGAAGCCTACATAAGCATAATGGAATCAGTTTGTTCACCTTCCCCAACCCCCCCAGGCAATTCTCATACCCTCACTAAGGCTGCACAAGACCTTGAAGCTCATTGAGTCCAATCATAACCCAACCACTGTGACCACTAAACCATGTCCTGAAGCACCACATCTACAGCTTCTTGAACACCTCCAGGGATGGGGACTCCAGCACCTGCCTGGGCAGCCTGTTCCAACCCCTCACCACTCTCTCACAAAAGAAGTTTTTCCTCATGTCCAACTCAAACCTCCCCTGGCACAGCTCAAACCCATTTCCTCTCATCCTGTTGCTGCTTACTTGGGAGAAGAGACCAACACCAGCCTCACTCCAACCTCCTTCCAGGTAGCTGTAGAGAGCAATGAGGTCTCCTCTCAGCCTTTTCTTCTCCAGACTAAACAACCTTACCTCCCTCAGCTGCTCCTCATATGATACCCTCCAAACCCATCACCAGCCTCATTGCTCTTCTCTGGGCACCCTGCAGCACCTCAATGTCTTTCCTATGCTGTGGAGCCCAGAACTGAACCCAGTACTCAAGCTATGGCCTCACCAGGACCAAGCACAAATATTCTCTCCTCCCATCTTTCATCTGCAGCCACTTGTACAAGTGACATGTGAGTTCTAAAGCATCTGGAAAACTGGATGAAAACAAAACGTTCAGATGAAGCTGGGTTTGGCTCCATGACTGCAAACAGCAAATGAATGTCCTGTTAGGTGCTGCACACTCACAGCAGGGCAGAAACAGAGCAAGGGGACTGCTGGGACCTTTGGGAGAGCATCCAGCACAAGGGTTGGGCTGGCTTCCCACCAAATGCCAGTGCTTTCCCTGAGCTCAGAGAGGCTGGGTTTGCTTGTTGCTGTTCTTACTGTGTTTATTTTCTCCCCAGAAGCAGCTAAAATATTCACCCCCTTGCTGCTTTGTAATGCAGTCTGTGCCAAAGGGACCCAAACTATTTTATAACCCTTTTGGATGCTTGGTTTGGCTTGTTGGCAGGGGAGTGGAGGGAGGTATGAAAGAAAAGTGAGGATCTGGATAAGTTGAAGTCACCTGAAGAGCTGTTACACACACACACAAAAAAAAAAAGGATTTTATTAAAGCTGAGCTGTGCCTCTTGCCTTATATCAGTGCAATGCCCCTCCTGAGTGTTTCCAGATGTGGATGCTAAGGGAAGTTTATCAGGGATGCAGCCTGAGCCATGCTACAGAGGGTTAAAATCTAAATAGCCCTTAAAGAAAAAAAACAAAAAACAACTTTGAAAACCAAAACCAAACCACAAACCAAACCTCACCAAAGAACCACCCACAAAACAGCCCAAGCTGTGAAAACCTTGAGGTTGCAGCAGATGATCTCTGAGCTCCCTTCCAGCCTGAGCCATTCTAGGATTCTGTGATGCCATAAAACATCCCCATAGCTGCTCCAGTCTGTGCTCACCCAGCCTCCCTCCAGCCTCCAAAGGAGCCTCATCCTTCCTACCCCCAAACTTCCCTTCCCTGCCCCAAGGGCAGCCCTGCCCAGGGGACCCTGGGGACCCAGAAGCAGCACCTCAGTGTCCCATCCCCTGCTCAGGCTCCCTCCTGCAGACATGGGGAGACTCAAAGCAGAGGCATTTAATCCCTCACCCTCACTCAGACACCAACAATGGGGAAAAACCTGCACAGGCAGAAAACTGAATTTGATTTTAACACAGAAAAGTCCAAAACAAACCAACCCAGAGATTCCTCTCAGCTAACCATCTTAACCTCATTTTGTCCTGCTAAGTGAGCATCTGTGATGTGATTTCTGTGCTAAAAGCAGCTGAATGTCAGAGACATTGATCTTGGCTCCAGCCTCAGCCTTTTTTTTTTTTTTTAATGGGGTTTGGATCTACTCCCTTTTGGCACCACATCCTTGGTTCCTGGTAGTGTCCAAGTGCCACTTTCCGCTTTGGTTTTGCTGGCTCACAGAGCTCAGCCCTTTGGAGGACCAAGCACTTGGGGCACCTGGATCACTGTGGGAAGAGACACTTCTTGTGTCCCAGAGCATTTCCCTGGTGTTTCCAGGGGACACAGAGGCACAGACAGGATGGGGAAATCCTTTCCACGTGAATCCACTGCCTCACCCCTGTGCTGAAATGACCACAGGCATCACTGCCATCAGGTGCCCATCCACCAGCAGCAATGGAACCAAACAATGCTGGTGGTTAAGCTGCAGGAGCTACATCCCAACCTTCCTGGCTTGGAGGCACAATTCCAGTTTGGAAGATGACAGCTATGCTAAATGAGAGAGAGAAAGGGGAAAGCCTCTGCCCTGAACAAGACCCAGGCTCATGGAATTAATTTATATATTTAAACGTATTTTTGTTGTTGTCAATAACCTTCTTCTGCATTCAGAGAAGCTTCATCCTTTCTTTCTGTTACCTTTTCCCAAAACAATGGACACTGTCTCCAGCTCCCTGCATGCTTCCCAGCAAACAAGCACCAAGCTTTTTTCCCACCCTCCTTCCTTCAAAGTTGTCCTGTATAAAGTCACATTCATCCTAGAATCCAAAACTGTCCTGTATAAAGTCACATTCATCCCAGAGTCCAAAACTGTCCTGTATAAAGTCACATTCATCCCAGAGTCCAAAACTGTCCTGTATAAAGTCACATTCATCCCAGAGTCCAAAGTTGTCCTGTATAAAGTCACATTCATCCTAGAATCCAAAGGTGTCCTGTATAAAGTCACATTCATCCCAGAGTCCAAAAGTGTCCTGTATAAAGTCACATTCATCCTAGAATCCAAAGTTGTCCTGTATAAAGTCACATTCATTCCAGAATCCAAAGGTGTCCTGTATAAAGTCACATTCATCCTAGAATCCAAAGTTGTCCTGTATAAAGTCACATTCATCCCAGAATCCAAAGTTGTCCTGTATAAAGTCACATTCATTCCAGAGTCCAAAGGTGTCCTGTATAAAGTCACATTCATCCCAGAATCCAAAGTTGTCCTGTATAAAGTCACATTCATTCCAGAGTCCAAAGGTGTCCTGTATAAAGTCACATTCATCCCAGAATCCAAAGGTGTCCTGTATAAAGTCACATTCATTCAGAGTCCAAAGGTGTCCTGTATAAAGTCACATTCATCCCAGAATCCAAAGGTGTCCTGTATAAAGTCACATTCATCCCAGAATCCAAAGGTGTCCTGTATAAAGTCACATTCATTCCAGAGTCCAAAGGTGTCCTGTATAAAGTCACATTCATCCCAGAATCCAAAGGTGTCCTGTATAAAGTCACATTCATCCCAGAATCCAAAGGTGTCCTGTATAAAGTCACATTCATTCCAGAATCCAAAGGTGTCCTGTATAAAGTCACATTCATTCCAGAATCCAAAGTTGTCCTGTATAAAGTCACATTGATCCCAGAGTCCAAAGGTGTCCTGTATAAAGTCACATTCATCCCAGAGCTCATATTCCTTTATTTGGGCCATTATAACAAGAAATATTCTTGGGTTTTGAAGGTGTTGTGGGGTTTGGGGTTTGTTTTTCTTTTTTTGTCTCTTTATCAGATGAAGGTTGAGGTGCCAAAAGAGGAAAAGAAAGGACAAAACAGAACTGAAAAAGCAACATCAAAATATGAAACACAGGAGAACACTGAACCAATGCACTCGTGGGTTTCTGGCAGGCATAAGCTGAAATACTTTCACAGATGAAGGCAGGGCAGAATAAAAGGGCTGAAAATACTAAATGAACGTGCTGAAGAGTTAAAAGGTGAACAGAAATGCTGACTGAAGAAACTCAGCTGTGATCCCAAGGCATTCCTGCTACCCACAGGAGCTCAAGCACTTCTCAGGGCTTGGAGTTACCCTCCCCTTGTCAGGTAAAGCAAGGACAAGGGGTCCTGTTTGGGTCACTAGCAGGTAACAAGGTGAGCAGACAGGGAAAGAGGCAGAACTGAACCCCAAGGAACCTTTTCCCTATTCCCAAGACCCTAGGACAGTATGGGAAGGGGAAAAAAAGCCACCTAAAACACAGCTTCCAAGAGAAGAGGGTCTCCATGGGCTCTACATCTGGCAGGAAAAACATTGACCTCCCATCTGTCCCTTCCTGCTGTGACCCTAAAGGGGAACTTGTGCTGCTTCCTTCTGGAAAAGGTCAGCTGATGAAGGCCAAGTCAAAAGATGCAATGACTTGGAGGGAAGACAGCACCCCAGGCACACAGAGCTCATCTGAAGCTCAGCAGAGGTGAAGAGGACTCTGATTGCCTGCATCAAGGACAAGCAGCAAGTTCAGCAGCTTGCAAACCAAACCTGGTACCAACATTCCTTGTAGCAGCCTGGCAGAGCAGCTCCCCTTGGTGCAGGCCAGCTGAGGCAGAGGGAGGTGATTGTGATCACAGTCTGAGTCCTGGGGAGTGAAGCCCTCACCAACAAGCCTCCAAGTAACAGTTAATGTACAGCCTTTCCAGGCAGGGGCAAAGCACTGCCCTTCTGTGAGATGTTTTGGGGAATTCCCACTGCCAGCCAGCCAGCCATCAGCTCTCCTCACTGCCAGAAGGATGTTCTTACAGCTATTTATCCTTCCCACTGTGGAAGGCAAGGCACACTGACCCCCTTTGGCCAACTTTTGGCAACAAGGCTGCCTACACCACTGCACCCCAGCCCAGGAGCAGAGGTCTGCCAGCAGCCAGGTGTCCTGGCACTGCTGCAGGAGAGGAGAGTGATTTTCCATGCCACACTGGTATAGAATTTCACCATGAACAAAACCAGAGGAGACTGCTGTCAGCACTTCATATCCAGCCACAAACCTTAGCCCCCAGGTGCCAGGCTCTACAGGAGCAGCATCTTCTGCAGAGGGCTAAAAGCAGGGAAGGAAAGGCACAAGTGTGTTCCTAGGCAGGAAGCAAAACCAGCAAATGTAGGTCAGTTCAGCAGCCCCTTGCAGGGAGGCAAATGAGAACAAGAAGTGAGAAAACAGAGAGGTGTGAACAGGGCAAGCCTTGGGTCCAGACTGCCTGCCTGAGAAGCCAACCTGTTTGCCATCTCAGCCTGCTTTGAGGCTGACTCACCACCAAATTTCACCAAAAGAGCACTAAAGGCTAATACCAGATCCAGGTTTGGGAGCAAACGGCAGGAACAAGAAGGTGCAGTGAAGTGCAAGAGCTTCTTCTTGTCCACACTAAAACCTGGGCCAGCAGTGTGCCCAGCTGGAGGGCACAGGAGGCCAATGGCATCCTGGCTTGTACCAGGAATAGTGTGGCCAGCAGCACTAGGAATGGAATTCTGCCCTGTGCTCAGCACTGGGGAGGTCTCACCTTGAGCACTGTGTGCAGTTCTGGGCTCCTCACCTCAGGAAGGATATTGAGGTGCTGGAATGGATCCAGAGGAGAGCAACCAGACTGGGGAAGGGACTGGAGGGAAAGGCTGATGAGGAGAGGCTGAGGGAGCTGGGGGTGCTCAGCCTGGAGAAGAGGAGTCTTAGAGGGGACCTTAGCACTCTCTACAACTGCTTAAAAGGAAGTTGTAGTCAGGTGGGGGTCAGGCTCTTCTCCCAGGCAGCTTGTGACAGGACAAGAAGGTATGGTATGAAGCTGTGCCAGGGGAGGTTTAGGTTGGATATTAGGAAGCAGTTCCTCACAGAGAGCCTGATGAGGCACTGGGATGGACTGCCCAGGGAGGTGGTGGAGTCACCATCACTGGAGGTCTTTAGGTAAAGCTTGGATGTGGCACTTGGTGGCATGGTTTAGCTGATGTGGTGGTGCCAGGCCATAGGCTGGACTTGATGATCTCAGAGGTCTTTTCCAGCCTCAATCATTCTGTGATTCTGCAAAAGCCTAAGGAGGCAGAGCAGTCTGGGAGCATCTCTTGCAGGAAGCTGCTATCAATAAGAACAGCGACCTCACTCAGAGCCTAATCAGGCCTTGCCTACACCAAAACAGAGTGAAATACAGGTGTCTGATCCAAATTTGACAAGTGCCTTCCAGCACTTCCCTACCAGCTGATCTGCTTTCTGACAGAGCTGTGATGCAGGAAGGAAGAAGATTCCTTTGCAAACTGGGGTTGAAGAGGTGATTAAAGGACTAAGAATCACCTTGGAAATGGAGGTCTTCAGCAGGGAGTTGCCATTCCTTGACTGCTTGGTCAAGGCTGTTCTACAAGCAGTTTGCAAGTGACCAAAGGAAACTGCAAGCTTCCTTCCAAGCTGCCACTGATTTCCTGTAACAACCAGAGGCAGATAAAGCAGAAGGTGAAGGCAAGTTATTAAAGCCTTCCAAAGCCCCTTGTTCAAATTCCATGCTGGCCATTATTTTGCAGTTAATCTCCTGGTCTGTTGGTGTTGAGGAGGGAGAGAGGGAGGGAGGGAGGGAGGCAGATGTTTAATTAGCTTTAACACACAAAAAAAAAGTTCCATTCCAAATTTGCCTTGCTTCTGCTGAACTAAGATTTATAACTCCTGTAAGACAGAGACAATTGAAAAGCCAGAAGAAGAAAAAAAAAAAAAGAACCAAAAAAATAAATTAAAAAAAAAAATTCTGTGTGGACTCCAAGGAAAAAAAAAAAATCTGTATCTCAGAACATTTTCTCCTGCACTCAGGGACCTTCAAGGTCTGTAGACTCAGGGAGAAGGCCCACGTGCATTTTTCAGCTGTCACCATCTCTTATTCACTTCACAAAGGGAAAAGAAAAGCCTAATTACTCATGGGTCCCTTTTTAATTTGCAGGGTTAGTAATGTTTAAGAAAAAAAAAAAAGGAAAGCACACTGATGAATTACCCTGCATCTGCAGCAGGAAAGGAGAGCCCTGTGTCCAGGCAGCTGGGGCCAAAGGGGAGTGCTCAGGAAGCACTACAAGCCACAGTTACTCCAGCCCTGTGCTCACCTGGCAGGGTGACATTCAGTTTGCCACCCCCTGCAGTCTGCTAGCATGGTTTTAAAGCAGTGGTTTGCTTGGGGTCTTGTTTCAGTGTTGTTCTGCCCAAACTCTGATCAAAGCAGTCTGTGTGCCCACCTTTCTCAGCTGCATCCTCGACTCAGCAGACCCAGCAAGGAGATTTTTGTACAGCACAAAAAAAAAACCCCAAGACAAAATCAAACCAAAACCCCAACCCAAAAACTCAACCCCAGCTCAACACCTCAACCCTAACCCCACACCTCAACCCCAGCCCCACACCTCAGCCCCAACCCAAAAACTCAACCCAGCACCTCAGCCCCAACCCCACACCTCAACCCTAACCCCACACTTCAGCTCCAACCCAAAAATTCAACCCAGACACCTCAACCCCAACCCAACACTCAACCCCAACCCCACACCTCAGCCCCAACCCAAAAACTCAACCCCAACACCTCAACCCCAACCCAAAAACTCAACCCCAACCCAAAAACTCAACCCCAACCCAAAAACTCAACCCCAACCCAAAAACTCAACCCCAACCCAAAAACTCAACCCCAATCTAACACCTCAGCCCCAACCCCATACCTCAACCCCAACCCAAACACCTCAGCCCCAACCCAAAAACTCAACCCAACACTCCACCCCAACCCAACAACTACCCAAGCTACACTACTACCACTACACAGGAGCAAAGCCCAGCAGAAAGGAGCCCCTGCAAGGAGATATCTTGAGCTATTTGCATTTCCATCAGGACCAAATTTCTCATAGCCCTCAGAAAAGGCTGAGCACAGGGGTGGACTGTGGCCCCAGGGCTCAGCTCCTGCCTCTGGATCTACCCTGTTCCCCATGGCTGGCCTGATCCAGCAAACCTCCAGTCACCTCAGATGTTACAGAAAAGGAGGAGGAGGATCTGAAATGTGCCTTGTAGTGGTGGCCAGGCCAGGAGCCATTTAGATAGCATAATAGAAATAAATGACAATTCTAAAGCAAATAACAGCAGTGTGCAGGGAACAGCTTCTCCCAGAGTGTGTTAGGTGACACTGAACAAGCTGCACTGAATAGCAGATCAGCAAGGATGGCTTTTGGTTTGTTTTTTTTTTTCCACCCTTCCTCCTCTTCTCCCTAGTGAAACCTGAAGGCATTTGTTACTCAGCTCTGAGGCACAGTGCCAGTGCCTCTTTGAACAGAAACTTTGTTTTCTGGCCAGGCATGGGGACTGTGAAACTCTGGTTCATAAGCAAATGTCCTGCTCTCAGTACCCCAGTGGGTGCTGGGTTTGTCTAAGCTTCTTTCCCTCCCATGACAGCAACCTGGCAATCCCACAACAGAAAGTCCTGGCAGGAGGGCTCCATCTTCCCCTCCTTCCTCCCCAGCTCAGCCACAAGGTCCCTTCCCTGAGCACATCCCATTTACCAGCCTTCCTCAGGGACACTTCCATCCTCTCACACTTCTGAACTTATCACTCATCTGGCACCTCCTGCTTCACCATGCAAGCAATGGTTTGTAGGATGGAGCCTGAAAGCAGACTGCATGCATGGTGCAGGAGCCTAAGGAAGCTGTTCAGAGCTACTCATCAGAAGCAAGGTTGTGTCTTACTGCACCATGACACTTATCCATTTGGTCCAAGCAGTGGAAACGGGTGGAGAGTGCTGCCTGCAGAGGTTTGCAGTGCCCTGCATGGGCTAAGGAGGCAGGACATCAAAATGCAAGAGAGAAGATAAATGCAAGATGTAAAGGGGACCAGTGTCCCACTACACCAGGCACCTCCTACATCTCAGGCACCACTTTTCAAGGGGTGGGTGTGTTCCCAGAGCACTGGTTTTCCTCACCTGAAAACTAAAGTCCCTAAGCACAGGGAAGGGAAGAACAGTGCCAAGGATGTTGCAAGAAGCGTCTTCAAGGCAGTGATGGAGTGAACCAATTGTGGAGGGAAGTGAATGTGGCTGGTGAGAAACACAGGAATGTGCACAACAATGCAAAGATGCTGAGCCACAGCCTTCAGCACCCAGAGACTTTGGCAGGTCCTGAAGCCAGCTCAAGGGGAACAGAAACTCTGCTGCCCAAACAAACGAGAGGAAGCATCAAGATGCTGTTGGGCATACAAAGTAGGTGACAAAAAAAAAAAAACCCACACAGAGCCCTGTGTGGCAGCAGCCAAGTTCAAATCAAAGCATTAAAGACAGGAAGATTCTATCAAAGAGTCTCTGCATGCCCTACTTCTCTCATACTCTTCTCTGCACAGCCTCTGTGGGCCACCACCTCAGAGCAAGGTCTCTTCAATGCAGCATCCACCACGGGGGGCCTTGCACAGTAGGAATGGAATCAAAATAAATATAACTTGGTATAACTTGGTGGATGAGAAGCTCAACACAAGCCACCAGTGCAAACTTGCAGCCCAGAAAGCCAATCATATCCTGGGCTGCATCAAGAGAAGTGTGGCCAGCAGGTCAAGGGAGGTGATTCTCCCTCTCTGCTCCAGTCTGGTGAGACCCCACTTGGAGTACTGTGCCCAGTTCTGGAGCCTCTGTTACAAGAAAAATATGGAAGGTGTCCAGAGAAGGGCCACAGGGATGATCAGAGGGCTGGAGCTCCTCTGCTATGAGGACAGGCTGAGAAAGTTGGGGTTGTTCAGTCTGGAGAAAAGAAGGCTCTGAGGAGACCTTCTTCTGGCCTTCCAGTATCTGAAAGGAGCTACAGGAAAGCTGAGGAGGGACTTTTTAGGGTGTCAAGTAGGGAAAGGACTAGGGAGAATGGAGCAAAACCAGAAATAGATAGATTCAGATTGGATGTTAGGAAGAAGTTCTTCATCATGAGGGTGGTGAGACACTGGAACAGGTTGCCCAGGGAGCTGCTGGAAGCCTCCTCCCTGGAGGTTTTTGCAGCCAGGCTGGAGGTGGCTGTGAGCAACCTGCTGTAGTGTGAGGTGTCCCTGCCCATGGCAGGGGGGTTGGAACTGGCTGAGCCTTGAGGTCCCTTCCAACCCTGACAATTTTATGATTCTGAAGTCCCAAAACTAAATGAACATTTAACTACAACTTGCACTCCAAAAGGTGGGGCTTGAGCTGTGGGACACAGCTGAGTAACACAAATGAGTTAATAGAAATGGAAATCACCCCCATGTGAGAGGGAAGTAAAACCCAGAGCTTCACACAATCAAGCCAAGGGGACTGGATAACTCCTGAGGGTAATGCTAATTAAAAAACAAAGTAATAAAGGCATAAAGGGCAGAGTGCTATAGAAGAGCAAAGGTAAAACTGTTTGAGAGCAACCCATTGATCTGACTGCAGCAGTGTGCAAGATCTGCTGAACAAGTTATGAAGGCAACAATAATTAAAAGGCAGGGTAGTTAATGGGAAGCTGTCTAAAACACAGCTCAGGCTTGCAGAGGGAAGCTCATGCCAGGCTGAACCCAATCTTCCTTCTTTTAGAAGATAACTGGGGAAATGTGGCAGATCTAATCCATTTGGACATCTGTAAGGAACTTGGTACTAGAGCTGCATGGGAAATTGTTAGCTGGGACTTAAAAAATAAAAAGAAAGAGTGCTGCAGGAATTAGTAGTAGGTGAGGAACTAGCCAAGGTGACCAGGATACACACAGAGGGGACACTGGTACTGGAGGAGGCTTGGCTCTCCCAGTCTGAGCTCAAGGACAACCTGGTCTGGCAAGTTCAATGCTAGTGCTGGCTCAGCTAGGACAGCTGTGAACTCTCATGGATGGGAAAGATCAGCTCCAGTGAGGCTGGGCTTTGGTGCACAGGGGCCACAGAGTGAGCTCCAGGACTGGATTAATAAATAGGATTTAAAAAACAGAAACAATAAAATCATCTCCTTATTCAGAGTCATGCATTGAGGCATCAATGAGCATCTGTAGCCTGACAGGAGTCCTTTAGTTGAAGAGGGAGTCTCTGGAGGTCCCTTCCAACCCCTAGTATTCTGTGTGACTCTGGGACACTTGGCCTGCCTCAGAGCAGATACAAGACACCAAACATGAGGCAGCCAGGGAAAAAGAAATTCAGTCCTAAAATACACTCAAGTCAGAAGCTCCTGCTAGAAGTTAGCCAAAGCTTTTTCATGCTGTTGTAGAAGAGAGCAGAAAGGTGCCCTTTACAGCTGTATGCATCTTCTCCCTGCTCACAGCTCCAAAAGTTTGAATGCCATCCATCACCCAGATATGCATGGTGTCCTTTCCAGCCAGAGCTGTAAAACCAGCACCTTGAGGGCAGTGAGAGTGTTCCTTTGGGGGGGGAAGGAAAAGTGAAAAGAAAAAAGAAAGGGAAGGGAAAGGGGAAAGGGAAAAAGGGAAAAAGGGAAAAAGGGGAAAAGGGAAAAGGGGAAAAGGGAAAAGGGAAAAGGGAAAAGGGGAAAAGGGGGAAAAGGGGAAAAGGGAAAAGGGAAAAGGGGAAAAGGGGAAAAGGGGAAAAGGGGGAAAAGGGAAAAGGGAAAAGGGAAAAGGGAAAAGGGAAAAAGAACAGAAAAAATAAAAACATGAAAAAGGAAAAAAGGAGAAAAGGGACAAGAAAAGGAAGAAAGAAAAGAAAAAAGGGGAAAAAAGGAAAAAGCAATGAAAAAGAAACTAAAAAGAAAACGAAAAAAGAAAAGAAAAAAAGGGTAAAAAAAGAAAATAAACACACACACCCCCACCCCCCGAATCAAAAAATCCCCTCCAGCTTGTGTTTGCCTGAAAACAAACAGCCACCAGATCCTTTCTGGTGACACACACAAGTCCCAGCCCAGCATCCACCACCTGAGAGCTCCAGTTTGCCAACAAAACTCTTTCTCCACGTTGTGTTCTTGCCCTCACCTCTTTTATCTTAGAGTAACCTCCAAAAATTAAAGGCACTGATGGCTTTCTGTGGTTGATGAAATTCAATTCTCACATCTCAGGTACTCAATAAACCTACTGTAGAATGAGGTTGGTTTGTTTTCCTCAGAGAAAGTAACCATTGGTCGTCCTTTGAAGTAGACAAAGAATCATAGAATCAGTCAGGGTTGGAAGGACCACAAGGATCACCTAGTTCCAACCCCCCAGCCATGGGCAGGGACACCTCACACTAGATCAAGTGATGTAAATGTCAGGTGTAGAAGAGTTCTGGGGAAATGTCATAAAGCAATCAGCTGGATGCACCCCAAGCCTGCAGTGCTCTCCCCAGCTTTGTTTCCTCCCACAGGTTCAGTCCATCCTCTGTCTCTTCTCTGCAAGCTCAGTCACATCACTGCAAATAACAAGATGTGAAGCTTGCTTCATACTGACCAAGAGGGAGATTCAGATCCTCCATCTCCAGTTTTGGAGATGCTGCTGGGGCACCAAAGATGAACATCAAGCATGTGACAAACCACCTGCTCCACCAGGACCAGCAGCAGCAGCCCCCTGCACAGCTGGACTCACTTCAGAGGTGTTCTGCATCATTTAAGGCTGTTCTCCCTAACTGAAACCCGCTGGGAGTGTAGTTCAGAGAAAGACACCACTGGCAAAGGAAAGGACTTGGAGCATTCTTCTGCCATCAGATGGAGAGCTCAGTGTTTATTTATGGCTACTAATCAATGCCACACTGGCAGCAGTCAAACCCAGCATCAATCTACCGTGGAAAATCCCAGTGCACAGCTTCTTTTTGGCCTTGCTGGGCAAGCCCAATGCCAACAGGGAATGACAGTGGTCTAGACCACAGCTGGCAGTGTGGCTGCTTTGGAGGACTTTCCACAAAGGCATCTTCTCCTTGCCTTGCAGGAGCATGCTCCCACCCTGATTTCCCCCAGGCACAGTGGCTCTTCAGCTCCACAGTTGCCAGCCAGAGCCTGCAAGGCTCAATTTTCCCACTATTAACAAAGTGGTAGATACTCTGGCAGCAGGAAAGTGTCTGTGTGGCTGTTAAAGAAATCAAATCAGGAGAGGCTGCACGCAGAGCAGTACCAAACTGCTATAACATTCAAATTGGGCTGCATCACACTGCACAAACTTTCCCCCAAACCCACCCTGCAGTGAGGTTGTTAAATGCAGGGGGCCCAAGTGCTGCAGAGGAAAAGCAATATGAAAACTCCTCCCAAAGCCCATGCATAATTTTCCCATCTCAAGGCCATATCGTGGCAGCTCTGGGAAGGTTTCCTATTTTGGAAACATCAGGCAGGCACATTCTGTCTCCATCCCAGCACACTCTCATCAAAAGCATCCCCATCAGGTTCAGCAGCTACTGGCAGGAACAGCCAGCAGCATGCAGGCAATCAGAGAGATCACAGAAGAGACAAATCCTGCACCAAGCAGCCTTAGCTGGGTCTCCTACCCCTCTGAAACACACCTGCCTGTGCTTGAAGATCTCCATCCACTGCTGCAGCCACCAGACAGGCACCATACAGACAAGTTGTGAGCAGTGTGGCCAAGGCAGGCTTCCAGGGGCATTCCTCACTCAATGTGGCACTCAGTTCTTTGATCCCCACAACTCAGAAGTGCCAAAGACAATCTGGTTTAATTGCACTCTCCGTGTTCTGTCTTGCAACCTTTGGGAAGGGTGAGGCAAACAAGGAGGAGGCTGGGATCAGGGTGCTCAACCGGCCTGGAAAGTACCTGAGAAGAGCAACAGCACTTTTAAATTAGAAGTTGGGTTTCCAACAGGAGAAAGAAGGAGGCCCAGTCCTGCTGTAATTTATGGTTTAACTGTTTTAAAGAGGCTCTGCTACGCACCAGCTCACAACTCTGCCCTCCCTGAAACCAGGGGTTGAGACGTTGTGAAATGAAAATCAATGCCAATGAGACAGAGCTCCCTGTTCATTCCAGAAATCACAAACAAATAAACAGCTACTCCTCCAAAAGGGCAATGGAAAACCTGACAAGGCAATCCACAATTTGAATCTTAACAAGCTTAAACTCCACGAATACAACAAGCATTTGATCTTTTATGAGGAGGAGAAGAATATCCATTGACAGCCTGAAGAATATTTGGGGGTTTCGACTCCTGTGATGAATCTCTCAGTCAGAGAAAAATCCAATCAGCTGGCATTACTACATGCCTATCAGATCCTCCTGAGGTACCATTCAAAAGGTAATTGAATCAAGTTTTTCATCTTAGATGACATTCAAACATAAGTAAACAGTTTTCTCCCTCTCACAACCCAGCACTCTTACTTCGCAGGCAGCAGCTGCAGTGACAGCTTTTAAAGAGATTGCAGCATTAAGCTGAACAAAATGACAGAGCTGACAGTAGCTCTTCAGTGGTCTTTGGAAGGCAAACTTTGCTTGCAAATGTTATAAGTCACTGCCTGAAGCTCTTTGGGAAAGATCAGCTCCACACAGAGGTGGTCAGAAATGTGCAGAAGACAAATTATTTGCAGGAAGTTAAATATAAAGGTTTTCAAAGTGCAGGGAAAACGAGGCAGTTTATAAATCAATCTGCTACTGTTTCTCTTCATTATTCTCTCACCACTGTTAGATTTTGGGGAGAATCTGACCCTCAGTTAATGTTTAAATGAAGTGATAATTATGGGAAAAGGTAATTAGACAGCCTTGGTAATCAATATCTCTTTATTTCTGCTCATCCCCATGAAAGGGTACCCTGAAATGTTTCCATTGAAAAGAACTGTGCTAGTTTTCTCCAAAAGCCTCCTCCTAAAGGGCTGAAGAGTGTGTTTTCCTCCTGTCTCCCAGATGCCCTCTCCAGTGCCCACCCCAGCAGCCTCACTGTAGCTCCTGGGGTCACCTGCAATTAAAACTCCATCTTCCTTCATACCCTGCCTGTAATGAGGGATTTGCTGCCCACGCCCATGCCCACAGTGCAGGAGGAGGATGGACTGCAGTGCTGGCACAGGGAGAGGATGTTGAGCCATAGGGCAACACAGCCCTGGCACCTCCCAGGGTTCAGCCATTCCATAGCCACAGCAACCCCCACAAGTGCAGCACCAAAAAAACCACCACCTGCCTAAGGGTGGCTCTCCTCTCTCTAGCTTTTAGCTGAGCCCCCCTGAGACACAGACCTCACTTTCCCCTTGCCCGTGTGCCCAGTGCCCCTGGGGAAGCTGAAGCAGCTCAGGTGCTGATGTCCAGTGTGGCCTCATCACTATTTTGGGCACAGCTGTCCTTCCAAGGATTTAAGGAAATCAATATGTTGTGGTCTCTGAGAACAAGGGAGACAAAGACTTCTAGGAAGAATCACCACATTTTATTGGAACAGCAAGGCAGGTAATAAAAGAAAGCAAAATGGGAAGGAACCTACTTGCCTGGGAGCCTTTTCCCTTAGTGCAGATATTGCACTTAAAGAGCTTGCTGTGAAACTGGCTCCACCTCAAGACAACAGTTCCCACAGTATCACCACCCTGCAGTAACATCCAGCTGAGAGTTTGCTCTCAAAACCCAGCCTGCCTGCTGAACTGAAGTGGGATTGCAGAGACTGCAGAATTCCCCTGAAGTGAAGACAAAATGCAACAGTCCACAGACAATGGATGGCCTCCAGGGTGGTGCTGAGCCCACCCAAGGCAAGATCCCCCAGGAACTTCTTCACACATCTCAGCTCCTGGCTTCTTTCTCTTCTTGCCACTTGATCTATCTAATCAAACTGTCCTGTCCTGTCCTGCTGCCCTGGCACCAGGCTCAGCCCTGCTTGACCTGCATGGTGCCCACTCCAGCCCCATGTGTCTGGGAACCCCCTGCAGTCAGAATTGCTCTCTGTTGAGAACAGTTAGCAATCCAATTAGGTTAAGATTAGCTGATTTTAAGGTGCAAGGCAAGAAGGTATTTAAGTCAGGAGGAATCCTTTGCTTTAATTAACTTTAGTGGAGAATAAGTTTGTCAGATCAGGTATGGATAATGTTTGTTTTGGTTCACTAGACTTCTTAATAAACACATGAGCTGTAGCATACTATGCTGAGCTTAATTGCACAGCTACACCAGAACTCAATAAAGAGCAGAGCTAACAATTGCTAAGCTGCAGTGTCTGCTGTTAATGCTCCTGGAGTTATTACTGATGGTAGTGGTCATCTGGTTCCCCCAGAGCCTGACCAGAGCAGGGACTGCATCAACCCCTAAGAGGGAGAAAAAGGGAGAGGCTAAGACACACTTAAATAATTGTGTAGCAAGGGCTTATGAATTTCAATTCCTGCCAACACTGCTTCCCATGGAGAACAAACAGCTTTGGCTGGCATGGTTGATGCTTCTCCCACCCAGGAGCAATTCTGTTCCCTCACTCAAACTCAACTGCAGAGATGCTCCAAGCACTGAGGACCAGTTAGAATCATAGAATCAGTCAGGGTTTGAAGGGACCACAAGGATCACCTAGCTCCAACCCCCCCTGCCATGGGCAGGGACACCTCACACTAGATGAGGCTGGCCAGAGCCTCATCCAGCCTGGATGATCCAGTTCTGCTAAGGTCTTCAGCAACACCAGGATGGAGGCTCAAGGCATCAGTTGCTCCTGTAGGGCCCACTCATAGGCCAGAGAGGAGTCATGAATCATTTTACTCTGCAAGCATGCATGTGACTTTCAGCACTTCTGTTCATGAGCTGGAAACTCTTGGAGGAAAGAGCAGGAGGGAGAGGTACCACCAGCACCTCCCTTCTGCTGTGAGGATGACAAAGGTTTCCCTACCTGAAGGGCAGTGCCAAGCAAAATACACTTTGAGGCATTATGGAAGCTTCAGACAGCTTTCTGAGAATAACTTGGAGCAGTCATTTTGCAGCAAGAGGAACTGCTGCCTCCCCACATGGGATCTTTCTCTGGCCAGAGAGGAAAGCCAGACTGGGGCTGTTGGAGTCTGATGAGCACTGATGATGCAGCAGCATGGCAAGGGCAGAACCAGTGAGACCTTGTGAGCCTCTCTACAGACAGCAGCAGAGGGCTGCCCTGCACACGTTGGATTTTGCTGGAGGAGATGTGTCCAACCCCAGGGAGCCCTCCAGGCACAGCCCCTCCACACATCCCAACCCATGCCAGTCCCACACTCAACACAGGCTGACAGAGGCAAGGCAAAGGAGCAGCAGTGACAGAGAAATAATTCTGAGTTTGTTTGACATCCTTCAAACTTCTGTTCCTGCTGACAGGCTGAGCAGCAGCAACTGATCCAAACACTTCCATATATGACTTGTAAGATGGACATCTTCCTTCTCTACCCATACCCTTCAGTCAGCACACAAATTAACCTCAGTCAATCAATCATTTTGCTACCAGCACCCAACACCATCTATTAACTCCAGTGATGAATTGAAGTTTAGATACCAGCCTCTAACCTCTAGCTGGTGCAAACGAGTTTACACAGGCAGTACTTTCACAATCCCATGAGAAGCAATAATACCCTCTACCTCCAGCTTAATGATGAGTACAGACTGTGTATCAGTACTGCTACAGATACCCTGGAGAAAGGTGAGGGGAAAGCTCACTCCAGAAGCATACTGATGAGCTGTACAGAAATGCTCCCAGTACCTCTTAGACCCTCTAATACATTGTAGCCTATTATGGGGAAGGCAGGCTGGGTGAATTACTGTGCTCCATTCATTTTATGAGCAGTAGGCAGGGAGGCTGCAGACAGAAGGAAGTTTTCTGACTAAGATTTAATCAGACAGAAGACAGCGTGCAGGGGTTTTGCTGCTTGTTCCACAACATCCTCCCTCAAGAGGAGGAAAAATGATCCCTGCTTAAATATGCTGGTGGGGAAAAATCACTGCCACGCTGGGGGCAAGGGCTGAGGGCACCTTCTCCACAAAATAGACTCTGAGAGCTGTTCATTCACTTCTTCCCCTCTTCTCTAAAGCCAATCATGTCCCAAGCCATCCATTGCACACACCCTCAACACAGAGCCATTTGTTCCCCTCCTTGGGAAAGTCCATTCGGCCTCAAGCAAAGCAAAATAAATTCCACTTCTTTTGGTATATGAAGCATAATCATCGTGGAAATGACCTGCAGTTTCCTTCCCTCCACTTGGAATTGCAGCCTGTGCTTGGCCTCAGGTGGTTCCAAGTGTTTATGTTTGGAAATACTGGTTGCCTGCAAGGCAAATTGTGCATTTGCCATGCAAGGGGACTCTCCCCGGAGGTTTTTGCAGGCATCTGGTTCCTGGCTGACTATTCCCCTCTGCAGACCAAACATCCAGCCAAGGCAGCAGTCAGGGACTCAACTACTGTTTCCCCACCCTTTGATGAGTATTCTCTGTTCTAAGGCAGCAGAAAGAAATACCCTGCTTCAACTGAGTCATAGCAGAAAGCCTTGAGAGCATCAATGAAGGCCAAGGGAAAGCTTTGGGAGGACTAAGAGCACAGAAACAGCCAGCAGCACAATATTGCCAATGAAGGTAAAAAGCACACACAAGATGCTGGTTCTGTTTAAGCTGCTTCACTATTGAGATAAACTGTTAAATAAACTATTAAATAAAAATTAAAGCCCAAATTAACTGCCATGCATGCTATGCTTCACCTCCCAATGGCTTATTAGCAGAGCTCAGCAAGGAGCACACCACACCCCCTGCACACCACCACTGCTGCTCCCTCCCCAGGTCTGCCCCTGCTTAGTTCCCCTGCATCAGGCTCCTAGCAGAGCTGTTAGCCAAGAGCTCAGTGCTTGTGGTTCAGGAGCCCCAACCTTGTCCATCCAAGCTAGAAATAGCTGCTGGTGCATAACAACCAACAACCATCTCCTGAAGAGTTCAAGTAACAGAGCTCTTTACAGAGCAGCTTTAGAATGCTTCCCCTTCCACATCTTTGCTAATTAGTCACTCCTAAAAATACATCTTTTTCTGCCCTGGAGATCAAGAGGATTAAATCACAGTGGGGTTGAGTTTGGTTGTTTTTTTGTTTGTTTTTTTTTTTTTAAAGATGATATTTTTATAGGAAGGAAAAACTGGTAAGTGCCTGGAAATGAAATGAACAAACTCTCCACAAAGGTTCTCTGGATTAAAGTGAAGCCTGTTCTGCATCACCAGCTGTTTATGTGCAGTGATTGAAGGCTTAATTGGCAAGGGATAATTGCTTATTCTTCCTGATATGTAGTGAACTACATTTTTTTTTTTTCCCTGACTCAGCACATCATGCTGATGAGAAGCCTGACACAACCTTTGTGCCAGGATCAGCTGGGAGAGCAGGAGCTGCACAGACTTTCCAACAAGCAGCAGGTCACTGATGACATCTGCCTCACCCTAAGCACTGGAGAGCCATGAGGGAAGCCCATGCCCATCACCCTGTGAAGGCTCCACCACCCCACAATGTAGCTGCAGGGGTACCAGCAAATCACCCCTGGTGCCAAATCTGCACAGACACATCCTGAGTGCACAGGGAGATCAGAGTTCAGCACTGAGAGGGTTTAAATATCAAAGAGCATTCATTAGCCAGGTGAATGGAGGATCTACTTAAGGCTATGAGCATTTAATAATGCTGATCAAACTTAGTAAAGGCTGATAATTGCTTGGCAGAAAATACAGCACAAGGAATGAGTGGGAGGAGGATTTAAAGCCCTGGAATAATTGAAAGGAAAGGAAAGGATGTTTGTCATTAAAATTCTTCACAGCTCTTTAAACTGGGGAAAGGTGGGTTTTTTTTCAGGAAGGGGTTTATGGATTTAAGAAGTGCATTTGGGAATCTGTCCACAAGTCCTGGAGATAAAGTTGGAAGGAGTTATTAGTGGGTGCCCTCGAGTCCAACCAATCCCACAGGCTCAGCCCAAGCACAGCACAATCTCTCCTGGGTTTGCCACTGCTTGCAGGGTGGTGCAGGGTTCTGTTGATGTTGACAGAGAGGTCCTGTACAAGACAAGATGACAGAATCCTTCCTTGATCAAACACTGATTTTGGTGCTGAAGCAAAGGCTTCAGGCGAGTGAGGCAGACCGTGGTAGCACTTGATGGATGTGCTCACAACTCACAGCAGCCCTGCTGACTTCAAAGGCTTTGCATGAGGCTATCATACCCAAGGAGTGTCTCCAGCTCTATCTTATCAGAGGATGGGGCTATCACTCCTGGAGTATCTCTATCTTATCAGATAAGAAGCTTTGACATCTAAGGCAAGGCTATTCTAAGACTCTTTATGTTCTGCATGTTCATCCCAGTTCAGGGAAAAGATCTAACCTAATCCTTTTGAGGTCTGGCTACAGAGAACAATTGGCCAAGGCTGGCAGAGAAGGAGTTAAAAGTCTCCAGTTCCTTTTTCAATTAAGGCTTTCTTAAAAATAGCCTGTATCACATTTAATGAACTAAATAATTAATTCAGGGAGCTGCACTTGAATTCATTTTGGGTTTATATCTAAACACCACTTCTGATAGGTTGGAATGCAGCAGCTCTTAAAATTAAAACCCACTGCTGGGAGATGCAATCTCATATTTCCCTTCAGATTAATGCCAGCATTAGCAAAGACATCTATTGAACAGCTTTACTGGATCAAAGTAAGCCTAAAGGATGGGGAAATCAGCTACACAGGCAGAGGTTCCCTTCTGAAGCACCCAAAAGGATCCCATTTCTGGCTCTCCCCTCCCCACATGTGGCCATGGGGTCACCTTCCTGCCTCATGATGGACTGCATGGACACAAACTGACCAAGCCAAGGTCTTTTAGCTAAACCTCCAATGTGTGCATCCCACATGAGCATTGGCTGGGTGGGCACTTCACACAGCTGGATAGCTCTTGGTCACAACCTGTGCCCTGATTCACACAAACACCTGAAAGCATCCAGATGCTTCTCTTAGGAAAGGTGGTTTAGATGTGGTGCCTGGGGACATGGTTCAGAGGTGAACTTTGGAGGGCAGGGTTAGTGGTTGGACTTGATGATCCCAAGGGTCTTTCCTCACCTGAATGATTCTGTGAAACACCCTTTGCTCAGCCCTCTTTTGGAAGCTAATAGCAGCACACAGCACATGGAGGCAGCTCTCTGTCAGCTGCTGTGAGGCTTTGCCCTGGCATGGCTTTCCCAAGTCAAAGCTGGACAAGAAGGAATCAAGACTGGACCTCCACTAGAACAGATCTTAAGGTAGAACAATCTTGTCCTTGAAGTGCCACTGAAGATCTCACTAAAAGGCAGAGAAACACTAACAAGAGACAGATGAATAGTCACTTTGGCTGATCTGTTCTCACCTGAGGGAAGGCAGAGTCTGTAACAGCAGGGTAAGTGGTCCCAAGCCACAGCAGAAGCTTTAGGAAGCCCTTTACACCCCCACATCCTCAGGCCTCTTTACCCATACTTCAGCAGCACGTTTGCCTGGGTGGAGAGGTGGAGTAGAGCTGCTTCATCCCCCCAAGGACTGAGCCATATTCAGTGCAGACCACTTGGTGCAGTGTTAAGGACTTTGCAAAGCCACACAAGTGAATCATCACCCTTCCTGCTGTTCAGGCAGGGAGACAAGAAGGCAACAGTGGAAAGCTGTGAGGCTGGATTGTGTCTTTGAGGCATTCTGGGACTCCTGCAGTGATGCCCAATTAACACAAGCAGCCGGTGCTGAGGGCATTCCCACAGCACCAGGTACAGCTTACTCTGCAAAAATGCAAACAGGAGTTTACTGCCTCTGTGCAATGTGTTTCTCAGAGGCTCTGCTGCAGCTCACCAAGTGGAGCAGGGTTTTTAACCTGCTGCTGTAGGCTATGGGTTTAGAGGGAATACAACAGAAGAGGAAGAATGAGGACATCCCAGAGGAAGTAAACCTGGATCTGCTCTCAAGGAAACCCTGGATGATGATTCATCAGCCAAGAGTTCAGTGGCAATGGTTGTTCAGCTTGGGGGTTGCTCCAGGAGGTGAAGCACTTTCAGCCCAAGCTCTCACTTGCTCTGCATGCTAGGGAAGGTTACTGATCAAATATTTTGAGATCCATTGAGCACTCCTACCACACAGAGGCTCTGCAGGAGGCTGAGTTGTTCACAAGATAAGGGTGGGAATGCAAGACAGTGCCTCTCTCCTTAGTACAGGTAAAAACACAGCCCAGGTCCATCTGCAGCAAGTTCATAGTGCAAGGTGTGCATCTCCAAACTCCAGCCTAGAGGTGGGACACCTGTGCCCATCCTGGCCTGTCATTATCACTGCATGTAACTGAGCTCAGAGCCCAGTGCTTGGAGCATTGGCAGCACCAGTGTGGTTCTCTCAGCTTGAACTCACTTACCCTTGAAGGTACAAGGGAAAGCTGCAGGGAGAGACATCCTCTTGCTGCCCAGAGCACAGCAGCCTGTCAGGGTGAGGTGTCTCTGCAGTCACCTGCTGTATGAAAACAGAATTCCCTGGCAGGTATTTACTCTGCTGCTACCAGCCTAAGTTCAGCCAAATTCTGCTCTCTGTCAGGGAAAGCAAGAAGGGTGCAGTAGACAGCAGGGGAAATAGGAAATCAAAGATGCTTCCTTTGCACTTCAGAGGATGGGAATTACTGAAGTATATCCATAACCTCAAGAACTCTCCAAGTGATGCTCAGAAAAATTAGTTATGATGCACACTTAAGCCAAAGAAATTACCCATGGCTGTTGAAGCAGCTCTTGTAGCTCAGAAGATGAGACAGTGTGAAAGCAAGCCCAGGGGCACTGCTGAACAGCTTTCCCTCTCCTCCATCCTGATGTCTCCTCAGGCTGCAGTTAATGGCTCACAGGGATGGATGCTCACATCTGTGCCTCAGTCAAGGTGCTTGACTCCTGGTGAGGTGGGAATGCATGGGACAGGTGTCTGGGGGACAGCCAGGCTGGTGGGCCTCAGATCTTTCCCTCTTTATACCTCACTAATGCCAGCTGATTTCTGCAGTGATCTGAGGAAATGCAGTTGGCAGCTGAGGGCCAAGGGAGTTGGGGCTGCCTTGTCCACATTGGCCAGGATGAGTGTCTGCTGCAAGAGCTCTTAGATGATAGGAAGCAGGAAGGGATGAAAAGGCCACTTCAAGGCAGGCAAGCTTGGCATTACCAGAGGGCACCTCTAAACAGGACCACAGGCTGGTGACAGAAGAGGGACAGCCAGCCTAAGACCTAGCCCAGCAGGTGGGTCAAGTCAAACTGTTCTGGTTCACAGAGGCTGCTGGTCTTGCCCAGGGGCCCGGGGAAGATGCAAAGCAAAAGGGTCTAAAAAAGCTGAGAAAAATAAGGGGAGTGTGCCAGAGATGCAAAGCATGGAGTTCCAGGCAGACACACCTTGAGGAGAGGAGGAATTGAGCTTCAGTTCATTAAGGGGCTCACAGAAGACAGCCAATGGCCTCAGGTGTCAGCACTAAATAGAGTAGGAAATTAGCTCTCCAGGTTCAATACCAGATTGCTTTGCATATCAGGATCTCAGAGCAGCTTGGGCACAGCTGGGAATGGAAAAGTGAGCAAGAGGATTCTCCTGCAGACTCCTCAGAAAAGGACAACACAGGGGAGACCAGGGAAAAACCTCTTCCCTAGATTGTATCACATTCCTGTTGGCAGAAACAAAGGAAGAAACCTAAGCCTCATCCTTGCAGGAGATGTTGAACCAACAACAAGCTGTGCCCAGCAGCAAACCACTGAGGGCAGCAGCTGCTTTGGCAGAGCAGGACACAGAGCCATGTATTAGCACCCCACTCCTTGGTGCAGCTCATGGCCCAGACCCCAGTGGGAACCACCCTGGGTGGCACAGGAGTTGCCTCACAGCAGCACAGGGATGCACAGAGTGCTTTCAGAACACAGCAAGCTGCCTCAGACAAACAAGAGAACTTGAATTCCTGCCCAGCGAATCATCCCCTTGGAAAGGGAACTTTGGGATCAGTGTTTATTAAATCCTGCAGAGGAGTTCTGTTTCCAAGAAACTTTGTAGGCTGCAACGATATATTTTTTAAAATAAATAAATAAATAACAGAGAGGAAAAAGTGAAAATTGCTACTTCGGCAAAGTTTCTGATTGAGAATTCAAGTGACAGCATGAGTGTTTCACTGATTAAAAAAAAAAATCATATAGGGGTTTGGTTTATAGCCACTGCTATTTGCCACAGAATATTTATGGGACTTGAATTGTTTAAAAAAAAAAAAAAAGCTACACATTCAGCACAGCTCAGGATGTTCTCCTGAACAGGTCTTTCCCCAGCCACAATTCTTGCCTGCACAAAGCACAGATTTTCCCTCCCAGAGGTCCAAACTAGCACCTCTGATGCACACATGGGCCAGCTCACTGCTTCTGCATGGAGCCAGGACTGGCAGGAGGTCATGGAGTGTGTCCAGAGAAGAAGAGAAGAGCAGGGAGGTTGTTGAGGGGGTTGGAGGGGGTCATATGAGGAGCAGCTGAGGGAGCTGAGTTTGTTTAGCCTGGAGAAGGCTGAGAGATCTCATTGCTCTCTACAGCTACCTGAGAGGAGGTTGGAGTGTGGCTGGTGTGGGTCTCTTCTCCCAAGTAACCAGCAACAGGAGGAGAGGAAATGGATTTGAGCTGTGCCAGGGGAGGGTTAGGTTGGATATTAGAAAAAAACTGCTTCAGTGAGAGAGGGGTGAGGGATTGGAACAGGCTGCCCAGGGAGGTGGTGGAGTCCCCATCCCTGGAGGTGTTCAAGAAGCTGTAGCTGTGGTGCTTCAGGACATGGTTTAGTGGTCATGGTGGTTGAGTTATGGTTGGATTTGGTCCTAAAGGTCTTGTGCAGCCTTAGTGATTCTATGATTGCAGATGGAGCAAGTGGAACTGCACAAGACATGTACTCATCCATGGCCATGAAATCCTGCTGGGCTGAAGTCAATGAAGCAGAGGATCCTGCACAGGGTCACTATCCAGTAGAGCTACCACTGCTTCAAAGCCCCCAGACTCCCCCCAGCTCCTCACAAATCCTCTACCCTCTACCCAGCACCAGCCAGAGCCTTCCAGCCACAGCATCACCTGATCTAGCACACAGCAAAGCCTTCACCAGCCGAATCTCACCTGGGAAACTGATCCCAAAATTCCCTTCAGTTAGAGGAAGAGTTGCTCTGCTCCTATATGCACAAGGCACAGAGCCTACTTAACACCTCTATTTCCCTCCTGTATTGTAATTTTGACCCAATCAACATTAGCCTAAATAAATGTTCTCATAAAAACTCTTTCTACGCAGCCCAGCCTGTGAGTGTGGTTTTAGCTGACTCGAAAGTTCTCTCTGGTTGGGTTTCTGTTTGTTTCTGTTTCATGGGTTTGTTTCTCTTTTTTTAAAGACCTCTTGCAGTTCAGGCTGCAAGCACAAAGCAGTTTCCAGCTCTGGCTCTTGCCTTGCTCGGTTTGCCCAATAGATCTTCAGGCAATGCTGCCAATTACTTGATTGCTGCTGGATCTCACGTTGCCACCTCTGAAAAACCTGGGCTGACAGACACCGATGGCTGCAGGTCAGAGCACACAGCTGGCAAGTGGCTACCAGCGTTTCTGGGGAGGGAGCAAGACCAGCAAGCCTGGAGTATTTATCAGGCTGCAGGAGGGCTGACTTGCCTGCTAAACAGGTTTGGCTTCGGTTTGGGTTTTCCCCCCCCCCTCCATTCAGACGAGGAAGGAGCAGGAATCTCATACAGCTGTTTGCTGGGAAGGAACAGCTTTCCAGTCCAGCAGCAGCAGCCCTGCCTGAGCTCCCAGCAGCCTGACAGCCAGGATATATTGCCTTGCTACTTCTCTTAAGAACAAAATTCATGGCTTTGCAGCTACAGCCCCTGCCATTAATCATCTAGGGCCAGAGAGCTGACTTTTGTGTATCTCTAGCAGAGCCCTTTGATATGCAAAAGATGACTTAAGCCCAAGGTGATGGTTCTGATGTGCAGGTTCAAGAGCACATGTTTCCACTTAGATGAAGGAACACGACACAAGTGGGTGACAGTGGAGCTTGGAAGCCATCCTTCATCTCTGCCTTCCTTAAGGATATGGAGGTTGAGATGAGGTCTCCAGCTCAGCTGAGAATTGCAGCAGGTCAGGTTTACTCTGCTGAGCTGCTCAGGTCCATGTTTGTCAGGTACAAGCATCCCAGGTAGCTGCAGACAGAGCAGAGTTTGGATGTTGTGATGTATCTGCCATCATTACTGAACACAGCTGGTTTCCTCCATTTCCCAGTTAAGCTCATCAATCCATAGAGAGGCTATTACTGTTATTGATGTGCCTCAGACCCCAGGAGTCCTCAAGACTTCCAACCCCAAGAGCTCTGAAGTCATGAATTAAGCCCTAAGAGTCATTATTAAAAGAGCTCCAACCATTGCATTATTTCATCTGCCGTCTGTTTGGATGCTTTAGGCTATACTTAGCTCAAGGTTTCTCTCCACAAGAGCTAGAAATGTGTTTGCTCTTAATGAAAAAAGAAAAGAAAAAAAAAAAAAAGGTCTGAATGTCCTGGAGTTGTGCAATGATTTGAAGTTTTCATTATTGTCATGCTTGCAGTACAGGCAAAAGGCCCCAATGCTTCCAGCTTGCCCTTGAGAAGGTCCCACTCAAGGTGGGCCGGGATGACAATCCAGGATCTGGCCAGAGCTCATCTCATTTCTTCCCCACACACTTGTGAAAGACAGAAGTGAGATCATGCCACAAGACATGATCTCACATCAAGACAGTGATTTTCTTCTGAGGTGTTTATCTGCACTCTTTTAGCTTTGATTTTTAAATCGTTGGATCACAAGGAACTTGATTTGCCTTAACTTTTCCACTTGGCTTCGTTTAAATCACCAAAAGTGAATTGAGGAGTGGAGCACAGCTTCAGGTTCCTGATCTGCTCCGATAGATTCACCCTGCTCCACACAGAAAACAGCCTTCATTCATCTGCTTTCACCAAGAGGAACATTAAAGGTAACAAAAAGGGAAGAGAAGAGAAGGGAAGGGAGGGAAGAGAATATTTGCCTTAGACAATAAGGCATTTTAAATTTTGCACTTCTCTACTGAACTCCCACCTCCCCCAAGACTTAAGGAAGAAGAAATTTCCACTAGAGCTGCGTAGAAGAAGTTCCCTTCAGCGGTTTACACTGTCTGAAGTCCATAGATTCCAGCTTAGATTTTAATTAATACTGATCCATGTAGTGGCAAGTTTCTGGTGACAAGTCAACTCCTTGAAATCAGTAAAGAAAATGGCTCTGAGATCAGACTTGGCCTTGCAAGGTTGGGGGAAGAAATCCTTTTTTTTTAATTTTTTTTTCAGAATAGCCTTAATTTTTATATTCAGTAGGAGCTGAAGGCAAACCTGGTATGTTTTTCAAGCTAGGCAGTGCTTCAGTTTATTTTCTGCTTTATAAAATAATCCTATTTGAAACATCTCTCTGTGCATACATTCAGTCACTATTTCAACAGAAAAAGAAGCCCTCTCCAATGCTGTAGATACTTTTAACAAATATTGAAAGGATTGCTCTACAAATACCACAGCTCTGGAATCAAAAGCAGCAGCCAGAAGCTGGCTGCAGCATCCCCATACATCAAGCCCCCCACTGTCCTCCTACAATACCCCGAGAGAAGGGACTACTGCATAGTGAAGGTATCAGCTTAGTCAATAGCAACATCAAGCAGATTTAGAGCAAGACAGCCACAAAAGAATCCTGAGGAAGTCACCCATTCACGTTGCTGATGAAGTAACTGCTCCAGTAAGGAATGAGCCATTTTCAGAGGTGAGCAGAAAGTCCTTTTTTTTTTTTTTCTTTTCTTTTGTAAAGAGCAGCACACAACAATAGCTCTGCCTTGTACCATGCCCTGGGCAGCTCCACCTCACACTCATTCACTCTTCAAAAGTCGTGAGCAGACTCCAGACATCTTTGGGTCTTCACATCACTAACGAGCACCAGGCACTTTGCACAGCCCCCAACTGTGTTTGTTGTGTGGCTAGAAGCCAACAGGAAAAAAGAAAAAAAAAAAAAACACACAGAAGTAAGAAGTTTGCCTCAAGAGCTGCACAAACCCTGAGTTAAAGCTATTTCCAGATTCAGCACACACCCATCTGGGCTGAATCAATCAACAGTTCCTGCTCTGGTACCGAGGTCTCCTTTCTGGAGAGCAGCTGTGTCACAAGGACATTATCAATCCCTTCACTAAAGCATTTTTAAACCCTCAGCCAGTCATGACTTTGGTGCTCACCTGCTGCCTTGCTGAGGCCCTTGAAGGCACAACAGGAGCCGCTGGAAGCTCTCTGGGGTGAGCCAATTTGCACAGAGTATGGCTTTAACTAATTCCATGTAGCCAGCTGGAAAATTAAGAACTGTCTCTTTCTCTCAGATTGATTAAGGTTGAAGTGGGTTTTGTAAGTGTCTGCTCAACATGCCACTGCTATCTCATCAACTGATAAATTAAGAGTTTGATCAGATTTTCTCTCACAGCAACTGACATGATGATTAGAGACAACGTCTTGTGTGCTGCTTCAGTGCAAGGGAAAAAAAAACAAACCACAACCCTGCAGCTTGCCACAAGTGGCCAGTTTGGGGAGTTTGAGGCAACCCAACCCACTGAGCATCACTTGGTGCTACTGTTGTCTAGCAATGCTTGCTTTTCCTCTGGCTGTATGGGAGAACTGCAGCAAGAGGGCTGAAGCAGCTTTGCATGGCTTGAAGAGTGGAGGGGTAGACTGGAACATACAAACTCAAGCAGCTCCACACAGCTCCCCAGGGTCATCACAACACCTCCTCTAAAGCCTTCCTGACAAAGGATAGGGGAGGGGGGGGGAAAAAATCTGTTTTTTCTTCTCAAAGATACAGCAGCAGAGTCTCTAAGCTATCAGAGGGAGTTAGCAGTGCTCAAAGCCAGATCAACCTTCATGCTCACAAATCTCCATGTCTGGTAACCAGGTAGAGAAAAAGCTCAGGAAACCCACACTGACCTTCCCTCCATACACCTGCAGGGTCTCTAGAAACATCTCCACAGGGAGAGAAGAAAAAAACCCCATCACCATGGAGGCACCTTCCCAACAGCATCTACAGATTAATCTTTCAATCTCTTCCTATGGAGGGCAGCCAGCCACTAACCTTAGCACAGCTGCTTTGACTTGCTGTAGAGACATGAGAATTGCTGGGCAGTATTGCTAAATCTGCCCCCATACCCTTTTGCCCTTCTAGTTGCAAGAGATCTTTTTCAGACTCACAGCAGGGCTGCAACTTCCCCAGCTAAACTGCAGAGAATCATAGAATCAGTCAGGGTTGGAAGGGACCACAAGGATCATCCAGTTCCAACCCCCATGGGCAGGGACACCTCACACTAGATCAGGCTGGCCAGAGCCTCAAGCGATCCCAGACCAACCACATATTCATTTCAGGGAAATTACTGAAACAAGGACAGGGGGGAAAAAAAAAAAATCCACAAAACCCTAGAGGAACAAAAATAGTTGCTAGTTTCTATTTGAGTGTAACAGATAGCCCCGGGGAAGATGCCAACCTGTGTGTATTTGTTGACAGAACAAGCCAGTGATGTGACTGGGCCACAAGAGAGGCTAATGAGTTTCTGCAGTTATTAGAGAAGGTCTGCTCAGGAGAAGCTGGAGATTAGTGTCATTGCTCAGGCAGCAGCAGGGGATCCGAAATAAGAGGACAAGCCCGTGCATCCCAATTCATGGGAGATCTAATTCAGGCTGAAACAGGTACAAAGAACCATAGACGTTCAGTTAATCTCACAAAAAGAGATTAGAAAGAGCTCCTTTTGGCTTGCAAATGAAAGGCCAGGGGGGATAATTACAGTCTTCGACTAGATGAGGGAGATTACTGCCATCAGACCCTGCTGGTTTGTATGCTGAGAGCCCTGTCTGCTGGAGTGATCCCCGTCTCCATCACCACCCTGTGAGACAAAAAGCAGTTTGGTCACAAGAGGAATTGTGTGTGTGGTTTCTGGCACAAACCCATTGGTTGGTTAAGCATCTCAAAGACAGGTGAGAGCAAGCCTGGACAAGGTTTTCCTTGAGAAGAAAGGGAGGAGGAGGCCTCCCTCCTTAAAGGGCATCTTAGCATGTAGAGAAGGTGACACTGGCACAGCCAGCAGCAGCCTGGTCTGGCCTTCCTTCGCTCTTTCTCTGACAACATCAGCATCATGTTGTCTCCTCCTCGATGGCCATCTTGCCCTTGGGAGGCTGGCTGAGCACATCCCAGCAGCAGCACCTGCCTGCAAGCTGCCTGAACAGGACTGGGATTTTTTCCTTCAGCCAAGACACTCAGTTAAACGTCCAGCCACCCCTCCTTTTGCCTGACACACACCTCCAGCAAGGTGTGGGGGCCAAAAGCCCCAGCAGCATCTGCAAAGCTGTTCAGATTCCTCAGTCTCCTCACCACTGGATATTTCCATAGAGCAACTGCAAGGTTTTCAGAGGAAGGAGGAGGGGGAATGAGGGAGTGAGTTTAACATATTGAAAAATTAAAAATTTAGGGGCAGGATAAAACTAATTGAACTTTATGTTAAATTATCCAACTGCAGGCATGCCAGTGCAATTTTGTCATTCCTACTTAGCCTAATAAAACCCTCAGGCCTTTAATTTGCCTCCACTCCAGCACCAGCCTGCATCACAAAAGGGTTTTGCCACAGAACAGAGGTCAGGCTCACTGCAGAACACCACAAGCTGTAAATACAGACAACTGCTTTCAGCAGCTTCCCTGCAGGACTGACATCAGGCTGCTCTCTTTTCCAAGGATAAATCCAAGCAGCACAGCACCTGAGAGCTCATTTGCTTTCATGCCCTGTTGCTGAAAGTGGGCACCAAACCAAAGCTGGGAGGAGAGAGTCTCAGCTGGGTTGGTCCATCCAGCAGCATCATCAACACAGCCATAACTCAGGACTCATGCAATTGCTGCTCTTCCACAGGCCAGGATGAACAGCTTTCCTTTCCCCAACACCCTGGGCCACCCCCTCACTCCTCTCTAGATGTCATCCACTCCAGTTGCAATGACATCTTGCCTTACCTCCCACATTGCCCTCTTGCTTTTCCTCCTCAGCATGCCCCAGGCTCTGAGCTCACAACCCACACACGTTGCCTGCACCCACAGGGCAGCACCACCTCAAATGAGCTCATGGCCATAACTCAGCAGCTCCATCACCTCCACTTGCCCTTGGAGGGATCCCAACAGCATTAACTGGTTTGCTATTTACAGGATCCCTGCTTTCTTTCTGAAACACTCTGAACACAGCTCAGCTAATCACACCAGGCAGCCCATCCAGACCTTTGGGGGAGTAGAAGGTGGATACCACAACACAGAGCCAGAGCAGACAGCAACAGGAAAGACATTTCTGCCCCAGGTTGTTCCAGCTACCACTATCCTCAAAGACTAAAACCTCACAAGGCCCTGGAGGCACAGATGCCTTTGATTTTCCATGCAGCAGAGCAGAAGGCAGTGCAGGTAGTGCAGAGGGGAAGGGCAGCCCTCAAATCTCACTGGAGGTGGCTGGAGCACAAAGACATCACCATGACATGGCTCTCACTGCCTTGTTTATATCCAAGTTGTTGTGAATCTCTTGCACTTTCTGGGCCAGTTGCAAGCACAGCATAAATGCAAGTCTAGCTTTGAGACAGGACTAATAGATCAGTTTCACCTTCTGGTAATCTGTATTCAGAAGAACTTCCATAGACCAGAGGAACTACCCAAGCACATCAAGGTGTTAAAGCCAGGGTAGCTGGCATCCTCAGGATTTAGCCAACTTCTTTAGTCCAGCCCCAAATTGCCTGGAAAAGGACAGGGTTGTGTACCAAGCAGTTGCCAGCAGCACCTCTGATCCCAGGAGACAGACCAGCTAGTGCTGGAGCTTGCCTAACCTGCAAGACCTGCAGTCCCCAGACCTGTAGATGTCTATGACAGATAGTTCACACATCTTCTGGACTAGATACTTATTGTGCAGTTACCTGAGCTCAGCATGCCAGCTCATCAGGCAGTCCATGTCCCTAGAACCCCTTTGAAACTCTCTTTTGATTGTCCCCAAGATGGGAATTCAACCTGGAAGATGTTTATGTCTCCACCTGCCTGAGATCTGAGTGGGTTTCGATTTCACACATCAAATTGCTCAGTGAAACCTTTCTATTCCATATCCATTTTCCAGCAGGATTCACAGGACATTGCACCTGAAGGAGCACTGGTCCCTGCCAGTCACTCACCCCACTCAAACCTCAAGCTCAGCCTGTGCATCCCAAACTGGTCAGGGGATCATTTCTGTGATGCATTTGAAGAAAAACTCAACCATAAGTCCACAAGAAAACGAGCAGCTGACTAAACTGTGGCAAAAGTGACACTCTGCATGGCTTTGAGGAATTCTTTAATTTCCCTTATTGATACAAGCTATGCATTCCTAAGCAGCTCAGTGCCCCACCAGCCTCTTGCCAGACTGAATCATTTTAGCTGGAAGATGAGAAGCTGCAAAAGTTCAAGGTTGCCACAGCAGCAATCAGGCTTTAGGTCTGGAAAAGCTGTAGACAAGTAAGGAAAAATATCTCTCAGCCTCAGGACATCTGAGATTCCATTTCATCTAATCAAGCTGACCATGTGTGATCCACCACAGCACTCAAACATCACAGGCAGAGCAAGGTGCACACCAAAGCCTAGAAGAGATGAAGGAACCCATCAGGGACCAAAGCACACCCTGGAGAGATCAGTGTTGTCTTCACTGCAAAGATGTCCTCTAGGTACCATAGAATGGTAGGGATTGGAAGGGACCTCTGGAGATTGTCCAGTCCAACCCCCCTGCCAGAGTAGGATCACCGAGGACAGGTCACCAGGAATACATCCAGGTAGGTCTTCAAAAGTCTCCAGGGAAGGAACCTCCACAACCTTCCTGGGCAGCCTGCTCCAGGGCTCCAGCACCCTCACAATGAAAAGTTTTTCCTGGTGTTGAGGTGGAACTTGCTGTGTTCCAGTTTGTGTCCATTGCCCCTTGTCCTCTCACAGCACACCACTGAACAGAGACTGGCCTCTTCCTGACACCTGTTCTTCAGGTATCTTACCTTAGAAGCTTCAACCTATCTCAGGAGGAAAAGGACCATCAGAGCATCTGCCCTAGACTGAGAAAGTCAACATTATCACACTGTCCTCCTGCCTCTGCAGGGACATCCCAGACAGCAACCTGCAGAGCTGCACTAAGCAGGTACAGATGCTCAGGGACCCCCTTCAAAACACAGCAGGCTTCATTCTGTTATCCCTGTGCCAGGCATGGGGTAGTTTACTTCTGGTTTAAATGCCATCAGCTTCTACTCCCATGTTGTTCCTCTTTTCTTTCTCCCTCCTTTAAATGTTTTCAGCTGCAATGGAATCAGGTCCTTGCAAAGGAAAAGTTCCTGGCCAAACAGATAGGTCTGTGTCCCAGGCTGAAGGATTAGACAGCTAAAGGAGAGATGCTTTCAGCATTCATCTGCCCTAAATATTTCATTTCTTCATTTTGGATCAGGAACCTCTTTTTTACAGCAATACTGAGAGAGTTTAGCTGTCATTCCTGGAAGCAAAGTTTGGTTTATAAAATAAAAACAAACCCAGAGAAACCACCTGGGGAAGAGGACTTCACTCTTATCTCAAAGGCAGGTTTTGCTGAAGAACCCACACTGAGAAGATAGTTCCCTTGGTTGTGAGAGTGTTTCTATTTTGACTGGGTGACTGTAAGGCTTGTGCCTTTTTTGCCACCGTTGCATTAATAAAACGAAGCATTTAGTTGAGTATAAAAACCTTCAGCATTACCAGGGACTACCCAGGACTTGCCCTTCTGCAAGGCTTCAGCCCTGCCTGCACCCCCTGCCTTGTGGGATTCATGGAGAGCTGTCAATACACATTGCCTCCAGGAAATCAGGAGGCATAAGGAACCCTGTGGCAGACAAGATGCAAGACTGATGAGCTGCAATCAGTGTAAATTAGCACTTGCAAAGCATAAATCCAATGCCCAAGGAAAGAAAATGTCTGTTATGTCTATCAGAGAAAAAAAAATAAAAATCCAGGTGCAGCACCAACTTGAGGAAGTCACAAGGTTGTTGTTTACAGCAAGGACCTGTTCAGCAACTGAAGCTTTGCAAAAAAAAAAAAAAAAAAAAGAAGAGTGCCAATATCTCCTGAGACACCAAAAATACAGGTGTACACCAGCACCAAGCTAGCTTTAATCCACATTTACAGACCCTCCTCCTGGCAGAATCACACATCCACAAAGGGTGAAGGTACCCAAGCTCTGAGCAGCAGCAACACCTACACCAGCTGCCAAGGGCAGCAGCTCAGCTCCAGCACTGTGCAGACAGCAGAGCTTAGAATCACAGAATGGTTTGGGTTGGAAGAGACTTCCAAAGGTCACCCAGTCCAACCCCCCTGCAGTCAGCAGGGGCATCCTCAACTAAATCACATTGCTCAGAGCCTCACCTTGAATATCTCCAGGGACTGGGCCCCAATCACCTCCCTGGGCAACCTGTTCCAGTGTTCCACTACCCTCATGGTAAAGAGCTTGTAAAGGTGAAACCATTCTAGAGCACCCACCACCAGACCACAGTGGTCTTCTCTGGTATCAGCAGTTCCAATGCCATGCAAGGTGGCCCCCAAGTCTGATGCAAGCTCTTTGAAATGTGATGAAGGTAGCAAACCTTTTGTTCCACCCTCCTTGCACAGCCTGGCTCTCCAGCCATCTGCCAGTCAGAGCCCCATCCCTCTCAGCTGTTGGTTATCACATAAGAGCTCCTGTAAAGCCAGCACAGGCTGTAGGGGATCAGCCTGGGAGGTCCTGAAGGCAACCCCATTCCTCCAGTAAGGGGCACTTCTGATTTAGCATCCCCTGAAGCCCCTGGTTTGGAGTTCTCACCAACCCTTTCTTCCAGTGCTGTGTTGGTCCCTGGCCCCCCAGGTACTTTCCCATCTGTAGTTGGATAAGCAGTCTTGCTCCAGCCACCAATAAGGTCTGCTTTGGGTTGCTGTGCAGCCAGGACAAGGACTCAAACTGGATTGGAAATGCTCTGAGACCATGTAGATGAGAAAATGGCATCAAGAACAAGCACAGCCCAGTGCCAGCCAGCATCCCAGGAGAAGATGTAAACCACTGGAGTTACAAACCACATTTAGATCTCCAAGCTTTCACTAAATCTGCACAATCTGGGTAGGAATCTCACCCAAGAGCTCTTTCTCAACTAGGAGCTAAGTACCATTAATTAGCAGTAGGCCTGAGGACAGCTCCTTTCCCTGCTACCCCAGGTTCTCAGGGTCCTTGAGCAGGGGGAGGGAATCACCTCTGCAGAACATTAATGCTCTACAACCACTTCCAAACTAGCTCACTCTGGCTGATAAGTTTATCCTACATCTCTGCACTTTAAAGCCAGCAGCTCCAAAGCATCCCTTTCCCCCAACCCAATTTATCAAGATTTATCTCAGATTTGGGTTCTCTATTCTGGTTTGACTTGCTCAATTTTTCAGCCTTCTACAATCAAACCCCAAGAGGCTTCCTAACTCCTACACACAACATCTTCTGCTTTGGAGATGGTCCTGCATTGCAAAATGCAGAGGTAACTGTGTCAGGCAACGAGCAGGGAGAGAATATTTCCTGGCTACAAAAGGAACAATTAGAACTGGAGGTGGCTGGAGCACCTCTCCTATGAGGACAGACTGAAAGAGTTGGGGCTGTTCAGTCTGGAGAAGAGAAGGCTCCAATGAGACCTTCTTGTGGCCTTCCAGTATCTGAAGGGGGTACAAGAAAGCTGGGGAGGGACTTTTTAGGGTGTCAGGGAGTGACAGGACTGGGGGGATGGGCAAAAAATAGAAATGGGTAGATTGAGAGTGGATGTTAGGAAGAAGTTTTTCACCATGAGGGTGGTGAGACAACTGGAACAGGTTGCCCAGGGAGGTGGTGGAAGCCTCATCCCTGGAGGTTTTAAGGCCAGGCTGGATGTGGATGTGGCTGTGAGCAACCTGCTGTAGTGTGAGGTGTCCGTGCCCATGGCAGGGGGGTTGGAACTGGATGATCCTTGAGGTCCCTTCCAACCCTAACAATTCTATGAACTCAGCAATTTCTTTGGGCACACGTGGGTGGTTTTGTTGTTAGGAGGATGTCATCCCTGGCTCTCTTTAACCTGGGGCTGCACTGATGTGTTGTGACACTTTGTGCTTTGCAGAGCTGTGCATTTCCATCCATCTCATTCCCTCCAGTGGGGCAGGCCTCTCCAATGGGTTGCCACCACTTAGTAATTACAAATACAAATGTCAGTGCTGTCAGATAGCAGAACACACCTCACACATCAGGACACAAGCTGGTTAAAAAGGAAAAAGAAAAAAAATTAAACCATGTGAATGTGCTTCCATTAAACTCACAGGCATTAATCATTCTTAATAAAACCTGAGTTTTGTCAAGGCAGCAATGAACTTTCCAGAAGATATAGGAGTGAAATGATGTTTCCAGAAGGCACAGCTCTTCCAAGCACTGCTTTAGCACTGGAGAGCTCTTTGGGTACATAAAGGGCAGCAGCAAAAAGTGTTTTATGAACGTGACTTCCAGACAGCAGCTCCATGCCACACAAGGCTGCAACTCTCAACATGTGGCAGCTGCTCAGCTGAGCACAAGCAGAGCCACTGCAGTCACTGCTGTTCACAGCATCACACAATGTTAGAGGTTGGAAGGCACCTCCAGAGATCATCAGGTCCAACCCCCCTGCCAGAGCAGGATCACTAAGGGCAGTCTGCACAGGAATGCATCCAGGTGGGGTTGGAAAGTCTCCAAAAGAGACTCCACCTCCTCTCTGGGCAGCCTGTTCCAGGGCTCTGTCACCCTCACTGGAAAGAAGTTTCTCCTCATGTCGAGGTGGGACCTTCAGTGTTCCACTTGTTCCTTGTCTTATTTCTGTGCACCACCCAAAAGAGCCTGACCCCTCCTCCACCTGACACCCACCCCTCAGCTGTTGATAGACATTGATCAGATCCCCTCTCAGTCCTCTTCTCCAGACCAAACAGCCCCAGGGCTCTCAGCGTCTCTTCGCGGGGCAGCTGCTCAAGTCCCCTAATCACCCTCATGGCTCTCTCTTGCCTGCATAAGTGCAGCCCTGGCAAGCTGAGGACAGGGTCCAAGGTAATCGGTGCTACCTTGCTGTCAATCCCACCCCCAGGAAGAAGTTTCCCTGCCAGCCTGCTCAATGCCAAGCCAGTTTCCATTTTCCACACTGTCAGACTCAAATCCTATCAGATTTCAGAGTGCAGAAGACAGATTATCTCAGCAGCATGGTGATGGATGCACTGCTGGGGATGTCCAGCTACTCAAAGAGGGAAGGGTAAGCTTTTTCCCCTATGCCTTTCTACCCATGTCAGACCCATTTGCCATCCACTGCTGCATTCATCTCTGTCACACCTGGCAGCTGTGACGCTGCTGAAGGATCTGCAGCATGTATTAAGCAGAAACATGGTTTGATGGAAAGATTTAGCTTCTTTATCTATCTAGAAAAGGAATATCCTGGGGAAAAAACAGCTGTGATTACTTCCCCTACATATTAAAGAAGCTGTTCTGCAGAGGGCTCAAACTGCAGTCAGACTGGAGCAGCAACTTGGCACAATGAGAGACTGCTGGATCTGTCATACCTGTGAACCTTATTTACAGAAGCACCACAAAAACCATTTGAGCTGGCAGTCATTCCAGTTTCAGAGCAAACACAGCTTAAAATGTTTTCTATTCTGCAGCATTTACAACTTTAAAAGTGAGCAAAACATGTCTCTGTCCTTCCAGTTCTTCAGCTCCTGCCTGCATTTTTCAACTGAGAGTCTTAAAAGCACAAAGTATTTGCTAAAACACGGAGATGTTGATCTCACTGCTCAGCCTGCTTATGAGGATCAAGCTCCAACACCAAGAGCAGCTGACAGAAATTGTGTTTGGGGGCTAGGTACTGCTCAGCCTCAGCTGCTTGCACATCCAGCCAAGTTAGTTAGGCTGCTTCTGGAGTGACACCATTGGAGCTGATTTACACCATCCACAAGTCAGCCTGCAATTAAAACATTGGCTTCCCAGGTGGTGCTGAGCCTTTCCCAGTCTGGGGCAAACAAAGACAGTGATGCCAGCAGAAAATTCCTGGAGGCATGGCAGAACTGCAGCAGCTACCCAGGGTCAGACCAGCCCCAGAAAAATTTCTTAGCCTTCCCCTCAACTGCAAACTCAGGGAGAGCTCAGAAGTCCTGCATGAATTTGATACAGCCACAGGGACACCCTTGCCCTCAGCCCCCTATGTTGCTCCCTCCATCACTCCAGTGCAGCTGCATGTGCAAAAGCAGACTGAAGAACTGCTCTGGGCTAAAAATAGGGGCAGCTCTTTGCAAACACTCTCTTAAATTTAGCTTTAGAAGACGCAGCAAAACTCTGCTTGAATGAAGCTGGGAGGCAGAGGGTGAGATGCCTCCTGGCACACTCAGCACCTCCCAGGAGGTGTGGAGCTCCTCCATGCTGCCCTTGTTCTCCTCAGCATCACACACCACAAAGCCTAGGATCCCCAACACCATCACAGTCCTCCCCATGGACCACCTCTGACCAGACAAAGCCTCACCAGAGACATGAAACAAGGCTGCTCCTCTGACCCACTCCGGGGTATTCAGTGCCTCTAGCACATCATTGTAGCCAAGAGCTAAAGCCCTTAGGGTCTCCTGTTTTCCGTAAGCTTCCCTGCTCAGCTGAAACATGCATCCATACATTCCACAAAAGTCATCTCTCTGCATTCAAAGAGAGGCAGAGAGGTAAAAGTCAGAAGGCAGAATTTGTTCCGAGTGCACCAGCCACAGCTCACAGCCATTCCCCTTCCTTCCCTCCCAGGCTGAGCACATCAACCAGCTCAGCACTGCACTTTATAGCTGAAAAGTCTCACCTGGATGCTCAGTAAAAACCTCAGGTCAGCACTCGACTTCCCTAGCACCAAGCAGAGCAATTCTACTGAAAACTGCTCGAACTGCACTGGCACAGCCCCTTCTGCCCTGCCCCCCAAAACAACAGAGAATTTTCCCTGGTAAGTAAGTTTGCTTTCTCACTTGGTTTGCCCAAGTGCAAGCCCTCTCCTGCTCCTCAGCATCTCACAAAAGGTTGAGCCCCCCCAAGTGAAGCAGCTGTTTCAAACAGCAGCACAACCACAGCAGTCACCAGCCCGACCTACCGTCCAGCTCCCCACGCAGCTCTGCCTCCCGCAGCCACCATCCTCCTCTCCTCTGCAGAAGTTCTTCACCCTGCAAGCCTCTGATACTCCTCACCCACCCCCCCACTGAGCCTTTTATAGATTCATGGCCCTTAATGATTTTCAGGTGGTCTGGATTTAAATGCACCTGAACAAAAGGCATCTCCACCTGGGATTGCCCAGGGAGGAAAACCTGACTTTCACAATGGATCGTTTTTGTTCCTTCATGGGAAGGGCTGACAGAGTGTTCAAATGCAAATATTTTTGGTGCTTTGGTGTGTTTTGTTTTGTTTTTCCTTCTGGACAAAGAGACAGACTTTTCTATGTGGTAGAAATAAAACAATAAATAAATGGGGGGAGATTCAGCAGCACAGCACAGAGCTTCTGCTAAAAAACAGCATGGGAAGTTTAGGCTTGGTCTTAGGAAGAAGTTCTTCACAGAAAAAGAGATTGCCCCTCAGAATGAGCTGCCAAGAGGAAGTTGGTGGAGTCACCATCCCTGTAAGTGTTTAAAAGAAGCCTGGATGAGGCACTCAGTGCCATGGTTCAGTTGATTAGATGGTGTTGGGTGATGGGTTGGACTTGATGATCTCAAAAGGTCTTTTCCAACCTGTGATTCTGTGTCTGTGACTTGCTCCACACTTCAGCACCAGTGTGTCAGTGAGGCATAGCTACGCATGCCACCAACCATGAACTTATTGCTGCTGCTCCACCTGCAGAGCCAGGTCAGCAAAGAAAGAACAACCTGGGGTCTACTCTGCCTCATACATCACTGCCAAAATTGTCCTGTGCAGAAAGCCAAGCTGGGCAAGGCAAAAAAGAGCAGAGCCCTGTGTTGCCTCTTGGCCATGGTGGCCAGCAGGGCTGGCTAGCAGCCACAACCTGCTCTCAGACCATGGTGTGCTTGTTTTTAATGTGCAGGGTTACACTTGTTTGCCATAGTTTCAGAGTAGAGAACAGGTCCTTAGCAGTCTCCAGCACCACACACCTCTCACTGCTTGCTGCTGGAGTGTGATGAGGCTTCCCCTACCCTTGCCCACGTGTGGCAAAGGGAGGCCAGAGGAACAGCCATGCTTTATGGTCAAAGAGAACCTTCTTGTGGACCATTGCAGGAATAATGCTCTGCCAAACATGATTTTGTTCTGCACACCCAAAGTGTGAGCTCACTATGATCACTCAGATGTTGCTTGCAGGACTGGAGCCCAGAAAGCCCCAGTTTGGGGCAGCCACAGGGGCTGAGAGCAGTGTGCATCCCCAAGGCAGCTCTAAATGGCACCAGGGTGGATGTGCACCTGGATTCTCCCTCCCACAGCAATCCATGGCATCCTTCCTTGGCTCCACAACCCCTGCACAAGAGCAGGAGTGAGCGCTGGAGCCTGTTTCTGTGTGGCTGGGAGAAGCATTCACCCTGCTGGGAGTGCTCCAGGAGAGGAAAAACTACTTTTGTAGTTGAAGTGATGGCTGTACACAGTGCTCCAACCTCCACAAACATCATCCTCCTGCTCTGAATCTGCAACTCCTTTCAAATCCCTTTCCCACACCTAGCCACCCTGTTCCAGTATTGATTCGAACACTTACCAATTATTTAAGTCAATTGCCTATTAAAATTCATTTTTGGCAAAAGGTCAAGCTACTGCAAGCTGAAGTCAGATGCAGTAGATCATGCCTATCAGTGCTGTGATCTGCACACAAGTCCATTATGGTTCCTGCAGAAGCCATTTCTCCAGGGCAAGCTCTGCCCTGAGTGCCACGTCCCTGGCACAAGCTCCGCTAAGGAAGAGGCTTCCTGTTAGGATGAACAGAAAGGGTTAAACACCTCAGCCTCAAATAAAGATATGTAAAAAAGCACCAGGGCTTACCTCTCTGTGCATGCTGCCCCTGATGTTCAGAAAGAAAAGGAATGAAGTTTGCAGCTGGATGTGCAGAAGACCTGAGGAGCTTTAAAGGCTCCCCCCCAGCCCGACGAATAGCAGCGCTAAGGGCTGCCCTCCTCCCGTGCTGCCAGGGACTCATACAGGCAGGACTGCATCACTTGTAAAGTGCAGAGACCCCTCAGCAGCCTTTAATCCACTTGAAGTCCATCAAGAGGAAAAGGCCACACTCCCCATGCCACCTTGAAACTTGTGCTGACTCCTGATGAAGGGCATCGGAAGGGCAGGAAGGCTCAGAGCAGCTTCAAAGCAGTCCTGCTGCTCTCTGCCTTCACAGCCAGAGCTGGGGGATCCCACCCTGACTTGCTTTGGGTTGCCCTGGGGTGGCATCTGATTTTAAGGTGCTAGAAAAATACAGGCAAGTTACTTGTGGGTTCCTCTGCCACGTCTTGCCTGTGTCTCCCCCCAGCACAGCCTTTATGGGACAGGATCCAGGTGGCTGGTGCAGTAAAGGGGCATTGGCAAGCAGGCCAAACGTGGCAGGCTCAAAAGTGTTTTGTTTCCTTTGAGACTGACTCTCTCCAGAGAAAAATTAATTTTCTTCCCTACTGAAAAATCATTTGAAAGGAAGCCAGCAGTTCCAGTGGGAAAATGCTGGCATTCCCCTGGGAAAAACTGGAAACAAGCCCAAACAGGAACCTTCATTTTCAAATGCCAGCTTGAAACAGGACATTTGCATGTGCCCTCCAACAGCAGGCATGCTTTTCCTTCTTAGATGTGTTCCAAGAGGTTGTGTTCTGCTGAAAGGAGGTGGTGTTTCATGCTTCTGATAGGAAAATCTGCTCTCTGACCACCTCTGAACATCTGGGAGTGTTTTGAGCTCTTTACAACACAGCCTACCTTCTCACTTCAGAGGGCTACAAGCTGCAAAGCTCAAGTCAACAAATCTTAAGCATCCCCTGAGTAGTTCAGTTCATCAGGGATCTCCCAGCCCAGGGAATCACTTCACTCCCCCTTGATGGGGAAGGCAGATGAGAAGTTCCATCCAGCTCTGTGACTGGCCCTAGATGCATAACCAGGAAAGAAGACTCATGATTAAATGTTTGTTCCCTTGTACCTACACCTCTGGTGAAAACTGAGAGAAACTGCACTGAAATGAGAGGAAAAGTTTTCCTTTTCAACAAGGATTTGGAGCAAGCAGAGGAGCCAACCTCCAGTTGACTTCTCTTCCCAGATACTCATGTCCAGGAATGTCTGGGATGCTACTTCTTATAGTCTCCTGAAACCAAGCCCAGGGAAGAATATATTTTTTACAGAAGTTAGTTGGTATCTTAAGTAGGAAGTGTTGGGAAGGTGCAGGTGAAGTGGCAGCACCCAAAGCAGATGTCTCTGCTGCACATCTCATGGGAAACCAGAAGGTGCCTTCTGAAACCAGAGGAGTGTCCAGACAGCCACAGAAAAGGGGGTTGAGGGTGGGGAAAGGTATCCAAAAGCAAGAGCCCTGTTTGAAGGGATGCAGTGCTGGTCCTGCTTCTGGTTGGGTTGGGCTGGGCTTAACCCATCCCTCTGAAAAGTTGTTTGAGAACAGCCCTGTGGAGACAGCCTGTAGAGAAAGGAGCAGTGGAGAGAACGGAGTTGTTCCCTCAGTGCCCTCCATATTTCCAGTTGAGCTGTGGAGGTGGCTGGTCCAAAGGCAGGTGGGGGCCTGTCTTGCAGCAGGGTTTGTGACACAGGCATGTATGTGCCAGGAAGAGAGTGGCATGGGCAGGCCAGCAAGGCTAGCAGATGGTGAGGTCCTTCCAGCTCCGCACGAGCCGCAGGGCTGTCTCAGGAGGAGGGCAGGCTCAACACCTGCTCCTTCAGTCTCACACAGCTCTCTGCAAGCAAAGGAGGTTAGGAGCAAGTTCTGCACCATGAGGGTGGTGGAACACTGGAAGAGGTTGCCCAGAGATGCCGTTGAGGCCCCATCCCTGGAGGTATTCAAGGTGAGGCTCGACAGGACTCTGGGCAATCTGATCAAGTGGAGGATGTCCCTGCTGACTGCAGAGGGGGTTGGACTGGATGAGCTTTGGAGATCCCTTCCAACCCAGACCATTCTATGATTCTGTGAAAGGGATGAACCAGGAGCAGGACTACCCTGGGGAGGATGGGGCCTCCCCAGCTGTGGTCTCCAGAGGCCACAGCAAGAGGGCTGCAGGACAGTGACTTTTGGAGGTCCCCACTGGGGATTGAAACTGCTGCAGCTGTCCAAAAGAAACCATAGGAAGCAGTAGTGACTTGGAGCTCTGTCACCTAGGGGTTAAATCCCAAAGTCCAATAACCTCTCCCCCACCTCTCTTCTTTTTCTTTCTTCCTTCCTTAGAATAAGTAAAACCCAGCCCTGGGCAAGGCATCACAGCTCATGCCAGACCAGAATTGCCTCTCTGAATGCAATCCTCAAAGGGGAACCACCTCAGAGCCACTTCCAAATGACCAGTATGGAGGAGTTAAAACAATTTGGCAGAGCTCATCCCACTGACAGTGCAAGATGGTCCTGGGCAGGGTACACAGCTGATGCCAAACCTATGCTACACTTGATCTTAGCTGAAAGGCCATTAAGAAGGAATCAGAAGAGACAGGCTAAAAGCAATTTATGGGGTTACAAAATGATGTATTACATGCACCATGGCTCCAGGTTTGCAGTAATTTAGGCTGGTATTGATTGAGGAGAGACTGGGGCATATTCCACCACCTTTTTAATTTCAGTCTGATTTGGCCACTGCTTTGCAGGTCAGCAGGCAATTCGAGGAGACAAAAACAAACCAAGCATTAGAGCAGCCTAAATCACCCACGGTTGGAAGTGCCTTGTAAATAACTTTAAAGGCTCAACAAGGAGAACAAAATGAAAGGACTGGCTGCTAAGGCAAGCCAGGCTGAAGTTCCAGGCTGGGAAATAGAAAGGGTTTCATGGCACGGTTGAGAAGGTGTCTCACTCACACACCCCATCATTGCCTGCCTTTGTTTGCCCACACAAATAGGCTGCCTTTTAGCTTGTGTTATGGTGCTAATCCTGCTTCAATGTGAACAGATTCAAGCCCAAAATACAGCCCGAGGACACAAATCACATCACAGCAGCAAGGGGATGGGTGCCTCGGTGGGATCCCAGGTTACCCAAACCACCAGCTAATGCTGTAGGGTTGTCCCTATGCTCTGAGGAAAGAGGCTCGAAATTTGGGTGTAAATCTGGGGTGATTTTCCTCCTGGTTACTCTACTGAATGTACTGGCACGTGGGAGGTGTTAGTGAAGAGTGGAAACCCACAGAATCACAGGATGGTCTGGGTTGGAAGGGACCTCTAAAGGTCATCCAGTCCCAGCAGGGACATCCTCAACTAGATCAGGTTGCCCAGAGCCCTGTCGAGCCTCATCTCGAATATCTCCAGGGATGGGGCCCCAGCAGTACTTCAGCAGTGCTTGGTGAGGTGGAAATTGGCCATCGGCTGAGGTGAGGGAAGAGAACTTGCCAGGTAGCAGGTGATGCTCAGGAGACAAAGCACAGGCAGAGGATGGGGGAGGGAAAGGTCATTTCATTCTTCGTTTTGCCACTTAGATCCTGGTGCTGAAGGGGTCCCCTCTTCAGGAAGCTGCAGGAAATCCCAATCCTTCTCCCCGCTGGAAATCAGCCCCAGGCGTTAGCTGTGACTTCTTGAACACAGGCACAGTGTCACAGGGCCAGAGGGTGGAGGTGGGACGTGGTGAAAGAGGGAATTGCTTCAAATCAAGGAGTGCCTTCAGGGTCAGCTGCAGTCCCGAGCTCACCTCTGCTGTGTTTGCATATTGATCACAGGCAAAGATTAGAGCAAAGGAGATCGATGATGGAGCTCAAACTGATCATCAGGTATTGGATAGGAACATCATTTTCCAGGTTTACTATGACCATCAAAAGCTTGAACTTTGATGTGCACAGGGAAAGAGACACAGAAATCTCTGATTGGACTAATTAACACTTCCCTGCAGGAAGGTTTCTCTGATCTCTAATTGCATCTTCATTGCAGGCTTTTAATCTTGCACTTGTGAGGCTTTTTTTCTGCTTTCTGCAGGTAAAGGGAGATGTGACCTCAGATTCTGCCACTGGTGTTGGCAGAGCAGCTGATGTGATGTCCAGGTTTGCTGAAGCTCACAAGGGAGCAAGAAAACTCTCTGAATTTACTTCAGGACAAGCAATTGCTGAGGAGCCAGGTCTTTATTTCTGGCTAGTGGGGCATTTGCCCAAAGAGATCCCAGGCAAGCTGCAATCCCACAGTTTGGGCTCATAATCAAGTCAAGCTGAGTGGAATGAGGGAGAATGACATCTCCTACCATGGGCCTGGGAAAGTGATGACCTGCTCAGGTATTGGGAAGCCAGCTGAGCCAGGCTGTCCCAGCCAGCATGGTGATTCTGCCCTTTTACACTGCTCTAGTGGGACCCCATCTCGAATGCTGCCTCCAGTTCTGCTGTCCCCAGCATAAGAAGGACACAGAGCTGGTGGAGGGAGTCCAGAGGAGGCCACAAACATGATACAGGGGCTGGAGCACCTCTGCTGTGAGGACAGGCTGAGGGAGCTGGGGGTGTTCAGCCTGGAGAAGACTCCAGGGGAACCTTAGAGCTGCCTTCCAATACCTGAAAGGATCCTACAGGAAGGCTGCAGAGGGACTTCTCATGAGGGTGTCTAGAGACAGGCCAAGGGGGAATGGTTTGAAGCTGAGGGAGAGCAGGGTTAGACTGGAGCTGAGGAAGAAGTTCTTCAGTAAGAGTAGACTCTGGAATAGGCTGCCCAGAGAGGTTGTGGCTGCCTCCTGCCTGGGGGTGTTCCAGGCCAGGCTGGATGAGGCTTTGAGCAGCTGAGTCTGGCTGAGAGGTGTCCCTGCCCATGGTGGGGAGGTTGGAGCAGATGATCTCTGAGCTCCCTTCCAACCTGAGCCATTCTGTGATTCTATGAAAATGCAGGGCTCAGCTGCCACTGAACCCAGTTCCTCTCTCCTAATAATTAGTTGTACAATCAAATGAAGCCACCTGAGCATCTTGTTCCTTTACTTCAGCTCCAGAAGTCAAAGACCTGAAAAGTTATTGGCAGTTTTAATTAAAACCAGCTTTGAGATACAGAGCAACCTATAATGGCCACAGCTCATTCTAGATAACAGTGCAATAACCCTCTCTCATATTAAATATAGCAGCAATATTGTTCACCAGAGATGAGGACATTAGCACAAATAATCAGTCTCACCAGCATGGAGAGGGCACTGAAGCCAAGAGGGGCTCTAAGATGATTGAATAAAAGGCATTTGCTTCTGAAAAAGAGATATCCTGCAGCTCTCTGCCCTCCTCAGCATCCTTCCCACAGGGTCCCTGAGTCTCCTGTAGATTGTGTTCAAATTCCCCTTACTCTCCCAGCAAAGTGCTGCCAGTGGGAGCAGGTTCCTGGCCCTGCCTGGGCACTGGTTGGATTCACCTCTCATTCACCTGAGCCCCTTGTCCCTGGCACAGAGCTTTAGCAGGGAAGGCTGCAAGCACAACAGAAGAAACCAACCCCCTCCTGGCTACAACCTCCCTTCAGGTAGTTGTGACCTCATTGCTGTCTACAACTACCTGAAGGGAGGTTGTAGCCAGGAGGGGGTTGGTCTCTTCTCCCAGGCAACCAGCACCAGAACAAGAGGACACAGTCTCAAGCTGCACCAGGGGAGGTTTAGGCTGGAGGTGAGGAGAAAGTTCTTCATGGAAGGAGTTGTTAGAGGTTGGAATGTGCTGCCCAGGGAGGAGATGGAGTCACCATCCCTGGAGGTGTTCAAGGGGGGATTGGACGTGGCACTTGGTGCCATGGTTTAGTGGTCATGAGGTCTTGGGTGACAGGTTAGACTTTGATGATCCTTGAGGGCTTTTCCAACCTTATTGATTCTGTGATTCTGTAACAGTTTCAGCCCTGCTCAGCCTTTCTGATTCCAGGCATTTGGCTCTGCCCCAGGGGTCACAGCAAACACAGGGTTCAGCTCACAGTTTACCCAGGGCTTAATGTTGGAGTAGCCTGATAAATACAACCCTTGCTTTGCTGCACTTCAGAGCTGGGGTGCCCATGCTGCCTCAGCAGAAGGGCTTCAGTTAGAAGCCCAGGAGGCTCTGTCTTGGCCTGGAGATGCAGAGAGCCATTGCAGATGAGCAGAGCCTTGCTCTGAAGCAGTGAAGCTCTGCAAAGGTAGCCCTGATGCAATTCCTGAGGGACTCATAGGGGCAATACCCACCTGCTGGTCACTGGTGATTCCTCAGTGGGGCTGCAAGGAACTGAAGTTCCCTCCTGTTGATTTAAATAGGAAACGAGTTTTTTTTTCCTCCTGGTGTAAATCCACTGAGTCAACACATTCAAGAAAGCTACACAAGGAATGAATTTGACCCAGGGAAGTTCATTTCACAGTCTCAGGTGAACGTTGAAACTGTCCAAGCCAAATGCTCCTTGCAGGATTAGCCCAGAGCAACTTCATGGAGCAATTTGGTTGTTTCCTCACATAAATGAGAGTCAAATCTTCAGAGAATTTTCTAGACAATTATCTTATGTTCATCTGAAAAACCTTAGGAGACTAGAAATTGATTTGAAGGAGGCCTTTTGGAGATCATGGGAAGAGTCCACTGCAAGGAACTCTGCTTGAGTATCACAAGGAAAAGGAGCAGAAGATCACAAATGTGGTTGGAGAACCACATTTCTCTACTCTTTCCCAAAACACTGAGCATGTACATGGAGGTTTTGCTCAAAAGAAAAAAGAAAAAAAAATTCAGTGAAAAGTGGCTTTGGAAACTGATGAAACAAAAGGTGGCTACATTTTTCCTCTGTGAAAACTCAAACCTGCTTCCTTAGAGTTCCTCTTACTTCTTTACCCTGTGCCTCTAATTAGATAATGAAGAGAAGTGGGGAAAAAAATATACAAAAAAAACCCTCAACATCTGAAAACAACTTTACAGGATCTTTTCTAAACCTCCTGAGGAAATGCTTGGCTTTCCAGCAGATGATACATGTCTTACTTAGAGAACTCTAAGCTCCTGCTAACTTGAAATCCCTGGCAGATGAAATGCACTTCAGTGGCCATTCTGCTCAGGAACAGTTCATCCTTGGGAAAATATTATTGCTGGAATGCTACGTGAGTCCACAGCTTCGAGCTGGAAGATGCATTTTAAATTCTCTAAAGAGGCTTTAGGAATTCATAACAGTGCTTGATCTACCTTTGGGGGAGGGAGGGAGGGGAGGGAATGTGTCTTCTTTGTGCTGCAGCAGCTGAAAGCATTAATTGGTTGATCTTTTTGCCAACAATTCATTAGATTTCATTACCTGCCTTTCATGTCTCTGTTCTGTTGCCCCAGTGCTTGGCTAAATATTTCCTAACTGCAGGATGGCATCTTTGAAAGAGGGAGAGGGCCTCTAGCAGTTGCTCTGCTCCCAATAAATGAAAGCAAAGTCAAAATTAAATGGGAAACTGACTGTCACCACAACGAGCATCAAACTGCCAAGGGTGAGAGTGGTTTTCCTTTGGAAGCTTTGGAATCATAGCATCATGGAATGGGTTGGGTTGGAAGGGACCTTAAAGATCATCCAGTTCCAACCCCATGCCACAGGCAGAGAGACCTTCCACCAGCCCAGGTTGCTCAAGGTCTCATCCAGCCTGGCCTTGAACACCTCCAGGGAGGAGACATCTACAGCCTCCCTGGACAACCTGTTCCAGTGTCTCCCCACCCTCACTGTGAAGAATTTCTCCCTAATCTCCAGTCTCAGTCTCCACTCCTCCAGCTCACAGCCTTTGCCCCTCATCCTGTCACTTCCAGTCCTTGTCAAAATTCCCTCCCCAGCTCTCCTGCAGCCCCCTTCAGGTACTGGAAGGCTGCTCTGAAAGCCTTCCCTTCTCCATCCAAGCGTTTCTACTAAATCATTATCTGTCATCAAATAACCTCAAAACCCCCTTAATTCTTAAGGTTTAAGTCACTTGAACTCACTCCTTTTGGCATGTCCAGGGGGAATTCACCACCCCTCCCCCTCTGCCTGCCACCCTGGCCCAGGAGAATTCACCTTGCCCCACGGGTCCAAGGTGTTTGTCTTCCAAGAAAATGATCATGTTCTAAGGAGGCTGCCCTGATGTATTCAGTAAGGGCAGCTGTAGTTAATCTTGATTTCAGTGGGAGTGCACAAGCAGGCAGCCTAAGCTACACTTAGGCTCCATATTTTCTTCCTCAGTGTGGGAGATTAGGAGCAGCGTGGTCATAGGGAGATGCAAGTGCAAAATCCAGGTCTGGTTTTCAGGTTTTCCCTGAAGAGGTGGAGAATATACAGAGAAAGGTTTCAGATCCAGATTCACTTTGTACAGGAAATGTGTCTCTATCTGCTCACCCTGGTTCTAACAAGTAAATAACTTCAGCCTCTCTGATCCCTGAGGAATGATGAGTTACAGCCCTGGTAATGTGCACTGGAGAAAAGCACAGCTTGTGCCTGAAAAGCACTGATTAAAGTGATCATAGCAAAGCAAAATAACTCAGCACTATCTCTTTTTATCACTCAGACCTGCTTTAACCCTTGCAACCCCCCTCAGAGCACTGCCTCTGATTTCACCTGCAGGAAGGGTGCTTGCAGTCCACGGTGCTGATCACCACCATTCAGCCTCAGCAAACATTTACCAGTGCCAAGGGACCCTGCTGGCAATGCTTCCAGCAGAAATATTTTTAAGAAAATGTGTTGCTAAAAGATGAACTTCCACAGAGACAGCATCAGGAGGAAAAAGAAAAAAACAAAACCCAAACAAAAACAATTGACAAAATCATAGTCCCCACTGCCTGCTCACTGTGAAGGGTCAGGGCAGTGGAAGCAGGAGGGGAGTACAGCCTGGCAGGTCTGTAAAGTCCTGTCTCATCCACCATCACTGCTGCAGCCTCTGCCAGGAGCCTGTCGTGGGGGAGAGCCATAAAGGATTAAAGCTACCAGGAATGGAATTGCTGGGCAGTGACTGGCTGGAAAGCAGCCCTGAGGAGAGGGACTTGGGGGTGCTGGTGGATGAGAAGCTCAACATGAGCTGTCAGTGTGCACTTGCAGCCCAGAAAGCCAACCAGAGCCTGGGCTGCATCAAGAGAAGTGTGGCCAGCAGGGCAAGGGAGGTGATTCTCCCCCTCTGCTCAGCTCTGGTGAGAACCCACCTGGAGTACTGTGTCCAGTTCTGGAGCCTCTGTTACAAGAGGGATCTGGACATGCTGGAAGGTGTCCAGAGAAGGGCCATGAGGATGAGCAGAGGGCTGGAGCTGCTCTGCTATGAGGACACACTGAGAGAGTTGGGGCTGTTCAGTCTGGAGAAGAGAAGGCTCCAAGGTGACCTTCTTGTGACCTTCCAGTATCTGAAGGGGGCTACAAGAAAGCTGGGGAGGGACTTTTTAGGATCTCAGGTAATGACAGGACTGGGGGGAATGGAATAAAGCTGGAAGTGGGGAGATTCAGACTGGACATGAGGAAGAAGTTCTTCCCCATGAGAGTGGTGAGAGCCTGGAATGGGTTGTCCAGGGAGGTGGTTGGGGTCCCATCCCTGGAGGTGTTTAAAGCCAGGCTGGATGAGGCTCTGGCTAGCCTGATCTGTGTGAGGTGTCCCTGCCCATGGCAGGAGGGTTGGAACTGGCTGATCCTTGTGGTCCCATCCAACCCTGACTGATTCTACGATTCTATGAGTACTCAAATTCCCCTGGAGCAGCTGCAAATCTTTCTCCTGGTCTGGCTCCTTGCTCCTGCTGCACTGCCCCAGGGACTGGGTGAAATGTTGTTCTCATTTTCCTCCACCACTCTAGGAGTAGGTTACAGCCTTCATGGAGAGCAAGGAGCCAAGCACAGATTATGTGAGGAAGGTTTCAGGAACCCACACCATTTCACTTCTAGAAATTAAGAAGCACTGGAAATCTGGGCTAGAAAAACCTTAGAAAGTTCTCCCTCTGCTAGGGAATTTCCCTGGCCAGTGCGAGGTCTATGCAATGCCATTGCTGTCAGCTGCTTGAGAAGGCTTCCTGGGGTAGTTTGAGGTACATCCACAGATGGATGCTGCTGCAGGACTCCCCAGAAGAGCTACACTAATGCTACCTCCACAGCCAGTGCCAATTTCCCCTCAGACCTAACCTGAACTCAGCTTTGCTCCACGGTGGACACCAAGAACTATTTAGTCTTCCTATGTCTGTGTTGAGAAGACACACAGCTTGTGAGTCCCTCCAACACAAACCACACAGCTCTTCCACCTCCCTCAGGTCCAGCAAGGTCCAGTGAAGCTGGAACATGACCTGTTCAGGTGAGAAATGATTCCAATTCCCACACAGGCAGCTTAATACCTGGAATCATTTCCACAGCCTGTGCTGGCATCTATGACGAGCGGTTTAAAATCAGGGTGCTGGGTGGTTTTGTCATGATCCTTGTGTTTCACTAAGGAATTCATTCAGCAACATCCTCTCCTTAGTGTTTGCCCTGCATTGCTGTGCTCTATTATCCTGTAATTGGTTGCTAGGATTGCAACCTGGCAGGTTCCTCTTCCTTGCCTAATTAGTGTCTCTTCCTCCCCGCTCTGTGTGGGACTTGTTTTTTCCCCTCTGCAGATCTCCAGCTCCTTTGCACACTCCCTCACAAACTTATCCCTTCTCTCCCTGACAAGGATCCAGCCCTTTGCATGCAGAAGAGCAGTGGTTTGCTCCAGCAGGCAGAGGTAAAGTTGCCACCAAAAGGATCTGCTCAGCCTGAGGTGCTGGAGGTGGCCAAAGCTTGGCACACTTGGCAGCCCCAGCCCAGATGCTGCACATTTCCCTCCTGCCTGATCAGCAGCCCTGCAGTGCCATGAGTCATTCACCTTTCCCTCCTCTTGCTGTGGACTTTCCTGGGGCTGAGCCAGCACATGGCAGTGTACAGAGGTGTGCCATGTGACGACTTGGCTCTTGCAATGACAAACCCTCCCCTACTGCACAGCCAGGCTGCTGCCCCTCACCCCAGCCATGGCTCTTGGCTTACATGGGTGTGAGTTCTTCAGAGCATCAGCCCTGTCTGTCCTCAGCTGCATGAGGGGCCTGTACCTCCATGGGGTGACAGCCAAAACATAGCATCACCCCAGTCATCATGCAAAACTCTTATCCCCTCTAGCACCCTCAGCCTGGCTCAGTTTGCTTCCTCCTGGAGTCTGGCCTTGAAAATAGGGCTCACTTCTCATCCCAGTAGTCCTCCTCTTGCAAAAGCAGGGATGAAGGCCAGCAGAACTCAGCCTCTCATGCCCTGTGACCCTGCTTTGGCATGGGGGGTTGGACTGGATGATCTCTGGAGGTCCCTTCCCACTCCTAACATTCTGTGATTGTACCAGATCTTAGACAGAGCAGCACCAGAAACACCAGGCAATGACAGATTGGCACAGAAACAGGGACAAACTTGAAGGGGTTTACAGAAGCTCCAAGTTCAGCCAGGCTGAGATCCCTGACACAGTGCATTGAGGAAGATTAAAAGAGTTCACCTGCTGAACAGCACAGCTTGACAGCTATAGCCTGGAGTCAAGGGACAATGAGAAACTGTACTCTGGTACAGGGGACTGGCATTAGAGGTAATGAGGCAACACTGGTTTGGACAATGAAAGCTATTTGAGCAGCTAGGAATGGGATGTGGCATCTGGCTCAGCTTGTATCCAGACACAGATTTGTACAGCAGGGATAAATTGTGCTGCTCCTATTTCCAGAGCAAACACAGCAAGCATTTGCAGGGACTGTCCTGCTCTAGGCACCACTGCATGGTGTCATTTGCATTATTTGCCCCAGATGGGACACAGAGGTCTTTGCAGATTCCTCCTTGGGATGACTTCAGGTTGTATGTGGTGAGGCACCACAGGATATGTGAGTTGTTGTTAAATGAAAGCTGGCCACATAGGTAGAAGGAGTGCAGCTCCCAGAGCCCTTCTGAGGGCTACCTTCCTTCCAACAGCACAGCTGTGACTTATCCATACAGCCCAAAGCTCTGCTGGTCCTCAGGCATGGGGGAATCTTATCAGGTCAGCCTCTGATTTCCCCTGCTTCCAAAAAGCACAAACAAGTATGCAAAGATGTAAGATGACATTTGGCTTCTTGCAGAGAACAGCAGATAATTTAGGGAGATTAAAGGAGAGGCTCCTCTCCCACAGAAAGCATCTCTGCATGGCTGGGCAGGAGCCTGGCTCTGCTGCAACGGTGCTGCTCCAGCGCCTCTCTGTGGAGCCCAGCTCCTCTTCCTCACTCTCACAAGCCTCAATACACCAACTGGTTTCATTTTTTAAAATACACAGATAAATTATTCTTATTACACCCAGCTAGCACCTCTGAGTTCACTGAACTTGGCACTGAGCTAGGAGCTGACTCCCAGCCAGAACTCTTCAAGAGTTTCATCTTTTGATGCTGATGTTTATGACACTTCTCAAGACCTCCCTACAGCTTCCAGCAGCAGAAGAGCTCAAGCTGGCTCAGATCTACAGCTCACAGAGTGACCAGGAATGAAAGAACAGCTGGCAAGGGCATCATCTTTGGAATAAGCAATCCTCAGGTCCTCTCCAGAAAGGTGCTGTGGGAGCTCAGCACACAGCTCCCTCCCCAAGGCAGGTGTCAACACAACCCATTTTTCTGTATCCCTCTGAAGAAGCAGGGAACAAACAGTCCCCTGCTGAAGTCATGAGTGAAAACAAAGGCTCTTCATCAACCTCCTGCAGCTGCTTGTTGTTTTGCTTTCTCTGTGGAGCCTGCCAGCTCCTGGCTATCTTGGCCAAGCACATGATTAGAGTTTTAGAATGAATCCAAACTGCAAACAAACAAGCACCTCTTGAGATGAACACACACAAAGTGGTGGATGCAGAGGACAGCTAACTGGTTAGCAGAGCCTCTCCTGCCCCTTCTGATGCCAGGCAAGCCCTGCTCCTCTTCTGCATGGAAAGCAGATGGGGTAAGATTAAGGACACAGATCCTCAAGCCCTTCACAGTTGCTCAAACAGCAAGAATTAGACCCAGTGCTGTTCAAGAGGCTGTGTGTTAGTTGTGCTGTCTCTCTGCAGCATGGGAAGCAATGCAGGGATAAGAACTCCTGCCCTGAGGGATCCCCTGTGTCCAGTTATGGCAGAAGGTCCATTGCTTATCTTAAAGTACCACAGAAACAAAATGATGAAGTTGTCACTGCCACCACAGCAAGCACATGAGAAAGGTTCAGGAATTACTCCTTGTTCACTGCAGTGCTGAACCAGGTGGCTCAGTTTAGAGAGGCATTGAAGGTGGTTGGAGCTAACCCTCCTGACTTTGCACTGAGGCAGCTGGCAAGTGCTCCCTCAGCCCAGGATCAGTAGCCATAACAATCAGAGGAGCTGTGAAGCTGTAATCTGTGGCAGATGGAAAATGACAGCACAAAAGGCTTTGCTCTGGCCCTCAAAGCTCTTCACAAAGGTAGCAAAGAGGGAGGTCTAGTTCAAAGAGCTGGTCCTTCTCCAGAGCAAATCCAGGCACCTGGGACTGTGACACAGGTGGAATGCTTCTCCCCATTCCTACCTCCATGACAGACTGCATGACTTTATTCCCAGAGGATGAGCTTCAGCTGTTTGTGGCCTTTGAACCAACATGCTGGCCATGCTCCTGGCCTGTCTTTGGTTCAGCACAGCCCTAACTTACCTGCACCCCCAGCTTCTGTCCTGCTCCTCAGTGACATTGGTTCTTGGCTCCAAAACCATCTCTAGCCTCACCACAACCCAGAGAGCTTGTCTGCACCTTTCCAGGCTGCAATTCCTCAACTGCCTGCTTTGAAGTCAAAGAAAGAACTAGACTGCAGAACAGCCTAGGTCATGCCTGACACCCTGCAGTGGCACTGCTGTGCTCTGCCCCCTCCATGGCCAGTTTGCTGTCTGGTTTGAAAAGAGCAGGTCTCTTGCTAAGCTGAAGGATGCTGCTGCCTGCACATTTGGGTCAGAGAGGGAGATAAGACACAGTGGTGAGCCTCAACACCAGCAGGACAGAACACCAGAGTACAATCAAATGCCAGTCCTGTTAAGAGCAAGGGACTTGTGATGGAGAAAAGGCTTTATTATGGGACCTTGTGACACACCACACTGTCCTGACACTACTCCAGGTCCCTGGGAGGACCCAGAGATCCAGCACAGATACTTGGCTGAACCACACGGATGCTGGGCCTGCCACCTCCAGCAGTGGCTTTTGCCACCTCGAGATTCTTCCACCAGCAGCACTTGGCTCTGATGAGGAAGGGCTGAACCCTGCTGGAACAGGTTAGGCAAGGGGAGAGGCAGGGCTGAAGATCCTTGTGGCTGAGCAGTAGCAGGCAGGCAGCTGCTGCAGATGACAAACTGCCCCAGGCTGGACAGCAGCAGGAGAATTGAACTGAGTTGCTGTCAAAGTATTAGTGCTGGATCATGGATCTGCAGGACTGTGAGAGTGCAGAGCCTGGCTCTCAGCACACAAGGCTGACTATGGCTTCTTCTGGCCCCTCATCTTCTCTCTTTCCTTGTCCATGGCAGCTGCTTGTGCCTGCAGGCAGCTCCAGTACTCAGATAACTCCTCTTCACTTTCCAGCAGCTTCTGCTGCCTAACAAGGGAAGAAAAGGGTGATTAAAAGAGACCCTGGTGCTCAGGCAACTTTAGCCTGGCTCCCCTAAGGCTCCCTGAGGCTCATTACAAATTAAACAGTTCAGACTTCTTGCATCCAAAACCCCTCAGTAACTCCCTCACAGAATCATAGAATGGTCCAGGCCAACCCCCTCTGCAGTCAGCAGAGACATCTTCAACTAGATCAGGCTGCCCAGAGCCCTGCTGAGCCTCACCTTGAACATGCCCAGGGATGGGGCCCCAGTCACCTCCCTGGGCAACCCTCATGCTCAAGTTTACTGCTCTTGACAGCAGTGACCTCCACATTTCCCTTTACCTGCTAGCCTCTGTAGGCACAGATCTCACTGCAGTTGTATTTGCTCTGCTCTGGCCCAACTCTCAGCAGCCAGGGAGCAAGACACCCCTGGAGGTGAAGTCTCCCCAGTTTTTGTGTTATGAGGCAGACAAGAGTCTACTCTTCAGTGTTATGAGAGGGAGGGACAGAATGGGTGGCTGGTAGCACAGGATGAAACTTCCCTGCACTTAACCAGCCAGACAACAGCACAGGAGTCACTCTGGAGACAAGGAATCAGGGAATTAGCAGGTGATGTGTGCTGTGAGGTGACACCTGCACCCACCTGCTCCATTTCAGAGAATGAAGGCACAGGAACAACAAACAAGAGAGCGTCGACACGGATCGAGCTGCAAGTTCCCAAATGGGAGAAGGTCCCCCGATAAGAGAGGTCGCATTGCCATCTACTGACAGCATGAACTCGATGCATCAGCTCTGCAACCACGGCCTGAGGGTGCCGGGGACCTTTTTACACCGAGAAACCTCCAACACAATTCTGTCTGAACATTAAATAAACCTCTGGATGGGAGGGAGGAGCAAGGGGCCAGAGATCCCCACTCCGTCTGCCTCTGCTGTCAAAGGGAATAGGCAGACACTGAAGTGAGGATCATTTCCTGACAAACTTGCACAACCTGTGTTGCACAGAAGCACATTAGAAGCAGACCTGGAAGGACAAAGCTTCCCCCAGCATCCTGGCTTACAGCTCTTAAGTTGTTCCAGGAAGGACAGAAGGGAGAGGAGGAAGGGTGTCCATCAGGGATCCAGCTACCTGAACATCAGCCTTACCCAGACAGAAATCTGTCACAGCACACAGAATGCAGGAGCTCCAGCATGAGACCTGAGCAACACCACAGCTCCCAGCAGTGCAGCTGCCCTCACCTCTCAGGCAGGAGGGTCCCTTACCTATCACACAAGAACTTGTTACATCTCTCCAGCCAAGGCAGGTCCTGTAAGGATCTGAGAGGCAAATCTGGCTCCTTTGGGAAAGCCTCCTTCAGTGGGTAGGAGTTGAAGTCAAAAAGGAAGATGGTGCTGTGGTTGGCACTGCTCTGCGCCAGTGCATCTGCCTGCTGCTGCTGCTGCTTATCTCCTACACAGAAACCAGAACAGAGTCAGCCAGTGAGAACTATCAAGGATCAGTGTGCAGCTGAAGGCACCCAGTGAGCACATAGCTAAGGCTAGAGGTGCTGCCCACCTCGAAGCAGCAAGCAGCCATTCACCCCATCCATGCTGAACACTGGCTGCCAGGGGGATGCTACAGTGTGAGAAGGTGGAGTAGTGAAGCTGCAAACCATCTGTGATGTGGCAGTGTTCATCAGGGACACCTTGCCATCCCAGGAGAAGACCAGAACCTTAAACAGCAAGTTAACACTTAGAAATAGATGTAAAAGGAGTGAAAAGCTTTTCCCAGGAGGGACACAGAGTGACATTCAGCACTTCACATCCTCAACCATGATACTGTTTTCTTTGCCTACTCAGTAGTCACAGGGCCAGAGAAGATCAAGCACAGGCTGTGCAGGGAACTTGGACTGGAATTGCTGCAGGTTGGGATTGGAAAGGGGCAGTAGGGAGAGTTAGAAATTAACCATTTCCACCCTTCTGCACAGCTTGCTCTGGTGAGCAACTTTTCGTCCTTCTCCCCCCCATGCCTGAAAACTTTAAGGCTCCTTGACAGGTCTGGCTGGACCTGTGTTGGTAACTTCTCACCATGATGCCCTCTCATATCTGACCCTGCTGCCTGAAGCTTCATGCTCAGACCCTCTCATCTTTGCAGCTGGACCTGTCCGTGTGCAGAGGGTCTCCAGGGCCTCTGGAAGGAAGCCCCCAAGCTAAAAATAGTTGGAGGCTGAGCAAGGATGTGAGGGCAGTACCCTGTCTGATTGCCCTGTTCCTTGTTTTCTAGACATCCAGTGACAGCCATTACTGGAAACAGGACCCTGGCCCAGCAGGAGCTGTGCTCTGCCCCAGGTGTCCAGAGGGCTGGCACTGATACTCACTGCACTGGGGAGTGCCAGGACAGGCACCACCGCGCTGACCGCAAGCTCTGGATCTTCAGGCCTGCAAAACAGATTCGTGTTTGTGGCACTGCCCCATGGCCCTGCTGTGTAGTGAGAGGCTGTGAGGATGGCAGTGTGTGGCACACAAGCTGGCATGAAGTTCTAACCACGAAGGAAATGGTTGTCTTCTTCTGGGCAGGAAGCCCTGAGGCCCATCCTTGTGCAGACCAGCCTAGGAGCTACACTGGAGACACAAATCCCCAGCCTGCCATGGAGGCATGGAACCACAGCCTGCAGAGCTGCAGCTTTCCTAGAGCTCAGCCCTCTCCTCAAACCAAGGGAACACATGAACATAACATTGAGAGAAAAGGCAAGAAATGCTAATTCTGACTTCCAAAGAAAAGTTACCTGGCAAGGACAGAAGACAGAAGGAAAAAAATCTCACATGGTACTTGGCAGAGACCCACCTGGCGGAATGTCAGCCCTGGAGCAGTGCTACAAGTACTTGAGTTCTGCTTTGTAGACCCCAGAAACAGCCCTAATTCTGCCATAACCACTGGATTCTAGCACTGACTCCTAGCAGAACCACACTTGCTGCAGGCAGCAGCATGGCAGAGCTGAGTATCAGCAGTAGAAAGCTCCCTACAGAAATCTGGGGCTCCCTGGACCTGCCCACCACCCCACATGGATTCTTTGGCTGGAATGAGATCTGACAGAGTCACAGAATGGTCTGGGTTGGAAGGGACCTCCAAAGGTCATCCAGTCCAACCCCCTCTGCAGTCAGCAAGGACATCTTCAACTAGATCAGGTCGCCCAGAGCCCTGTCAAACCTCACCTTGAATATGCCCAGAGATGGGGTCTCAACCACCTCCCTGAGCAACCTGTTGCAGTGTTCCACCACCCTCATGGTAAAGAACTTGTTCTACCTCACCTGTCTGCCAGAAGCATGATGCTGGACTTCCCAGCCCTGGGTGCTTTCACCAAATAGAAAGAGCTGTCTGTACACAGCACCAGGAGCTGTACCACAGGACAAGCAGGATCTGCACCAGGATAAGGTGTCACAGTGGGACAGGCAGGATCTGCACCAGGACAAGGTGTCACAGTGGGACAGGCAGGATCTGCACCATCACTGGCAGCTGCAGAGCTCCTCAGGAAGTGGACACTACGGATGAGACGTTCCTCTAGAATGGTAGTCACAGACAGTGGGTATCCTGGGGAATGAGGAGTCAAAAACAACAACAAACCAAACCCAGCTGTTTAGGAAGAAATCCAAGGAAAGTGTAGCTTGGACAGTGACCTGCTCAGAGGCAGAAGCCACCAGAACAATCCTGATAGCAGAAAATTCTTCTGCCAGGAGAATCCCTGCGCCGTGGCAGGATGACACTAGCACTGGCAGCAGCCTGGACTGTGAGGCCACAACAGCCTCAAAGATGACCTCAGGCTGAAGTGGCAAATTAGTGCCTGTCCCACAGCCTCAGAGCAGGGCAGGAATAGGCTCTTGCTGCAGCAGTCCACAGCCCCTGCACTGCTGTGGATGGGAATGGTTCTGTCAGGGCTAAGGCAGTCACGCTGTGCTGGCAACTTCTGCCAAGCATCCCATGAAGGAGTCCAAACTACTTGTGGGTCTGCTGTAAATTCACTGCCAGTTCCCAGAGCCTCAAACTCCTAGGGAAGAGAGCAATTTATTCACTGTGACCCCCAATACACAGTCCCAAAGGACAAAACTCACCTAGGTGCTTATCCCAGATAGTTATTGTTGCATCTTCACATGCCAGTGCCAGGTACCTGGAGCAGAAGCTAACAGCAGAGCACACAACTGGAGCTGCACATGGCCACACCACATCAGGTTTTGGATCAGAATCTAAACAGAAGGAAGTGAAGAGAGGTAACTGTAAGAAGGTGCAGAGTACTCTCTCTCAGGAGAGAAATTGGTTCCAATTTGCTGCTACAAAATGCACCATTCTGAGGCCTCCTGCCAGAGTGGAGTCACTCAAAATATTGCCAGCCTGTGCAGCATGGAGCCCTAGCATCCAGCCTAACCTACAAGATATGGAGCAGTTCTCCTCCCCATTCTTCATGTTCCTGAATCACCAAGGTCTGACTGAACAACAGCCACTGGCCACTGAATACTCCTGCTTCCCACAGAGTGCTCTGCCAGAGAAAGAAGAGTGTCTTACCTGCTCTCCCCTTGAGTGGATGAAGTGAGTAGAAGCAGAGATTGTGGCTTCCATCCCAGTGCACACTGATGCCAGCTGGAACATCTGGTACAGTGAAGGGGACAAGAGGAGAGAGGAGGAGTTTGGAGATGACAAAGAAAGGAACAATCCAGAACACCAAAACACCATCAGAATGCTCTTGTTAGAGCTCTCAATGGTTCCCCTGACACAGAAACTAAGCCACAACAAACTCTCCCCTTGTCTGTTACTTTTATCTTGCTTATTTGTCCCCTCATTTTTTGTGGTGGTTTTGTTGTTTGGTTATTTTTTTAAATTATGAAGCTAAGTTTCTTTGATTCCATGCCAGTAATTGACTCATAAGCCTCAGACATTTTTATCCAGGCTTATGTCCTTGGAGATGGAATTTATATAGTGAAGCCAAGCCAGAGCCAGTGAGCTCTAGCTGGAGCTCCAAGTCATGCAGTGATGTGCTTCACAGTTTAGGAGCTTCTTATCCATTTGGGTTACCTGGCTGGACTTTGATTTCAGGTCCTAACTGTAGGATCCAGCTAGGCAAAAGAAAGTGAAAAGTAGCATGTCTGGAAAAAAGAAAAAAAAAAAAGAAGAAATATTTGTAAAAGGAAAGTTTTGGTAAGTAAGCAGCACTGCAATGAGACCTGGTTCTATCCCCCTGCCCTGAAGCTTGGGATGAGGGGAGCAAAGCTAAGACAGAGACTTCCCTCTGTGCTTGAAAAGGACCCTGTGTTGATGTCTCATGGACTGAAATCCTGGCTGGTGCTCCCACTCACCTGGGGGGCTCCTCCTTGCATTCTGTCTCATCCATCACCTCCAGATACTCCTGGTAAGTGCTGCAGAAGATTGCTTCATGCTGCTCCCACTGGGAGGCCTTGATTAGGTGATTGTACCCCAAGCCAAGCATGCTGTCATCATCCACTTCCTTCAGGGCATCCAAAGGACTTTTAAAACTAGTGCCTGGATTAGGGACACAAGGGAAAATGGCACAGCCCTGGAGGAGCAGACCTCACGGAGAGCTCTGATGCACTTTGGAGTATCCTTCCTTCAGGGTGGCATTGTCCTGAAGAGGGACACAGAGCCTCTCCCTGGTAGAAGGATTTCAACACTGAGAACATGTGGCACTTGCCATGGCACTGGCCCATTATCCAGCAGCTGAAGGCAGGGACTAGGGCAAGTCACCTGAGGGCCCAGCTCACTCTGCCTTCCTGTGCCATTCTCCCTGACCAGTGTTCCAGCCTGTGGTCTGCTCCTTCCCCATTCTCAGCACCTTCCTATGAATCCAGGACCCAGAGTGGCAAACCAGGGGTGCTGCCAGGTTGCTAGGATCTAGGAAGCAACTTCCTTGCTCTCTGACGACAAGGAAGCCAAGGGTGTATGACACCCACTTTGAGACACACTGAAGTATTTTGTGCTCCCAGAGGGGACACCTGAGATGGTTGGATAAGGAGCAACTCCCACTACAGGATTACAACTGACTGCAAAGGCAGGTCAGGAATACACCAGGGAGCATGCTACAGGAACTCTCTGAACTGTTCTGCAGCCATAAGGGCCAGGACCCCTTTGACAGCTGAAGAAGGTTTCACATGGCAAGTACAGGATCAGTCCTGACCTGTAATGGGTTTATGTGGCTTCACCTTCAGCAGCAGCACCGGGAGGCTCAGCTTGGCATCAGCATTGTTTGCAGACACATGAGACTTCTGCAATGAAAATGTCAGCCTGAGAACTGTCTTGTGCCCCCTGTGCTGCTAAGTTTCCCCCTGTTGATGGGCATCAAATGCTTTCTAAAGTAACTGTATGCAAAGTTGGGCTGACACTGCCTAGGAGCTACTGGGTTTAAGCTCAACCATCAAAACCCAGAAGCTTGAGGGAGGTCACTGCTTTCTCAACATCACAAAGAATGTTCTGCCCAGGCACCTCCTGTCTTTGTGCATTAAACAGCTTCCACTTACTGCATGGGGCACAGGAAAAAAGATGGGGGGGAACAAAAAGCAGGACTAAAGGTTGCAGAGTGCTGCTGAATCCAAGAACCAGGTTTTACTTCAGAGAGCCCAAGAATGGAAAATCCTAACAGGGGACTAGCACTGGGGTATTCCCATCATCACCACCCCCACACACACACACCTGACACCTGGCTAAATAGAAAAGATCTAGCTAAAGAATCAACCATGTCTGAGAAGAAAGGGACAGGGACTTGAGCACTTTGCTGATTCCATGTAAAGAGGGACTGCCTGGGTATTTGGTTTTGGCTTGGCCAAGTGAAGGAGAATGTCTGCCCTGAAGACAAGGCTGAGAAGCACCTCTCTCTTAAATGGCCAGAAAAGTCCCTGCTGAAAAGGAGAAGGAAGGACATATGAGGCAGGCACCACAGAGGGTTGGTTGGAGGTGCTGGGCAGAAGGTGCCTGTGTGTTGAGAGGTAAAAACCTATCAGGGTGAAAGCAATGCAGGAGAGGGGTGACCACTGACTCAGCAGTTAAAATTCCCTGTAAGACCTGAGGCCAGTTATCATTTAAGCTGAACCCTCCATGCAGCTCCAGAGTTTTCTGCCAAAGAACCAGAGGTGGCAGTGGTCAGTGCAAACAGGCAAAGAGACCCAGGAGGGTTCAGCTGTGACCCACCAGCCTCCATTTGCAGATAGCCTAAAACACAAACCATGGTTCAGGACCAGACTTCTAAGAGGTGGTATCAGCCCAATTCCCACTCTTTAACCTTCCCCCAGTAGCATACAGGATAAGCCTTATGCAGGGCCTCCTCAAGATGGGGCAATACTGCTGGGGGGAAGGAGCTGCCAGTTTCAGGGAGGGGCAGCAGGACTCGAACTGGGACCAAGGGATCCTTGTTTGGGAGGATCCCTCGCCTGTCTTGGGAGAGTAAACATGTCCCAATAACAAAAAAGCCTTGTGAAATGTGGGATGGGCAGCAGCACAGCCACACAGACATAGACTCCATCCCCCTGGGCCAACAGACTTGTTCAGCCTGTATCTTGCTGTCACTGCCTGCAGGGGCAAGGCTTGGGGAAGGACCTGTAGGCAAAAGGGTACAAGCAAATAAGGCACAGTGGGAGATGGAACTATTTTGTACCACAGATGTCCAGCTTGACCTCCTCTCCCTGCAAACCAGCCCTGCTGCAGCTCCTGAGTTCTTTTCCATCTCCTTCAGCCAGGAATCCTTAGGCAATTGGTAGATCTCCAGCCAAGCTTTTGTGCTGTCTGCATTGAGAAACCATGTTGAGCAATTGGAGAAGAGGAGAAAAGGTCTCTCAAGCAAGCAGCCTCTGTTATTTTATGTCCTTAAAACATGATCTGGATTACTTTTTTTTTTTTTTTTTAATATAAAATCCCACCTCTCCTACTCCTTAAGGCTTCACATGCTTGATTGAAACTGACACCTCAGCCTCCAGGTCCAATACCCACCAACCAAATTCCATGGAGACACTCAGTCAAAGCTATTCACCCTGTTGTCCTCTGAGATAAAGTAGAAAGTGAGACATGGTCTCACACTGGTTCTGTGTGTACTTGTTCTCAGTGTATGTTCAGGCAGATTCTACCAAACAAGGGTTCAGAAAGCCTGCCAGCAGCAAATGGGTTGACAGAGGCAGCTGCCATGAAGCAGAAAAATGTTGTAGTAAGGAATTTGGTGCAGTGATTTTAGAGCCTTTGCTGTCTGGCTTATGCCTGCAGAGAAATTCTTCAGGTGTACCTATTCCCAGTGTCCCAGGGAGCCACAGCAAACCAGAGGAAAAAGTGAGTTTGATTCTTCTGAGGAAGCAGGAAAGTTGCTTTCACTGAGCCTCCTGGGAGCTGGGAACTGTGCTGGGCAGTTACAGACAGCTCACTTTCAGGATCAGTCCTGATCCACACCAGGCCTCTTGGAGAGGATGGCAAGTGGCAGGACCAGCTTTCTAAGCTGGAGGAGGGACTGGGAGGGTTAGGAACAGGATCCCTGAGAATCCAGAACACTTTCAACATTTCAAAAGCATTGCTGCTGGCCTCTGTGCTAGAACACAGCAGGCCAACAAACCATGTTGCTGCACTTGCCTTGCAGCAGGACTCCTGTGTAATCACCTCCTGGGGACAGCACCACCTCCACACAAGTGCTTTGCATACTGATATCCTCCTGCCAAAGAACATAGTGCTGGCATCAAAGCAAGATCCCTGATTCAGAGTTCTGTGGCCTTCCACAGTTCTCAACAGGGTGAAGGCCAGACAACCTGTGAGAAGAACAGGAATGAATATTGAACAGCACCCTCAACGTGCTGCTACTCATGACAGAAATTCTTGAGAGCAATTAGCACTCCTTATGACTGATTTCTTACCAGCCTTTGCCCAGTGTCTGTGGCAGTACTCACCACTTCATTTAGGATTTTAATGAGCAAGAAGCTTTCCTTGTGAAAGCAGAAGAGCCAGACGAGTCCTGCAACAGAAATACAAAAGTAACAGAAGGAGGAGGAGAAAAGTGAACAGATGGTAGCCATGCTCTTTGGAGAAAGCTGTTACAACATGTACAGGAAAGTGGACAGGACAATATTTTTTCCTGGGCTCAAGGAAGAACATCCCACTGCTTCCAGCACTAAACTTTCACTGGCTTCCTTATGCCAGCAGCAATAAACACTCAACTGTACACAGAGATGGAAAAGTCAGTCTGAAAAGTCTGCTCTGAGGTGTCCCTAAGATCTACTACGCTCAGCTCTGCACCTGCCTCTGCTGTGCCAAAGAGGAGACGAAACCCACACCCTCTGTTAATCACAGTCACCCTATGACCTGTTATCGAACACCCTCTTTGCAAGGCTTTCTAGGAACCCTGTTAGCCATTCCCATCTCCCTCCTGATTCAGCAGCTGTCAGCTCCTTAGCTCCAGAGTACAGCCATCCCCAGCCAGCCAAGGAAACCCAGGCCACACCAACCCATTTCATCCACAGCAAGCAGGACGTGGCACTCAGTCCCCAAATGCGAAGCACGGATGGCACAAATCTCTGTGCTGGCTGCATCCCAGGCACAGAGCTCCTTACAGTCAGACACCTTGAAAGCAGCCAGACCCACGGACAGACCAACAAAGATGTGTGTCCCAGACACTGCAAGGCAATTGGCTCTTCCAGTTACCTGCCAAGAAAGGGAAAAGATGAACACACCCAACTGCCTCCCCAGTGGTGGGCACATCAGCCATGCTAGCAACAGACTCCTAGTCCTTCACCAACAGAGATCATTGACTCTACAAGGGAGATATTTTTGCCTGAGCTTTCACCAGAAGAGCAGGGGAGGGCCTCTCATTTCCATCAAAGAGATTGTTCTGTGTTGGGAAGGAGAAAGTTTGCTCCCACCTTTTCCCTGCTGGCAAACAGAAGAGGCTTTAAAGGCCTAGAACTGAGGAGCGCTCAACCTTCTCACAGAGCTGCAATGGGATACTGAGCTCCTCTAGGCAGAGCATCAGCAGACACCACTGCATCCTCCTGGATACCTCCACAGAGCTCACAACACTCCAGCCAGGATGTACCTCAGAAGGCAGAACTGAGTTTGTCCACTGCTAAGGACTAGCTGCCTTCTCCTCAGCAAACAAGGGAGGGGCCAGCCTGAGAAGCAGAAGGTGAATTTAAAGCTGTTTAACAGCTGCTTCTCTCTTTTCAGAGAGGTCTGATAGGTGGGTGGGAAGCAGAACCTGTCAGACCAGCTTAGAAGCTGCAGCCTTTTCAACTGGAAGCAGTGAGCTGGTGGTGGTTTCTGAGGAAGGTGATGAACAGAAGAGTGTAAAATCAGCTGGATAGACACGCTCTTGAAAACCTGCTGTGATGATTAACTCTGCCTCTGCTCTGAGGGGCTCTGTACCTGGAATTCAGCTGTAGGAAAGCATTTTGTGGGCTGAATCTTCAGTTTTTGTGCTTCTTGGAGCATCTCCCTTCTTTCAATGATTTCCATAGCATTCTCAAAAACCAGCATCACCAGTTTGTTGATCATCCTGAAGGGCTGAGGCAAGGCAGCACGCTTTCGATCAGGATCCTGCAGGAAGAAATTCTCCTCCTCGTCCTTTAGCCAGTCCCTCTCAGATGGTGGAGGAATCTCCAGGGGGTTCTTCCGGATATACACAGACATGCTTCTGCTCTTCCAGATGCAAACCACACCACAGATGTGGGAATCACAGGAGATGCAGAAGAGCAAAGAATCGTGCAATATCTACTTGCATGAGGTAATGGGATGGGGGGAGAGGGGGAAGAAAAAGGTTGATTAATGATTTTTGCAAGGCAAGGGAGATTCCTTTCAGCATAGCTGGCCAGAACAATCCTGTTCTATATAGTTCATCCTTTCCCCCTGCATAGCAACCCTGTTCTATATAGTTCATCTTTTCCCCCTGCATAGCAATCCTGTTCTATATGGTTCATCTTTTCCCCCTCCATAGCAATCCTGTTCTATATGGTTCATCTTTTCCCCCTGCATAGCAACCCTGTTCTATATGGTTCATCTTTTCCCCCTCCATAGCAATCCTGTTCTATATGGTTCATCTTTTCCCCCTGCATAGCAACCCTGTTCTATATGGTTCATCTTTTCCCCCTGCATAGCAACCCTGTTCTATATGGTTCATCTTTTCCCCCTGCATAGCAACCCTGTTCTATATGGTTCATCTTTTCCCCCTGCATAGCAACCCTGTTCTATATGGTTCATCTTTTCCCCCTCCATAGCAATCCTGTTCTATATGGTTCATCTTTTCCCCCTGCATAGCAACCCTGTTCTATATGGTTCATCTTTTCCCCCTCCATAGCAATCCTGTTCTATATGGTTCATCTTTTCCCCTGCATAGCAACCTGTTCTATATGGTTCATCTTTCCCCTGCATAGCAACCCTGTTCTATATGGTTCATCTTTTCCCCCTGCATAGCAACCCTGTTCTATATGGTTCATCTTTTCCCCCTGCATAGCAACCCTGTTCTATATGGTTCATCTTTTCCCCCTGCATAGCAACCCTGTTCTATATGGTTCATCTTTTCCCCCTGCATTACCTCTCTTCCTCAGGGGTTTTGTCCTGCCCTGGGAGTACTGAGCCACGTAGATGTCTGCAAGCTGCCTACAGAAAACAAAAGTGTAAAAGCTTTGGCACCAATTTGTCTAAGGATTATGACAAAGCATTTAAACATACCCACTTGTGCCCTCATTAGGGGATTTAGGCAGCCTGGATTAGATCCATGGAATCTGACGATGCTTTGGGCTGGAGGGGACCTTTAAAGGCCGTGTGGCCCCAGCCCCGAGATAAAACCCCAACAATTAATTTGGAAGGCAGGTGATTTCACTGCAAGTTACGAACTTCGTTTCCAAGCCACCGGCTGCTTTCTGAGCTTCCCTCCTGCACAGCGGGGCCGGAGCAGCTCACACTAACGCTGGGCTCACACCGGGCCCGTCTGTGCCGCCGTCACCCCACACAGAGGCCTAACCTCAGAGCGGGGGCCGGGAACCGAGGGACCGGGCCGGGATCCGAGGGACCGGGCCGCTCCCCTCCCGCCTTCCCGAACGTAACGGCCGCAGGCGCTGGCGGCCGGGGGGAGCGGTTAGCCGGGACACCTGCCCCGTGGTGTGCTCCCGGTTACCGTGGCAACGGCGCGAAGCCCGGCCGGGAACGCACACCGCAGCCGAGGGTTCCCTCTGCGGGGCGGGACCCGGGAGGAGTGGGGCGGGGCGGAGCGGAGCGGCCGCGGCCCCCGCGCACCTCCCGCGGCTGCCGCCCCTCCGTCAGCGCCGCCATGGAGGCTTTCGTGGACTTCACCAACCGTAGCCAGGGCCGGGAACAGATCTTCCGGTGAGTGCGGGGCCGGCGGCAGGGCCGGGCGGCCTGCTTATGCCGGGCTGGCGGCTCAGCCCCTCCGGGCAGCGGCCCCGCGGTGCCGGCTTTTCGGGGAGCCCCGTGGGGCGGAGCATCCCCACTGCCCCTCCTGGGGACCCCCCGCCTCAGGCGGGAGAGCCACCTGCGCTTCCCGGGCGCGCACCGGCCCCTCTCCTGCCGCGCTGCTGCTCCCTTGCTGCTCGCCGCTTCGCCTGTCCTCAGCTGCCCCACCTGCGCTTGGTGCCCCTGCTGCTGGGTGGAACTCGCCCGGGCACAGCCAGGGTGCGAGAGGGGTGACCTTAGGCTCGGTAGTAAACTCTGCCCTGCTGCTGCCATCGCTGTGAAGTGCCTGTGTTTCACCTGTGTACCGTTTTCCTCATTTTCTTCATTCCAGAGCCACTCAGTTCGCATGCATGTTGCTTAGCTATCTAATAGAGCATAAGGCTGATAAAGAGAAGCTGGTAATGAAACTCAAGCAGTTGGAATCTAGCATGAGTTCTGGCCGGAAAAGTAAGTACCTGGTGTCTAGAGGGATAAGTCCTATTTCACTTGCTCCTTCCAGCAAAACAGCTCCTGGCCCTGCCTTTTCTTGTAGGTAACTTAGCCCAGAGCCACAAAATAAAAATTGCCAATAGTCCTTATCCCTGCCTTGGCTTGCCAGGCTAGATATGGCTGAGCACACGTTTATGACCTCTCAACCTCCTCTCCCATTAGGAAATCTGAATTATAGTGGGGAGAACGAGGGAGATAAGTCAGCAGGCAGCTGTTGCTGCAGAGATCAAATTGTCATCTCTGTTCAAGGACAGACCACAGAGTTAAGGTGCAAGGTTGTCTTGGTGCACTCTTGTTAGTCTTTCTAACTAATGGGGTTGAGAAGACTTACTGTTAAAGATCATCATTCTGTTAAAAATCACCTCTGAGGGACCAGACTTGAGTATGGCTTTTTATATCCTACCTCACACATGGATTTCCTTTAGCATTTGTCCTCCACTAAATGATTTTCCCTTCCATCCTTCTCTCATAGTCTCAATTGCTTGCATCACATAGTTCTGTGTCACAGTTGCATCCATTATGGTTGTTGTCGTCATCACTACTTAGGGTTGATCTTGCACCTACTTAGCAATTGCTTAATCCAGGAACAACTTCAATATCTGAGGCAAAGATTCTAATTTCATGTGTTGCCATGGATCTGTTTTGGGTTTTTTTGTTTTGTTTTCCAGTTAGCTCCACAGCATGGTGAATTCCTAGCAGAGAGGCCAGCTGGTTTATCAGCCACAATTCTACTGTTTCTTCTAAACAAATTAGGAGTAGATGTCAAGCCTAAATCCAGGACTGAGCTTGGGTGCTGCCAACATCTGCCAGAGCAGCAGGTTATGCAAAGTGTTTTGCATAGTATCATGTTAACATTCAGGGGGCAAAACCCAAACTGGGCAGTGGATGAACTTAGGCTTGCCAAATGTTAGAGCTTGAAACAGAATCTGCTGCTCCTGTCTGCAAGGAACTGCCTGTGCCTCTGACAAATTCATGGCTGAGGAGGGACTCAGGTCCCATTGTGCTCAGCACGTTAATCACCACCTTTCACAGAACCTTGGGGAAGCTACAGCTCAAGATGGGAGTGGGGTTAGTGCAGTAGCACCTCCTCTCCACAGAGCTGGGTGAAATCTAGTGCAGTGTACAGCTGGAACCAGCAGCTCTTGTCACTTTTTGCTGCCACTGAGTCATTCGTGGCTGTCTTGGCAACATGTAGTTTGGGAGTTGGAAGAAGTTGCCCAGGGAGGTTGTGGATGCCTCTTCCCTGGAGGTGTTCAAGGTGGATGCCTCTTCCTGGAGGTGTTCAAGGCCAGGTTGAATGAGGCCTTGAGCAACCTGGGCTAGTGGGAGGTGTCCCTGCCCATGGCAGGGGGAGTTGGAACTGGATGATCTTTAAGGTCCCTTCCAACCCAACCCAATCTATGAATCCATGGATGATACTGGTCCAGAGAGCACCCAGGCACCGAGAATGGAGCAGCAGGAGAAGGCTGCAAGTCCTGGCTATTGGCAGAATTTGTGTGGGGGTGCTCAGGACAGACCTGAGAAGCTGACACCCCTTTCCTCATTCATCCTAGCTTCTCATGCCCTGAGAAGAGGATGCTTGAGCACACAAAAGCTGAAAGCCCACAGAGGTTTCTAAAGGCACACGAGTGCAGGGAGGTGGCAGGTTGTCCCGCGGGGCTCTGTCTGTGGGAAAGGTCAGGCCATGCTAACCTTTGTGAGCTTTCTTGCAGTGCTCAGGCTGGGCAACACGGTGCACGCCCTGGTGGCAGCCAGGAGGACGACACAGCTGTCAGATGTGGTTCCTCGGTTCTGCCTCACAGCCTCCAACCTGACCCGAGCCCTCTACTTTGTCTGTGACGCCGTGCTGTGGCTGAGGAGTGTCGGGCTCCAGCCCGACGTCGACAAGGCCAAGTGGCTCAACAGGGCGACCAAGTGTTACTACGTTTCACTGCTGCTGAATCTGGGCAGGGACTGGTATGAGATCTCCTGGAGGCTGGAACAAGCTCTACAGGAAGAAAAGGCAAAGGAGAATTTCTGCTGTCAGGAGGTAAACTCTGGGAAATCTGAGGATTTGCATAGGTTTCTCCTCCTGCTGTTCCAGGTGCTGAAGAGACATCCTGCTTTGCTGCTGGACTTGCTGAAGAATCTCTGTGACCTCTCAGGCCCTTTGGATACACTGGGCATCTATAAGACCAACCCAGGAGTGGTTGGTTTCTGTGGTGTCCTCTCCTCCCTGGTGGGGATCCTCACATTAGCAAGGCCACACCTGAAGCTGAAACAGTGACAGAAAGGATGCAGCAAGCCAACAGCTTTGATCTTCTGATAGGTTTTGATCCTTCCTATGGCACTTTGAAAATCAACATGTCTCACAGTAACTTCAAGATTGATTTTATCCTCTGAATTAGTGAATTCTACCTTTTTCCTTGCCCTGTGTCATTACAGCTGAGTTTGGTGCTATGACACATTTCCTGATGGGGAGAAGACACAGTAATGTTTCACAAACAGAAACAGGACTTGGAACATGGCTGCTTGATAAGGAAATATTGATGTTCCTCTCTTTTAATGCAGGGTTGTGAAATAACTGCATAGACACTGCACTAGGGGTATGACTCAGAACTGATCGTGTCTACACTGGAAAGCTGGAACTCAGGCAAAGGTTTCTGCATTCAGATTTTCTGCAGTGGGCTCAGGCAGGTTAGGAGCTGTGCTTGCAATGGCCTGAAGTCAAGTGTGAGTGCTCTGCAGGGTTTGGGGCTGATGGAGCTGTTCTCTGCAGGCAGTGTGATGGTTTCTGAGGAGTGGTGTGATCTGACCTGATCTGGACTGAATCTGCAGTCTTGTGAGTGCCAGCTTGTGCCCCAGGAAATTAGCACTTTCTTCTTTTCCTTTGATGATATGAGCCAAGGGCCTGTTGGCCACCACCTCTGGCTTCTCCAGTGGGCTGTGGCTGAGGGGTTTGGTGAAGGACAGTGTGTGGAGAAGCTTGTCTGAGTGCTGATGATGCTGTGATTTGTAGGGAAGTGGGTTTCCAAAGCTGTGAACCTGGAAGCAGTCACAAGCACTCAATTTCCCATCACATGTGTACCTGAGCTCCCAAACGCCTGTGACTCCAGCTACAACTAGCTTCCATTAATCATACTGTGATGAGGAGCTTGCTCTGTGGCTTTGATTTTACATGAAAAATCCCAGTATATTAAAGAGCTTTGGAACCTGCAGTTAATGAGAGAAGCCTGGCTCAGAGCTCACTGAGTCAGAAAAAAACTGCCAGGGTGTGCTTCTAGTTGTGTAAGCTCCCAGGAGGGAGGGGAACGTAGTTGGTTGTGCTATCAGGATCCCCTGGGAGGAGAAGAACTCCTTACTGGATTTGGGCATTCGTAGGTTAGATTTTCCTGTCTAGTCCTCTCTATCCTCCCCTCTCCCATGGCCACAAGGTTTCTTGTGTGTTCCCTCACTGCTTGAATGGGTTCTACCATTTGAAAATGCCTTAAGTCTGCCCTGCAACTGCATTATTGCTCCTGGCTTTGCCCCTTGCCTGGCAGTATTGCCTAGGTGGAAGGAGAAATGCTGTGTCCAGCTGTCTTAACATGGCAAGCAGTCTCTGTTGCTCCTGGCTTGACAGAGCACCAGTTCTGACACCAACATTTGCACATTACATGGGAGAAACAGTGGTCGCTGTTCTTCATTAGGGTCAGGCCTGTGTGTCCTGCTGCTTTCTGGTGCAAGGACTCCTTGTTTAATCTGTTAGGAGATGTGAGCAGAGACTGGTCTAAGCTGGACTCAGGTACTCTCTTTTTAGCCCTGATGTTGTCTGAAAACAGAAATGAAAAGGTGCTGGGCTCCTTTATTAAAAGATGGAATTGAGGAGGCTCAGTGAGTGCCCCAGTTTACCTTAAGCTCTTGTGGTTGGGCTTGGCATTACTTCCAGTTTGGATCTGAAGTGTGAGCCTGCCAAGGAAGTGTTTGGAAAAAGAGGTTGCTGGACAGGGTAATGAAGTGTTCTTGAAGACCAAAGGTAGTCAGCAGCAGCTCCTCTTTTTAGCATGGAAGTGAATACCACTAGAAGTAGAGAGTGCTGGCACTTCAGACCATAATGGAGCAGCACTTAGGGAATATTTGTCTTCAAGGGCTTCCTCTCCTTTTTTAACAATGGAATTGTTGTTGTTGTTTCTTTACTCCATTTGCCTTTGAGCTGCTGGCAATGTGCAGCCCAGCCCTCTCTGGTCAGGTCTGATCATTATCCCAGCCTGTAGCAACCCCTCTAAGGAAGAAAGAGGAGTCTTGATGATCTGGCAGCAAAGCTTTGGCTTCCTTTGGTCTACTGAATTTGATCTTCTTGCAAAAAATTATGTTTTGAATTCCTCTTGGGGACCTGCTGGATACAAAAATCCTTCTTTCAGTGGTTTGCAAACTGATTTCTCTTTTTCTTTTGTACTTCAAAGGTAAAGGGAAATGCATTACCTCAGTGATGTGGTCCCTACCCAGCTGCACCTCCCTGTGCCTGCCAAGGAAGAAGGGTGTTTGGTTTTTTTTTTCCCTTGTGCCAGGCAAACACTGCAAAGCTATGAGCCAGGCTTTGATGTTTCTCCTATAGGGACTGACATAGATTAGCAAGTACAGGCCTAATGTGGGAGATGGGGCAGTGAATTTTTAGCCTGTCTCAGCATTACCTCTCCCATACTACAAGAGGTGGGTTGGAACATAGAGGAGTAACTCTCTTTACTGGATATTAAGCACTAATACTGGCCTTCTGTTCCCCAGATGGAGGATAGTAATTTAATTTACCTTAACATAATGTGACTGAAGCCATAGAATCACAATCATGTGGAGAAAATCCTTTTAGTGCCTTTTTTTTTGTTGTTGTTGTTGTATGTTTCTAACACAGCAGTTGGCATAAGGCCAGCAATAAACTGAGATGACTCTGACACTGTGTCTGTCTGGAACTTAGAAGGTGGTGTACAAAGATGCTGCAGGAGGGATCCATCCTCCCACCCCTGAATTTTATGGAGGATCATCCTGTTCTTGTGCCTGGGTGCTACAGAGCTGTCCTGTTGCAGTAGCCAAGGTGGCAGCCAGATTTGTCAGACTGATTTCCAGTCCCCTTCTCAGCTGCAGAAACCTGGAGGAGTAGCTTTTTGACCACCAGGTAAAACTGCAGGCATGAAATGCCCTCAAACAAAGTGACATCCTCAAAACTGCCATCAGTCACCCTTCAGCAGTGAGAGCTGGAGGCTTCTGCTAAGCACAGGCACAGCTACAATGAAGGGAATCTTCATACAGTCACAGAACAGCTCATGTTGGAAGGGACCTCAGAGAATGCTCCAGTGAACCAGTTGTGTAGAGGAAAGGTGACTGGGGAAGGGTGTGAGAGGTCTTCAAGTGGCTAAAAGGTCTGCAAAGTAAATCAGTCTTTAAATCCATCTGGGAGGTAATGCATTCAGATGGCAGCCAAGGAAAATTAAATCACACTTCTTCTGAAGTAAAGCAGAACACCAAATACACTGCCCAGGGAGGCAGACCTGGAAAAGAAACTGGGCAGGTATCTGCCAGCAGTGAGGTGAGGGGGCTGCTGGTCTTGCCATAGGGCATGGAAATTCACAGATTGTATTGGGTTGGAAGGGGCCCTCAAAGCTCATCTTGTCCAACCCCTCTGCAGTCAGCAGGGACACCTCCCTCCAACTAGAGCAGGCTGCTCAGGGCCACATGGAGTCTGCTCTTGAATGCCTCCAGGGATGGGGCCTCAACCACAATGTTGTTCCAGTGTCTCACCACCCTCATTGTGAAGAACTTCTCCAACCTAAATCTACTCTCCTCCAATTTCAAACCATTGCCCCTCATCCTGTCACCACAGGCCCTCCTGAACAGCCCCTCCCCAGACTTCAGATTGAATGTAGCTCTAAGGTCTCCCCAGAGCCTTCTCTTCTCCAGGCTGAACAACCCCAGCCTGTCCTGAGGAGAGGTGCTCCAGCTCTGACCATCTTGTGGCCTCCTCTGCACCCACTCCAGCAGGTCCATGCCTCTCTTTTGTTAGGGGCCCCAGAGCTGGACACAGCACTGCAGGTGAGCAGAGCAGAGGGGCAGAATCCCCTCTCTCCATCTCTGGCCACACTGCTTTAGATACAGCAGTCCAGGCTGCCACTGTCCTTCCTGGGCTGCAAGCACCCATTGCTGGCTCATGTCCAGCTTCTTACCACCAGTACCCTCAAGTCCTTATCTGCAGAGCTGCTCTCAATCTTATCATCCCCCATCCTGGATGGATATTAAGGGTTGCCCTGACCCAGGTGCAGGACCTTGCATTCTCCATTTCCCTCCCAAAGCTAAAGGCAGAGGAACCCTGCAGCTCCCTGGGGATCTGTTTCCTGCCCTTACGATGGAGCATTAATGGTATGGAGGAGACTCCAGAGGCAAGGGTGTAAGACTGCTTCTGTGCACCCAGCTGATCTGGTGAGCTGTAAATATTGCCTGCAGAGACAGAAAGCATTTCTGGTGCTTGGGAGTGGAGGCAGTGGGAGTTTGCCCTGCAGAATCTTGGGCTGGCACAGCCTTTGCCCCAGAGGATAGGAGGGGGTGAGCTCAGGCACCAGTAGGGCAAAGGCTGTGTGCTGTCTGCTGATCCTGGCTCCTGCCAATGCAGGGAGGAGGTTGGCATGCCCCCTGCACTTCTAGCAAGGTCAGTGGGGCTGGAAAAAGGCTCACTGCCAAAAGAGCAAACTTTTGAGCATGCTGCTGCCCTTTGTGCTGCTGTCTGGAGAGCAGTGACTCACCCCACCATGAGCTGGGGACAGCCCGGGACAGCCATGTGCCTCTGCGCCCAGTGAGCTCTGTGCAGCCCCAGGCTGGAAGCAAATTCCAGGCTCTTTGGGTGGGAAGTGGGGATTTTCCTCTCTTGCATGGCTTTCCCACATCCCTAGGAAGTGTCCCACTCCCACATAAGAGCAGCACAGCCAGGAGCAGGAAGCCTTGGAGCCATGGTGGTTGCACATCTCCAAGTCCTGCATCGGGGTGCTGGGCAGCTGCAGGTGTTTAAGGACTTGGCTTTGCTGCTTGGGCTTCCCCTGATGCTGAGCCACATGCCAAGGGTCTCCCTGCCTTGTGCCACGTCCAGGGGACAGAGCAGGCTTGTGTCAGCCAGCTGCCCAGACCACTCACCTGCAGCCTTGGTTATCACAGTATATCAGAGGCTGGAAGGGACCTCCAGAGACCATCGAGTCCAACCCCCCTGCCAGAGCAGGATCACTAAGGGTAGTCCACACAGGAATGCATCCAGGTGGGGTTGGAAAGTCTCCAGAGAAGGAGACTCCACAACCCCCCTGGGCAGCCTGTTCCAGAGCTCTGTCACCCTCCCTGGAAAGAAGTTTCTCCTCATGTTGAGGTGAAATCTTCTATGTTCAAGCCTGAACCCATTGTTCCTTGGCTTATCACTGTGACCACCCAAAAGATCCTGGTCCCCTCCACTTGACATTGGTATTTATACACATTGATCAGATCTCCTCTCAGCTTTCCCTTCTCAAGACTAAATTGCCCCAGGACTCAGTCTCTTCATAGAGGAGATGCTCAAGTCCCTTAAGCATCCTCATGGCTCTATTGCCTTGTCCTCTGGCCTTTGTCCTCTTTACACCATGTTGTCCTCATCTGAACAGTGCAGCTCATCCTTGACTTCCACAATCAGCAATCAAAATCTATCCCAGTTCCATACAGGTGGTGTCTTCTTTTTTGAACTGATACCACAAGCAGCTTTGCTCACTGTGGTGTGAGCTGGCAGAGTGCCTCCTGTGCAGCGAGGCAGGCTGGACAGGGAAGAGCAGCAATGGTGACAGCATTGCTGGCAGGTCAAGAGGAGCAGTTGCTCCTCTCTGTGAAGCACTTGAAGGGCCACATTTAGGAACTGTGTCCTGTTCGGGGAGAGTCCAGCAGAGGAGCCATGTAGCACAGGCTGTGCAAGTGCAAAGTGGAGCACAAACTCTGCTCAGGTGCACAGAAGAAGGAATAGAGATGGCACAACAGAGAACATCCCAGATGGACATAAGGAAAACAGAGTTCACCATGAATATGGTTGGCACAGGAACTGGGCCTCAAAGAGGTGGAGAACTTATCCTTGGAGATTTTCAAGACTGGACAAGACCTTGAGCTGCCTGATCTAGCTTGGAGGGTAGCCCTGCTTTGAGCAAGAGCTGGATGAGGTGACCTCCACCCTGATGTTTTTCTGCTGTTTCCATCCACTCCAGATGCCTAGAGAGTTCCTAATGCAGCGTCTGCCCTGACCCTCAGCTAAAACCCTCCTTGCCAAAGCCCTAGATGAATTCTCCTAGAAACTGCAGACCTGGCCAAACCAGATTGGTTTATGCAGGATGTGTGCCCCATGTCCACTTTTTGCTCCTCATGCTCTGTAAAGTCTCCTGGGGAGAGGCTCTGTTCTTGGTCTGTGCTGTGGTCCCCAACAGGATAGCATCTTGGTCCATCATGGGGCATAGCAAGGGCTACAGAAACACAGCAAAGATTTTAATCTCTTAGGAAGCTCTGCCTGATCCTTCACCTTCACCTTCACCCTGGCTGCTCGTGACCTGTGGCTTTTTGAGGTGGTGAGGTCCAAGGGCAGCTTCTTTTCATCTTCTCTTGAAGGAGTGGCATCAAAGCCCAGTGCATCCCAACTGTGCCACAGCTTCTGGGCTCTGCAGGGAAGACGACCAAGGGGATTTTCTGCTGTCATCTGTTCCAAATGGCAGCGGCTTCAAGGAGCTCTTTGGCCAGTTTCCACTGCAATCTGCCAGCTCCCAAAGCACACAGGCAGGAGGTGGGGCCTCGTGGTGGTAGTAGTGGCTGGGCAGGGTGCATCATTCTCAGAGGACCCGGCTGAAGGGACAGCACAGCCACCACTCTCTCTGCTCCTGCCTTGCCCTCGGTGAGTAGCCTGTCTCCCACCAGTGCTATGTGGAGAGCTTCAGCAGGACCAGGGGGATGGCAGCAGGGATCATGCCACTCTCCTTAAGCCTCCTGAATTTCATCTGCTGCTAAGAAAAGGACTGTGCCAGGGCTGCGAGCTTCTGCCCAGCTGGGTGCACAGGAGATGGGTGTTCTGTGGTGATTCTGCCCCTGCATGAAGCTGGTGCCATGCAGGGTTGGCTGCAGGGCAGGCATATGGGAGGGGACTGCTGGGCAGCTTGCTCCATCCCTACCTGCAGCTCCTCTCCTCCCATCCTGACTTATCCCTTCTCAGCCACCATCTCAGCCTGGCCCTCATGCACAGCAAAGAGCATCCTGGTTGCTCTAAGTTTGCTCTACAGCTCTGCCAGTGCTCTCTGTCCTTCCTTGTACTGCAGACTAGGTGCCCCTCAGTTTTACATCTTTGGGTGTTAAGAGACACTAGCAGGGGATGGTTGTGTGGAGTCCTCAGTTCTACAGCTTCACTGGCAAAAGGTCAAGCTTTAGGTAATGCCAAATCTGGCAAAAATTGGACTGGGGGAAGGTAGGGGGGAGGGGGGGTCTTAGCCCAGCTCCTGGACCTGCCATGCTCAGGAGGTGCAAGAGTGGTGGGGAGAGGCTGAGCTCAGCCTTGCCTTTGCAGCAGGGTCTGTGGCTCCCAACCTTGCTTTGCAGGTGTGTGTGTCACGATGACAGTGAAGAAGAATCAGACTCTGCAGAATGGAATTGCCAAGGTGAGCACGGGGAGAGAGGGAGGGCAGAGGTGTGCCAAGGGCACCAGGCAGCATGTGCCAACTCTGCCACATTACCTCACATGTCCCCCTGTCATTTTGATATGGATCTTTACCTATCTATAGCCAGAGCATCACCAAAGGCAAAGGATAAAACCTTTCACTTGCTTGAAATTAAATAGTTCAGAATGAAGAAAGTTAGTCCTGAGCTGATGTGAGCCTTTGGTGATGCCTGCAGGCAGTGCCTGCCCTTCATCTCTGTCCCCACTTTGGGGGCATCAGACCTCCAACAGTTATGAACTGCTAGAGCCCCTGGGATTGCTGAACTACAGCGTTTTTGAGAGGGTTGACTCCCTGGCAAGCCAAAATCGGGACAAGATAGCACAAAACAAGGAGAGCTTTTCTCAGACATGCAGATTCACAGTCCAGGCATGGTCTCCAGTAGAACATGAAGCCAAACTCTCACCCACTGAAGATCAGGGCAAAGCTCAGCTCGCTCTTCTGCTCTGTCCCATGCAGCCCATGGTGCTCTTGCCTCACAGCTGCTGTGATGAGCCAACATCCATTCTGGTCCTCCCTTGGGACTGCAATGTCTCTCAGCTGTCTGGGTGCTAGGTGAGAGCAGGAGTGGAGGGTTGGAGCTCAGGTTTATCCTGCTTATCCAGCTTTGAGGGACATACCTCCACCTGTGCTGTGACACTGGCAGCACACACAGGTGTCAGCTGTGCTGGTTTATACTGCCATCCCATGTCACCCCTGCTAGCAGGGTGTGGGGACACAGCACCTTGCTGCCTTGGGGAGCTCTGGTGCTGCCTTCTTATGACAATGGCTCCTACCAAAATCTGCCATGCCCTCAGGGCCAGACCTGTTCCTCTCCACTTCTCCTTTCTGAGGTCCATATCCCTTACTTGTCACAATGATGATGAGACAGAGAGGACAGAGCTGCCACATAGCCTGGTCTTTGTTGGCCCAAGGACAGTAGCAAGGACAGGGTCAGATAAAAGAAAGAGTAGAGCAGAGTGGAAAGGCAGAGAGAGCACCTGGACAGTCAGGCTTGAGAAACAAGGGGAGAGGGCATCATCACTCCTCTGACACTGTCTGTGGTGTCCCTGCTCCCTCAGCAGCAGCAGCAGGAGCCAACTTGCTTGCCCATGGCTGTGCCACATAGAGCAGCCCCTCAGTGGGGTTTGACAAATGCCCCCCTCCAGAGCTGAGGTCCTCTGGGGTCACTACAAGGCACCAAGTGCCAGCGGCGCGGAGGCGATGAGGTGCTCCTCAGAGCCGGGCTGCTGGCTGACTGGCTCCTGCCTGCCACGCACAGGAGAACGTGCTGCAGAGGGTCCTGCAGCTGCCCGTGGTGAGCTCGACCTGCGAGAGCCTGCAGAGGACCTACAGCAGCACCAAGGAGGCTCACCCGCTGGTGGCCTCGGTGTGCGATGTCTACGAGAGGGGTGTGCAGGGCGCCGGCGCCTTGGCCATGTGGAGCATGGAGCCCGTGGTGCGCCGGCTGGAGCCTCAGTGTGAGTCTGCACGGCAGGGGGAGCCCACCACGGCCTCTCGTGCTGGGACAGCGCTGGCACTAGCATGTGCCCAGCACAGCCCAGGAGCTTCTTGTTACCAACCCACCCCATGCTTTTTTGCCCAAGGCAGTTGCTGTGGCTAACGACCTGGCTTGCCGAGGCTTGGACCGCCTGGAGGAGAAAATCCCTGCCCTCCAGTACCCTGTTGACAAGGTAAGCCCTGTGACAACCTGAGACCCCTTGGCCTCTCTACAGAATCCACAGCATGTCTCCTCTGGCCTTGTTTCTGGATGGTGATGGGCTGCTATGGGGGAAACAAGGCAGCACTTCCAAGCAAGGGCTCTTTCAGAGGCTCCTCCAGCCCAGGGGGTAGTTAGCACACTCCAAATACAGGCCAGCAGCATCCTATATTCCATCCCTGCCAGCTGCCTCCAACCCAGCCTGGAGAGCTGTTATGCCCCTCTCAGGGCTGCCTAATGGCATGGGCATTGTTGGAGTCCCCACGGTCCCTCCAGCTGTCCCATGCCACCCCAAGCACACCAACAGGGTTGTTCTCCATCTCTATGCCTGCAGCTTGCATCTGAACTGAAGGGCACCATCTCCCTCCCCATCCTAAGTGCCAGAAGCACCATTGGCAACTCCGTGGATAAAATCATAGAGCTGGCAGCAGAGGGCTATGAGGCCACCAAGAACACAGTGGAAACGACAGCAAAGTACACAAGAAGGAACTCAGTGACCCAGATGGCAGCTGCAGGGGTGGACACAGCTCTGGGAGGGTTGGAGAAGCTGATGGAGTACCTGCTGCCAGAGGAGGATGAGGAAACAGGTAGCCCTGATGCCCAAATGCCCTCTGAGGGTGCCTAATGAGGGCTGGCTGTACGTGGGGTGACACCTCGCCTGGTGGGTGCACATGGCAGGAGGAAGCTCCTGGATTTTGGCGTAGGGTTGTCTCACCAGGACATAAATCCCCTACTGCTCTTCTGCCTTTAGATCAGAAGCCCAAACCAGCACATGGGGCAGCAGCAAAGTCCTCTCATCAGCAGCCCTGTGCTCCCAGTGCTCCCAGCGCTCCCAGTGCTCACAGTGCTCCCAGCACTCCCAGTGCTCCCAGTGCTCCCAGCACCCTGGGACGGATTGGTGCCTTGGTCAGCACTGTCTCCCATCGTGCTTACCAGCAAACCACCCAGAGCCTCCAACGTGCCAAAACCAAAGGGCAGGAGCTGGTCACCTGGATCCCCATCCTGGTGAGTGCCAAAACCCACCTGCCGGGTCCCTGCTCCCCCATCCCCTCTTTCAGGCTGATTGTGCCTTCGGAGCAGACGTTTCAGGCTCCTTGGAGCACATCTGAGAGCAGAGTGGTGGCAGCAGGCTGCCTCCCCAACTCAGCAGGACAGGCTGAGGCTGGCGATTCCCGTGGCATATTCACACACAACCTTGTGCTGTGTTGGTGGGACGAGTTATTTTTAGCTGCCTCCCAATGCATGTTGTTGATTTATGGCCTTGCCATCACATCCTCCTAAAGCAAAAGGCCCCTGCAGAGACCCAGAGAGGATAGGGAGATGGAGGTACCTCTCCTCTCCCACCCAGTGCTCTGGTGGGAACCCCTTCCCATGCCTGTGCCCAAATCCCAGCACTCCCAGCTGCACTCAGGATTTCTCCCATGTGCAGAAATTAACTCCTCTGCTCCCTGCACACCCCTGGACCCCCTGTGAAATCCTCAGGCTAAGCAGGATGGGGTGGATGGGACCTGCCAGCTTTCTCTAAGTGGTGGCTTTTTGCTCCTCTTCCAGGGCAGCTTGGCCAAGCCAAGTGTACCTGAGGCACCACAGTTCCACAGTGACGGGCAGAGCACCACATCTGGCTGGCTGAGCCGACGGCAGAGCAAGGTGCCGGAGCAGAAGCAGGAGAAGGCAGGGAAAAAAGACAGCAACCCCACCAAGGAGGTATGGGAAAAAGAGGGGCAGTGAGACAGAGGCACCCCAAAGCATCCTCCTGCCCACAGACCATGCCAGCATGGAGGATGTTCACCCCCACAGCCTTGAGGACCATGCCTCCATCCCTACTAAACCCTGAACTGCAGCTTGGTGGAGTCAAGGAGGAGTTGCTAGGGAGGCAGCCCCAGGAACACCCCAAAGCTGGAGACTGTGGGCAGGCTCTGAGTTGGACAGAGTCACTCTGGTTCATATATTCAAGACTCCTTTGGTGCAGTGGGGTGTCAGCACTGAGCTCCCTGCTGAGCCCCTGAACCCACACAACCCAACCCCACCACACCCCCAGTCCCTGCAGTGAGGAATGGTGTGAGCTGGTGGGGCTGGGAACAGTCCCCCGTGGTGGCTGTGCTGGGACATGGGGACAGGAAGCAGCAGGTCGGGGTCACTGCCCTTCACCCCTGCCTGCAGCGGAAGCACAGCCCAGAGCAGAGGGTCCCTGGGGGCCTGGGAGTGGGAGCTGGGGGATGGGAGGAGGGTGGACAACAGGGAGTGACCCTGCCGCAAAGGACTCTTTTGCAAAGCAGTGAGTCAAAGCGCTCAGGCTTTGAGCTGTGGAGGGGACCCGGAGCCCTGGGTCACCCCTGCCCTGCCCTGCCCTGCCCTGGCCAGAAGGGCTGGTGAGCCCAGGGGCAGCAGCTGAGCTGGTTTCTCTCAGCAGGCAGAAGAGGAACCCGGGCTGGTGGGCACCGTGGCTCACAACCTGCAAACTGCCTGTGCCTCTGGCATCTCCAGCGTGAAGAAGGTCCCAGCCGTAGCCTGGGATGCAGCAGAGGGCTTGATCCTCTTCACCCCCCGCCGGCTGTCCAAGGCCATGGAGACAGTGGATGCTCTTGGAGGGACTCTTGTCAGTGCCCCCAAGCATCTGCTGGGCACCCTGTACAGCTATGTGCCGGTGAGTTTGTCCTCAATCAGGTCTTGTCCATCTCTAGCAAACCCCAGTTTGCCCAACCTCCTCCCATGAGCATCCCATAGCTCCAGGCAGTGCCAGGAGGTACTAGATGGGATGCTGTCAGAACACCTCAGTCACACTCTCCTCCTGAGCATACCCCAAACTGTGACAGCAAGTCCCCTTCATAAAGCCAGCAGATAAGCCAGTGGTTGCACCTTCACATGGAGGTGTTCAAGAAATGGGGACATGGCACTTTGGGACATGGTTTAGTGGCCATGGTGGGCTTAGGTTGATGGCTGGACTCAATGTTCTTAGAGGTCTTTTCCAACCAAAACAATTCTAGGATTCTATGCTTTATACCTAAGCCATGTTGTGACCACAAATTCCTGGGAAGTATAGGTTGAGCTTTCCCCCACCCTGCTGCTCTCCTGGGACCATCTTTCCACTGCAGCTGCCCAGGGGCTGCAGCCAACCAGTGCCCTCCACTGGGCACCCTTCTGGGGGTAAACTGGCTTGTCCTGAGGTCCCTCTAGTGTTAGGGGGGCTGTGTGGCACAGGGCTGGCAGGCGGGCACAGGGCTGGCAGGCAGGCACAGGGCTGGCAGGCAGGCACAGCCCAGCCAGGTGCTCACTCCCTCTTCTCAGCTCCGCAGGCAGTCGGTGAAGGACGAGAATGCGGCCGGGGGCAGCAAGCCCGCCCCGGAGAAGGACCAGAAGGAGGAGGACACCAAGTCTGCCGACCCCTCCACCGAGGAGAAAGCCCATCTGAAGGGTGACTGGCGGCTGTACCGCGGCCACCACCCCCTCTCCTTCCTAGGGCTGGAGGACCCGCTGTTCCTGCGCCACAATTTCTACCGTAGCCCGGCCTTCGAGTCCGAGTACGCCATGCCGCGGAAAGCTGCATTCACCCCCTACAGCCGGCGGGTCAGCGAGGGCTCCTACCGCTTCGGCCCCGACGCCTTCTACACCCGCGGCAGCCTCTACAACTCCGCCTTCAAGAAGGACTGAGCGGAAGCGCAGCATGAGCCCACCCCAGCCCCCCTCTCTCATTCACCCTCCGCATGCTTTGCCCGGGCCACCGCCAGCCACCCGCACGCATCCCTGTACCAGCACAGGAGCTCAGAGCGGTAGACATGCCATGGGATATCCTCGGGAGTGCATCGGGGCCAGGAGAGAGGAATAAAGGCAGCTGAAAGCCCTGCTAGGGGAAGGAGAAGGTAGGGGAAGGTGGGACCGGAGGGACCAGAGAGGCAAAGGAGTCAGAGGCAGAAAGAGGGGTGAGACCAGAAAAGAGGAAAAGGGACCAGCCAGGCCTGGCACTGGACTACCCTGGTGCCTACTGAGCAGACAGCATGGGCTTAGATGGGGTATGTGCTGAGAACAGCACAGAGAGCAGGGAGGACAGCAAAGCCATGAAACATCAGCAGAGCAATGATAGCTCCTCATCCTTCCTCCCTCCATCCCCCCTCACAGGGCCCATCCCTGGCCACAGATTGCTCTCCCATGGAGAAGCTGAAGATCCCCACTGATCAGGACTTCAGAGTAAGAAAGCCCTGGGGATCCATCCCACGACATGGTGGGGTGGATGGTGGAGTCAGGAAGAAAACTGGTGAGAACAGGTGGAGCTCCTGGAGCCCCTCTCTCCCACAGGACCTCCTGGCTTCCTGCAACACCTCATTGTATCTGCTGCAGCAATAAACCTTCCTGACCTGCTGCGCTGTCTGCTCGGCTGCTGTACAGGGGCGAGAATGAGAGAACACAGTGGGGTGAGACACCCAGTCCAGGGCTGAGGGAGTGGGCACAGGAAACTCATCCTAGAGTCACCGCCAGGGGGACAGTGGGCACTCATGCCCAGCATGAGACGTGTCTGTTCCCATGCCCCAAGTACAAATCCACAGCCCCGAGGAGCCAGGGGCCTCCTGCCAGAGACGATTTATTGCATTTCCAGAGCACAGCAGAGAAATCAGCGTCCGTACCGCAGACACAAACCCTCCCCAACAAACTGCTTTCCCAGGCATACCAGGGGAAGAGTTTGGGAAGAGGCAGGGAAAATCCTCCCAGCAGTAGAAGGGGTCGAGCTGAGCTCGGAGACCCCTTTCCCCGTTTCTTGTTCCCCCCAGGGACAGGCAGCTGTATGGCTGGAGTGGCCTGGGAAGGCGCAGGGTACGATCCTGTCCTGGGAACAAGCCATGCACTGCTCTTTCCCAGGCACAGCCTGCAGGGACCTTGCACAAGGGAAATGGCTGCAGTCACTGGAAGGCTGTAGGACACAGGACTTGGAGCAAGGCAGGTGGGACGGGAGGTGTCAGCCCTCACTGAGGTCCTCCAGGGTCGGCTGGTGCTGCAGGCTCTGGCATGGCTGGGCAGCCATGCAGAAGTGGTGTGTCCTCCCTGCTCTCCAGCTGCCTGGGCAGCTGCCAGCCAAGCAGCTGAAGAAGATGCAACCTGGAAGCTATGGCAAAAATCACCTGGTGGTTTCCAGTGTTGGAGAATGAAGGAAGAAAGCAGGAGGCACCTAAAAGGCTGGTAGAGCAGAGTAGAGTTTCTGTCCCATCAAGGAACTAAGAGGAAGGCACTACAGCCCTCAGCTGCACAGGCTTGGGTATGGCAGGACATCCAGACATGGACATTTGGAGGTCAGCAAGAAACCCATCACACTCATGGAAACACACACACCATCTCCATGGGCACACAGGGAAGAGGCTCAGTCCAGCTGGACAGCACAGGCAAAAGCAACAGCCCTGCCATAGCTCATAGGGAGTCCGTTCGCTTACGGGCAAACACAGCTGACATGGTTTTGACGATGCCACGGATCCCTGTACCCTTTTTCAGTGCCAGTTTGGTGTCAGGGATGCGCTCGGCCAGTCCATGGAAGACCATGAGGGCCCCGTGATAGGCCTCAGCTGCAGAGACCTCATAGAAACCACAGTCTAAAGAGAGAGCCAGGAGCCTCCCCTCCTCGCTGGACACCACCCGTTGGTGGTGCAGGTCCCGTTTGTTGCCCACAATGACAATGGGCACCTTCTCCTGGTTCTGCCCCTCCTTGGCTGCCTTGATGAACTGGATTTTGAGGGGCAGGATGTTGAAGCTGGCACGGTCACAGATGCTGTAGACCAGGACAAAGCTGTCTGCCCACTGGATTCTCTTCTCCTCAGAGGAGCCCTCCTCCGCATGCTCCTGGGAAGAGAAAAGGAAGGGGTTTTTGTCTGGCTCCCTCCCTCCATGCCTGCCTTGAGGCAACAGTCCTTAGCCCAGGGACAGGGACAACTAGCAAGTAGCAAAGGGGCATGGAGAAAGAAGTATTGAGGAAGGCTGAGAAGCACCTGGCAGACCTCAGCAAGGGGACATGATTTGACCTTCAGTGTCACTGTCCTCACCTTATCACCCAGCTGCCAAGCACTGCTGCTGTAGGTGATAGCAACACGGGGACCTCAGCAAGGCACTTCCACTTTGTCAGCAGTCCCGTGCTCAGTCTGGGCTGGCAGTATTAGTGCTTCAGCTCTAATGTCCTCAGCTGGAGGCCCATGGGCTACAGTGACAATCACTACTCTACCAGCAATGCTGTTGCCCTGTGCTCTGCAGGCAAGAAATCATCTGATGAGAGAGCTTTGCTCAGCTGGAGCTTTGCTGCCAGCCTGTGGCTCCCCACAGATAACTTTCAGTAGAGCTTCTTTTGTCCCTGGGGTGAAAAGAAGTGACAGGAGTGCAGCCCTCTCACCTGAGAACTGGGGACGTCCCAGATATGGAAGAGAATCTCTCGGCCATCCACAGTCAGGTTGTGGCTGTAGATGAATTCTGCCAAAAAATATTAAAAAATCATCATCCTCATGGGCCCAAGAGATAGCTCCCTCAGCTCAGGTCTTCTCCTCCTGGGGACAAGTCTGCAACATCCACCCTAGCAGGCTGTGCTCCACAAGATCCAGGGTTTTTTTTCATACAGCAACAACCACATGGAGCATGGTAACACTCACAGTTGTCACTGCCCTAGCCTGCCTCCGTCCCAGCATTCAATCCAGGTACACTGGTGCCACCAGCTGCCACCCAGGACATTTTGTGCCCCAAAGATGCAGTTCTGGCATAAGGAGATGAGTCAGTCTACAAATACCACCACTAAGCACCCTGCGAGCAGGCAAAGGCTCTGGAGAAAGGCAAGGAGTGGGTGGGAAGCAACAAAACCTTGTGGGCAGCAGCAGGCTCCTGGCCCCAGTCCCTAGCGGGAACTGGCCTGGCCTTGGCCTGGCACTCACCCATGTCTCCATACTCCCCAATAAAGCGCCGGGTCAGGAAACGCACAGTCAGAGCTGCAAAGGGAAGGAAAAGAATCATCAGAGCAGTCCTAAATCCTGAAGATTCTCCTTTTGCAAAGCAGAGCACACTCAGGCACCATCCCCTGTAGACTCCCACCCTGAAGAACGACCTCTGGTTTTCTCCCCAGCTGCCAGCAGGTCTGTGAGCAGAGCAGAGCAGAGGCAGGGCATCAACTGCAGCATCACCGAACTGCAGCTCGTCAGGAAACACTTCTACCCGTCGCTCACCCGCTGCCTGCAAGGTTGTGCTCAGTCCCAAATCACTGTCAGCACCCGAAAGCTCAGCCCCATCTCACCAGCTTGCCCACAGCGCTGCTCTCTGCACCTTGTACTCCAAGTGCTGCTGCAGTCTTCAGCCTTTTTTTAGGGAGGTGGGGGAGAAACGCATCTCCTTGCCTGGGCATCCCCTGCTCCCAGGGCTTACCCGATGGTCTGTTCTTACCTGATTTCCCCACGTTGTCTGCTCCCATAACCAGGACATTCGCTTCCATCTTCAGGGTGGTGGGGCCAGGCACCTCCATGAGGGCAGGGTGGTCGGGGGTGAAGCTGGCGCTCCGGCGCAGCGGCAGCCGGAGCCCCATGCCGAGCACTGCCGTGCTCGCCAGCAAGTCCAGCTACGTGTGCAGCTCCGATCCCTGCAGCCGAGAAGCCAGCGCGTCCCACAGCACCCAGGGGACCCGTGAGGCACATTCCCCTCCCCGCAGCCGCAGGGGCGGTGCGGCCGGAGCTGCGGATGGTCAGATGAGAAACTTTGCTAGCGCTCAGATCATCATCCCGAACAGACGTCACTGCCTGCAGCCGGCCGGGCCAGCCCCCGGCACGGCAGGCGGCCGGGAAGCACCGGCTGTCTGCACCAGCTGCTGGCAAACGGCATCCCAGGAGGCTGCCCACGCCTCCACCCCGACCCTTGGCAGGGCCACGCAGCCCCTTATCCCTTCCCCAAGGTGAGCATCGGAATGCCTGCGAGGAGCGGTGGAGCGTCTGGGCAGCGCTGCAGCATCTCCAAAGGGATGGAGCATTGCCTAGTGGGTGTTGGAGCATCTCACAAGGGTTGGGCTTCTTGTGAGTGAGGGATTGTCTCACAAGTGATGGAGCACTGTCTCACAAGTCGTGCAGTGTCACACAAGGGATGGAGCATCTCGCAAGCAGTGGAGCATATCTTGAGTGCTGGAGTCTCTTGTGAGTGAGGGATTGTCTCAGGAGTGAAGGAGCACTGTCTCACAAGCGATACAGTGTCACGCAGGTGATGGAGCACCTCCCAAGTGGTGGAGCGTTGTCTCCCAAGTGGTGGAGCGTTATCTGATGAGTGGTGGAGCACATCACGAGTACTGGAGCATCCTCTCTCAAGCGATGAAGCATTTCAGAACTGATGGAGTCTCTCCTGAGCGACGGAGCCTCTCAGGAGTTCCCCTCCCCGCAGCCCACTCGTATCCCCCGACCGTCCTACCCCCATCCCGCCGCCCACTCCGGCGGTTGTCTCCCGGGCTGGCCCCGCTCTGCTCGCCCCCCTTACCCGTGGCGGCGCTGGCCGCTCCCCCTTCTCTGCGGCGGGCGGAGCCGCCTGACGCCATCTCGGCGCGCCGGGGGGGCTGGGCTGGGCGCATCCCGCTGCCCGCGGCGGCGGGGCCATGGCGGCGGAGGGGGCGACGGTGCGGGTGGCGGTGCGGGTACGGCCGCTGCTGCCCCGGGAGGCGCTGAGGGGCCACCGGCCCTGCCTGCGGAGCGACGCCGCCACCGGCGAGGTGGCGCTGGGCCGCCGCCGCTTCCGCTTCGCCGCCGTGCTGCCCGAGGCGGCGGGGCAGGCGGCCGTCTACCGGGCCTGCGTCCAGCCGCTGCTGCGAGCCTTCTTTCGCGGCTTCAACGCCACCGTCTTCGCCTACGGGCAGACCGGCTCCGGCAAGACCTACACCATCGGCGAGGCCAGCGTCGGTGAGTCGCGGCAGGACCGCAACACCGGGCCCACGGTATCCCGGCAGCGCTGCTTTCTCGCTGGCGTCGCCGCTACCCTCCCGCTCTCCTCACTAGCCGTCCCAGGGTCGCACCGCCACCTCCCTCCATCCCAAGAGAAGCCACCAATGCCACCGTCCCACCCACCCTCATGGCTTGCCAACCTCACCCATGCAGCCATCCCCACCTGTCTCATCAGCTTCATTTTCTTCACCCAAACCCACCAGCATCACCATCTCCATCACTCCCAACCAACATCACCGTCCCAAACAGCCCCTTCAGCCTGCCCTCCCTCTTGACCCTGGCAGCCCCCTCAGACTAACCCCACCAACCCAACCACCCTCCTCATCCTGCTCACCTCTCCACCCATGCTGCCACAACCATTTCCCCCGTGGACAATGATTTCTTGGGAGATCACAGCGTGAAGGTTTTCTGCCCTAACCCTGCAGGACAAGCAAGAGGGCTGTGTCTATTCTGGAGGTGGTGGTGGTCTTCCTAGAGCTTGAATCTTAATAGCTTGTCTTGCAATAAACCATAGGGAGAGGGAGGTTTGCAAGGGTTAATCCTGTTTGTTTACGTGAAGGAAGTGAGAAAGAGGAAACTTTCCCTCCTGTTTAACACCTCTCAGAGGATGCACTGTGAGTGTTTCAGCAAGCTTTAGTTAATTTCGTAGTTTGTAAAAGCTAAATCGTTTCCATACCGTCCACCTACCTCTGTTTTCAGTTTCCCAGTTCAGGCTGTCAGTGAACTAAATCTGAGGATTGCCCTTTTGCATGACTGTTGGAGGCAAAAGCAAAACATTTGAAATGCAGACAGCGGAGTGCTGTGGCCAGATACAAACAGGCTGCAAGCACAAAAAATCCTCAGAGGTGGGAAAGGTGGTAGAGTCATGCAGACTTCAAAGGACAGCAGGCTGTAGCTGCAGGCATGGTGTTTGCTGTCTGCTGAAATGCTAACATGCCTTCTCCTTGAGGGAAGACTGGAAACCAGCAGCGTTGCTGGAATCCAGCACAGCAGTAGGATAGGATTTGCCCAGAGGTCCTGCGGCTTAGAAACGCTCAGGGGGATGTTTAATCCAGGCTGCAAGGGCTAAATATTGGGAGGGTTGTGAGGCTGCACCTTTCCAGGTGATACATGCTGGGCAGGCTGGTGGCTGCAGCTCTGTCCCTGGCCAGCACAGGCTTCCTGGGCACTTGCTGCTCCCGCTGACCACGTATTCCTGTGCCAGCTTCCATCAATGAAGATGAGCAGGGCATCATCCCACGAGCCATGGCCGAGACCTTCAGGCTTATTGATGAGAACGATCTGATCGACTACACAGTCCGAGTATCCTACCTGGAGGTCTACAAGGAGGAGTTCCGGGACTTGCTGCAGGTGGATACAGCCAGCAAAGACATCCAGATCCGAGAAGATGACAAGGGGAACATTGGTATGTGTGCTACTCAGGGGCTCCCTTTTTGCCCCATGCTGAAGGCCGTGGGTTATCTATCCCTGAATGTAGGGCCAGGTCTTCTCTTTCCATCCCTCTCCTGCAGCAGGTTGCTGTGTTAATCCTGTTCGCTGTGGAAAGTAGGTCTGAGTAGGGCAGGGTGATGGTGCAGAGGAGCTGTGTCCTCGGGCAGCTCCTCCCTCCCAGTCACAGCTCTGTTTGCCTTTGCAGTGCTCTGTGGGGTGAAGGAGTCAGAAGTGGAAGGGCTGGACGAGGTGCTGAGCCTGCTGGAGATGGGGAACACAGCCAAGCACACGGGAGCCACCCACATCAACAGGCAGTCGAGCCGCTCGCACACCATCTTCACAGTGACCATGGAACAGCGGCGTGGGGCCGGCCGCCTGTCCCTGAGCCACCACCCCCCTGCTGTCCCTGCCTCGGGACAGGTCCTGGTTTCCAAGTTTCACTTTGTGGACCTGGCAGGCTCAGAGCGAATTGTGAAGACAGGAAACACAGGGGAGAGGCTGAAGGAGAGTATCCAGATCAACAGTGGCCTTCTGGCCTTGGGCAACGTCATCAGTGCCTTGGGAGACCCTCGGAGGAAGAGCAGCCACATCCCATACAGAGACTCCAAAATCACCAGGTACAGTTGGGGCCAGGACCCTCTCTCACAAGCTCTTGTCCCAGCAGGAGGGACAAGCTTATCCCTGCTTTTCCCATGCCCAGCCTGCCAGGTTGAGTAGCAGAGACCTCAGCATGGCCAAGATCACCTTGCAGGTCCAGTTGTCTCTTCTGCTCTCACACCAATGCTGTCAGATTGATTCTTTAATGGGACAGTCAAGCTTTTGTGCCTTACGGCAGTTTAACAGGTTTGTCTGCTGTAGGGATTTTCACCTAGGGAAGCTTGAGGAGCAGTGAGGTCAGGATAGGTGTGATGGACTAGGTCATCACAGTGCTGCTGAAGACAAGCCTTGCTTAAATTGCTTTGCCAGAGCCATGGTGGGGTGTCAGCATGGATTATCCTGTCCCTCAATGCCTGGGAGCAAACAAACCCACTCCCAGCAGGCTTATTTAATGTCTGTAGCTAGCTTTTAGCTTGAGCAGATGACCTTTGCAGACACCAGTGGGGTCCCCATTCAGCATGTACATAGCAGTGATCACAGAGTCAGGGAGCTCCCAGCCCTGGGAATTACTCAGGTGGAAGTTTGCCAGGCTGAGCATTGCTATTGCTCTGCTTAGGGATTCTGCTCACTTCAACCCGACCAAAACTGGCCACAGAGCAAGAACATCATTCTCCTTGGGCTTAACCTCTGAAAAGAGTTGAAAAACACCTGGATCGTGCAGCATTTTGAAATTCAGCTATTTTAATGGCTCTGCTCGTCAATCCCTAGGATCCTGAAAGACTCTCTGGGGGGGAACGCCCAGACGGTGATGATCGCCTGTGTCAGCCCATCCTCCTCCGACTTTGATGAGAGCCTCAACACGCTCAACTACGCCAGCCGGGCTCAAAATATCCAGAACAAGGCTGTGGTGAACTGCCGCAAGGAGACGGAGCACGTGGAAGAGCTTCACCTGCAGATAAAGAACCTGCAGAAGGCGCTGGAGCAGCGGCACCGCTCCGAGACCCGCATCATCAACCGCTCGGCCAGCGCCAAACGGAGCGCGCCGGACGCCACAGCTCGGCTGCTGGCCGAGTGTGCGCATTACCGGACCTGCACCGACGCCGCCTACCGGCTGCTGATGGAGCTGCAGGAGGGCAGTAACCTGACGGTGGAGCAGATCCTGCGGGTTAAGGAGTGGTTGTGCGCCGTGGAGAGCGAGAGGAGCGAGCTGACCTCAGCCGGGCTCGACAGCGGCATCGAGAGCACCTCGGCAGAAGAGCAGAGCCCTGAGGCACAAGGCTCAAAGCCAGCAAAAGCCGAGGTAATGGTTGGGGTGGTTTAGCTCTGAGGTGGGGTTTATCTGATGGCTGCTGAATGCAGGAGCCTCAGGACTATGTGGTGGAAGGGTCAGGAGAGGGAGAGGAGAAATAACTTGGCAAAGAGGTTATAGGGAGACAGAATGATGTGGTCTTCAAAGCAGGCAGGGAGAGGTTGGATTTAGCTGTGGCCAGGAGATCTATTTCACAGGAAAAATCTGGGTGTACAGAGCTGCTGTGCCCTTGCAGAATCCAGCATGGGAAGGGAAGGAAGAAGCTTGGTGCTGATGCCACCTCTCTCGTGTTTTGGGGGGCAGGTGAACACTGAGAAGGGGTGCGAGTCCCTCAGAGATGAGCAGGTGGCCAGACTGCAGAGGCAAGTGGAGCGCCTGGAGGAAGAGAACCGGGATTTCCTGGCTGCCTTGGAGGATGCCATGGAGCAGTACAAGCTGCAGGTATTTCTGGGCTCTGCTCTCTCTGTGGGAACCTGCCCCACTCCTACTCTTCCTCCCCAGGAGGGCAGAGCCCAGCTTTCGTGTTCCCCTGCAGCAGGTCTGGGATCCCAGTGTACATAACCACAGTTTTGTCGTTGCTTCCCAGAGCGATAAGCTGCAGGAGCAGCAGGACAAGATCTCGGAGCTGCACGTGCGCTTGGAGATGGCAATGCCAAACCTCTCCATGCCAGAACTGCTGGAGAACCTTCACCTGGTGACTGCTGGCCAGAGACCTCATACAGCCCCACTGGATGCTGCCCCATCCCTTGCCTTCAACAAGGTTCCCTCAGGGCTCCTTCCTGCCGAGCAGAATGGAAGAGCCCTTTGCAAGAAGGTGAGGGTACAAGTTTGTGCCATTGAGGAGCTGTATTTCTTTTCACTCAGATGCTCTCCACTGCAGGGACTCCTTTTTCTCCACCATTAAATGTGACCCTTGTCAGAGGTGTAGTCCAGAGGGCTGTGTTGATATCCAAAGAGGTTCATAACTCTGGCAAAAGCAGACCAGCTTCAAAGCTGAGGCTTTTACTTCAGTGTTACAGGCAGGTCCCAGCTGAATTCAGTGTCTGAGCAGCAGAAGGCAGGAGGGCAGGCAGCTGGGTCTAGCAACACTCCAGTTCTTCTGAAAACCCTCTCAGCCCCATTTTTTACTTTCTTTGTGCCTGGTGGTGATGCCCAGCTGAGAGCTGCTCTTTCCAACACCAGCTCTCATGCAGCATGTTTCCTCTTTTTCTGATCCTGTGCCCTGGCAGCTTGACAGCAACCACTCTTTCCAGGAAGACGACCTGACAAGCTGGCACCTGAACCACATGCAGCGTTCAACTGGCAATCCAGAGATCAAAGCCGTGGTGTTGAGGAGGGAACTCAGCCAGGACTTGGAGAAGCCAGCAGAGCTGTCCTCGGGAGAGGAGGAGGAGGAGTGGGACCAGAAGCAGTCCCTGTCCCAGCGCCGGTGAGTTGAGGCTGTCCCAGCACTGTGCAGTGCCCTGGCAGTTGTGTGACCTGGCTGTCCCTGCTCTGCAGCTCAGCTCTCATGTAGGGTGTAGAAGGAAATGCTGCCTTTGGGGTCAGTGATTCTGCTGCCTGCTGCCCGGGGAGCTCATTACCATCTTTCCTGACCACAGCTGCTGTTTCTGTCAGTACCTTCTGAAGCCTGTGGATCATGAGGGTCCTTACTGAGAAAAGCTCTGGCAGTGCCCAGGCCCAGCTGACTGATTTGCTGTTCCTTCTAGAAACGGGATGCAAAGCTGCAGCAAGAAAGTGAATCACAAGTTGAGTGAGGAGCCAAGTAGAGGCAGTACCCACTTGGTTCAGGAGGAGCAGCTGGAGCTGTCAAAAGGCAAGTAGCAGCTGTAGGTCATTGGACAGGTGGTGCTTCGTTGGGGGCTATTCATGTCCCACTTGCATGGGCCCAGAGGACAAAACTGGGGCAGATGACAGTCACCTGCTTTTGTTGAGGAGAAACTTGAACTACAGGGGTCTGCCAGGAGCTGCCTGTTTTGGTGGAAGCTGCGAGTGACTGGGCTGTGCTCTGCCAGTTCTTGGCTACAGATCTGAGCATGAACTGTCCTTCTGTCACTGGGCTGCTAAGGTGGGACCTTTCTTACCCAGGAACCTGTGTTGCAGAGGTCTGTAGGAGGCAGGAGCTGCTGCTGGGTCCGTGGGAGCGCCTGCCAGGGAAGGACTCTGAGTGGAGGCTGGTGCAAGCACAGCAGAAGATCCGAGAGCTGGCCATCAACATCCGCATGAAGGAGGAGCTGATCACAGAACTCATTAAGACAGGTGGGGATATGAACCCATTCCCCATGAAACCTCTTCCTCGTCATGATCTTGGTCTCTACACTCATCCTCACCTTCCCTCCCTGCATTGCTCAGTCTGTGCTCAGTCCTTCCTGTAGGCAGCAGAGCCTTGTTTCTCCATCCCTTCCATCTGACTGAGATCCTTCCAGTCAGCTTTTCCTTTCCCTGGAGTAGGTGAGGGGAAGGGAGCCTTTAGTTTTCTGTACCCAAAAAATACTTGGGAAGAGGAAAGGTCCATTCCTCGACAGGACTCTGGCTGTGAGGGAAGGGGCCCTGGAAGTGACGGCTGGGGGCGGGAACGTGTTGCAGGCAAGGACGCACAGGCTCTGAACAGGCAGTACTGCCAGAAGATCAGTGAGCTGGAGCAGGAGGCAGAGCAGGTGCGGGCAGAGCTGAGCGACAGCCAGAAGCAGCTCCAGGAGCTGGAGAGCAAAGAGCCGTGGGACCCTGGGGAGAAGCGGAAGCTGCAGGAGTGCCGCACGCGCGTGGCAGCTGCCCAGAGCAAGGCTCAGGTGAGCGGTGAAGGGCTCTGCCTGCCCAGGGAGGCCGGCAGAGGCAGAACTTGTGGGGTGGGGACGAGGGGGGAGCATCTCCGCGAAGGGCACAGGGAAGAGGCTGAGCCCGAGGGCATCTTCCACTCTCCGACAGGTTCTGTCCAGGAAGAAGCAGGCGACGGAGCGTCTGGTGTCACTGTCGGCCCAGAGCGAGCGGCGAGTGCAGGAGCTGGAGCGGAACATTGAGCTTATGCGGCGGCAGCAGGGCCAGCTGCAGCGCCGCCTGCGCCAGGAGAGCCAGCAGAAGCGGCGCCTGCAGACCGAGGTCAACAAGCGGCAGCACCGAGTCAAGGTAGAGTGGTGGTGGGTTGAGAAATTAACCCCCCCCTTGTGGTGGGTTGAAAACTCCCCCCCCAACATTAAAATTGCCAGACCATCTCAGTGAAAAAAGCGAATGAAGCTCAAAACTACAATCTAAAATACGAAATGCAATGAACATGCCTGTCCCTCTGCCCCTGGCTGCAGGGCAAACAGCTTCTCCTCCAGCCTGTCCCTCTGCCCCTGGCTGCAGGGCAAACAGCTTTTCCTCCAGCCTGCCCCTCTGCCCCTGACTGCAGGGCAAACAGCTTCTCCTCCAGCCTGTCCCTCTGCCCCTGACTGCAGAGCAAACAGCTTCTCCTCCAGCCTGTCTCTCTGCCCCTGACTGCAGAGCCAACAGCTTCTCCTCCAGCCCTTGGCTGCAGGGCAAACAGCTTCTGCTCCTTGCTGCTCACAGCTGCTCTGTCACCCACAGGAGCTGGAACTGAAGCACGAGCAGCACCAGAAAATCCTTCGCATCAAGACAGAGGAAATTGCAGCTTTCCAGAGGAAGCGGCGGAGTGGCAGCAACGGCTCCGTCATCAGCCTGGAGCAGCAGCAGGTATGGGCAGAGTGAGCCTGCCTCCTCTTCCTTGCTTCAGAGGAACTGCTTGGCAGACTGCAGGCTGACAAGGCAAAATCTGGAAGTAAGGAGGTCAGTTTGAAAGGGATTATCAGCTTGAGGAGGACAGCCCATCATGTCACTTGTAGTTAGTAGCAGAGGACTTAGATCTTGTCTTACCCTCAGGATCTCTTCTAAATCGCAGCACTGGTAAAGAAGCTGCGAAACTTGTCTGTTAGCGGAAGGGTGATGGGAGATGTGGCTTCCAAGGACTCCTTGGCAGCTGGAGTTTTAGCTTAGCTCTTCCTCTTGAGGAGGAGGAAGGATAAAATGAGTGAACCCCCCTCTGCAGGGGTTAAAAGAGATGGAATCAAGACTCTTGCTCTGATCTCAACCCCACTGAGCTTTAGTCTAGCAGCCCTGGGCATTGCTGCCCTCTGCACACACACACACACACACGCACGCACACAAACACGTGCCCTTTGCCTCTCCTTCCACTAGAAAATTGAGGAGCAGAAGAAGTGGCTGGACATGGAGATGGATAAAGTTCTGGAGCAGCGGCGGGCCCTGGATGAGCTGGAAGATGAGCTGAGGAAGCGGGAGGCGATTGTGGCCAAAAAGGAAGCTCTGCTTCAGGAGAAGAATGGCCTGGAGAGCAAACGACTGCGTTCCAGCCAGGTAGGACAAGCCCCTTGTTTGACTTCTAGCAGAGGTGGGAGACTGGAAGAGCTGGGTGCCAGCCTGGCTCTGGCAGAGGATTGCAGGGCAGGATAAGGTGGTGTTGGGGAGTGGGTAGGAGATCTGCCTTTACAGGAGAGCCTGCTCCTGCTGTGTCTCTGAGCTGGCTGTTTTAAAGGCTCTTGGCTTAAGTGCGTGTGTGGCTCACTGGACGTCAGGACGGAGTAGAAGGGGGCTGAAGGTCTGACTTGCCTGCAGAGCAGTTGCCCTTGAGCATCTTCTGCTGCAGGCCCTGTCAGATGACATAGTGCGTGTGTCCAGCCGCCTGGAGCACCTGGAGAAGGAGCTGACGGAGAAGAGCGGGCAGCTGCGTCACGGCAGCGCCCACGACCAGCAGCAGATCCGCCAGGAGATCAACAGCCTGCGCCAGGAGAAGGACCAGCTGCTCAAACAGAGGTTGGAGCTCGACAACAAGCTGCGTCAGGGCACCCTTCTGTCCCCAGAGGTATCTCTTCTTGGTCAGGGCTGCTCTGCTTGCAAGAGCGTGAGGTATTCAGAGGGAAGTCCAGACCTGAGCATAGGGTGGTTAGCAGATGCTCCCCCATGTCCCCCAGCCGCGTATCCCAACTTCTTGTCAGCACTGTAGAGATGCTCAGGTCAGGGCAGGGTGGGACAGCAAACTCTGCTCCCTAGTAACTGCAGCTCTGCCTGGCAGGAAGAGCGGATCTTGTTCCAGCTGGATGAGGCAATCGAGGCTCTGGATGCAGCCATCGAATACAAGAATGAGTCCATCACCTGCAGGCAACGAGTTCTGAGGGCCTCGGCCAGCCTGCTGTCCCAGTGTGAGATGAACCTCATGGCCAAGCTCAGCTACCTCTCCTCCTCTGAGACCAGAGCTCTGCTCTGCAAGTACTTTGACAAGGTGAAACACAGCTGCCTTCTGTGCTGCTCTAGGATCTGACAAAGCTCTTGTTTTCCTCAGCTTCAGGTTTTCTCCCTGTCTTCTACTGTACTTTAGTCCTGTAAAGTCAAGTCCACAAAGCCACAGCACCATGATCTCCACCTGCTTGAACAGCTGGGACAAGGGTTTAACTAGTCATAGACCCCTATGGTGGCTCTGTCACATCAGTGCAGACACACATTGCTCTTGCCTGCACAAGGGAACTCCCAGAACTACAAACTTCCTCCTAAGCATAGAGTGGTTTGGGTTGGAAGAGACCTGCAAAGGTCATCTAGACCACCCCCACTGCACTGAGCAGGAACATCCTCCACTAGATCAGGTTGCCCAGAGCCCTGTCTAGCCTGATCTTGAGTATCACTGGAGGTCTTTAAGAAAGGATCGGATGTGGCACTTGGTGGCATGGCTTAGCTGATGTCATGGTGTTAGGTCATAGGCTGGACTTCATGATTCAGAGGTCTTTTCCAGTCTCAGCAATTCTGTGATTCTGTGATCTCCAAGGATGGGGCCTCAACAATCTCCCTGGGCAGCCTTGTTGCAGCGTTCCACTACTCTCACAGTAAAGAACTTCCTCCTAACCTTTATGTGCTCTACACAAAAACTAACTCCACTGGGCTGGGCGTTGCAGGAAAGCTGCTAGGCTCCAAAGGAGCTGAGGTGTTCCTTGCTCTTGGGCCTTGGCCAGGTGGTGACACTGCGAGAGGACCAACACAGGCAGCACATTGCCTTCTCAGAGCTGGAGATGCAGCTGGAGGAGCAGCAGCAGCTGGTGTACTGGCTGGAGGCAGCTGTGGAACGGCAGCGCTTGGAGCTGGACCGGCAGCTCACCCTGCAGCAGAAGGAGCATGAGCAGAACATGCAGCTGCTGCTGCAGCAGAGTCGTGGTGAGCACCTCGCTCCTGCAAGGAGCAGCAGGGGCCCTGCACTGGGCTTTCACAGGGCTTGCAGCTTCAAGTGGCCTCCTTTCACTTGCAGAGCACATGGAGGAGGGGCTGGCCAGCAGCAAGCTGCAGTATGAGGCAAGGATACAGGTGCTGGAAAAGGAGCTGAGCCGTTACATGTGGGCAAACCAGGAGCTAAACCAGAGGCTGAGTAACATGAACCTCCATCCTGGACAGACCAAAGGTGAGAGGAATGCCAGGCTGGGCCTTTGCTGCTCCTACCAAGTTAAAAGGGAGTTTGAAGTCTTTTCCCTGACAGTGAGAGCTTTGAGTGGAGTCAGGAGCAGTGTGCATGCTAACCTTGAGCAAGTGCTCTACAGGCAGTGAGAAAAGCAGAGGTCCTGCTGCTCGTCTCACTGTACCCCTATCTTTCCCAGCAGGGATGGAGAGAAGCATTCATGGGGCTGTGGACAGAGCTGCCCCTGTGCTTGGGCCCTGTGAGGAATGTGGCCCTGGGGAGCAGCCTGTGCCTCTGCCCATCACTGAAGAAAGCCACCGGGCCAGGGACGAGAGCAGGGACCTGGTGCATGCCCCTCTGCCCTCCACCTGGCGCCGTTCCTCCCTGCCCAGCGACAGCCCCGGGGACCTGCGGCAGGCAGAGCCCCTGCCGAGAGCAGGGCAGCCCCCCGAGGGGCACCCCCCGCGGAGCCTCGGCCCTGTCGCCAAGCCCCGCCGGGAGCTGCGCAGAGCCAGCCTGAACGTCACTCCCCTGCCTCACCACCCTGCCATGATCGATGTGAGGAAAAACCCACTCTAGACACAAGCTCCACACTAACCTGGCACAGGGCAGGGAGCAGCAGGTACTGACTGGAGCTTAGCGAAAGCCTTCCTGCCTCCAGCCAGCCTGGCTGCAGCCCTGCTCTGTTTCAGAGGCCTGAGGAAGCAGCAGCCCTGACTTCATGGCAAGGGAAATGACAGCAGCCTGCACTGCCCCTGTCACTGCCAGTCCACACAGTGCTGGCTGGACACCTTTCCTTCTGCACCCCCAGCAGCTTAAACACTGGGAAGTGGGAGCTTTGTTTTGCTTCCCACTTTCTCCTGGCTTAGGGGAAGGCGTTCCTGCTCACTGCAGGGAGGTTGGAACTGCATCACCTTCAAGGTCTCCTCCACCCACACCTTTCTGTTATCATTCTGTGATTCTAAGGTACCTTCTACCCTGGCCTCTAACACTAAAAACTTGTTTACAGTTTGGAACCCTCTGCTTCAGGGCTTGCTCAGCCCTAGAAGCTTCAGAGGGAGATACTCTGCAGCCCTGCAGACCTTGTACATAGATTTTTGTAGCAACTTTGGGGTTTTTTACATTTCTACTGTAACTTTTCTAATAAAGCAGAGGACGTTTTATGAAGTAGTCACTTGTCTGAGGCTGCATTTGTCACTCTGGCTCTGTAGACAAGAGTTCTACTTAAACCTCACTGCATGGGAACTCAGCTGCTGTCACAGTGTTGCCTTGATGTTAAATACCTGCTTTGTAAGTTCTCAGCCAGAGCTGGGAGGCTTCCTACACCAAGTTGCTGCAGGAAAAGCATTTCCAGGCAGCAGCAGAGTTGTCAAGCACCAGAATAAAAGGAGTGCTGGCTAAGTGCCACGTTCTACTAGAGCCTGCAACTTTTTTAGTCTTGGGATAACGTCCAGGCTGGCTCTAAGGGAGATTAAATACAATCCTGTGACTTAGCCCTGGCACCATCCACCTCAGGAAGAGGGATGTTAAGTTCATTTCTGGGCTCTGCCAGAGAGAAAAGCCCAGGTACCTGCTTTAAGAAGGACATGGCAGGGGAAAAGAGGAGCTTGGCTACCTGACCCCAAAAAGCAAGCGGTTTCAGGACAACCTCACACTATCCTCACAGCTCCCTTCTTTCCCTGCCTCTGCATTCTTTTGGCACTTGTCAAGTGTTTTGAGACATTTACTCATCAATTCAGAGTTAATCTGCTTGCTATTTTCCCACTAAGCTGTGGCAAACTGGATGCAACAACAGAGGGATCAGGGTTAGGACAAAGTACATGGCAGGGACACACACAGCTTGTGTTGTATCCATTCACTCCCAGCATCCTTCTTTCTCCAGCCCCAATCTAATTGACAATAAAAATTGACACCAGTTTATTGTACAAGGAAGTTGTAGAAGAGTGACAACTCTCCCTCTTTACCTAGCAGAACTTCACTGCAGAACTTAGCTACCATGAGCAGGAGAAGCACCAGAAAGACTGAATGGGTGGAGAGATGCTGCAGTTGAGGTGGACAAAGCAACTTTTGGAGTGGTCCTTACTTCCACTGCCATATGCTTGCATCCATTCTCCTACCAAGACAAGACAGCTCCAGCCCAGCACCAAAGATAAGGTCCTTGGTTAAAGGGATGTTGTGCAGCTGGGAGGAGGCAAAGCTTCCCAAACTGTTCTGGCTCCAGACTTCAGCTGAGCAGCTTTTTCCGTGAGTAAGTTCTGCTGAGGGGTCGCCTCCTGGAAGCCATGAGGTGGAATGGAGACAGCTCCTGGCTGGCAGCAATGTGGAAGCCATCAGATTCCTCTTCTACAAAAGAAAGAATAAATTAAGCTGAGGTTTGCCAAAGTTTATAGGTGACTCCAAGAAGCCAAACACCAACTGGAAACAAGAACACTAACCTGCATTTCCTACTAAGCCACTCCTTCCCTTCACTGCTACCTCCTCACCCCTCCCAATGTTCCCACAGCATGCAGCTTCTTGGAAGCCTCAGATGGAGCCACTGACTGCAGGACTGGCAGAGCCAGCCACAGGCTGCCTGCAGGAAGGGCAGTCCCCAGCACAGTACTCTGCTGCTCTCCCTGGCTGCAGGCATGCAGAGCACACCAGCCCTTCCCTACAGCACAGATGGTTACCTGGAGCAGGCCTTCTGCAAGGCTGTGGTGTCTGGCCTGGGCATAGCAGTGGAGATTGAGTCAGGGCTCGAAGGCTGCTGGCAGACAGAGAGCTCTTCAGTGGAGGGGTTGAGCCTGGGGAAGCACAGGGAGATGCTGCAGCCAACTGAAAACTCAGGAGTGCTTTCAGGTGAGCTTTATGCACAGCCTTTCTTCTACCTCAAAACTCCCATCAGTGATGCTTTGAGTTTACCTGAAACAAAGTCTAGGCTGGCACAGCAGCACTCCCCTTCCCTTCTCTGAAGCATAACTGCGTGGAACTCTCTTCCTGGGAGAGAGCTGCTACAGCCATGGGGGCTTGCAAACAGACCATGGGTTTGCAGGTACAGAAAGTCTCTTATTGGACCAGCTAGAGGCTGAATATTGCTATTATTTTGTGTCCTGAATATAGATCATAGAATCATTAAGGTTGGAAAATGCCTGTAAGATGATCAAGTCCAACCATCAACCCAACACCACCATGCCCACTAAACCACATCCCCAAGCCCCCTGTCTGTAAGTTTTTGAACACCTCTAGGGATGGGGACTCAACCACCTCCCTGGGCAGCCTGTTCCAGTGCCTGACCATTCTTCTAGTAAAGCAAATTTTCCTAATATCCAACATAAACCTTCCCTGGTTCAACTTGAGGCCATTTCCTCTCTTCTTATTGCTTGTTACTTGGGAGAAGAGACCAACCCCCACCTCACTGCAACCTCCTTTCAGGGAGCTGTAGAGAGCAGTAAGGTTTCCCCTCAGCCTCCTTTTCTCCACACTAAACGACCCCAAGTCCCTCAGGTGCTCCTCACCAGCCCTGTTCTCCAGACCCCTGCTTTGTTGCCCTTCTCTGAATACACTCCAGCACCTCAATGTCCTTCTTGGAGTGAGAGGCCCAAAAGTGAGCCCAGGATTTGAGGTGTGTGTGACATCAGACACATGGACTAATGCTGTTTTCAAGTTTGCCCACTCATCTCAGTGACACCTCTTGAATGACTAAGATACTGCCTCTGTATCTTGCAAACCTTTCCTTGCAAGAGAACAACAGACACTGAAGCTCAATGCTTCAGGGCATGCAATGGACTACAGAACAAGACCTTGCTGTTCTTGTCCTATTTAATCTCTAAAATAACACTGCATGAACTATTGGAAATTCACAAGGCCTTGCTTACAGAGCTGAGGCTGCCTGCTTCACCAAGGCCAGCTCAATCTGTACCCACAGCAGGAACAGAGGTAGTTTAAACTTCAACACCTCCCAGTAGAACATTACTGCTAGTAAGGCAATCATTTCTGACACCCACTTCCACCAGGCCTACCAGCATGGGCAGACAGAAACTGGAGCACCAATACATACCAACATCCACAGGACTACCACTGCCAAGGCTCCAGCCTGCAGTGGAGCAGCCAAGCTTTAGACAGTTGGCTTCAATGCTGGCTGCTGGGCAGAAACAACTAGCAGCATGCACATAACCCCAGAAAACCTCACAACAACCACCACCACCACTGGATGCAACTGGGATCCTCCCTCCCCAACTCCTCACACTCTCAACTTTTAATTCCTCCAGCCTCTTGCTGTTTCCTATTTCTCTGATCTGCCTTCACTAACACTCCACTGATGAATTCCTCACATCCAGTCTCTTTCCTCATAATTAGCTGCTATGTCACTTACAATCCACTCTCCCCCTCCACCTCGTTCTCCCTTAGACAGACAGGAAACAGTTGTGTTCTTGGTTTTGCCTACTCCACATGTTTAATCATCTCTGAATCTCCATGCAGTGCCAACATTACCTGACAGAAGGAAGACATCATCCTCCCCTACACAGCTGTGCTGCTCAGGAGTTATGAGCAGACATGCTCCTAGCTTCTCAGGCAGCACAGAGTCCGTCCTTGTCTTGCTTCTGCTGCCCTCATCTGTGGCAAAGCCAGTGAGATCCAAGCTGTGCTTATACCTGCAGGACCTCTTGGCATCCTGACTCTCCACCTTGTCTGGTGACAGATCCTTAAAGACCCTCTTCCGAGATTTCAAGCCAAAAGTTCCCATGGCAGAGTCCTCCTCAGCTCTGGCTTCAGAGTCACTAGGAGATGCCTGGTCCTGGAGCCTGTAAATCCCTTCCAGTTCAAACTCCCCGAAAGTGCTTGTTGCTCTGCTGCTGTAATGCTCTGAGATCTTCACCTCTCCTTCTGTGCCTGCTGACATTCTGCTCTGCTCATCACCTTGGCCACAGGTGGTGTTAGCAGCGCTGCCTGCTGCTCTCTTTCTCCGAGGCCAATCGTTGATAGCATCAGGGGTGGCCTTCCGCTTTGGAGAAGGTGTCCATGGAACTCCTGCTTCTAAGGGGGATGGGGAGGTGGTGTTAGAGGCACAGCTTGTTGGGGTGTACGACTGGCATATGTAGGTCTGTCCTCCACCTTTCCCGGGTGTACTGTGGAAGGAGCGAAAGCAGGAGGGTGAAACACAGGCAGCTGCTGGTTTTCCAGGATGCTTGCTGCACCAGGCCATAGCAGGATCACCAAAGGGGCTGTCTCCTCCCTTGGCTTTGCTGGCACTTGCTTCATGCTGAACTTCCAACGACGAGCAAGAGCCAATTTTCTTAATGCGGAGTTTGGGCAGGCCTGAAGCCTGCATTTCCAGTTCAACTTCATAAGTTGGGGAGCTGGCAGAAAGCTTGCAGCGACTTTTAGCAGCTGAGAACTCAGCTAGGAGCTGAGGATCTCCCATCCGTGCCGCAGCCTCCCGCTGCCTCCTGTCTGCGGTGCAGCGCAGAGAGTAGGCAGGAGACTTTGGCACAGGAGGTGAAGTGGTCTGGGTAAACCTGGAGTGTCTCTTTAGACTTGGAGCCTGCAGCCCCCCAGAGTCCTCCCTCAGCACAGGTTTTGCTCCCAGGCCATCACTAACTGTTTGAGAACCCATCAGGAAGGTGTTTGCCTGGGAGATCCTCTCCTTCACCAGCTGTGCACGCTCTGTCTCAGCACTCTGTGCACACACCTGCCCTCCAGCAGAAGGATTTCCAGACAAATGTGTTTCCAGGTTCTCCAAGTCCTCTCTTGGAGGAGAGCTTTCAGTTGCTACAGCCAGCTGCTTAACTTCCTCTGACACAGAGGGATTTTCAGTAATTTGGGGCTGACAAAGCTGAAGGCTGAAGGAGTTACCACCACTGCCATCACAACTGTCCTTATTTTCAGAAGCTATCAAACATGCAGGTGTAGGGTTCTGCCCTCTAGAATTTGGTTCACATCTGGCCTGCTCTGCTGTGTGAAGCCTGGACCTCAGTGAAGCGTCAGTAATGTCTGGAGATCTTTGAGAAGATGGTTTAGATGCACTAAGTTTCCAGCCAGACTCCCTAGCCTGCGCATGGGAAGGGGAGCTGGTGGACACAGCCTTTGTGGACCTTTCACAGAGAGGAGAACTGAAGGGAGGCTCTAACCCCACAGCAAGCTGTGTTATTTCTGCACTCAGTGGGCTGGGACAGAACTCTGAACCTGGATCTTCAAGTTTCCTGGGAGTAATTCTGGTTGCTTGAGTTAGATCTGACAGCACCTGGCTTTCCTTTGGGAGGGTTTGCCTCCAAGCACCAACTGGAGATGCTGATTTTGAGAGGTATCTCAAGGAACGTCTTGGTGTTTGCAGTTCTGCAAAACATCTCCCCTGAGGGGGAGAAGCAGCTGGATTTGAATCTGTCTGAGGTGACAATGAGACATCAAGCACTGCAAACCCTTCCTGCTCTGGTATTTGCTCTCCAGCCTCTTTGCAAGAAGGAGAAAGTCTTTCTGCTGGAGAACAGTCCTTAAAAGTGACTTGCAGTGAACGAAGCCTCTTAGTGTCAGTTTCAGCATGTGGTGACCTGATCCTTTGCACAGGATCAGAAAAATACTTTCCCAAACATTTAGCTGCAGTCTGCTTAGCAGCTGGACTTTTGCCAGGAGTCTTCTCCAGCCTCTGTGGTGTCCTGTGGAGAATACGAGGTGATCTCCTTGGGAGCTTACTGCCAGAATTCAGTGGCTTCTGGGCACATTTCTGAGGTGTTTTTTTAGGAGTCTGCAGGGGGAAGAGGGAAAAAATTAACAAAATTATGCTTGATCTATTCCACCAGTATTGGTTACCCCTCTTAATAGTTACTTCTCAAGACTGGGGGTTGGACTAGATGACTTTTGGAGGTCCCTTCCAACCCAAACGATTCTATCATTTACAGCACAAAACCCATTTGATTGGATCTTAGAATGCCAGGTTGGAAGGGACCCCAAGAATCATCTAGGTGATAGTGGAGCTGAAATGAGCTGGCCTAGCACCCTGTCAAGCTGAGTCTTCCAGCTGTCTAATATAGGGGAATCCATTGCTTGGGAATCTTGGGAGGTTATTCCACTGTCTTACTGATCTCATGGTGAAAAAGAAAAAACTCTTAAGAGAAACACTGAATTTAAGATGTTTAGGTCTCACTAAATATGCACAGAAAAAGGGGATGGGAAGAAACAGAGAGAGAGAGAGAGAGAGGCAGAGAGAGAGAGAAGTGTTTCTACCTGACAGGCAGGCAGCTCCTCTAAGTGTAAGGAATCTTTTCTTGTCCTCCTCCTTCCAGGTGAAGGCTTCACTGCAGGACTGCATGCATCAATGACTGCACCAAAGAAAAACCTCTTGGGAGTCTGGATAGTGGGGCCCTCTGAATGACATTTAATGCCTACAAAGTGGAACAGCACAATTCAGCTAACACCAAGTAACCTGCCAAGAACAATTGTCTCAATCACTTCAGATCTATGGACAAGCAGCACACAAAGCCTATACCCTGACATGTTCTTTTCCAGCCAGATGTTAAAGCTTCACCAGCATTGTCATTTCCCAATATGAAACTAATATCCAACTGCACAAAGTGCTTTAGCAGGGCAAAGAAAGTATAAAAGAGCTCAGCCTCTTATTCTATTTATAGCTTGTAGCTTCAGAAACTTCTGGTTCATGACTAAGGGCTCTAGTAAGTACAATATGAAGAACTAAACATCACCATTTATAGCTGATAATCCTACTGAGAAAACCAGCAAAGATGATCCCATCAGCCAGTGCTTTATGCTGCCACAGAGTAGACTGAAAGTCAGCTTTAAGATTTCTGTCCCATATTTCACAGGGATTTCACTGCATTGAAGCAATGCAGACTGACAATCAGTGGTATTCTGTTAGATGGCCCTGACTGGGTTCTTAAGTTGGCAGTATATTCACCACAGAAATAGCTGCCTTACCAGCCTCCAAATTCAGATTCCCAATTCAAAAATAATTACTAGGGATGAATTTCTGTCTGCAGAAGCTATTACACCACAGCTCTTAGTTTCTTACAGTCTCTCATAGAGCCAAATCAAATCAAACTCAGAGCCAGCTATGCCAGCTTTTCAGATCAGCAACATCAGCCTGCTCAAATCCCATTCAGTACCTTCCACATCCTGCAGTGTGCAGCCCTCCTCTTCTCGTCCCTGCTGGACTCTGGGCTGTGCAGTGGAATAGAAAACACCAGAGCAGCTCCTGTTCAAAGACAGCTGTTTGATGCGTGGGCTCCTTCTCAAACCTGCTTCTGAAGAAGAGAAAGATGGTGTTGAGGGAGAAAAAGAAGGCTCAGTCTCCAACAGGGCCATTCCTGACTGAAAAGAGCACTCTATGAAGAAACTTCCATACAGTTAACTGTCTGACAAAGGGAGGCAAGTGTGGGAGGAAGAAAGCTTCACCTTCCTTGAGGGTGTGGAATATTAATGCCTGCAAATCTTCCTCCTCTAAGTCATCTTTCCACTCATCCATCTCTATCATTTCTATGGCTTTGCTAGCACTCCTCTCCATGAGCCAGTGTCATCCAGCACAAGCACAATCAATCTTGTCATCTGTACCAGCGTGTACCTGCTCTGAGAGGTTGTGGAGTCTCCTTCTCTACACACTTTTAAGACCCACCTGGATAAGTTCCTGTGGGACCTGCCCTAGATGATCCTGCTCTGGCAGGGGGGGTTGGACTGGATGATCTTCAGAGATCCCCTTCCAACCCCTATCATTCCATGATTCTATGATCAATTTAATTTACACCTAAGTTAAATGATTAGTTCATTCTCTTGTCTCTTTATTAATGATTTCATCTCCCTGCTTGCCCAACTGCTACATTTCCTTCTTCAGTCCTGGAGATAAGAAACATCAGCAGCCAACAGACACTCCATAGATCCAGCTGGCCATTTGCTACAGCAGACATCAGAGCAGTGTTAGGGTCACAGCACACGTTGAAGCTACGTTAAAAACAAACACCATGTGCTGGCTTGACAGCAGTTACAGCAGCTCAAAATCTTGCTCATCCTCAAAGTCCTGTCTGTTATTTTCATTTAAAAGCATTTCTCCCTAACCTTTCTGAACTTACAAGGGTGTCAAAGCAGGGAACAGCAAGTGGTTCCACCACAGGAGTGCTGTGCTGCACCAACAGAGCAGTACAATACTTCTGCACTGTTCAGGAATCACCTAAATTGAAGCACGCTCATCTTTAAGCCACACACAGCAAAACCCACCTCTGAGAATCAAACACACAGGGCTTACCTTTTATGGTTTTCTCTGGAGATTCTTCTACAACATCAGTGTCACAGCCTGGATCAGAAGACCTTGGGAGACAGCAGACATTCTGGCCTTAGCACACTGCTCACATTTACAGAGCCAGAACTCAGCACACAGACTCAGAAGCACTCCTCTACCCTACACCAACACATTGCTTTGAGCAGTCAGCAAACACTCTGCCTCCTGTTAACACAGCACTGAGCAGGCTGAACTGTCCAGCTCTACAAGCAGCAGTGGGGCATGGAAGCAAATGCTACACTTCAGCCTAGACCCCACAAAATACAGCAGAGGCCTTTTCTTCAGAAGACCTCAAAAACAGCAACTGAAACTAACCAGAATTTACCTGCAGGAATTAAAGCATCCTGCACTTAGTCACAGCAATCCCAAGCAATGCTCCAGGCTTGGGGCAGAGTGGCTGGAAAGCAGCCCAGTGGGAAAGGATTTGGGGGTGCTGGTGGATGGCTGAACATGAGCCAGCAGTGTGCTCAGCTGGCCAAGGGCATCCTGGCCTGGATCAAAACCAGTGTGGCCAGCAAGAGTAGGGCAATGATGGAGCCCCTGAACTGGGCACTGATGAGGGCACAGCTTGGGCGCTGTGTTCAATTCTGGGAGACGAGATATTGAGGTGCTGGAGGGCACCCAGAGAAGAACAATGCAACTGGTCATGGGTTTGGATGGGATCATATGAGGAGCAGCTGAAGGAGCTGAGGTTAAGTCTGGAGAAGAGAAGGCTGAGGGGAGACCTCATTGCTCTCTACAGCCACCTGAAAGGAGGTTGGATTGAGGTTGGTGTGGGTCTCTTCTCCCAAGTAACCAGCAACAGGATGAGAGGAAATAAGGATTTGAGTTGTGCCAGGGGACAGTTAGGTTGGACGTTAGGAAAAACTTTAGTGAGAGAGTGGTGAGGGGTTGGAACAGGCTGCCCAGGGAGATGCTGGAATCACCATCCCTGGAAGTATTCAAGAAGCTGTAGATGTGGTGCTTCAGGACATGGTTTAGTGGTCACAGTGGTTGGGTTATGGTTGGACTCAACGACCTTTAAAGGTCTCTTCTAGTCTTAATGATCCTATGATACATGAAGTGAGCAGTACATCCCCTGTCTCAAACAGAACTTAGCCTCCACTGGTTCTCTTACTGCCTTAGGTGAAGATGACACTTTGACTACAAAGAAAATGCCTGGTTCTTGTGCTCATAGCATAAGGCATCTGATACTTTAGAGATCTGCTACGTACTGAAGAAATTCAGACAGAGCTACTCACCGGCCTTTGATTTGCTTATGGAGCAGCCTCCTGGAGACCTGCTTGTGCAGTGGTGTTTCTGCAACTCTCTTGGTCAATAACTTGTGATGATCTAAAAAAAAAAAAGTCAAGCAAGAGCCATCCCATCACACAGTTATAAAGCAGTTAGGACAAAGAAATAAAAGCAGTTTTGTACAGGCTTCAGTTTAACAATGACAGCCAATATAGAATCTTTGTGCATCAGTCTCCCAACACTCAGAGTCCATCATTTCAGAGTCCAGTGTCTACACTTCCTTCCCACCCTCTCATTAATTGTGTCAGACAACCTACTGAAATAACTCTTCATGCTTCACCTTTCATTCCCAGATCCATTTTTAACCAAGCATTTTTAACATCAGTTTTCTTGGAAGGCAGAGTTCAGTACCAGGTTTCACTTTCAATTCCATCCTATTCACCATCAAAGCACCACAGCAATGAGCTCAATTTTTATCTCCTTCATTCAAAATAAGTAATTGTTTCATAGAACTGAAGGCACAAGCATAGGAATTTCAGCAAAAGCTCTTTCACAACAATCCCACAGAAGCAAGTCATGCCCTACCTTTAGTGCCTTCATCAGCACACTTGTATCTTAAGCCTTCCACAGCAGACACTGACTGGCTTCTAGGCAGCTTTTTCCCAGCCCTTTTGGATGGTGAAAGTATCCCTTCATTGAAGAGGTTCCTTCTTACCTTTGTAACCTCTGTGAGGAAAAACAAAGCAAGCAATGATCAGATTAAAAGGATAGAGAAAAGGGGGGGGAGGGGAAGAACAGAAATAAATCACAGGAAGATGACTGTCAGGCCAGTATAGATAAGAACATCACATACTAGCACAGAAAAAGAAAAGAAAACAGCTTTTTAGAGACACAAGCACTGAAGAGTTGTCTTTCTACTGCTGAAACATGCCCTGCTCTAAAACCATCCTGGACTTCTCTTAGAAATTTGCATTATTCCAGCAATAAACTACAAGCATATGCCACAGCAGAAAAAGCAGTCAGTGTCCCAGATGGAGCAACATGAAGGAAGCCACAAATCTCAAGTGAAGCACAAGCTGGTTCAGAGAATTCATTTGGAATTTCATCTGCTGTTTATTGTGCAGAGATGTTCTGTTTCCAGATACAGGAGTTCACTATAGTCCTGATATTCACAGAATGGTTTGGGTTGGAAGGGTCCCTAAAGATCTAGTTCCAACCCCCCTGCCACGGGCAGGGACGCTTTCCACCAGACCAGTTTGCTCAAGGCCTCATCCAACCTGGCCCCGAACACACAAAGATGGAAACAATTGCAAGATCCAAGGAAGAATGGGAAAGCTTTCTTTTCAAGACACATGGCTTAGGTGTTCTGCATGTGAGCACAAAAAGAACACAGTGATTGCTTTTTCCTCAAAGTTTGATTAATGAGAAGCTCCCCATGAGCCAGCAGTGCCCTCATGCAGCCCAGAGGGCAAACCATGTGCTGGGCTGCACCCACAGGAGTGTGGCCAGCAGGGCAAGAGAGGGGATTCTGCCCCTTGACTCTGCTCTGCTGAGACCCCACCTCCAATCCTGCCTCCAGTTCTGGTGTCCCCAGCATAGGAAGGACACAGAGCTGATGGAGTGAGTCCAGAGGAGGACACAAAGATGATCTAAGAGCTGGAGCACCTCTGCTATGAGGAGAAGCTGAGGGAGCTTCCAACCTGAGCCATTCTAGGATCCTCCCATGCTTCAGCAGAATTTCACCACAGCTCACTAAATTTTACAGAGAACACTTGAAGATACACCTTTGGATGGAAGTCAGAACTCAGTTTACCTTGCACTGCTTCTTTTTGCAGAGGCAGCTGTTGGGACTTCTCGGCAGCAGGACAGGAACGGAGGTTTTCCTGAAAGAGAAGAGAAGGTAGAGCCTCACTGGCAGCTTCAGGTTGTGTTTAACTGTTGTGCACACTAACTGCAAGCTCTGCATCACCTTATTTCAATTTCTCCTTCAAAACAATTTGGATCTCTGCATTACCTTATTTCAATTTTTCCTTCAAAACAATTTGGATCTCTGCACAGCTGATGCAGGGTGTAAGTGAATGCAGGGCAAGAGTTTTTTGCACCAGTGTCCCTTCACAAGGTTGCTGCACACTGCAGATGCCACCCACAGGATCCTTTTGTGAGACTTTACCTTTCTGATGGGGTTCTTGGCTAGCCTGGGGATCTCGATTTGACGCAGGTTCTGTGGCGCTTCTGTCATGCTCCTGTGTCTGGCTAATGCATGATTCCTTCAGAAAGCATACAAAGATTAAGTTAAAATAAGACCAGAAACATGGTTATCAACCTAATGTCAGTTAGGTGCCTCATGCAGCCCAGAAGTAAGCTGCACGCTGGGCTGCATCAGGAGGAGTGTGGGCAGCAGGGCAAGAGAAAGGATTCTGCCCTTTGACTCTGCTCTACTGAGACCCCACCTCAAATACCACATCCAGTTCTGGTGTCTTCAGCATAAGAAGGACACAGAGCTGGTGGAGTGAGTCCACAGGAGGCCACAAAGATGATCTAAGAGCTGGAGCACCTCTGCTATGAGGACAGACTGAGGGAGCTTGGGTTGTTCAGCCTGGAGAAGACTCCAGGGGCACCTTCGAGCTGCCTTTCAATACCTGAAGGGATCCTACAGGAAGGCTGCAGAGGGACTTTTCATGAAGGTGCCTAGCAATAGGACCAGGGGCAATGGCTTGAAGCTGAGGCAGAGCAGAGTTAGACTGGATATGAGGAAGAAGCTTTTCAATAGGAGGAATAGGCTGCCTGGGGAGGTTGTGACTGCATCCTCCCTGGAGTTGTTCAAGGCCAGGCTGGATGAGGCCTTGATCAGCTGAGTCTAGTTGAGAGGTATCCCTGCCCATCGTGGGGAGGTTGGAACAGATGATCTCTGATGTCTCTTCCAACCTGAGCCATTCTAGAATTCTGAAATGAGGTTTGACACCAGAGATTGGAAATCTTTACCTAAATTGAGACTGCCAAAATCATTGGCACCTCACTTAAAACAGTGACAGATGACTTGCAATACAAATGGCTGCACTTAACCTTTATGGTGGGTACCAAAACCCATTTCACAGTTCACTAAAACATGCACATGATCCCCAACAGTAGAGGTTTACACTAAAGGAAAGGTTTAACTTTAACAATGCAGGGGCCCCTACTGCACAGCAGAAGACCCTCTTTCCCTCATGGAAGCTACTCATCAACACTACTTTTGTATCAGAATCAAGACTGCACTTCCATGCAGTCAGTAATAACAATTTAAAAATGAAACACGGGAGCCCTTAATATTTCTCCCACGCTTGCAGTGCGATCAGCACCTGTCAGCTTGCCCCAACTAGGTGTGCAGCAACAGAAACAATGACTGAGCTGCAGTTTAGGTAACTCAGCCACAGCCAGGTCTGCAACAAGCTGCTGCTGTTTGGAATGGTTACCTTCTCTTCTTGGCAGACCTGGTGCGCAGCTCCTCCAGCTGAGCGCTCTCAGTGCGCAGGCAAACGGTGCCCGGAGTCAAGGCAGAGGATAAAGATGGGGAAAGGGCTGGAGATTTGCTATCCAGGGTCACAGAGTCATCACTGAAGAAGTCTGAAGGCAGAACTGATGCCAACTTCGGGGGTATTTGTGTACCAAGACCATAGTAAATGTCTCCCAGGGTCTTGGGGATAGAACTCATGTACCTAGAGCAACAGAGAGAACCCGCATCAAACACAAACCCCCAAAAGATCTGTCAGTGCTTCAGTCCCAAAGTCTGAACTCAAAGGTTTGTTCTTAAATGTCAGTTAAAAACCAACTTAAAATCAACTGGCTTGGTTGTTTTAGTTTGGGGTTTTTTTCATTAGTTTAATCATCAACTACCTTTTCTTTAAATCAAGCTAAGCCCTAACAAACAGAACATGCCTAAACTTCTGAAAATTCCAAAGCGTCAGTGCATCAAAGCTGCTGACTGCTGTTTATTGACCAAAGGCACAATCCCCAGTAACACTTTCAGGCATGCTACAGAACTTACAATTCTAGTATTTCATCTAGGAACTTTGTGAGATACCCTGAGTCTTCAGTCAGGCACAAGATGCGCAGCATATCTGTCATCTGGAAGGACAAAAAAACAAGTGGGGAAATGGATAAAGCTGTGCCAGTTGCAACATCAGGGTGGTTGTTTTTTTTTTTTTTAGCAAGGAATATAAAGCACCACAGTAAAATCAAGGAAAAACTACAGGCTGCAGGTCTGCATTTCTAGTGCCAACCAGAAACAACTTGGTCTATCCAGAGAGGTGATTCTACCACTTTGCTCTGGTGAGACCTCATCTGGAGTACTGTGTACAGGTCTGGAGTCCTCAATATAGGGAGGACATGGACCTGATGGAGAGGGTCCAGAAGAGGGCCACAAAAATGATCAGGGAATTGGAGCACCTCTGCTATGAGGACAGGCTGAAGGAGCTTGGAGACCTGATAGCAGCCTTCCTGAAGGGAGCCTACAGGAAGGATGGGGAGAGACTGTTTACAAGGGCCTGTGGTGACAGGACAAGGGACAATGGCTTCAAACTAGAGAAGGGCAGATTTAGGTTGGTATCAGGAAGAAGTTCTTCACTATGAGGGTGGTGGAACACTGGAACAGGTTGCCCAGGGAGCTAGTTGAGGCCCCTTCCCTGGAGATATTCAAGGTGAGGCTCAACGAGGCCCTGGGCAACCTGATCTAGTCAGGGATGCAGTCAGCATGACTGCAGGGAGATCAGACTGGGTGACCAGGCTGGGTCCCTTCCAGCCTGGACCATTCTATGATTTACTTGCCTCCTCCAACAGCTGCTCCATTTCATCGGTGTTGCTTTGCAGTGAAGGACACTGAAGGCATAACTCAAGGCGCAAAAACACCTGAAGGCGACACCTAAGAAAAGAGTCAGGATTCACTGTTTTGTTCCCACTGGAAACAGCACATCCACTGCTCAGGAAAGCCGTGGGAGGTGAAGCAGCTCCCTTGGACAGCACAGCATGGTTAGCATTTCAGTTAGGTGGCAGGGGGGATGCCTCAGTTCAGGTGTAGGCTGCAATGCTCGTCACATTCTACATATAGTTGTATTTCATGGCATGTTTGTACTGACCACAGGTTTTCCCCAGGCAAAGAGCTTCCCACATGTACAGAAAAATTCACCACCAAAAATTGCTAACTAAGCCCACAGCATCTCAGGCGAAGTAAACAGAGTGTCTCATACTCTCTGACTTTGGTGTCCTTCTGTAAGCCCTGCTGTTGTCTGAGCATTTTGCTGGTCTTCAGGAGGTGGTTTCTGACTCCTTCCAAACAGGCTACCTGCAGAGACAGAATTACAGCAAAAACTTCAAGTCTGCTCCCTGTCTGCAGGACAGGATTTCTCCCCACTCTTCTCTTGACCCAGAATGTTAGGGGTTGGAAGAGACCTCCAGAAATCATCCAGTCCAACCCCCAGCTGCCAGAGCAGGATCACCTATGGCAGGTCACATAGGAACATGTCCAAGCGGGTTTTGAAAATCTCCAGAGCAGGAAACTCCACAACCTCTCTGGGCAGCCTGCACCAGGGCTCCATCACCCTCACCATACAGAAGTGTCTCCTCATGTTGAGATGGAACCTCCTCTGTTCCAGCTTGTGTCTATTGTTCCTTGTCCTGTCACTGGGCACCACCCAAAAGAGCCTGGCACCTTCATCCTGACACCCACCCCCCTCAGGTATTTATAGACATTGATTAGACTCCCTCTCAGCCTTCTCTTCTCCAGACTGAACAGCCCTTCACACCAGTTCAAGTCCCTTAATCATGGAATCAGATCATCCAGTCCAACACCACCATGGCCATTAAACCATGTCCCCAAGTGCCATGGCCACACCTTTCTTGAACACCTCCATGGACAGGACAGAGACTCCACCTCCCTAGGCAGCCTTTTCCAAACCTGCTCCTTTGGGTAGCTCAATTTTCTTAGGTGGCTCTCACTTTGGAATGCAGCCACAGAAAGCTTTCTGACATTCTTTTGGGAATAGCTCCTTTTTCTGTCTTCTCCTTCAAAGGAAAGAATTCTTTTTCTTTCAGTGGCAAAGCCACAAGACACAGGAAAACTGACAGCTTGAAATCACACAGGAGGTCACTTATCTGCAGCTTCAGCCCTTCACAACATTGTCTTTCAATTACAAGTTTACCAATTTTGCTTTCACGAAGTTATTTTAACTCCATAGTGTTGATGACAATCAAAAAAAACCCAACCTTGAAGTCCTTCTCCCTTCTGGAATAGCAGGAGGTCTGGATTTGCCATGCAAAGCAAAATCAGAAGACATGCTCTTGTAAAAGATGAAGAAGTAGCATCAAATAGTAAAATCTTTCACTTCCAGACCAGTAGTAATCCTGTCCACAAGCTCTACCTACCTCTCTCTCTTTGGCATCTACTTTCAAGAATCTTTTAATGGCCATGATCATATTCTGGGCACACACAGATGAAAGGACTCCCTCAGCAACAGCCTTCTGGTAGCTTGTGGTTAAGTGGCACTGCAGTTCCTCCTCAGTTTTGAAGTCTGCAAAGGGAAATGGTCCAAGTTAACTAAATGCTTATTCAGCACATCTCACTGATGAAACATTCCTGCCAGCTGAACTGGGGAACAGAGAAAGCATCAAAAGAGTTTTCTTCTAGCAAAGACACATCCAGACCACAGAACACATAACAGAAGTAGGTCCAGGCCCATGACTAATAAGTTTAGTTATGAGTAGATCTGTAAGCTCTCAGGTTACTGCAGCAGTCAAGAAACTCTTTACTTCTACACAGTTTAGTAAATAGGTGCTTCCCTCTACTCCTGGTGGTTAAAGAGGTAATTACTTACTCCTTTTTCTCAGATGGAGACAAGACAGGAAACTAATTCCAGGAGAGGCTGTAACAAAGACTTGCAAACATTTGTAGAAACTAACTGGGAGAAAGGTGGGAAAAAATAACCACTCTGTGCCAAGATGAAGATACAGAAACCCAAACATTGATCTGTTCCCCAGCACCCTGGGCTCCCTTCTTAGCCTTCCTTCTCCTTTTCATAAAGATCTCATACAAGCTCCTACAAACAGCAGGACTGATAACTCAGCACACACCTATTGATATTTTAAGTGCCTTTTCCTTTTCTTCCACCTTTTCATCCAATCTTTTGGCTGAAAGCTTCTGTGGAACCTTCTCGTTCACTGTTGGTGAAGCACCATCAGGTTGGAACTTCTGAGCTTTTACATTCAGTCTTGCTGTGTTGAGCATCTGCAGGGATCTGCACATGGTCTTCATCTTCTGCCTGACTGGAGTTCGGGGAACTCCACCTGCAATGTCACAAAAAAGGAGTTCCAGCATCAGACACACTGGGGCAGGAACTCCACCCAAGGTGAATTCTGTGCTACTGGCAAGTGAGATTAGTAACTCTCTAATGGAAAACAGCCCCCAAGGTGTGTATTTGTACATGAAAGAAACAGTCAGCACAGCAGGAAGCTGCTTCTCCAAGCAAAAAGCAAGGGCAAACTGTTGTTCCCCAGAAGAACTGATAGAGGTATAAATCAGAAGTCACCTCATAAAGAAAGCAACCTTTTGGCACAGCAATTGAAACAGGTGAAAGACTTAAGGATGCATCAGGTGAGTAGGGACACAGCTATGGTTAGTGCACTGAAATACAGTGATTAAACTCTTAGAGAAGAAAGCATTTGATTTCTCCAAAGCAGAATACAGCTGATTCTTTGCAGGATTCACCAGCAGTTGGAGTGGGCCTGGTTTCAGCAACTAGAGAGACTGCAGAGCTCTGCCTGCTGCTTTTCAACAGCTCTGCCTGCTGCTTTTCAACAGCTCTGCCAGTCACTGCACAGCCTTGAATTGGAGTGATTTGGGTTGTAGTGAAGAACAGTCCTGATATTAACACGTAAAGGATGCTATCCCTAAATACAAAGTCTCAGGCTAGCAGAGATCTCTTGGGTTCATGCATGAAAAAGGCCTGCTGAAAAGCCTTTGGCATCTCTGACAGTAGGCAAGGCTAATCCCAAGGTACACATACGTCTCTTTTTGTTATTTCCTGGTCCAGCTGCAGCAGATGTTTCACTGAACTTTCTCTGGTACAGCTCACACAGACTTTCTGAGAGTTCCACTTCAGACTGCTCTCTATCACCCTTCCCACTGACACAAGGAAACTGCAGGAGCCTAGAGAGAAAAAAACAATTTAATCCAGTTAACAAAACTGATGGGAGTGGGAGGCACATTCCTTGTTCCCTTCAACAAGGGTTTTCCAGATGCCAGTCCACAGCAAATCAGTGCAAGCAGCACTCTTACAGTGCCTGCTCCCCAAAAGTTCTTAAAAATACAAAACCCCCAAACCACCCTCAAAAAAAGGTAGAAACAAGAATAACAACATCAAGTTGGAACCAAGCAAGAGTTACCAAATGTACAATGGATTTGGCACTGACCCATGCCACAAAACCACCTGAGCAGCTTTCTGCTATCCCCCACTAGGATTTTTTGGGGTGTTTCATTCAAGCTTGAAGAAAACAGATTTATTCATTCCTACTAATGCCAAGGAGGCTGAGGGAGCTAGGGTTGTTCAGCCTGGAGAAGAGGAGGCTCCAGGGAAACCTTAGAGCTGCCTTCCAATACCTGAAGGGATCCTGCAGGAAGGCTGTAGAGGGACTTTTCATGAGGGTGTCAAGAGACAGAACAAGAGGGGAATGGTTTGAAGCTGAGGCAGGGTAGGGTTAGACTGAATCTGAGGAAGAAGCTCTTCAGTAGGAGGGTGGTGAGACTCTGGAATAGGCTGCCCAGGGAGGCTGTGGCTGCCTCCTGCCTGGAGGTGTTCAAGGCCAGGTTGGATGAGGCCTTAAGCAGCTGAGTCTTCAAGAGGTGCCCCTGCCCATGGTGGGGAGGTTGGAGGAGATATTTCTGAGGTCCCTGCCAATTTAAGCCAGTCTGTGATAAGAAGAGCTGAAGCCTGACATTCTTCCAAGGAGCTTAGGCCATTTTAAGTCACCTTTATCACTCCTGAAACTGTCAAGATCTTAATCCACACCCATCACTACCCAAGCTCCCAGTTCCTCTTGCCCACACACCAGACAAAGCAAAAGCACACAGCAACACACAGAGCAAAAGCACAGAGACAAACACACTGTGAGAGCACTGAATTCCAGAACTCTGAGCAACACCACAGCCACACTCCCCTACAAGCAGCAGAAATCCTTGGTTATTCCTTAGAGGTGTTTCAGAAAAATACCTGAATGACTCCATCAGATCTGAGCTTGCTCCACAAGCATTGGATGCAGGATACCATGCCTCCAGCACTGAAGGAGTCCAGCCTCCTGTGAGGGACAGCTCCCGCTGGACCCACTCGGGCATAGGAGCTTCTTCTCCTGGGAGCAGGTGTACAAAAGGAAAATTAGAAAGAAACCAAGTGAAGTGGCAGAAGGTTCCAGTCTTCATAGAAGCTTTAAAAGCAAATCCTTCCAAACCTTTGCTCCAGAGAGGCAATTTAATAGACAATACATCAGGAGGGGAGACACGCAATATGAATCCTAGAATGGCTCAGGTTGGAAGGGACCTTAGAGATCATCTACTCCAACCTGTCCCCTGGGCAGGGACACCTCTCAACTAGATTCATCTGCTCAAGGCTTCATTCAACCTGTCCAGAGGTGTTCCAGCCCTTGGATCATCTTTGTGGTCTCCTGTGGACTCACTCCAGCATCTCTGTGTCCTTCCTATGCTGGGGACACCAGAACTGGAGGCAGGATTGGAGGTGGGGTCTCAGCACAGCAGAGTCAAGGGGCAGAATCCCCTCTCTTGCCCTGCTGGCCACACTCCTCTGAATGCAGCTCAGCACACAGCTGCCTTCTGGGCTGCATGAGGGCACTGCTGGCTCATGGGGAGCTTCTCAGCAACCAACACCCCCAAGCCTCTTTCTTTAGAGTTACTCTCAAACCACTCTGCACCCAGCCTGGATTTGTGCTTGGGATTTGCCCCTTTGCAGCCACACCCAGAGGCTTTAGGGGCCAGGGATGGGCTATGTGATAAACTTACAGAAACCTCATTCTTAAAATTTGTCTCCAGGCACAAGTACCTGTGCTCTATCTACCAGCTAAAGGAAACCAACACCCTGCCAGTGGAACATAAAATACAGCAGTGCAGATTTCTGCATCACATCACAAGGCAGGACAAAAATCAACAAGTCCCCAAAATGGGAGACTTTTCACTAAGGAAATCATTGGAACTAGATGATCCTTGAGGTCGTTTCCAACCCTAACAATTCTATGATTAGCTTCAGATTTCTTTTTTTACTCCAAATCAGACCTAGAGATGATCAAAAGATGGTTAAGTTTTGTATTTCCTGACACTTACCCACACTGGCTGTAGAATCTTCCACTGATGTGTCAACTTTATTCAGCACACTATGCACAATATCTGGGAGGTGAAGAGTGTGGTCTTGGGAAGACTTCTCCACCATAGCTCCTGCAAGGTTGCATTGCTGAGCTTCAGCAGTCTTCTCAGTCCTGAGTATGGTCAAAACTGCAGTGCTCTCAGAAAGTGGTGACAAAACAGCAGTGCAGGGGCAGCAAGTTTTAGACAGAGATACCTCAGCCACCTACATTTTTGAAGAAGGAGAAAAGTTTGTGTTATCTAGAAATACAGAGACCTAGGAACAGGTTATAAGCATGTCCAGGATTTAGCTCCAGATAAGCTATGTGCAGTGCAACAAACACAAGTGGTGTTGTCTTCACTGTCACTTCTTTTGCCTCTGCTTGTTTCAGAGCAGGTATTAGCTGAAGGCAGAGAGAAAGATTTACCAGGTGCAGTTCTTCAGTCACTAGACTCCTTAACAGCTGATGAAACAGTGACCTGTGATGTTCTGCCTGCTCAGCCTGTGAGCTCTGCAGGATCCAGCTCTCCGTGAGGAAGTGTCCAGCCTGCACCAGGCTCCAACTCCTCAAGCTACCCTTCAGGAAGATGTTGACTGGACAATGCAATTGTCTTTGGCTCACAGAAAGCGGTTCCAGGATCACAGCACAGCTTTCCTGCTTCTTTCCTCCTGTGCAGGAACAAGAGTAAAGAAGGTCTAAAGCAAGTGCAATGAAAAGAAAACAACCAACCCAACAGTAAGTCCCAAGAGGAAACAAGGAAGAGTTCTGCATTAAGTGCATTGCAGACACAACCTTCTCCAAGCTCTCAAGGAGCCGAGTGCACAAAGGGACCACTAAAGAAAGAGCCCAGACACAATGCTTTAAAGCTCATCTGTTTCCTCCTGAAGGGGCTTTTTGTGCTCATAGTTTAATTCAGTTGAAGCTGAGCCAAAGCACATAGGAAAAGGGTGTGCATCTATGCAAGGTCAGACCATCAAAGAGCTCTTCATGCATCCAAGCTTCTAGAAATATGGAAAACTGAAGAGACTAAATCAGAAATATTATCTGGTAGCTCTTGTGTGAGAGGAGCTAGAGCACAAGCAGGACTTCTTATTTGAAGCTCTGGCTCTTCAATAACTGAAGTTTCTTCTACACACCATTCACAAGGGAAGCTCATCAAGGGCCCTACAGTTCCCAGTCATCACTGTGCACCCCTAGCTTCTTTATGTTTTTTATTACCAGGCATGCTGAGAAACAACACTCCTTCCTGCTGGGGAAATACTGCTTGAAACACAGAGGGCTTCAAGAACAAGCAGCTCAACGTTGCATCCAGTGGCAGAAGTGTGGTCCAAGGCATAGTCTGCGGCACCAAGGAACCTGAGTCTCCAAGACAGCCATGAGCAAGACCTGTCCTCTTGTGACTCAAACCCTGCACTAAGGCTTCAGCTGGCAAAATGGTGCCTCCTGTCTGACAGATCAGTTCAAACACCGTCCAGTAGCCAACATGATCTGGGGATTCAATCAGCTGAAATAAAGTAACAGAAAGGTCTCCAGTTAATGTTGGCAGCAAGATAACCTTCATTCAAACAAATAAAGATTGCATGCTTTTAGAAAAACTGGCATGGAAAACATATATAAAGCTTCTAAACACTGGGCTGTCCAAGTGCTTTTATGGACTTTATTGCCTTCACAGAAAACTAATAAAAGAAAACACTGTACCCATGGAGTTAAGAGCTAGCCAAAATTTTCAAGCGGGTATCCTAACATCTGAATCACCAGACTGCTTATCTGTCATTCTGAAGAGCTAGAACCCTCACTGAACCCAAAGCACATCAATAAATACCACAATATGTTTCCACGTCTCTTGCTGAACAAAATTACACAGCAGTAATTGAAAACCTTTCCCCATCGCTCAGGGGCTCTAGCATAAACCTCTCTGCGTTCTTATATGGGAGGGCAGCATAGAAGATGGCCCGCGGGTACTCATGGTTGAAATTTATGCAGTCTGATCTCATTACCTGAGCCCACTCGGCAGTGTCCACCCAGAACAGCGCAATTTTCTGCTCTGCAATCAGCTCCTGGACACTTTTGGGCAGGAGTTTCTCTGCCAGCTCCTGAGCCGTGGACGGCAGACGAGGGGAGGAAGGAGCGTCACTCCCCGACACGAACTGCCGCAGCTCCCTCCGTGAATGAGGGCAGGGGGAGAAGAGAAAGATGGCGTTCACAAAGCCCTCGGGGGCCGACTGGCTCTCTGGGGGGTCTCCGGCGGCCAGCCCCATCCTCCGGCTCCTGCGCAGCGGCTTGGCGGGGGACGCGATCTCCGGACGGTCCCACTGGAAATCGAGGAGCGTCTCCTTGATGCCACTGTGGGTGAGAGCCACGCGTGGCGCCGGCCCAGGCAGGACAGCAGCGGGGTCCCGCGCTCCGAACCGTTCCGCTAACTCTTCTTCGAAGCGTGCCCAGGCGCTGGGTCCCGGCGAGCGGAAACCGCCGCCCCGCGAAGCCCCACCGCGGCCCCCGAGCGAGTCGAAGAACCTGAAGGCCCAGCGGACACGGGGCAGGCCGAAGCGGCAGCACAGGTGGTTGAGGAGCCGCAGGGCTCCGCGCTGCAGCCGCGCCCGCCGGCCCGGGCTGGCCACGTCCAACAGGAACACCACGCTGTGGGAGCAGGCCATGGTGCCCGCCTTAGGGACAGCCACCGGCCGCCGCCCGCCGCGGAAACCCCCCTCAAGGCGCGGCCGCCGCCATCACTCTATACAACTGCTGGCGCCTTCGCCAAGCATGTCCTCATTGGCTGCCGCCGAGCGCCCGCCCCCCTCATCCCGTGGTCCCCATTGGGCCGCGGCGGCAGTGTTCCGCCTGCGCAGCGCTTGCCCGTGACGCCCTCCGCTGATTGGCCGGGCGCGGCGTGCATGAGGAGAGCGCGGCGTCCCATTGGCGACAGCCCGGGATGGAGCAGAAGGGGAGGCCCGCGCCCGGCGCGAACCGATTGGCCGGCGCCGCCAATTTAAAATTTAAAGACGGCGGGCCGCGCGCGATGGTGACGTCATTGTTCTCCTCTCCCGCTCATTGGGCATCAAGGCGGTGATGTCATGATGCCGTCACCACCGTGACCTCACCGCGGACAGACCGGAGCGCGTGGCCGGGGGATCCCGTAGGGCGGGCAGGGCAGTCCCGGGGCTGAGCCGCAGGAGGTTCCCCGCCCTGCAGCCGCGCAGGCTGCCGCTGGCCGCTAGAGGTCAAGGCAGGCCCACAAACAGCTGCCTCTGCAGCCCCCCGGCATCGGGCGGCCGTCCGGGGGCATGCCGAGCTCGGAGCAAGAGGTACATCTACAGGCAGGAGTCCTGCAGAGCCCCGGGAGATACCATGCCAGCGCTTATTTTCATTTCAGAGCCTCCCTGGAGGACAGGAAGGACAACGCAGGGTCCATGTGGGTGAAAAAGTTGTAGCGCAGGGGTGCCTGGACGGGGGCTGACGTCTGGGGGCGTGGAGGACAAGGACCCTGGGCTGTCATTACCCTTGCTCTTGAGTTATCACCTCCCTACAGATCTTAAGACACATCTTACCCCGCGGGTGTTAGCAGTCGAGGTGTGATCCACGTGTGGGTGAATTGGACTGAGTAATAGGGAGGAAGAAGCCCTACAGACCAAAGGCACCCAGATGTCCACACCACCCTTCTCTCCAGGGCTTGAATGCCCCAGTCTAAACCAGTGTCACCAGCAGCCAGTCGTATTTATAAAGCAACAAAGACAAGTGGACAATAAACCACCCATTGGGCTTTGCTGCTGACTGTGAACGCAAGCAGGTTTAATGAACTGCAACAGGGAGCTGATCCACTTGGGTGCACAGGAGTAGCCAGCCACCAAGTGCACGGGAAGGACACCATGTCTCCCTGGTTGAAAGGGTGGCAGGCAGCCTGCAGTCTTGGTGATGTAGGCTCCCTAGGGACCCATGGGTCCCTCCTCCCAGCTGGGGGTTGTGCATGGCCAAATGAGGCATCTAGTCCTGCTTGCAATATATCACTCCTGTCTGAGTCCTGAAGAAGAGCCAACCCCACTGTGCTCCCACTGCCATTGCCCAGCCACCACTGGCATCTGTCCTAGCAGCCTGCTAAGGACACTTAGCAGAGTGTGACCAGAGGCTGCCTTATCACAGTCCACCTGGGACCAGAAAGAGACTTGGAGCAGAGGGGAGTTTCCCAGCAAAGCCCAACACAGGAATTGCCACTGGCTGCTCAAGCCCCTGCTCCTTTCATGCTGACATATTTGCTCTTGAAGCCCATCCAGCTCTCAGGAAAGCTGATGAGACAATGGCTGAACCCTGGTGACCTGCATGTTTCCCAGCGTGGCAGGCAGAGTCCTGCACTTTCCCATGCTTGTGCTGCTTGCAGAGACGTTTGTTCTCTGCCAGCTCCCCAAGGACACTGACTGCACTCTCAAAAAGAGCCTTTGGCTTCTCTCTGGACAATCATTTACTTGCTGATAAATGCAGTTTCTTGGAAGGAAGGGGAAGGCACAAGAAAAATAATTTGTAAATCAGGCTCACGTTTGGTTGGCACTTTGATCCAGACTGGGTTTGTTGTTTTGGGTTTTTTTTTTAATCTAGGTTTAAAAAGTCTTGCTTTACTTTGACCTTTTGCCAACATTTCTCTGCAAGTGATATTTAACAATGAGGGCTGAGAAAACCCAGACCTGAGTAAACTGTTTGATCTCTCACCATCCCACCCCTCTGTCCTTTGGTGGAAAGTTTGTTTGCTATTCTGCTGAGCCAGCCAAAGGAAAAAAAAAGAAAAGGTTTTGTTTTGGATTGACTCAGATGCTTTGGTTTCAGGACACTCCTCAAGGACCTGCATGCACAACAAGTCACCTTTGATGGTGGGCAGTGCCCAGAGACTCACTTGTGCTGCATGAAGAATTCTGAGCCTCTAGTGCCCTCTCTACCCAGTATGTCCAAAGGTTACTTGGTAGTGGCTGCTGCTGCTGCTTTGCCTGCTAATTCTGGAGAGCAAGGCAAGCAGGGCGAAGGGCTTCTTGATGGATCTCCAGCCAGTTGTCCAAGAAGGGAGAGAGCTGCAGGAAGAGAAGAGGACAGCTGGGGGAGTTGTCTGCACTTCTTTAGCTTTAGAGTCCTTGGGGGAGGCTTTGGCCTGCACATAGCATGGCATGAGAGGTCACTGGTACCTCCTGGAGAGGCAACTTCTTCAGTTCTTTGTCTTAATGGGAGATGATTAGATCTGCCTCCCTTCTCCTCACCAGTGAGCTAGGCAAGGCAGTGTGAGCTCTGGGGTAAATCCAGGCAGGACTGCTGGCTGCTGTATGTGGGCTAGCCCAGCCTCACATCCCTGCCCTGAAGCAGTTCTAGTATTGCCTGGTTTTACCTGGTTCTCCTCACTCCAATGAATCCTTGGAGCTGCCAGGAGATAAAGGAGGGAAAGGTGAGGGTAAGCAGGCACAGGCTGTCAGGCCAGCGCCCTCAACACTGCTGACAATGGAGGTGGTGGCTCCAGCTCTGTGCTTCTCTGGGCACCTCCAGACCCCCTTGGCTTTGCAGTCACCTCTTGGAGCCAGCCCAGCACTGGTTATGATAAGATCTGCCAAGACAGTCTGCAGTGACCCAAGGAGCCCCCCATTCCCTCCTTTCCAGGGTGAAGCTGCAACAAGGCCTCCAGGCAAGAGGGAAGGATTTCTGTGTGCTTTAGATTTTGTTTTCACATCTCTCAAATATTTTTATTGCTCATAAAAGTGAGGAACTGGGAGAAACCCAGCTAGGACCAGTACTGTATAACCCTCACCCAGAGCCTTCCCAAGGCAACTGAGACCTTCCTGCTGCCAGCCCTAGTTCCACATCTCCAGAGCAGAAGGGTAAACACATCTGCTCTTCTTCCCCAGCATCTCAGTCCTCTGATTTTGGGGGAAAACCTTGCTGCTCTTAGGGGTGCTGGACACAATGGGTCAAATTCAGTGGTGGAAGTGTGGAAAGTTCCAGAAGGGTTTTTAAGTCAGCATTTGTGACAGGAGCGTGGTGAAGTCTGCCCTATGCATCCCATCACACAGGTACCTTGCAGGATGGATGCAAAGGGCTTGGTCTAACCCACCACAGGAAGCTCTGTGCCAACACTGCTGTAGACACCTGTGCTGGCAGAGCCCCATCAGCCTTTCCAGTGTTACCCTGGCCCTGCAAAGAAGCCTGCAGAGAAGCTGGTCCTTTAATGAGCTCTCCCAGTATGGGCAGGCAGTGGAGCATACCAGCTCTGCTGGGACTGTAGTAGCAAAGTGCTGATCTGCAGGCCGATAAGGAGAGGCAGAACAAGGCGAGTGCAGTGCACTGGTGGGAAAGCCAAAAGCTTTTGTCCTCAGCCTGCAGCAGAGAGGGGCTGGGGACAGTGAGTGGGATAAAGCTGCTACCTCCTGGACTGTGCCAAGGCTTTGCAAAATTGCTTTTCTGGGGATGCTGCCGTTTCAGTGAGATCACAGGTCAGAAAAGCTCTGCAGTTTGGTTTCTTCTGCTAAAGAGTAATCGCAAAACATAGCTGCTGGTGGCTGTGCTGCCTTACCAAGTTCCCTTGTGTTTTAAAATGCTCCTCTGTGCCTTTGTGTTGCCTTTCTCAAGAGCTGTTCCAGGGCAGGGCTGAAGCCTGGTCCTGCCACCTAGCTGGTGAGAGAACATGCCACTATCAACAGTGCTTCTAGCAATTAGGGCTCAGGTATTGTTTAGGTATTTCAGTTTCTTTCTGCCTAGAGATCTCATCTTTGTGGTGCCTACAGCTGCAGCTGCCCTGCAGAAACAAGGTGGAATGGGAGATCCACAAACAGTGGCTGGGCCCTGAGCAACACTGCCCCAGGGAGCGAGTGCCCGTCCTCAGGACACCAGCAACATCCACTTGCTTGAGGTGTCCCTACCAAGTGACCCCAGTCCAGCCACAGCCAGCTGAAGCTCTGCTCATGCAGGGTAGGGGCTGGGTAGATGAGTTTCTCTTTCCCTCAGCCCAGGACAGGAGGGGAGTGGTGCTTGTGTGGATCCTTGACAAGGCAAGTACAGCACTAGTTTGCAACCTCAACCTCCCAGTGCTCTCCCAAAGCTGCAGGAAGGAGTCTGCACCTCAATGCTCTCCCATGGTCTGACGTTCACTCCCTGTCCAGGTTTATTTGCTGTCTTACTCACATCCAACCCTTCCTGGTGTGCCTGGATCCCCAGCTGGTTCTTCTGCCATACTGGAGTGCTCCTGAGCTGCATCTCCCCCAGCTCTTCCCAAAGCCGCCTCTGCCTTGCTGCCTGCATGGGGCCCAAAATGAAGCAGGAAGATGGTTTTGTGTGGCCACCAGTCTCTTCAAGACCATCCACACCATTTTCCTGCCATCTGTCATTTTGAGAAGAAAGAAAACAAGTGGAAATAATAAACTCAAATGATTGCCTAATCAACACAGAAATCAGTGCTGCTTGCTCAGCCTGCGGGCCACAATTAGATGCCATCAGCAAATTTGGGCAGCTTGCCTGGGCTGTAGTCTTTCATCTCTTGAAGACTGACAGGCATCTTGGGGATCTGCAGGCAAAGGAAGGAAGTGGGATTCATTTGAAGGACTTGCCCAGCTCTTTGGGGAAAGAGTACATGGTTCAAAACTGGGGGGATAAAAGGAGTGATGTGTTTATGTTTATTAATTAAAGGAAGCCTCATACCAGAGGAGGAGATGTTTCAGCTGCAGTGCTGAGGTCTCCAGCACCACCTCGGAGTACTGCCCTGATTCGTGTCTCCCCAGCCCAGCTTGTCCTGCCAGGAGGATGCTCTGGGTAAACCACTCCAGGAAATGATGGGATGTGTCACTTGAGCATCCCTACAGATATATGGCAGCCTTGGTGAGGCTGTTGCATGTCTGTGCATGTGGGATCTTGGTATTTGGGTTGAAGCACATTATCTTCCTCTTCCTCCTGGGAATGTCCCACAGACCGTTTTCCCAAAATCCCAGCCCAGTGACTCAGGCTGCCTTGGCATGCATATGGGGAGGCCCCACAATTCATTGTCTCCTGGTCAGCAGAAGGGAGCATGGCTCAACCTCACTTACTCTTGGTCAAATTGAGCCAACTGCTCTAGTTAAGGAGTGGGCAGCCCCTGGTAGATGCCCATTGCAGCAGGGCCATGTCTTCCCATCTCTGCACCCTGGAAAGGGGCTTGCAGAAGGAAGCAGACCCTGGTGACAGTTTGGTGTTGCCAAGAGGCTCTGGGAGTTGCCCTGCATGGGATGGTGAGCCTGTCCCCACTGACCTCCACCCTGGCTCATAAGGTGTGGTGAGATGTCCAGATGCATGCTGCAAAGCCCAAGAGCAGGATGGTCTCACCCTGGGACAAAGGGACTCCTGGGACTGCTTCTGTGCATGGCAAGATAGGTGGTACAGCTGAGAGCTGGAGCAAGGGGCACTCTGCCAGCACCCTGCCTTCACCCTCGATGCCAGCTAGGGAAAGGAGGTTGCACAGCTGTGTGGGGCGGTGAGGGGAGCGCTCAGTAAAGGGAGAGAAAGAGGTGAGGGTGGCAGGAGTCAGGATGCTCCTGCAAGGGGAAGGGAAGAGAAGGGAAGGGAAGCGGTGTGGGGCCGGGCAGAGCAAGGGGCAGTACCCCCGAGCTCCACTCCCCATGCACAGTGGCCTCCGCTCTACTCGTCCCGAGGGAGGCAGGGCTCAGAGGTGCTCGGAGCAGCTGGAAGCAGAGGTGCCGAGATCTGTCCCTCCTTCCAGGGAGGAAGGGGGGAGAGGAGCAAGCCTGCCGAAGCTCTGAAACGTGATCCTGCCGCAGGCACCTCCCTGAGCCCCACCTCGCCCTCTCCAACTTATATATGGCACCTGCCTTGGCCGAGCGTGGGGGCTGCGGGCTGGCACGGGCTGGGGGGGCCCGGGGGATCCCTGTGGATGGAGCGGCCGAGGCATCAGGGGATGGCCAAGAACACCTCCATGCGCTGGCGGCTGCCGCTTGTCTGTCTCCTCTGGGAGCTGGCCATGATCGTCCTCTTCGGGGTCTTTGTGCGCTTCAGCCCCGAGGCCGATGCACATTGGGAGGAAGAGAAGCGAGAGATGAACCTGACCAGCGACATCGAGAACGATTTCTACTTCCGATACCCGTGTGAGTACTGGGGGAGCCTGCTCCTGCTGCTGGATGCTCCGCATCCCAGCCATCCCGCCCCACGGCAGAGCCGCTCAGAGGCGGCGGCTCCGCCAGCTCCTGGCAAGTTGAGCTCTTGCCCTTGAAGCTGTTTTGGGGTGCACCAAAGAACAAGAGAGAAGCCTCGAGGCTCTCTTGCGCTCTTGGGGCTCTGTCAGCAGGGCAGCACTGAACCAGTACATAACGTCTGTTTTCCAGGAATAGGGCTGACGTGTTCCTAGCACCTTGCAAGTTTTGGCTTGCTGCCCCCTCCCTCAGCTCTGGATCAGAGCAGGCTTTTCTGTGCACAAGGAGAAACGGCTGTCAAGATGCTGTGACATCTTCCTCCCATTCCTACATCCTCCCCCTCACAAGTAAATTACCGTTTAGGTACTGGCATTTTGGTGCCAGAGTCCTCACAACCTACCAGGCTCCCAGGGCTCTTGGGTCACTTTATCATATTTCCACGAGGATTATTCAGGTGGTGAAAGCCCTTTTGGCCAGGCAGTGCCTTTGGCTGGCTTTGATCTCCAGGGCTGGTCATCTCTGGGAGCCGTTCAGAACAGGCTGCTTCTGTAGGCAATTGTTTCCAAGGAAGCAACAGGCCTGAGTCATGCATCTATTTAGAACATTTCCATTAAAAACACCTGCTAAATCAAAGCAGCTATAGAAACCTGTGGCTGCTGAGGATTAGCTAGCTCAGAAAATGATTTGCTTACAGAAACCCACTGGTCAGCCAGCCTCCAGCTTGGTTTATGGCATTGTGAGCCCTGTGTCCATCCAGCACTACTCAGAATAGAGTGCAATGGTTACACACCCAAGGATCCATAATGATGTGTCTGTGACCACTGCTGTCCATAGGACCTGTCCACGATGGCAGTGGGATATGAGTGACAAACTGACAGGTCCTCCCAGCCCAGAGATGATTGGCAAGGCAGGCAGTGGGAAGCCTGTGGGTGGCTGTGTCAGTGGTGCCCATTGCCAGGTCCAGTCAGTGTCACAGCTCCTTCTTGCCTTGAATCACACACTGACCATACTGCCTAATGGGTGACCCTTCTGCTTTCTAGGGAAAAGAAAGGAGATTCTTCAGCACCGGTGGCATTCCCAAAAGCCAAACACTTCCTCTCAGTAATTGTCCTGCCACAAAAGCAGGGTTAGAAACATTTTAGTGCATGGAAGCACCCAGGCTGCCTCCAAGTGATGCCAATGCTGTTCTTCCCAATGGAATGCAAACGTTGAGAGTTGGCAAAGGGCTTTAGACTGGGTGCAGTTTGAAGACCTGCTCTTCCTCCTGGGTCTAACACACAGTGGGGATCTTCTTTGTTTTCAGAAGGTGCCACATTACCTCTGACCTGCTGTGTGCTTCTCTTTTAGGATGGACATGGAAATATGAATGCAAATGGCAGGGGGTAATTCTAGCTGTGTGTTGTACTGCTTACACTGGAGAAGAGAGGTGGGGAGAATAAATGCACCTGCAGAGAAGGAGTTGCTTGGTAAAACCAGAGTTAGGAAGGCCAGTTCTTAGAACAAGCAGTAGAAGTGCATTTGAAGACCTCAGCTGAGCAGTCCCAGCTGCAGAGCTTGTCTCCTTCCTTTCTTTCCAAACACTCTGATGAGACCCCACTTGGAGTACTGCGTCCAGTTCTGGAGCCCCTATTACAAGAAGGATGTGGAGTATGTCCAGAGAAGGGCCACGAGGATGATCAGAGGGCTGGAGCTCCTCTCCTATGAGGACAGACTGAAAGAGTTGGGGTTGTCAGTCTGGAGAAGAGAAGGCTCCAAGGAGACCTTCTTGTGGCCTTCCAGTATCTGAAGGGGGCTACAAGAAAGCTGGGGAGGGACTTTTTAGGATGTCAGGTGGTGACAGAACTAGGGGGAATGGAGCAAAAATAGAAATAGATAGATTCAGATTGGATATTAGGAAGAAGTTTTTCACCATGAGGGTGGTGAGACACTGGAACAGGTTGCCCAGGGAGGTGGTGGAAGCCTCATCCCTGGAGGATTTTGCAGCCAGGCTGGGTGTGGCTGTGAGAAACCTGCTGTAGTGTGAGGTCTCCCTGCCCATGGCAGGGGGTTTGGAACTAGATGATCCCTGAGGTCCCTTCCAACCCTAACAATTCTATGATTCTATGATTTCATAGGCATGGGGGGCATTTTAAAACCAAGCAGATCAAGCAGTCTCTGTGACATGGCACAACGTTGCTGGAGCTTGTCAAAATGCTCAGTCTTAAACAAGCTGCAAAATGCTGTAAAGCACCAAAGGACAAAAGCCACAGCTTCTGCAAAGCCACACTTCACCCAAAATACTCACCCAGTACTTAGTGGAAGCAGCAGGCACAACTACACTGTCCTGCAGCAGCACATTTGGGGCTGCTGAGTTTCAGCATAGGTTTGGTGTAGAGCAGATTCAGTCAATTTCCTTTGCCTTGAGACTTTTGCCTTCTGGGAGGCAGCACAAGGGTTGCTGGTTAAAGCGGCTACAATGGTTTGTGTGCTGCACAAGGTTGCACTTGCTGGTGTAGCTCCATCAACACTGTGTTTACCTGCTCTGCAGTGCAGGTTTGCTGGTGGGAGTGTCCTGTGGGGGATCCCAGCCCTGGCTCTCCTGCTCTTTTCATGGGCAGAGCAGCCTGAAGGGTGAGGGGTTGCATGGTTCAGTTTGTAAGTATGCAGCATTTCAGGTCACTTAATGGCAAGGCCAGGCTTATCTGATGGAAACGTGCAGCATTAAAAAGCACAGCAGGTTTACTGCCCTGAGAAGCCCTTGGAAGAGGCTCACACAGGTCTGGTTTCCCCCCAGGGAAGGGCATCTGAGGGGCTCCACTTAGCAGGTCTGAGCATTTGTGGGAAGAACTGGGTCTCTCTGGTTTGAGCACTCGAAATCTCTCAAGGTGGGGCTCCTGGTCTCAAGGGTATTTTCCGTGGCAGTTAAGTATGTGTTGATTTTGTGCTCTCCTTGTTCTGAGCCATCACCAGGACCCCACCTTGGATGGACCTACCCCAAACGACCGTCCCTGTGTTTTTAACAAACTTCGCTGTTCATTTTACAAGACATTTTCTGAGCTTTGTACAAAAGAGGGGAAAAAACCCTAGCTGAATAAAAAACTGTTTTCCTTTGTACACTCCATTAGTCTCCAGACTTCTCTTGCACACAACTTTTAATAAACTTTTACTTTCAAGACTGAGCCTTTTAACCAAAAGCCCGTTTCTGAAAGCTGAGCAATTTTCAGACTGAGAAACACGGGCATATGGGACAAACAGACATTTTTCCTTCAACTTCCCCTCTACTGCCACTGATACAGTTAGCTTCCTTTCACCACCAGGTTCAATTAGCACTCATGGCCCGCAGAGCTGACAGACCCTTCCCTCTGCACAGCTTTCCAGGATGTCCACGTGATGATCTTTGTGGGCTTTGGCTTCCTCATGACATTCCTCAAGCGCTATGGATTTGGAGCCGTGGGTTTCAATTTCCTCCTTGCTGCCTTTGGGATCCAGTGGGCTCTCCTGATGCAAGGCTGGTTCCACTCTTTCAAGAACGGGAAGATCCTCATTGGAGTGGAGAAGTAAGGAGGAAATGGGCTCTGGGATGCCACCTCTTGACTGGCCAGTGGAAGAGCTGGGATGGGAGCCAAGCAGCTGGCAGTGTTTCATGCAAACAAGTCTTTAAATTGTTCTTCCCCCTGCACCCATCCACCTGCTTTCCACCCCTTGGCCCAAAGGTAGCTGCCATTATAGGGGTACTGCTCAAAGGGAAATGTGAGATGATTGTCACCCCTTAGCCCCAAGCCAGACAACACGGATGTGGTGCTGAGAAAACACCTCCCATGTTATTTAAAAGCACCTTTCTTGGACAATATGTAAGGATGGGAGGAAGGTCAGTGGGAAATCCAAGGCTGCCTCTTAATCATCTGTTCTTTGGGTGGGATCTCAAGAGCTGGGGGTGAGTTGCCAAAGAGTATTTGCTTATTAAACTGCATTTTTCCTTCCTCTTTTCCAGCCTGATCAACGCTGATTTCTGTGTGGGCTCTGTGTGCATTGCCTTTGGGGCCATCCTGGGCAAAACCAGCCCCATCCAGCTCCTTGTCCTCACTTTGTTTCAAGTTACACTCTTCTCAGTGAATGAATACATCCTCCTCAACCTGCTTCATGTAAGGCTTTAGGCAGCACCTGCTTGGTTCTGCTCCTTCCTCCCTGTGTCTCTCCAGATTGTCTGCCTTTGCTATGGCTTCACCAAATAAGCTTTTGGAATGCAAGAATTCTGCAAGAATGAAGAAAAAGTAGACAAATTATGAAGGAGAGGGTCAGGGGTGCTACTTCCCTCAGAAGGGAGGTCTTCTGGGCTTTTATACACAAGCCTGGCAATTCAGTGTCCCCCTGCCACAGCTCCCGAGGCAGACCAGGAGCCTTAGCACAAAGGAGCAGTCACTGTCTTCCTGCCTGAGGCTTCCCTCATCTATTTTCCCTGCTGGAATATGGGTGTTGTAGAAGGAAATCAAGTTACAAAGAGGATGAGATATCTGCTGACAGAGGCAGGGTTCCTGCTGGGTCCTAACCTCCAAGAGAGGGTTTGGAGGGCTGAGATGCAAATGAGCTCCCAGAAGACCTGAGTGCACTTGGAAGCCAACCTGGCTATGCTGCAACCTGCTTGCCATGGGGACAGGTTAGAAACTCCCCTCTGCCTCGATGCCTTCCAAGGGGAAGCTGAGAGGAATGTCATGGACATGCATAAGACCAAGTGAGCACAACAGCTAGCAGGACCAGAGCATTTTTGTCTACATCTCCCCACAACTGAGTACAGGCTGGAAGGATGCCTGGGCAGACAAGCTGGGCATGATGCAAACCAGACCTCAACTCCAGAATGAGTGGCAATTGCAGAAGCAAGCCTCTGTTTTCCCTTGGGTGCAGGTTAAGGATGCAGGTGGTTCCATGACCATTCACACCTTCGGAGCCTACTTTGGCCTCACAGTGACACGCATCCTGTACAGACCCAACCTGGAGCAGAGTAAGGACAAGCAGGGTTCCGTGTACCACTCTGACCTCTTTGCTATGATCGGTGAGTTGGCCTGTGCCTTGGGGCTGCTGGGACATGCAGACCACTCAGGGGTGTTGGGATGTGCAGACCACTCAGGGGTGTTGGGACCTGCACACTACTCATGGGTGTTGGGACGTGCAGACCTTTCAGGGGTGCTGGGATGTGCAGACTACTCAGGGGTGCTGGGACGTGCAGACTACTCAGGGGTGCTGGGACATGCAGACCACTCAGGGGTGTTGGGACATGCATACTACTCATGGGTGCTGGGACGTGCAGACCACTCATGGGTGCTGGGACGTGCAGACCACTCAGGGGTGCTGGGACGTGCAGACCACTCAGGGGTGCTGGGACATCCAGAACACTCAGGGGTATTGGGACGTGCAGACCACTCAGGGGTGTTGGGACGTGCAGACCACTCAGGGGTGTTGGGACCTGCACACTACTCAGGGGTGCTGGGATGTGCAGACCACTCAGGGGTGTTGGGACATGCAGACCACTCAGGGGTGCTGGGATGTGCAGAACACTCAGGGATGTTGGGTTGTGCAGACCTCTCAGGGGTGCTGGAATGTGCAGACCACTCAGGGGTGCTGGGACGTGTAGACCTCTCAGGGGTGCTGGAATGTGCAGACCACTCAGGGGTGCTGGGATGTGCAGACCTCTCAGGGGTGTTGGGACATGCAGACCACTCAGGGATGTTGGGATGTGCAGACCACTCAGGGGTTCTGGGACGTGCAGACCACTCAGGGGTTCTGGGACGTGCAGACCACTCAGGGGTGTTGGGATGTGCAAACCTCTCAGGGGTGCTGGGATGTGCAGACCACTCAGGGGTTCTGGGACGTGCAGACCACTCACTTGCAGAGGGCTGGTCTTTGATCTATCTCTGAGAAAAGCAAACTGAAACCAGGATCTGGGGACGAGAAGCTCTGTATCCTGTCTACCACCTCTCAGAGCTCCCTTCAGCTGGGCTGGGCTGGGCTGGGCTGGTGCCTGGAAAGATAAGGATGTATTTTGTTTCCCCCTCCTTGCTCCTCCTGATGCTGGTCCCATCACAGAGGGTACAGCTGGAAGGCAGCAGGACTATGAGATTTGGCTTACCCTGTGCAGGATGATCTCCTTTAGAGGTTTTTTTCCCCAATCCCTGTATTCTCTCTTTTCCCTTTCTCTTCTTCATCCCCACCCCACCAGGTACCCTGTATCTATGGATGTACTGGCCCAGTTTTAACTCTGCAGTTTCTGACCATGGGGACGCCCAACACCGGGCTGCCATTAACACCTACTGCTCACTGGCTGCTTGTGTCCTCACCACCGTGGCCTTCTCCAGCATGCTGCAGAAGAAAGGCAAGCTTGACATGGTAAGCTGCAAGCAGAGAGCTCTGCAGTGCCCAGGCCACTTCTAATGAGGCTGATTGAGGGTCCAGGAAATGATTGACACTTCTCCTTTGCTGGACAGATACTGGGTTTCAGGGCGAATGACGAAACCAGCATCTGGACAGAAACCCAGAGGTTGTGTTGAATGAGCAAGTGGGAAGTGAGTCCTGCAGTGCTTGAGATGCAGGGTGATGTGCTTCACATGGTGGGCCTGAGCCACAGCAGGCACTGGACCTCCTCTGCCTAGAGAGCTCCTAATGGGCATGTTGCAGAAGCATGCTTGGCAGCGCTCCTCTGCAAGCCAAGCAGGGCCTGCACGGCAGCTCATGAGCAATCAGAGGGCTGACTTGTACATGTTCTGTGTGTGGGTGACATGTCTCTGTGACAGCAGAGCTTGCATGACACATGGGTGAGACAATTTCCATCTCATCACAACTCCCCACCCATATTTGTGGATGCAGGGAACGTGTGTGGTGCGGGGAGTGGGAGTCTATGTGTGCCTGTGCTACAGACAGCGGCTGCCTGTTCTCTTGGTTTTCACCAAGAAGCAGGAGAACAGGCCCTGATTTTTCTTCTGGAAGTGTTTTCAGAGCCGCTTCTTCCACTGTGCCACTTGTACCAGTTGCAGTCCCCCAAGATGCCAAGACAGGGTGGTTGCTTCTGCAGGTCCACATCCAGAACGCAACGCTGGCAGGCGGCGTGGCTGTGGGCACCAGTGCGGAGATGATGCTGACTCCATACGGCTCCCTCATCGTCGGCTTCATCAGTGGCATCGTGTCCACGGTGGGGTATGTCTACCTCACGGTGAGTGCTGCCCTAGGGGCCTGCAGCCCTGGTCCTGCTAAGGAGACCAGAAATGGAGACACTCCCCTTTGGTGGTTCCTGCTTTCCGCCATCCCTTACGTAGATGCACTTCTGGCTCCATTTACTGCCTCAGGATGCTCAGGAAGGTTCAGTCTTCCCTCAGGAGAGTGTTTGGAGGATATGTTGTTGTTTTTATCTTGAATTTGGCTCCACAGCCTTTATCCTTTTAATGTGACAAAGCATCACTCTTCTTTCTCTGCTTTTGACAGTCCTCAATGGAAGGAACTAATCCTTTGCAGAGCTGTGCTCATGTCTGACCTTCCTCTACCTCCTTTTCCTTCAGCCTTTTTTGGAGTCCAGGTTGCACATCCAGGACACGTGTGGCATCCACAACCTCCATGCCATGCCAGGCCTTATTGGGGGCATTGTAGGGGCCATCACTGCAGCTGCAGCCACAGAGGATGTGTATGGAAAGGAAGGGTAAGACAGCTTGAACATATTCCCTTTGAGAATAGATTTTACCTATGGTTCCTTGGGTTGGGAGCAAGGAGAAATTAACAGCCCTTGTCAATTGCCCTTTTCCCACTCAAAAACATGAGGTACACTGACTGTCAGACTTAGTGAAGTTCAAAAGACTCCTCTCCTGCAGCTAGCTCCTTGTGGCATCAAAAAAGTCAGCCACAGCCATACTGCTTGGCATTATTCTAGGTCACGGGTGGGTGGGGAAGCACTCCTCCCTTCAGCCCTCCATTGTTTTGGGGAGCCAGGTAAGCCTGAAGGTCTGAAATACAAGAGAAATGTTTATATTTGGGCTCCTCCTAAGTAAAGCTTTGCCAGGGGCTAGAGGGCAAAGAAGTGAGAGGCATTTTGTATCATTGCATCACTCTCCTGGTCCGCTGCAGAAGAGGGATGGGGCTAGGGAGGAATTCCCGAGGAAGCAGGGCAAGAAGTGTGGAAGATCTGCCAGGAGCAATCCTCACCATTTCTACCCTCGGCAGGTTCATCAAGGCATTTGACTTCACGGGCGTGTACCAGACACGGACACCCACTGTCCAAGGAGGGTTCCAGGCAGCTGGCATTATGGTGTCCCTGCTGATGGCTTTTGTCGGGGGTGCCCTTGTGGGTAAGCAGGAGGGGAGGGTTGTGTCCAGCCTGTGGCTGACATGGAGGCATCCATGTACTGCCTGTGGCTGGATGTGTCCTTCCTGCTTGCATTGCAAGCATTGCAGCCCTGGCTTGCTGCCATTTAGACCGCCCCAAAGCCTATAGGAGCAGGGAAAAGTGGGTAGCCAAGCTGGAGGCAAGGTCAAATCGGTGGAGAAAAGGGGGGATTGGCACCAAGCACCTTGCCACCGGGGTGGGTGAACTCCAGCCATCCACACCCCGCATCCCACACGGCACCACGGCCGTGCGAGCGCCCTGCCCACCGCCCTGCCCGCCTGCTTCCAGGGGCCATCCTGAAGCTGCCCGTTTGGGGCGACGCCGCCGCCGAGAACTGCTTTGAAGACGACGTGTACTGGGAGGTGAGGCGAGCAGGGGCGCACCGAGGGGCCGCGGGCGGAGGCCGGCGGCGGGAGCGGGGCGGAGGGGGTGGTAGGCACCAGGTGGCGCTGTCGGCCCGCGGCCTGAGGGGGCTGTGCCGCGCCGCAGGTGCCGGAGGACGAGGAGAGCGACGCCTACCACATGCACAACCCCGACAAGCCCGCCTCGCCCTGAGCTGCCCGCAGCCTTCCGCCGCCCCCTGCCAAGGGCGATGCCCCTCGGGGGGCGGGGAGGCTGCCAGCCGTCTTCCCGCCTGCGACCCTGCCCTTGCCACCAGCCTCTGCCCCCATCACAGGACCGCGGGACCGGTTGCGGGATGAGGGCAAGAGGTTCGTTTTCTCCCCGTGTCGAGGTGGCAACTGTCTCTGCCCTTCTCTCCTGCTTTTGTAACGAGCTGTTGTGAATAAAAATAATATCGTGTTCTTCTTTCCAGCCCAGTGTTCCCGTGTGTCGGTAGTGGAGAAGGACAGGGTGGCACCCAGACTCTGGGGTCTCCCACAGAGCAGCTGCTAGGAGAGGCTGTGGCTGCCGGGGGTAAAGTGGAGGTTCTAGATCCCTATGGGGCCAACGTAGATGCACAGGGGATGGCAATGTGGGCATAGCACAGGCTTAGGGCTTGCTGCCTTAAAATAGAGGCAGCTGCCAGGCTCTCCGTGGCAGGGGCTGAGCCCACGTGGGAAGCACAGGCTAGGCTGGTGGGTCTGGGGAGGCACTGAGCTGCAGCAGCCCTTCCCGCACTCCTCCAAGACCTGGGCAAGGGCCAGCTTTGAGCCCAGCTACACTTTTACATTCTGCCATCATCTTCTCTTCACCTGCTCTGCTGAGGCCTCCATCAGATCCTTGGGAGCCTTGTTTGTGTGTATAGCACAGGCAGACCAGACTCCATCCTCTTGGGTTTCAGCCATTTCTTCCAGCGGCATCAGACCACTCCTTTCACTTACCAGTGCTGTCTTGATAGGAAGGGCCCAAAGCCAGAGCACAGCACCTGGCTCCTAACCAGACCATCAGGCTTCACCCAGAGTTGGGGCAGACAGGAATGAGAATCAGGCCTAAAACCTGCATGTTTGCCAGGGTGATAAGATGTGAGGAAAAGGGGAGGGGAGAAAGGAGGGTAGGAGGGCTGATAGGTCTCCTCACCACATCTAGCTGTAATTCTCACACCTGAGGGGGGAGTCAAAAGTAGCTATTCACATCCCCTTGGGATATGACACCCTCATTTTCCACGCTGGGTAAAGACAAAAACCCTTTACAACATGTTTCTGGAATTTGTCAGCGGCTGCCAGCAGCACCATGTTAATTAAATGTCGGCAAAGATGGAAGCAAGAGGCTCTGCTCTAATTGGACATTTTGCTTGGTGGAGCTGAAAAACATTGTGACAGAGGAGGAGGTGCCAAAATGCTGTGTTCCCCTGCCACGGCACAGGGATGGGGACAGCCAGGCACAGGAGACGCTCTCTTCTGAACCCCTGTTGCCTCTCCTTTGCCTGAGACAACCTCACTGTTGAAAAATAGAAGCCTAACAAAAGGCCTAAAATCTTCCACAGGAATGTTCTCAGTGGCGTGGGGATGCAGGGAAAGGGCTTATTGGCTCAGGGGAAATTCAGAAATGTCATAGCTGGGCCGTCAGGAGCCCTCTTGCCAGCTGGTGGTATATTGTGTGTTCTGTTATGATGGCAAAGGCAGGACTGGCAGGGCTCAGACATGGTTTCCAGAGAATGACCCCTGCAGGGACTGAGCATACGTTGAGCTGCACCTTTTCCCCAAGGTGAGGATGGGGAAATGAAAGTCAGTTCCTGATTTCCATGTGCTGGGATCTGCTGAAGGAAGGAAATCTTTCAGCCTCTTTGTGCTGGGGAAAGGATGTTAGTAACAGCCATTTTCTGCTCACAGCTTCAGCCAGAGAGCCTGCCAGAAACCTCCACAGGGATGTTTACTGCTAGGCACTGTAGACAATCTCATTTCAAAAAGGGAGTCCTAAACTTTTTTGCCCCCAATCTGCCCCAAAACCTGAAAACAGAAGCAGACCTTTTGGTCACTGCGTTTCCTACTGTGTCACCAAACCACTGCCCCTCTCTCCCACCCTGTTTGAGCTCCGGCCATGCCCCAGAGAAGCCAGCATTCAGCTGTACATCCACCCCCTGTGGCCTCCAGTCTTCCCCCCCAGGCAGCTTGCAGGGGCCCCTGAGGACCAGTGAAGGAAAAGGCTGAGTGATCTTCATTGCCCTAGCGAGCCTTTAGACACTGGAATGGACTGCCCAGGGAGGTGATGGAGTCGACATCCCTGGAGGTGGTTAAGATTGGATGTGGCACTCAGTGACATGGTCTGGTCGCTGTGGTGGCGTTTGGGTAGGCTGGACTTGATGATCTCAGAGGTCTGTTCCAGCCACAATAATTCTGTGGTTCTGTGGCCAGCCCACATCTCCGGCGGGGCAGGTCTGCCAGCACCGGGAGCTGGTCCTGCGCCAAGTGCGTGTGCCGGGACAAGGAGCCCCGAGCCCGCTCCCCATCCCTCCGAGCTCTGCCTCCTCCTCGTGGGAAGACGCCTAAACTGCCCAGGCTGCTGGGCAGTGAAGCGTTTTATTGCCCGTGCTCTTGCAGGGCTCTGTCTGGTCTCAGTACCTAAATCACTCGCTGGGGCTGGCCTTGCAGCTTTAATTCCCCGGCAAACAATGCTGGCGCGTTTGAAGTGCGGTCGCGGCCCCAGCGGTGGACGGGCGGTTTCTCAACGGGGGAGCGCGGGGAGCAGAGGATTGGGGCTGCTCCAGCAGGCGGGAGGACGTGGGAGAAAGGGGTTGTCGATACCCGCGGGGATTAGGTGGTACAAATTGGCTGGGAAGCACCAGAGGCATTGACCAAAGTTGTCCTGGGGCAGGTTCCCATGGCGGGGCTGGATGAAACAACCTGCCTTCAAGGAGGCTGGAAAGCCCAGCCTTAGCTGCTAATCCCCTGAAATCTGTGAGGCACGGAACAGAAAAGAGGTAAAATTAAAAAAAAAAAAAAAAAAGGAAAAAGAAAAGGAAAATCTCGTGTAAAGGTGGTGTTTTCCCCAAGGGGATAGGATGGGGTTAGAGTGGGAAGGGGGAGGGGGGAACAGCGTCATTTAATCCTGCTTTTAACAGGCAGGTGGTGAGCTTTGCTGCACTCCTGTTCCTGTGTGCTACAGCAGAGATTTTGGAGGAAGGCCTTTGCTCACCTCCACTGTCCCCTGCTCCTGGTGGGGACCCCGGTGCCTCTGCAGAGGGTCCCCATCTGCAGGCCTGCCCAGGAGGATGGAAATTGTGTGCTTACATCTGTTGCCATTTGTGTGTTGGTGCGTGTGGCTGCAGGCACATGGTGGAAATCCCAGATTTGGACTGAAATGGGCTCACTGCATGCCCCACGTGCTGGTCACAGCAGATCTCTCGCTGGCAATGCCTCAAGCATGCAAAAGCCTTGCAACCGCACACACCTGTGTTCAGTCTTCTCGATCATGTGCAAGCAGCACACTGAAAACCACGCTGTCCACGTTGCCAGTGATGTGGGAAGGTCCACCCCCCCACCCCCCCCACACACACATGCCAGCCTGCCAGCCACAATGTTGCTCTGCATGCCCATCTACCTTTGCTGTGCCCATCCATCCACCCTTGCCAGGCACATCCCTCTCCCTTTGCCATGCACATCATTCCACCTTTGCCTGTGCATGTTGGACCTGGTGTGTCCACGCCTGCGTGAGCCCCTCCAGCCCCTTCTGAAGGAGCTGTAAACTGTAATCAGATTAGGGCAGCCGGTCGCTTAGGGCCCTTGAAAAGGGCATACGTCCCCTCATCAGTACCTAGCATTGAGTCACACAAAGGGTCTAAGTAACTCTGCGGGGGTCGGGCCCTCTGGAGCGCAGGGGAGGGGGCTCGCCTTTCTTTTCTCTCTGTCCCTTGTAATTATGTCAATTTGCTAGCCAAATTGTTTGCTTGAGTGGACAGTGGGGGCTTGCCCCCCTTCCCGCCTCCCCCCCACCCCTAACCCCATTCATGTGCTAATGTGGGAAGGAGCATGGCCTCCTGACTTCAGGAGGTGGCCGTAGAGGAGCAAAGTGCAGGGGTGCTCAGGCCAGGAGCTCCCCATCTATGTGCTCCTGGATGCCTTGGCCTTGGCCGGATGAATGGGGTGCTCCTGTTTGTTTCAGCCCATGACAGGGTGTGCAGTACCCAGGTAGCACCAGCCAGCCTTGGTTTCCTCTGGCCATCCCTCACCTGCACCATGTGCCTGCTTGGGCCACCACATGCCCAGGGCCGGGACCTGTGCCCTGTCGTGCGGCGGCTTTCTCGGTGCACCTCCTGGCATTTGCATATATTCTGCCTGCAAATCCTTGTCAAGGGGAGCCTCTTTATTGCCTGTATAGATCACAGGGTGTTAGTTAAGGGGCTTCTTTGTATTGCCTCAGACAGCTGGGGTCATCAAAAGTCCTGCGGTGGGAAGGAGAGACAGGAGGAGGGGGGAAGCTCTGACAATACGGACTGAAGGATTAAAGGAGCATATAAAGTTCCTATTGAGTGAGACAAGAGGCTGTTCACTCCCAAGATTGACAGCAACCAGGAGGCGATTCCCAACACAATGTCCAATTAATTCTCTACCCTCTTCGCTGCCGTCTCCTCCCTCCCTTCTTCCCTAGGCTGGGGCATGAGCAGGGAAGGGCTGAGGCTAAGATCCTCAAGAAGGTAATTAATTATTCCTGACTAAGAGGAGCCTGCTAGGGTGCAGGCTCGCTGGGCATCCATCTCCCTCCCACAGGCTCCCGTCAGCTTGGGCCACTTTGCAGTAGTTTTCCTTTCCATCACAGGCAGAGGAATCCCACCAAGGGTCCATCTCCAGAGCAGGTCCTGCACAATAACCATGGTTACTGCTGAGCCCAGAAGAGGCGAATTTAGGGCTAAAGCCAGGTTGGTAGAGTATGCAGCAGGGCAAGGCAGTGGCAGCAAGAGTGCTAGGAAGCAGGGCAAGGTGCATAGGCATGCAGAGCATTTGGGGAGAGACACAGCAATGAGTGCCAGGCCTGGAGATCAGGTCTTACCTGCATGTGCAAGTGGCAGTGGTTAAAGCAGCTTCATTTACCCTGGTTTTGTAGGGAGAAGTGCCCCTAAGGGTGCATTGCCCCTGTTTCCTGGGCTGGCCACCCACACTGGACCCAGTTCTGAGCGCAGCAGGATGTGTGCTACCTGTCCCGCTAAGTGCATCTCTTTGAAATACCACCATGTTCAGGAGAGCAGAATCTGGGCCACCACATGAAATTCCTGCAAACCAGTGCCTGAGTGTGAATTGTTTGGCTTGCATGATCTGGTTTTTTCCCTACAAACCTCTCAGGCCAGAGAGAGGGTGTAACCAGGAAAGCCCTTTTCTCTGAACTGACCACATTTTTGTCAGTACTCTCTGCAGCACTGAGGCTTGCAGACATGGCTGGCAAACATTCTTCCACAGTGGCAAAAATCTGCAAGCCAGCTGGTGTGGTATAAAAAGCCATACAGCCAGCAGGGCCCACTTCTCACTGCAGGGGACACTTTGGCCAACCCATCACCTCCGTTCCCACTGCTCAGCACCAAACTCTTCCCTTCCGCTGCTCGTGGAACAGAGGATGCTGTGCAGGGTGGGGGACCAGCGCCACGCTCCTCGTGCACCTCACAGGCGGGAGATGGCCTCAGGATGCCGGCGCTGAGCCGCCAGCACCTCCTGCCTGCTCCCTCCCGCCGCACACGCTCCCAGTGAAGTTGTTTGAAAGTCTTCCGGCAGTTTTCGCGGCCAGGAATAACAGATTAGCCATGATCTGATCAGCCCAGTATCTAAGCTGTATTCTCCCCGCTGACAAGTATTTGAAAGAGGGGAGGGGCCACTTTCAGCCCAGCGATGAATCTTTCACCGACAAGAAAAGAGCCTTTTTTCTCCCGCCAGCCGCAGCCTGCTCCGTGCCCTGTTGCTAAGTGAGACCCGGGGCCGCCGCTTGCACGCGGCCAGCTCCGGTGGAGCCCTTGGGTTAGCAGAATGGGGAGATTCACACCAGACATCCTGGGCTTTAGGGAGGGTGTTTCTTTTCTCACCCGCCTTTGACTGGCAGGTAACAGCTCACCAGCGAGGCCTGGGGATGCCCCTGCCAAGGGAGGACAGGGAAGGTGCAGAATCCTTTGGAGAGAGGGTTGGGGTCAGGGGTTCAGCCCCAAATGTCAGAGGTTTGCTGCCATGCGTGGAGGGGTGGCTGTGAAAGGGCAGCCACCCCACACACCCACAGACCCTGGGTCCTAGTGGGTTGGGACACAGTGGGACCTTGAGGACATGGTCTTGGAGCATGGTCAGTGGTGCTGGCCAAGGAGAAGCCTGGCCTGGCGTCATACAAGGATGGATCTGGGCATGGGCTTGCAGGGGGACCTGTGGCAGAGAAAACAGGAGGATAATCTCCAGGCTTGGGCCAGCTTTTAGGTCTCTGCAGCCTCACGCTGCTCCAGAGCACCCTTTTCCCAACTAGCACCAGCTGGGCTCTCTCCTCCTACAAGCAACCCTGTAAGAAAGAAGGGCAGTCAGTAAAACAAAGGCTCTCAGGCTATTTCTGGAGCTGCCAGCATGAGGTGCCCTCGGCTAAGACATTGTGCTCGCATCTCCCCTCTTTCCTGAAAGGCAGAGGTGCAGGCAGAGCTACAGGCTGCCAGGCCCTGGGCTGGCACCATCCTGGAACCCCTGCCTGCCCTCCTTCACAGGCAGGGTGCTAGTGGGGAGGAAGGAGGCTCCCGATTTTGCATGTACCCCTCTGGTAGCTCTCTACTGAACCTCCTTTGCCAGCCCCAAGCTCAAGCACCCTTGAGCATTACCAACAGCCAGCATCTCCAGCTCATTGTGCTCAGCGCTTTGTGGGGAGTCCTCCCTCTCCACTGCTGTAGGAAGCCTGGAGGAACACCCTCATCCCTGCTTCAGCCTGGGAAGACTTCATTGACCTCAGGCTCCTGTGAGCCCTTGACCTCATGATAGAGGGAGCTGACCAGGGCTCACTGCACTGACGTGCCTGGGGGCTGTGGAAAAGACCTGTACAGAGGCTGTTTCCTTTTGTGTGAGCGAAAGGAGCCACTGGCACAGCACCACATGGCCACACCAGTTGATGTGAAAAGCCCCAGGGAAAAATGCCAGAGGGACTGCAAAAGTTACACTAAAAGGGAAGAAACCCTCAGCCTTCAGGTTTGAAACACAAAAGGCCGGATCCAGGGCTGTGATTCAGCCTCTCTCTGTAGCTTTAGCAGCACAAAGCAGCTGAAAGATTATTTCCTCTGGTGAGCTGAGCTCTCCTCCAATCTGGGGCAGGGGGAAATGTCTCTCAGTGGCCAAAGAGGCCACCCTCTGAGCCTTGGACAGTGGGATGGGATTACTCAGTGGCCTGCAGTTGTCCTAAGTTGCATCAGAGGCATGATGACTTTCTGCAGTCTTCCCAGGAACAGAAGTGCGGTGTTCTGGGGAGCAGTGGTGTTACTGTGCAAGTGCTTGCAGTGGATAGCAGTGGCTGTGCAAGCTGCTTGCCATGCTTGGTAGTAGGCATCCCTCTCAGATAACTCCCTCCCTGCTAGCAACTTCTCAAGGACACGTTCAGGTCTCCCTAGGGTTGAGCTGACAAAGCATAGGCAAGGTCTGCTGACCTGAGTCACAGTCCTACCTCTCCAACTAACACTGTCACCCTTTTTCCTGAATATTGATTGCCCTGGAAAGGAAAACTCTTAGCTTTGGGACCTCACCATTACTCTTATGCTTCAGGCCAGATTTTTAACTCTCCTGGGGTGCCTCTGCCAGCCATAAGACATGTGCTCCTCTGCACAGACAGGTCTCCTGCCTTGCTCTGCAGCCAGGAATTATCTGTGTGGAGAAGTAGTGGGAAAGATGAGGGGATGGAACAGACTTAATTCTCTTCTGGGGAGGCCAAAGGGACTTTAAACAAATATTTTAAAGCTTCCTGACCCACTGCTGGGTTAACCCTGCAAATGGCCTCTTTGACTCTTGAATAAACTACTTGGTCCGTCCACTTTACTGTCTGCAATACAATGCTCACACCATGGACATGAAGATCCATGTGTAACTGGGTCACATTATCATGGCACTGACCAGGTTTCTAGGACCTCCATGTGCTGCAGGCAACAAACCCTCAGTGACAAAACAAACTGCTCCTGTCTTTACTCCTTTTGCCTTGGTTGTTTCTCCTCCCTTTGCCTCCAAGCTTTGGCTTCTCCTCAACTTGTGTCTGGCAGGTACTGGAAGGTGCTTTGTGGGTGAGAGCAGCAGGATGCTGCCTTGGCTTCACTCTTCTCTAAGGAGTCCCAGACTGCTAAAACCAATTTGCTCTTTCACTTTGGGTAGTCTTTACACTGCAAATGCCCTGTAATACTCTCCCCTGAGAAGGATGTGGTCTGCAGAGAGAGTTGCACCAGGGGAGGTTTAAGCTGGATGTTAGGAAGAAATTCTTCACAGAAAGAATGATTGGCCATTGGAATGGGCTGCCGAGGGAAGTGGAGGAGTCACCATTCCTGGAAGTGTTTAAAATAAGACAGGATGAGGAACTTAGTGCCATGGTTTAGTTGATTAGATGGTGTTGGGTGATGGGTTGGACTTGATGATCTCAAAGGTCTTTCCCAACTTGGTTAATTCTGTGATTCTGTGATACCTGACTCTCCTCCTGACAGTCTGATCATCTTGCAAGAGAACACAGGGGCTCTTCCCCAGCCAGGGGCTGGGCAGCACCACTTCTTCTTGAGGAAGAAAGGAAAAGTCAGTAAAACCTGTTCTGAGAATTCATGTGCCAGTGCTGAAATAAACCATTGTGCAGCAAAGAATAGTAAGCACTCAAGAAAGAAGAAAATAATTTTATCCTGATTTCTAGTGTCTTCCTGACTTGTGAGCACCCTTCCATACTCACACATGTCATCAGAACAGAGAGGAGATATATTTGTATGAAAATCTGCTGTCTCCACAGCTATCTATAGCATTTCTCTCTGTGTCCTCAGCTCCATCCTATGGCTCTAGATCTTCAGTTTGGTTCCAGTGCCCAGAGCATCCTTGGGCAAAGAGACAGTGTAAGCACCCTGTGCCCGAAATAAAGAGCCAGATTGGCAGCTTGGATGGTCCGGGGTGGGGGAGGGGGTTGGCCGCAGACAGGGAGCCTCGAGCGTCGCAGCATCCTTTTCCGGGGCGCCGCTGGTGGGGAAGGGGGTGCCCCCACGGGCCTCCCTGCAGACGGGGGCCCCTGCTCAGAAAGAAGTGGCAGCCCATCAGTATGCAGGAGTGGTCGCCGCTCGCCAATAAATTAGCATAAAGCACTCTAGGAGGTAAATAGACATACAAGGCGCCAGTGTGTGCAGCGTGGGCTGCGCCTTTGTCTCAGCCCCACTATTGTCACGGCCCCTGCTGCACGCTGACCGAGTGGGGCCGGTGTGGTGGGCTCTTACACTTTTGACTGCTGGATAAAAGGGGGGAACATAAAGAGAGGGGAGAACTTTCTTTCGGGGTTTTTTTATAAGTCCAGACGAAGTTACAGACGTCTGTTAAACGTCAATTACAGCTGAATAAAGACGTCTGCTTGAGGCTTAGTTATGGCTCCTTTCAGCCACCGAGATTTTTCCAGGGCTGGCCCGGGATGCCTTCGGCAACCTAATTTGGAGATTGTAACTCTATAAACAGGCTCTGGCATTAATCAAGGCTGGTGAAAATGCAAATGATGGCATGGAGGGGGCTCAGGGACAGGACAGGGTCCTGTGCCTTGCAACTCAGGGCAGGGAGTAAAAAGAGGAAAGCAAAGAGGAGGAAGAAAGGGCCATACAGAAGAGGAGAGATCCATAAATAGAGAGCTTGGTGGGGTTTGCTGACTTTCCTTCTGGTGCTCTGGGAATCTGGTCCCATCAGAACTGTCTGTACCCTACTCTGCTTCCCGCGGGTTAACCCTTGCGGTGCTCCTGGCGAGGCATACAGCAATTGGCTTTCTTCCTTTTCTTCAGTCACAACCTGGCCTTAGGAGCCTGTTTGCCTAGGCTTTTCCCAGCAAGACCAAAGCCAGAACAACAACAAATCAGGCATTTAATGCTTTAAAATCCTGGAGTATCACTGGGTGTTTGGCAACACCCAGACCGTATAATCCAGGGTATCAAAGCAGCATGGAGGCCACAGGGAGTCCTTTGGGAGGGCTCTGCATGGTTCCCCGTTGCTTATTTTGTGGTTTGTTGGTATTGTCTCCATTTTATGGGAAAAAGGCCTCTGAGCTCTAGGTGAAGAGGGAGAGTGAAGTTCCGTGTCAGCGTTGTCCATGCAATTAAAAGCCATCCTAGTGAACATAAGTGAGCAAAACAGGAACAAGGTGTCTAGGGACCTTCTTCCCTCTTGGATATAACCATGTGGAGAGGATGAGAATGGAGGACTGAAACTCCTTGGCCTCACCAGGCAGTATTCCTTGTGTCCTGGTATGGAGCAGTACCTGGTGACAAGGACCATGTCCTATCCTATAGCCATGACACAGGTGGATGTTGCAATCCAGAATATATGGAAGAAGCCTGACAATCAGAGTGGGAACAGCACTGGTGCTGAGGGCTAGCAGTCCCCTGCGTGTGCACTGGGGCAGGCTCACTCCTCACTCCCCCAACCTGTGCAGCATCCTTCCCATGCTTTGCCCTGGTGCTCAACACTGCACTGTTCCAATGCATTGTGTGGTGATTGTGGGGTGGATGGTCCAGAGGAGCTCCAATCTCCCTCCCTTCCTCAGATCTTCTGGGAATCTTCTTTTTTTTTTGGAAACAGTAACACAGAGCCCCTTTCCCTTTCCTCTCCCTTGGCAAAGCATTTTCTCCTCTCATTTCCACTCTGTGGGGAGCATCCTCTCCCTATCCCAACTTCTCTTTTTTTCTTCTTTGCCATTCCCTTTTCCCCATCTCACATGATTACACACTTTTCTGTCTCTTCTCTGTTTCCATATCAGAAAAAACAGACTGGCAGAGACACTCTGGAGAGCCCCCTCTCTGGGTTTTTTCTTGGAGAAACTCTGAAATCAATCAGCCCAGAGTACCAGGTTCCTCCTTGGCCTGTGGGGATGGGATTAGGAGTCAGGATTTGGAGTCTTGGCCACTTCACAGACCTACCGTAGGACTGGCCTGAAGATGTGACAGAAATGGAGATTTATTGCAGAGCACTGAATCAGAAGCACACATCCTAGGTCCTTGCCCTTTAGATGGTGATCAGGAGGGAGCTTGCCCTTCGCAAGCTATCAGCCTGACACTGCTGGGAATGGAAACCAGATGTATTTTCCCCTGGTTGGTTTCCATCCACCTATAGCTTCACCACAGTGGGATGAAAAAAAACAAACCCCCAAAACAAAACAAACAACTACATGCTTCTAGAAAACACCTGAAGGATTCCTTCCAACCCAAAGAGGGTCTATAGGAGGAATTTAGGCCAGAGGACCTGCTAGACAACTAGGCAGTTTTCCTGAGAAACGTGTAGTTGGTCACAAGGAAGTGTAAGGGAGGGAGGCAACATGCCCAACATGGCTGTGGGGAACCCCTTGCGGGGAGGGGACATGTTCATGAGTGTCTTTTGCAGGATTTGGGTTGGTTTTTGGGTTTTTTTTTGCAATGGATGTGGTTCAGAGGAAAGCCAAGAGAAGAACAGGGTGAGATCTCAGAGGACTGCATAGACTGCTGGCAAAGACAGAGACACAGAGCAGCAGTACCATACCTAAACAGGCAGCTGGTTGTTATGGGCTGGACTGGGATTGCTGGTTCCCTGTGGCCCTCAGCCGATGTTACTGTAATACTGAGGGCACATCCTTTCCCCTTTCATCGAAGAAGAGGAGAGCAGATGGCTTTTTGGGGAGCCAACAGCACTTCCAAGGAAAGGCAAGTCAGACCTTGCAATGAGAAAAGTGTCACTGAGCCCAAAAACCAAGAGACAACAGAAATAGAAGGGGTGGGGGTTGGGAGGAGGATGGAGATGAGAGGATCAAAAGGGAGATGTTGTTCAGGGCACGGAGCCAACCCGGTGGACAACGCCCAAGGCTTCCTGAAAAAAAAAAAAAAAAAAAAAAAAAAGGAGGATGGGGTGGACCAGCGACAGCTGGAAGATTTAATTGCTCCTCTCCACAGACCTGCTCGGCTCCCTCCCTCTCAGATCTGCATTTCAATATGAGAGCAGCAGTAAGTGGGATGCCGCTGGAAGGGGTTAGAATGATTAATCATTTAAAAAGCAAGATCTTAATTACAGGGTGCAATTTTTGCTATTTAAGGAGTCCATTAGTTTCCAGAAAGGAAGAAAAAATCATATATATGTGTGTGTGTGTGTAGATATATATATATATATATATTTTGCAAGTTATTCTCCCTTTGAAGAAAATGGGAGGGGGGTACCAGGGGCCGCAGCACCCAGGCTGGCGTGGCCGCCCCCTGCCAGGGCGAGGGCGTTGGTGTGCGAGGATGACGAGGGGGAGGTGGTGTCATTTGTTCCCCAAGTGATATTTTTGAAGGGTGCTGGCTGTGAGCGTTCGCCACGCTCAACCACGCGTTGGCACAATCTGTGCCGGAGCAGGCAGACGGCTCCTTCTCAGCCTCCCCCAGCACAGCTCCTCCTCCCCGGGGGCAAGGGAAGGATTCGGCCGCTCTCAGCACCGCTGACCCCTCGGCCGAAATAGCTCCCAAAGGGCTTATTGGGGGGTAATTGCCGTGATAACAGCTTGTCTGCTGGGAGCCGGGCTGAGGCCTCTCATAGCTCATCTTGCTGGCGGTTAGGACAGCTCTGACCGTTCTGGGGGGGCTGCGGGGCACCGTGGGCCTCAATGCTACCCCTGATCGTGACACGGGACGTCGAGGAGCAAGGGGATGGCGGCTCAGCTGATGCCCTGATTCTTTGGCCCCGGCGGCTGCAGGCTCAGCCCTGTCTCACCCTCAGCCGCAGCCTGGAGGGAGGTGACGGGGGTTAATCGCCCACCGCCTCCCCTCTGACCCCTCTGTGGGTTTTTCTCTTGTATGGTCATTTAGCCGTCCCCTGACACAAAAGGGAGCGATTAAACACAGCTCAGGCCCTTCATGCTTTAGTGGATTAATTTGCTGATCCCCCACGGATTAAAGGTCTCGACAGGATCAGCGGGAGCAGCGGGGCAGACCCCGGCGGGAGGAGGCCAGTGATAGTCCGGGGCAAGCCCCAGCCCACAGCAATCCCCCTCTCTGGGGACCTCGTGGTGTCACCGAGCTGTGTCAGGGTTCACGGCATCGGAAGCTCGCCTAAATCCCGTGTCCCCAAACCCTCCTGCTCACTTTGCTGAACAGCCAGGGACGTGAGGTCCCTATCGCCCTGCTCACTCCAGGGAGCAGAGCCTGTCCCTGATACAGCCAGCAAGGGGATTTCGGGCGAGCATGACCAGCTGCTCTAGAGGAGAGGGGAAACAGTGGTGACTTTCGGGGGCTGCACCCCAATGGGAGGGGTGTTGTTGCCCTCCCCAGGCCTGCGGGAAGCAGAGATTGCATCTGCCTTTAATTACTCCCTCTCTGCATATCAGATGCTCGTGCACCTTCTGCACATGAATGCTGATTAATTGCAGGGTTAGGCTCCTAGGCAGGCCGGACCACATTATTTCTGATGTTTGCTCTTTTCACGAGGAGAATAAATGCCATGAATCCACAGTAATCAGTGGCTTTTAGCTTGTCACTCTTATGACACTCTTTACTTAGACCAGGAAATGGCAAATGTGGTGGAAATAAGAACTTTATTATCTCTTTTTTTTTTTCTTCCTCCCAAAAGGGAGGTGTGTGGCAAGGAGGGGGAAGAAGGTAGTGAGGGCATCTCAAGGCAGAAAGCAGCTTGGGTACAGTTTTCCCTGTACCCAAGGAGCTGTGGTTTGCCCTGTTCAGCAAGGGAGAGAAGAAAAGCATCAGAATCTTCTTTGTGGAAGGAGGCCAGGGCAGTACACCAGGCTAGAGCAGTGACAGTACCCTGGGGAAGGCAGAGCTTGAGAGCAGTAGGGCCTCCACCACCGTCCATAGCTCCCATGGCCTCTCCTGGAATACCGAGCATGGGCAAGCACTATACGGCAACCTCTGGGGACAGACATCCCTGCTTGCTGCATCCAGCCTGGGAGACATGCCATAGCCTAACCAGAGAGGAACAAGACAGCGGGGCACACCCAGAAGGGTGCTGTGCCTTTCGTCAGGGACGGGCGTGGGGGGACAAACAGCGGCACCCGCAGCATCTCCCACCCCTCGTCTGTCGCCTTCCCCCTGCGGCACGGCCCGCACTGCTCCCGACCGAGCCCCATCGGCTCAGGTGGGAAACCCTTTCACCGCCTCCCTCAATGCCCTGCTACCGATCTGATTGCCGCCGCTTAGCTCAGTGCGAGGGCAGCCCTCTGCCTTTCAGTACCGAACATCTGGCGTGCGGTGGGCGGCTGGCCACCGGCCGCCTCCGGCCCCCTCCCCGCGCCGCCGGGGATGCCCGCAATTAGGCAGCCCTGAGCCCCCCGGCCGTGGCCCCGCTCAGGTGAGCGCCCGGTTCCCGGGGATGGAGGTGTAATTAAGGTTAATCAGAGGGCTGGGGGGTCAGGGCGGTGGTGGGGAGACCCAGCGAGCCTAATGGCGGCCGTAATTAGGCAGCTGTGGAGAAGCGGTTAATGAAGACGGCAACCGTTAATAAAGCTCTTCCTGAGCAGCCTTCTGGCCCGGGTAATTGAGGGATTTGCAAGTGCCATCTCCCCCTTAACCCTGTAATGAGCAGACCCATGGCGGCCCACGTTAACCCTTCCAGGGACGGAGGCGATGGTGGCAGGGCTGTTGGCTGCCCCTCGCTCGGCAAGGACGTGGCAGCGGGGCTGGGGTCGTGGGAGGTGTGTCTGAGCCTCTCCCCATGCCACTGGGTCCCCAGGGCTCCCTCTGCCCCGTGGCTTCCCCAGGAGCCCTTTGAGCCATACTCAAAGCGGCTGGCAGAGACTTTTCTCGCAGATGCTGCGGTTTCCCACGCCTGCCTCGGCATTATGCAATCCCTCCCCCCCCCCCCCCGCCTCGCCCAGTCCTTACCGCCCCCCCGGCCCCACCACCCACCAGCGCCGGGATGTCATCATCAGCCCAGGCCCTGGGAACCCACATTGTTAGCTTAGTAAATAGAGAAATCCCCACTCAAGCATTGCAAATGAGGGCAGAGGGGGAGCCGGGGAACCGTGCCGGCCACGGCGGACCGCAGGGTCTCTCCCTTCTCTCTCTCTCTCTTTGAGTTGTCAGATGAATTCAGTGGTTAACAAAGAGCAAAGGAGGGAGCTGAGCTGCCGTCGCAGCTGGGCAGAGAGGCAAGAGGAGGCAGGACCGCAATGCCACCACTCCAGAGAGCAGCTTCGGCCATGTGATACCTGCTGCAGGTGGGCAGGAGCTTGGTGTACCCCCATGGCTGTACCTCTCAGGTACCTGTGTATCAGCAGCTCTGCACCCCAAGGCTGATATTGCAACAGCAGGTGGCAAGGCAGCCAGAGGAAAGGCTGGACATGTCCCATCCTCACTCCTCTCTTCCTGGTTGTACCTGCATGGCTGCAGTTCCCAGGGGAGTCCTGAGGACTGCTGAGCTATAGGGGACCCGCTGTACCCAAATGCTTCTGAGCATCCTGAAAGTGTCAGTAAGGGAGTGAATCAGATCAAAAGGCAAAGAAATGCTTTTATTTTCATCTAAAATGGAAAACAAGCACAGAGAAGGCTGCTTTTACAGGGCAGTGGTTCTGCTTCTCTGAACGGGGCATGAAAATCGCCTGGTGAGCAGAGCATCCAGTGCCAGTTCTCGCAGCAGTGATGCTCCTTTGTCTGTAACACAGCAAAGCCTCTCTTGGCCCTACCAGAAGGTTTTCCTTCCCCTCTCAGCAGGGATCCTCCTGCTTCCCTCTGGCTCCAGGTTTCCACATACACAGAGAGGTGCTGGGAAGGGTAATGCTCTCCTTTGCAAGGTCCGCAAGGGTTGAGAGGTGCTGTGTGAGTACATCCCACTTGGTGTTGGTGTATGAAGTTGTATCTGCAACAGCCTGCATCAAGCAGGGCAGCTGGGGTGTCTTTAAAATCTTTATTAAGATGCTGAGGTGTGGACACTCTTCTCTGCTGGATGCCTTAGCCCAGAGCCTGAGAAGGTCATGGCAACATGTCAGGAGCTTTGCAGACCTTCTTCCTTGCCTGGTGCTATGAGCAGTGATGCTGATCCTGCAGCTGAGCAGTTCTTGAGGTCCCTCTGCTGCAGCACCCACAGAGCTGCTGTCCACAGGAATCTCATGAATGGGCACAGTCAGAAGGAGCAGTGAGATCCTGGGACAGGCACCCAGGGGGTGAGGAGCTGAGATGGGAGCACAGCATTAGGGCAATTCTCTATTCTAATAAAGAGCTTTTACCATCATAACTGGACACTCAGGGAAATCTGCCTGGAGCTGTCAGCTGGGAAACCAAGGGTACGTTTTCCCAGGTCATGGTGATTTGTAAGGGGTTGAAAGATCTCAGCTTCTGGTTTCTAATGCTAACCTGGCTTCACTGAACTGCTTTGTTAAACTCTTTAAATCACGTGTTTCTATGATAATACCCTACTGTGTTTAAAATAAAAAAGACCTTTCTGAAGATGTTAGCAAAAACATTTCACTTTGTTTCTCTGACCCTAGCTTCTGCTCCTGCAGCAGGACTAGCAGGAGGTGGAGAAGACTCGGGGAGCTGCAGAAGTCCTGCTGGGAGGTTTGGCAGGGCACTGGCAGCTTGGTAACTTCTGCCATCAGATGCTTGTCTGAACAAATCCTGCAGCCTGAGGCTCACTCACACTCTGATCTCTTCCCAGATCTCTTGAACCTTCTCAGGTCAACCGTCTTCCACTAGATTTACTCCTGAATATACTGGAGGGACTGGGAGGAGCTAAAATGCACTCCTCTGAGACAAACTCAAAGGGATGGCTGTTTGTCCTGCCCTGAACATCCGTGTGTGTAGGGGTGGGAAACAAGTCGCTAAGAGGAGAAGGCGGTTTGGAGCAGTGCTATTGTTTGGGAAGGAGGATGAAAAAGAAATCTCTCCTTGCAGCCCCTCAGTCTCAGAACCCAGATGCTCCAAGTCCTTCATACCCATGACAGTCAGGAAACCGTGCTGTGGGGTCACACAAGGTCCTGGGATCTTCCAGCCATGCATCCATGCACCTTGGGAAATCAGTGGCAGCTCAGTCCTCATCTCTCCCCAGTCCCACAGACTCACCCTGCAGGGGCATCCCCAGTCCAGCACTGTGATACATCAGCTCCCTCAGCACCCACTGCTGGCCTGGCACACCACTATGTCACTGAGCCAGGAGCTGCATGTGAACTGTCCTTCTAGGGTGCCTTTTTCTTTTCCTCGAGGAGAGCAAATTCATATTAAATCACAAAGAAAGGGGAGAAAAAGGCTCAGAGGGAACCAAGTGGTCCCCAGCAGCTGATGAGTGCTGGTTTTGAGCATCACCAAAACAACCTGGTAGCAAATATATCCTCTCACTAATTATTTACCAGCAAAGCTGCTCTGGTAGATCCCACAAAGAACAAGAGACACAGATTTTTCACGAGAAGGTTTATTTTATTTTCTCTTTTGGCTCCATGCAACACATTTACCCAGCCACATACTAAATACATCGATCCAGTTTCTTTAAAGCAAAACAAAATAACCTCTCCTCTCCATCTGGCCCCCTCTCTCTGCTCCTTTCTAGCCTGGTCTGCTTCTCTGTTCCTCGCAATATGGAACATGACAGGGTATTTTCAATGCTATTTTTGTCCGTTGTGTCATAGCTTATATTTAAAATAGCATTTAAATCTGCCAAGTAGTGCGGTGTTTTAAACTGCTGTCAGACTGAATTTCTCCTCCTACATACCACAGATTTCAGCTACGACTTAAAGACAGCTGAGGGAAGCTTTTGAGGAGGGTGGGGGGTGGAGAGAGGGGGGGGGGGGTGGGTGGAGGTGGTTAGGGACCAGATTGTCTGCAGGTGTGAGGAGAGTCAAAGGATATTAATAGGGGAAAGAGATGCTAAAGGGGTGTGAGAGGGCACACAGCACCAAAGGCGGCCAAGGAAGGCGCATCTGGGAGTGAAATCACCTTCCCAAAGGAAGCTTTCCCTTGGGACAAAAGGCTGTGATAGTGGAATCAGGGCTCTGCACTTGGCAGCTGCAGAACTCGGGGGTTTCTGGTCTGAAGGTGAAAAGAGAGATCCCCATCAAGTGGCCTTTGGTCTGCATGTGAGGTTTACCTTGCAGGTCCCCAGAATAGGGTCAATCAAGATTCCACAAGAGGAGCTCTAAGGCAGAGGAGGGGCTTCTGCCGCCTTGCTTGCATTGAGGTTTGTTCTCCTTTTCTTCATCATTTATGTTTTGGGATGTGGCTGGAATCTAGGAAGTCCTGCACCAAAGCAGTACAGTCATGGCCCACGGTCAATGCCTGGGAAAGGGCTTGTTCCCCCTCCTTACGTTTGCAGGGATCTAAAAATCTGCTGGTCCCTTCCTTCACCACCATTAATAAACATCACAACCATCCCCAGCAGAGCTGCCTTGGTTGCAATCAAGTTAGAAACATCAGCCTAACCTCTCACAGCCAAACCCTCAGCCACTTCAGAACTCCCTGACCCCTGTGAAGTCACCTCCCATCAGAGAAGGTGCTCTAGAAGTGTTTTCTCTCCCATCTGAGCCCAAATCACTTTTGCTTCATATATTCAACCTCCAGGCCTTTAGGTGCTGGAGCAGTTGTGTTCCCTGAGTGCCCAGTTGCGTCTTCCACATGTCCCTCTCTATCAGAGGGCACATCCTAGCAGTGTGATGGGTCCTGAGTGGCATCTCCCAGCCTATCTCCCTTTGCCCTGCTCTGCCCCTGTGAGCACCTTCCCTTGCATGTCCGTGTCATAAGGAGATGCACCATGCTGGCACACAAGCAACGTGGGGATGCCCAGGCTGTGGGCCCTGACACTGTGGCTGCTGCCTCCTTCCTTCTCTCTCTCCCTGGCTGCTCTAGGCTCTGCTCTGCTCAGCTCAGCTCCCTGTAGCTGTGTTGGTAGCACAGGGAGGGCAAATGGGAATGGGAGCATTCCCACACCAAGCCTGGCAGGCACGAGCGCCCCCCTGCCATGGAGGAGTCTGGTGTCTCTTCTTCCCCATCTCGTTTTTGGCTGCAGCCCCAGCAAAGCAGCTGACATTCAGGGGAGGATTCCTCCTGCACCCTTCTCTGCTCTAAGAGCTCCATGTGCAAGGGGCCTGGGGTCTTTCCCAGTCCCACTCCCATCCCTGCACCTTCCCCAGTGAGGCCCACACCAGGTTGTGATGGCTGCAGAGTCCCCCCTGATGCCCAGAGGGGTGGGTGTTTCACAGGGTGCTGCCACCCTGCAGGTGCCCCCCACTTTCCAAAGACACTTTGAGTTTCTTTCCTGCAGCCATCCGAGGCTCATTTCTTGCTCCATCTCCGCTGGTGTCTCACCCTCTCCTGGGACACGTGTGCCTGCCATTGATATCTCCTACCCATCCTCTTCTGTCAACACCACCTGAGGAAGGGACAGATTTAATTTTTAGCAATGTGTCCTCTGGGTCAATAACCCCCCCTTGTCCCTTCCTGGGTGGCAGGGCTATCTGCTCACCCATCTTCTTCTCCCTGCTCCCCAGGCAGCTTTCTTCTGCCTCTGCACTCTTTCCTTCACCATTTTCCCCTTTACCTGGATCTCTTGCTCAGAAAGGGAGAGATGACCCTTCCCGCAACTCCCTGCTGTGTCACATCCCTCAGCACAACCCTGTGCTAGCCTCAAACGCAGCTCTGTCATCCCTGGACCGGGATCGCAGAGGCATCTATGTTACACCCCACAGCCTGCTGGGCTGAGACAGTGACAGGACCGGCATCGGGATGTCCCCCTTTGGGATCACCTCCAGCTCAGCCCCGCTCTCCGGCTCTCTTCAGGATGGGGTGACGCACCGTGGGCGTGGGTGCCAGTTTGGGTTTCATTATTTACCCCCCCAAAAGGCAAGGCTGAGAAAGGGGTACAGCCGGCTCCGCGATTGCATCGTGGCGCCTTAATCAGCCGCATTAAAATTCCGAGGCAGCTCCTGCCAAAGTGGCTGCGCGCTGCACAAGGTGGCTGGGAGCCGCCAGCAGCCGTGACAGGCAGGCGCGCAGGCAGACAAAGAGCTCTCTCCGTCACTCCGGGTCTGCTCCGGCAGCAGACAACCAACACACGCCCCCCACTCCACGCCACCACGCAACCCCACGCCGCCTGGCCACGCGGCTGCCACCAGGACGGCCTCAAGCGGGCAAGCGTGCGGCCGCCAGCCAGCTTGCCACTGTCTTGACATCGGCCCGGGGGGGTGTCGAGACTGGTCGGGCATCCTGGCTGACCCACAGGCAACCACAGGGGTGGGTGGTACCCACCACGGGGGACAGGGATGTCACGGAGATGGGGACCACCCGCTGCTCAGCCCCTAGCATCTTGTCCCTTCCTGCACGGGAAGGGGGAGGGGTGTTCTCGTGGAGCTGCAAGTCCCCAGAGCGAGGGTCTCCCAGGCCCTGTGTCTCCCTCCAAAGCCCCTGCCAGCTGTAGTAATGCGTTTTGCCACAGGGTGCCACTATGGCAAAGCTGTAAGGCCGCCGGGCCCCGCAGCCCTGTTGTGTAAAGCCATACCTGCTGGTACCCACGTTAGTTGAGGTTCCCTTCTTTCCTTCTGCTACCATCTCCCCTCCTACTATTGCAATGAAACTATGGCAAGAGCCCCCCAAATATTCATCCAAAGAGGACGGTGCTGCCAGGTGACCCCTGCCCCACCTGGCAGAGGAAGGGATGCTGTGATCCCCTCCAAGTTGTCCTGAGAGTGACACAAGGGACAGTGGGGACCAACACACCACCAGCGCAATGGCATTGCTCTGTGTCCATCAGACCCAGCAGGGAGGAGAGATTTTGGAGGCTCAGCAGGACCAAGGCCATGCCAGCAACTGAGGGGGAAGCTGCTTAAGCCAGGCATCCAGGAACAATGTGCCATCTCTGCTCTTCTCCTGCATTTGGGATAGTGGGCTCTGGGGATGCAGCTCTCCAATGAAGGGGGTCAGGCTCCTTTGCTGGAGCAAGGGAGGGCATGCAAAGGGCCTGGCAAGGCTGACCTCTAGCCTTCTCCAGCCTTTCTTCAAGGATGGATCTGGTCAGCCCTGTCCTCCCACAGCCAGGCCTGCGAACTGCCTGCAGGCAAGGGGACACAGCATGTGGGGCACCCCATCCCATTTCTTCCTGTCCCATCCCAGGGAGGCAGTGCTGTAGGAGCAAGCAGGCTGGGTCCCACTCCCTGAGTTTATCGTCCACCTGGCACATTCCAGCCCCTTCCCAGCCTTTCCCCAAAAGGGAAGAGGACCCCTAGCTCAGCCCTGCACCTACAACAGCACCCCATCAGACCCATTCTGCACTTGTACATGGCGGGGCCCAGCCTAGGACACTGAGCTGATGAAAGCTATGCAGGATCAGGCCATAAACATGAGATATTTTTTTTTTTTTTTTTAGGGTGAGAAGTGCTGTGCAAATGGCAGGCGGTGGGATCCTGCCTGCTACATCCGCTGCAGGCGGAGAGAGAGAAAGAAGATTCTCTTCTTCCCTCACTAATAAAGTCTGGCTGAAATGACACAGTATAATCAGTGTTTACCTGGGAGTTTACATATGGTTTGTTGTAATTATAGTTTCAATTCCTGCTTTTGCTTTTTTTTTTTATTTTTTTTTCCTCCCCAACATCTATTTTTCAATCAGTAAAAGTAAATACTATTTTCAGCCCAATGTAATTCTTCCACTCCCGTGGCCACAAACACAGCGAGGAGAACGATTCCATTTGTGCGCTGTGCAATTGAGCAGAGAGAGAAGCCCGGCGGCTGCAGGGCATCAGCAAAAGCCACAGCCGAGCAGGGACCTGGGGACATGGGGATGAACCTCCCTTCCCTGCCATGAGTCCCCTCGGACCTCCACCCCACCCAGAGGGGCTCCTTTTGCCAGTTAAAATCAGCGTCAGGCCCAGACATTGCTTCCCATCGCATCGGCATCGTTAAAACCCTAAAGCTGCCTGGTCAGAGGCAGCAAGGGAAGGGATAAGAGCCGTTAGGTGCAGCATCATTTATTTCAGGGCTGGCAAAGCTTTGTTCCAGCTTGGGGACTGAGTTGGCACTAAAATCACCATGATGTCCTCGATTTCCCACTCCCCAACCCCATTTTTACAGGTGTGATTTGTAATGAATCAAGAATGTCAGTGTCAGGTCCCCTTCTTCACCCAACTATTGTCACACACACGCTGATTAAAACCACCCCAGCCCCTATCAGTTCCTCCTTGTCCATTCATCAGCCCCTATAGGGACAAACTTAGACATCCCACTTCTAGCCCACACCTCCATCCATGCCTGCTCTAGTGCAGTGGTTTTTAAGCCAGTCCTGGGTGTTAATTTGGTATGCACATGCACACATTTAAATATATATATATATATATATATATATGTATGTATGTATGTATATTTATTTATGTTGTGCCCCTATATCCCTGTGAAAATAATTGGGAGATCTGTTTCAAGGAGGAATTGGGCATTGCTGGGATGAAGAATGAAAACATTGCCCTAGAGACAAGCAGAGGGTTTCCACCTCAGCCCATCCAGTTGAATATTTTCAGTTACATTCCCAAATCACAAGGCAGAGGCTCTGCCTGAAGCCAGCGAGAAGGGGCATAGGAGGGGAAGTGGGGCAGTGCTGTAACCCTTCCACTGTCCAGAGGATCTCAGCCTCTCAGAAGGAATCAAGCAGAGACCAGCAGCCCTGCCTGCACCCCATTATGCTCCAGCATCCTCCTCATTCTCATTTTGGGGTTACAAAAACGGATGATGAGGAAGATTCTTGTTCCAGAGTCATGTTCTCGGCCTCGGCTCTCCAACATGCCTTGTTTCCCACCAGGGGAACGATGTTTTATAACCATCCCCAAAAAGTGCAGTTTTTCTCCCTGGATGCACATGTTGTCCCTCTGAATCTCCCAGGGACCAAAGGGAAAAATTTCAGCCGAGGTTTTTGGAAGGGTCGCTCTCACCCAAGACCCCGGCGCAGCAGGCTAAGGGAGCTGGGGCCGTGAGAAGCCCCGGGAGCGGAGCAGCCCCGCAGCGGCCGGGGCTCCGCCAGCGTTTGGAGTTTGCACGGCTAAACGCCTGTCCCGAAGCACGGGCAGCTCAGCCGAGGCATCCGGGGGGGAAGAGGGGACGACGACAAGTTTGGGGTTTCCTAAGGTGGAAGAAAGAAGGGTGAATATTGGCACGGTGGGGAGAAGCATCCCTTTCCTGCTGCTGCCTGACACCGAGAAGAAAAGGAAAAGCTGAGCAGCTTTAAATTAAAATTAAATAAAATAAATAAAATAACATAAAATAGTTTCCTCTTTCACCAAAAAAAAAAAAAAAAAAAAAAAAAAAAAAGAAAAAAATTTTAAAATCTCTTCTCAACAATCCCATGCAGGAATATATTTTTATTCCCATATCTCTTAAAAACCTACCCTACCCGACCTTTTTTTCCCCAAAAAATTAAGAATTAGCTGGTTTAAACTCTCACCCCAAATATTTATCATGAGGAACAAAGATGTTAGAATTGTCTCCAGGGTTGGATTTCAGTTCTCCCTTTCAGGCTTTTATCTTTTCAATCCAAATTTCAGTGACAATAATCCAATTTTGATTGACATTAAAATTATTTATTGTCATATTGTAGCTGCTTAATAAATTGTGCCTGCTTTAATTTTTTTTTTTTTTTAAATTCTAAATACTGTATCTTTACTACCTTGGTGCTTAATTCAAGGGAAGGAGCCACTTCTGAAGTCAGGCAGCAACAGTCTTAGCTCAGACAAGATGAAAAAAATGCCTTTTTACACACATAACCCTAAGGATGGAGTTGATTCCACCTTTTTTACTGATTTATATGTTTTAAATCTCTCTGGTTTATGAAATTTTGCTTTTGTTTCTAGTGGCAAAATATCCTCCTGTGAGCTACGTGTGAGACAAAGATGATTTAATCTCTCTCCAGATACAGAACAATTAATTTGTCAGCAGCATTTAAAAAAAAAAAAAAATCAGGTAAACAATTCCGGCCACTTTCAGGATCCAGATTTGAAAGATTTTTTTTCACCATTCTGGGAGTTCATAAAATATAAAAGAAATTTTTAAAATAAAATAAAATAAAATAAAATAAAATAAAATAAAATAAAATAAAACAAAGCCCAGAGACATCCATTTTCAGTGTGCCATTAAAATCTGGGTCATGTTACAAATTTTTTTTTTTTTTAATTTCCACAAATTTAAAAGAATGATCAGCCCCTTTTACAGGGGGGGGAAAAAAAAGAAAAAGAAAATTTAAAAAGGACACAGAAAAATGCAGCCCTTTTAGACTAAACCAAAAGCGGCTACTTGGCAGAAATATTTCTCTGGGCAGAAGGTTTCGAGCCTGGGTCCCACAGATGTCTTTTGCCAAAGAGGGTTCCTGCTTTTTTACCCTGGGAACTAGGGGATGCTGGGGGTACCAGAGGATGCCAGTACACCTCTCTAGGGCTGCAGTGTCTCATCTTCCTGCCTGCAGTGGACACAAGCTGTTTGCTCACAGCCTGGATGCCCTGAAAACCCTTTTTGGGGGTGGTTAATTTGAGATAAAGGATGTATCTGCCAGGGAAGAGTTGGTTTGTTCTCCATGTCCATGCAAGCAAGGGTGGAAGTGCCAGGACCATGGATGGGCTTGCGGGACCAGGGAAGGATGCAGGGATGCTCTGGCAGGACTCAGCCACAGGCACCCCCTGCAGCCACTCTATGCACAGCCTCTCTGCCACCTCTCCTCTGCCACACACACCCCCCAAAACTGCCCAAAGCCCACATCCACATCTTTTTACATCTACCTGGCTTTACTCCTCACTCTGTTATTGGTGCTGCTATTTGGGGTGGCATTACAGTGCTGCAGGAGAGCCCCCAGGGAAAGGCAGGACCTTTCCCACAAGGACATGGGGTGGCTGTGGGGACACAGATCCTCACCCAGTGCCAGTGGGGATGGCAAGGCTGCCCTCATATGAGGCCTCCTCAGATCTTCTGCTCTGCCTCTCCCAGCGCCGGGCAGCCGCAATGGCTCTGGCAACCGCGTTTGTTTACGGGCTGAATTGGGATTAAACCAGTTCATTATTTTTCTGACTGGCAGGTTTTCAGTGTCCGTGCTAGTTAATAATTGCAGCCAATTAAACCTTCGCAAAATAAGCACTGTGGGGATGGGGCTGGAGGGCAGAACACGCGAGGATATCTCGCAAACCCACGGGTGGCTCGTACCGCTGCAGAAGAGCTCCATGGTGGAGTTGGGGACAGTGTGGCATCGCTGCCAGCCGCAGGGACCTCCTAGGAATGGGGATACTTACAGGGCTGGCACTGCAAAGGGGATTTGTCCCTTTGCAGGGGCAAAATTTGCAGCTGGTGGAGGAAACACGAGCAGGATTCAACCCAACCCTGCAGATTTGCTGCCTCCTTGGCCTTATGGGTACACACACTGCTCACCCCAAGCCTTGACCTGCCCACTTGCCCTGGAATGGGTGTCTGCAGGGTTCGCAGGCTGGGCTTGGGCCCTGACCCTGGGCATCCCCCTGCAGCTGCAAGAAGGTTTCTTTTCAAAGCACAGCTCCCTCTTTTCCTGTCTTTCCACTCATTCCCTTCCGCTGCTGGAACACCCTCTGTCTCCACAGGCCGTGCAGCGCCTCGCCTCCAAATCCCACCCCGATCCCCCTTCCAACCTAGGCTCTCTAAAATAATTCTCAGGGCCAAAATACAAGCAAACTTCAGTGTTCCAAAACCCACCTGAGGGCTGAGACTACTCAGCCCCTTCCACCTGTGACCTTGGGTGCCTTTTTGCAAGCCGCAAGGACACGAGCAGGTTTCTCAACCACCGCTTGAACAGCAGCCAAAACCAGGCATAAAGAAACATTCTTTAGCGAGCGGCTCGCCTCGCTCTTTTGAAGCTGGGAAGCTCATCAGGAAGGCTGGATGCTCGGGCGGGCTGTGGCCACGGGAAGGCTGGGGGGTGTTGTTTCTTGGATGCTGAAATCGCTGGGAGAGATGCGGGAGCGGGAGCGCGTTCGCGGGGAGGACAGCTGACGGGAAGCCGCCGCCTTTCAGCAAGGCAAATAATCGCAGCCTAGGTTAGCTCTTCTGTCGAGAGAATAATTGTGCTTCTAAAGGCCCTGATATGATGAGCAGCGCCGCTTTGAAATCGAAATAAATACATAAATAAATCAGGGATCTTGGACTGATTAAGGCAATTGCTTCCCTTGCTTTTGCAACCCCTTTGGGTCCTGGTTCCCAGAGCAAATTACATATTTAAAAAGTTTCTCTCTGAGAAAAGAAAAAAAAAAAAAAAGAACTTGCAACTCTAAAATAAAGTTTCTTTGTGGTTGCCTAATGAGCAGCAAGGGCCGGGGCAGTTTACAGTTATTAATTGGTTTTAAATGACTCCAGCTCTGTCTCAGAGCATCTTTATGAGCTGGCCACAATGTGGCTTTGCCCTCCCAGCTGCCCCGCACGGGGTCAGGGCGCACCGGGCACCACCAGCCTGGGCCCCTTTGTGTGGGTGAGCGGCCAGCCCACCTGCCCCATGGCCTTTCCTCCTCCACACCATGGTCAGCCCTACAAAACCTCCCTGAGACCCAGTGAAGCGACACTGCCTCAGCTGGGATGTGGATGCAGCTAGCAGGGAGAGTTGCTGAGAGGATGCTGAGGATGCTCAGCCATTGCTTTTCCAAATACATTCGCAATTTCTCCAGCTCCCTGATCCCTCCTGTGTAACCACAGGTGAGACTTGCTTTACCACCTGCTCCCCGCTTTGCCCCTCACCTTGGCACACAGCAAAAATGTCCTTGTGTCCCAAACCTTATTTTTAGATTCTGCATGACTATGACATGTGGGAGCTCAGCAACCAGCACAAGCCCAGGGGCTGCCCGAGCATCACTGAACACATCACACCAAACACCATCACACACCTCCAGGCACTGAGCAGGTGGAGGAAAGGCTCCATTCCTCACCCCCCCCAAAAAAAAAACACCCAGGATGGGTAATTCAGCAAACAGTTTCCTTGCTATAAGGATGGTGGGAAGCAAACCTCTCCGTCAGCTCAGTGAGGCACAGAAACCTCACCCTAAGAACCGCTATGGACAGCAGAAACTGTGTCAGATTGGGTTTGGGATGCAAGGAAACGCTGGTGACTATTGATACTTGCCAAAGCAGCTTCCAAACCTATTCTTGGCTTGGAATGTGTTGTGTATGCCAGCTCTGACAAACGGATTTCAGCTTTAATTCGAAAAATAGCCTGATGTTTAGAATGCTATATAAAGCTTTCTCCTGGCTGTACTCACAGGATTATGGATGTGTCCGTGTGTGGGTGCAGATGTGTGTGCAGGGACACAACGAGACAAACAGCTCAATTTGGAGCTGGTGGGGAGGCAGAGATGCACATGCAGCCCCAAGAAGCTGCTGGTTCCCCCTGGTACCAATTTGGTTTCTTTCTGACCAGCTGGCAGAGCTGTGCAAAAGAACACGCCATGGTTTGGACCAATGTTGTAGGTGCAGGTACATATCCTGGGGGGTGGGGAGTGTGGGCACAGAGGGGTGTATTCACCAGCTGTTGAATGCTGGAGATGGGCTGGTGGATGACAAGATGCCAGACGCTTTTCAGCACATCAAATCTGTATCTCAGCACTTTGCAGGGCGCGGAAAGGAAACAGTAATTAAGCGACAGGACTTACACCGCTTCCGTGCCGGAGCCAGGCTGCCTCCTGTTCAGTGCCGTGCACGTGTGTGCTGGCACGCCCAGCCACACCAAGAGGAGCCTCACCCCTTTCTGAACACAGCCCTGGTTGGTTTTTTTTGTAATGCTAACAGAGAAATTATTCAACAGAAAGGGTGTTTCTCCCATTCTGGGATTTTCCTGGTAACACCTTACTGGTCATTTTGATTGGTGGTCCCTGCCCAGCATTACTGGGTTTATGAAACACTCTGGATTAATACTGGGAATAGCAGTGTGTAGGAACGAGGAGGAAGGTTTTAACTGCGTGAAGTCTTCCATCTCCAGCTCTGTTTCTATGGATATCTGAATGGAGTTTATATTTATCCCTCCCATTTGAGCCATGTGTGCAACTTTGGAGGAGGAGGCTGTGAGCAGAGCTGCTCTGTTGGAGCTGCTGGCTCTGCTGAGCCCTGACACCTTTGGGTCAGCAGTGAGAGCATCATCCTGATGGGCAGCATCTTTTCACCCAACCCAAATGTCACTGCAAGGGTCAAAAACCAACAGAAACACTTGGGCTAGAGCTTAACACAGCAGTGAGCACGGTGTCCGGCAGGGAAGTGGCCCTCTCTGTGACCCCCAGCAGCCAGCTGGGAATGTCAAGGCAGGAGCATCGCTCCTAATCCTCAGTTTCTAGTCCCTCCCATGACTGCCCTGTAAATGGCCAAATTTCCTGGGAGCAAAGGATTTTCCATCCGTCACATTGTCCTTTGCTGTCAGGAGAGGAGTGGGCACAGTCCCGGCACCGGGGGTGCGTTGGGGCACTGGAGCAGGTAGGAGTGAGAAGGGGAGAGCGTGACTCGGCCTGGCCCCAGCGCACCAGCTCCCGGAGCATTACCATGATGGCTCCATCATTAATTGATCAATCACAGGATGACAGTTAATTAAGTAGAAAATAAAGCTACTCTGCCCAGCCTGGCATTAGTAGGCAGCAGCATTACGATTTCTGGAGTACAAGAGGGGTGTGTGTGTGTGTGGGGGAGATTAAAAAACAAAGGCACAGCTGGAGGAATAACCCCATCATCAGTGGCTGGGGTGGCAGCCTTGGCACAATGCTCCCCAGGATGGAACATATGTGAGGCCCCTGCATGGCAGCAATGACCACTTCCTCCCTTTTGGAGAAGACCATCCACTGCCCTCCAGGCATCACCCCTGTTATTTGCATGGCCCCTTCCCCACCAGCTCTGGTGCTGCTGCCCAGGCACCGATGTGGGACCTTTGCCAGCCTCCAGATCCACGAAAGGGCTTCTCTCAGTCCTGTTTGCCTGGTCCTGCCCTGTGAACTAAACCACAGTGGAGACAGAGAGGAAGCCAGGAGGAAAGCATCCTTCACCCCCACTGCCTTGCGCACCCAGGATTGTCTCGATATGAAAAATTATGGTTTTTGTTAAAAACTATTACTAATGAAGCGTCTTTCCTGTCCTTAATTGTTGCCAAGGCGATGACCCCAGCCAGCCATCTTTAATTAACTTAGACTAGATCTCCTGAAATGAGTTCCTCGGGTAAATTGCTCACCACGGCTTTCAGGCACGGAGCCGTGTTTGCCAAGCCCATCCGCTCCAGAGCACCGCCACAGCCACCAGCAGAGGTGATGGCACGGGCCCAGCGTCCCCTCCTCTGCCACCGCCAGGATGGGCAAGCCCGAAGCCAGCCAGGAGCGACTCAGAGTGATACGGAGATGGGCATGAAGGGGCAACCAATGTCTGACCGTGGGGAAGGAGATGGATGTGGATTTCTCCATAAAATGATGCCTGACCATGGGGAGCAGGGTGAATGTGGATTTCTCCACAAAACGGGAATTCATCCTGTCTGTTGGCTTCTCCCAGGGACCTGAGCACCAGAGGGGCCACGGGCCTGGCCACACGGTGGCTGGCACCTCTCCAAGCGAAAATCACATTTCCTGCCTGACAGATAACGGCGGTCAAGAGAATGCCAGGACAATTCCTGAAAATGCCATAATTGTTTTAATCTGATGGTGGATAAAAGATAATGATGCTAACAATATTTAAACGTAATTATAGTTTCCTGCGGCTGTTGGGCTCGCTGAATCCTCTCCACTCAAGTGCCTTTGTTTACGAGCGGTTTCAATAAGGCAGGGCCTGTTTTCCTCTTCTATTGCCTTCACACCTGCACCCCCTTCGAGGCGGGGGGGGTGGACATGTGCCAAGGGGCTGGCTCTCTTCAGGGACTGGAGCTGGCCAGCTCTGCACCACACCCCCACACCCCCCCAACCCCAGGCTCTTCTGCCCTTGATTCACCTTCGCTCATCCTCTGCTTCCTGAGATATGAGGCCTCCCTTGAGAAAGAGGCTGGGATGGTGGTATTTGGACCTTGACAACACCCAAAGAGCAGGCATCTGTTTGGGCAAGGTTTAGGGAAAGGTGGCAGGAGTAAATCCGCCCCAAAGGGGTGAAATAAGGCATATGGTGGCTAGTCCATGCTGGTCACTTATGTCAGAGCTGTGAGCCTCCCTATAGCCCCCAAATCCCATCCTCAGCTCCCCTCCAGGGTGAGCTCCTGAACATCAATATAAACCAGCAAAGGAGGACAAAGGGATTTTTCAGGAATGATTTGCTGGTAGCAAACAAACAAATAAGCACCAGAGGTGGATGTCCAGGTGCTTGGCGTCCATCGGGGAGGAAAATGGATGCAGAAGAAAGTGTGATGAATCCCCCACATTGGAGACCTTCCTATATTGGATACTGCTACCACGATCTTAAAGAGAGCCCCCTCAAAAGAAGTGTTCTTTCCGGGGTGTGGGGCAGGCTGGATGTGCTGACAGCCCAGGGAGCAGCAGGAGAGGTTGCAAAGCAGCTCGATTGAGTGCACAGAAACAAGCAGTGAGAAAAAACGAGGTTTAAACAAAGCTTTTAGAGGAACTCAAATATGAAACAGCTATTTCAGTAGCTGGAGTTTAGCCTCCTGTGTGAATCGGTCTTTGTAAATAGGAATGGAGGATAGCCAACTTCCCCAAAAGGGCTCTACGGGGGGTCCGGAAAACCACAACGTCCTGAGTTTAATGGGGAAAACAGATAGAAATGGTAACAAAGAATGGGGAGAAACAGCAATAAACCTGATTGTTTGGTAAATAAGGTCGAGCCTGTTGCTGAGAAGTGAAGTTTGAAAAGCAGCTGGGGGAATGAATAACCGGTTAAAAGTTAGGAGACAAAGTGGCGTAACAAACCCAGGGGGTTCCTAGCATGGAGGGGTCACTGCCGGAGCCCCCACGGCGGGCAGGAGCACAGGCCTTCGGAAGTGCCAGGGAGGAGGGAGGAAACAGGAAAATGTCCACTGCTGCTCCAGCACGATAAAATCTGACACTGTCTGGAGGGGTATGGAAGTGTCTCACTGTGCTGATGAACTTGGCCTTTGAATGAAGGAGAAATTCAGCATCAAGCGCAAAGAAAACAAGTCCACTGCCTACCTGACAACATTACAGATACATACAGTGAGGAATAACACTCTAAGTCATGGATATGACTTTGAAAAGATCAGCTTGATCCCTGGCAGGGCAGCAAGAAGCATCAGGAATGACTCAGGATAGACCAGAGTAGAAGACAGGAATGGGTGAAGATTTGCTCTGTGCTACATGAGTTCCTGCCTTGCCAGGAGGATCTCATGAGGCCAGGGAAGCAGAAGGGAAGGATGAGGAGGTGCAATAGCTGCCATGAGAGGAGGGATTAAATAGAGTAGGACTCTAGCCTACAGAAGGAGAGGACTAAGGAGGAGAGGAGAGGAGAGGGGAAGTGGCTGTGAAAGCATGAATGGCAGTGAGAAGGTGAATGAGCACCTGCTACTCCCTGCTTGTCTCAGCAGAAGAGGTGGAGGACATTGAATGTGCCAGCTGAATGCCCATTACAGGGAGCTGCTTTGGCAGTCATCTTGGGGGCTGCAGAGACCAAAAGACTGGAGAAGCTGGGAAAATAGTTGGGAAATCAAAAGCAGAGAGATGCCTCATTGCTGGAAAGGCTGGGAGCCTGCTGGGGCTGGAGGCTCAGCAGGACGCTGGGCAAGAGGACACAGTAGAGTGCAACCCTACCTGCTGCTGTCCTGCTCTGGGACACTTCTGGGGAGAAGGTGGCTTATTCCCGGATCTGCTGTGGGTTTAAGTGTGGCCCATCTCCAGAGTGTCTCTAACTCCTGGAGCCAGGGATGCACCACAGGAGGGGACCTCTTTCCTACAGCACTGGGCAGGATCCACTCCTCCCTCCCAAAATGCACCTTCAGGTTTCCTGGCAGCTCGCCCCTACCCCACCGGGAGGGAGGAGTCTCTTAAATTACCTCGTGTCCCCGAAGAAATCCACGCGAGACACGCGGGGCGACTCTATATGGGACACATGTTGCAATGGTGCTTGCCCACCCGGCTTGCCCATGCAGGACCGAGTCACGGATGGTGGAGTCGGGGGGTGGGGGGGTAGGTGTTTCTGGGGAAGCTCGGCCTCTACCCTCCCTGTTCCCACAGTCCACGGCCGCAGCCACGCGTGGCCGGTCCGGCGCGTCTCCACGGGCTCGGCGCAGCCCCGACGGGGCGCGTTGACATCTGTAACCAACACGCCGGCTCCGGCAAAGGCAGGGCTACCCGGCCAGGCGGAAAATTAACACTGACATTGAGTTTAATTAAACAAAACAACCAGGCTGAAAGCTGGAGCGGAGACGTAGCGGCAGCTGGAAGAGCCGGGCTGGGTGCGGTTTGGGGGAGAAACTTGTCGGGACAAGCCCCCTGTACCATCCGGAGCCACGACGGGCCCGGGAGACCGAGGCCGGCCGAGGAACCCGCCTTCCCCGCGGATTCTGCCGCCCAGGGCTGGGAAACACTGTTTTCCCTCTCCGTTTTGCCTGTCACTTTACTAAAAAACCCGCGTGGGGCGCAGTATGGCAACGGAGGCCCACGAATGTCCCAGCCCCGGCGGGGAGCGGGGGTGGTTCCCGGTGGGCTGCGGCGCGCAGAGAAGGCAAGAGGCGCTCCGGGGAGCAGATTTCGTTGAAGGGACTTTGGAGAAATGGTGCTCCGGCGAGCGCAGATCCTGTCTTAAACCCACCCTCTTACTAGATCCGGCCTCGCTTCTTTCTCCCGACCCCGAATAAAAGAGGTGGGAAGGCGCTGATCTGAGCAGAGACACCGAGCACCGCATCTCCCGTCCAGCTGCTCCGCGCCAGGCACCAGTAGCACCAGTAGCACTTACAGTGCAGGCAGTGGGGAAGCCCTGCCCGCCGGGGCTGGGTTATTTTTGCTGCACCGCACGGGAATTGCTCGGCATCAAGGTCCTGCGGGCGAGGCAGAGCCGTCCTGCCCGCTGCCCTTCTCCTGCTGTCCCTTCCGAATCGCGATTCCCTCGCGGAAGAGCTGAAAATAGCGCGCAGCCCCGCACAAGCCGAGCGGGGAATAGCCTCCTTCCGGGCAGCCATAGCGCTGGGGTCCGGCGGTTGCAGCCAAGACATTGCCGCTGCTTTTGTCCGACGCCCCCCACCCCGGGAGCTCCCTCCCAGCATTCGGTACTCTTAGCGAGTAGCCCGGGTCCTGGAGGTGAGGAGCGATCCCTCTGCCGCCGGACTCATCCTCCTCCTCCCAGTCCGTGGCTTTGGGGCTTTTAGTCTGGTAATTTTTTTTTTTTTTTGGGGGGGGGGGCCGTGAAATGTCGGCTTTGAAGGATATTTGTAATAACATAACCAGCAAAATGAATGTCATATTTTTGCTCCAATGAATTGGATTTCCTGAAATATTGTCTCCATAATGATGCCTTTAGGCTCCTCTGGATTAGATAACTCTCCAACCACATCAAGAAGGCTAATTATCCCAAAGCCACTTTCCGTGCGTTCCCACATCTCTGTTATCTGTCTGTCTGCATCTGTGTGTATATCCGCGACACTATCCCCAAATATGGGGAACTCGCTGTTCGGGAACCTGCTCTGCGGGGACAGAGACCCACGCCCGCGGCCGCCACATCGGGCACCCCTGACGTCATCCAGGCCGACTGCCGCTGCCAGCCAATCCGCAAAGCCCGGCCACATGGCGTCAGTTCCCGATGACCAATGAGGAGTGAGCAGTGTGGCGGGATCCCCTCGAGGGCTGGAGCTGCACGTGGGGCGGTATGCGACCCCCCCCTCCCCCTCCGGCCCCATCAAACCCCCAGGGCTGCAGCCCCCGGCGTGGGAACAGCAGCACACCCCTGGGGCGGGAGTGAGGGGGATTGGGTCACAGTGTCCCCGCGGGCATGCGTGGGGATGTGGGAGGGGGTGAAGTTCTCAAAAGGGGCAGCAGAGCCCCAGACAGGAGGAGAGGGTTTGTCCCAACACCACTGGAACCCCAGTGCCTAGGGGCACCAGAGTGGCAGCAAGGAGGTGACCAAGCGAGCACACGTGCAAGTGGGACTGTAGCAGTCCACGCGTGGGTGCCCCCGTGTTCTCCCTTCTCCTGCTTCACCCAGAGCAGCGTTTCTGTCCCGGGTCTGTGCTTGGGCCAGGGAGTTTGTACTTCGGGATTATTCATCTCCTGCAAGTTTTTTGTTAGGAGGCCCTGAAAGGCCTCAAAGGCTGGGAACACCATTCTAATTACGGGGAAGCACAGCTTATTTAGAAGATAAAAAGAGACTTGTAGTCTCATAACAGCTTCTTATATCCGTCAAATAAGGATCTCTAATGACGGGGTGAGAGCCAGTGAATGCCTAAAACAAACTAAAAAAAAGGAGCGAAAATAAAGCAGCCAGGGGCTTAAGATATATTAAATTACCCTGATTAGGAATTTAGGCCGTGGCTCGAGTCTGCTGGAGAGGCTGGGCGGGGGTGGGGGGGACGGAAAGTGCTGCTATTCATTTCTGGGGAGAGGGGTCAGTAGGTCGGAGGAGTTCACAGGGCCTGGCTCTATTCTTATGCTAACAGAGAATACAAGCGCTGGCCTGGAAAATAGAAATGAATTTGCAATAATCCGAGCCCCTCTGTTTGCAAGGCGAGCGGCTCTATAGCTAATTGCAGCCCGGCCTCCCCCGCCTCATTGCGGGCAGTTGTAACGATGCATGGGAGATTAGAGCCCGAGGGGCTGGGAGGGGGGTGGATTTAAGCCGTCTGCCCCCCTCTCTTCCCTCTGCCCGACGATGAAATATTCCGAGGCAGGCGCTGGTGTTTGGGCTGGCTCTGCTCGCAGGGACTGGGGCCAGCCAACTTCTTGAACTTCCCCGGAGCCGCAAAGGGGAGCGGGCCGCCAAGCAGAGCAATGTGCCGAGAAGGAGGAGGGGGCGACTCTGTGCGGACTCGGGGACGACGGGGATGGGAAACGGCGGGGAAGGCAGCGAAGGTCCCAGAGACGGGGGAACCCCCATTGAGCTGTCGGTGACAAGCAGTAAATCGGGGAAGAATAGCGCATGAAAACGCGCCGTCGGGGCCGCTAGCCGGCCCTACAGCTGCCGCACCGTCTCGTCGCCATCCCAGTCACCGACCAGCTCCCCGGCGGGATGCCTGGCTCCCGCCCCGCGCCCTGACCATCCGTCCCGTACCCCGCGGAGGTACCCCTCCCCATAACCGAGGTGTCCTTCCTGCACCCGAGAGGTCCCTTCACTCATCCAAGTGGTCGCTCCCGCACCCCGCGGGGTTCCTCCCTACACTCAGGGGTCCGTCCCGCTACCTGCCCGGGCCCGCCCCGTCGGCGGCCCAGCAGGCCCGGCGGTCGCAGTCGTTTTCAGGACCCTGGACAGGGGCGGGGCCGCCGTCGGGGCGCGTCCCTGCCGGGTCCCGTCGCGTCCCTCGGCTACGTCCCATCGCGCCGAGGCGGGGGCAAGGCCTGATCCTGCTCCCCTCTCCCCTTTTGCCATACGCTGCTGGGCTGAGGTCAACCTCCGTAGAGGCCGCCCGGGCCCCGGGCCCATATGTGGGCACAGGCCATGGCTTAACATTGGGTGGGAGCACAGTCCAGCCCAAATGCACCCGGCTGTGCAGGGAAACCGCAGGTTGGGGACGAAAACGCAGCCGATGGGCTGTTTTAATGAACACTGAGCGGCTCGGCCAGCCTCCGCCACCCTCGCCGACATGCGGGGCTGCTGCTGGTGCTGGGGACAGTGCGGACGCCCCTCCATGCCCCGACGGCGAAACGGGGTGGCAAAGCCCCGGGGTCTATCTTCCCGGTCCCAGCGACAAAGAGCCGGCCCTACTGCCAGAAATACATCCCTGTTTCGTTAACCTTCTCGTCCCCGTCCTCCTCGACCGTGTTTGGCCCAACAGCCAGAGTCAGGGACGGGTTGTGTCCGAGACCGGCTGCACAATGAGGGACCGGCCCAGCACCCAGAGACCGGCACCGGTTCTACAGAGCCGGACCGAATCCTTCGTCACACGTCGCCTTCGCAGGAATTCTGCCGAGCGCTGCAAACTTTGCCTCACAGCCCAGGGCTGGCCCCGCTGCTCCAGTCCCACCGGCCGCCTGGAGGAATCGGGCACGGAGAGACGGACAGAAGGTCCGGGGACTGCTGCGGGCCAGAGCCGGATGGTCGCAAGTCTCGGGGTCTCCACAAATCGCTTTTTCCGACTCTCTGAATTTTATCACTTCAGATTGAAATTAAAATGATGATGCCCGTGAGTGGCACGCGCCGGACAGATTTATCCCCACTCGGCGTTGCCCATACCACGGTACTTCTCCCAGAGCCTTCTCCTAGAACTTTAGTCGTTTTAAAAGTCAGAACCTCCGGGTTTTACCCAGAGGGCTGTTCTGAAGGGCTGCCGAAGATTAAGGAAATTATATTTCAAGAGGGTTAAGAAAAAAACAAACAAACAAACAAAAACCAACAAAACAAGACAAAAAATCCAAACAAAACCACAACCCACAAACAAAACAAAACCAACAAAACACACACACACATAAAAAAGCTACCCAACAAAACAGAGTTTTTTTAACATTTCCAATTGTATATGGAATCACTGAGAAAAGAGGCAGCGTTATTTGTAATAATGTATTAATTGGATTTGGGGGGAAATTTCAGCAGGAAAAAAGAAAAATCTTTACTGGGCTGCTTGGTGAATTTTCGCTCTCCCGAGGAAACACGGGGAAAAGATACACGCGAGCTTTTAAAATTTGTTTTGGAAAACAAATTCGCCGGCGCTTTTCTCTCCCCCACGGTGGGACACGGGGATGAGCCGGTGAGGTTTGATTTCTCAACGCCTGCCAGAATTTGGGTTTCCCCCTCCATAAAATAAAGCCTGGTGCGGCCCCGGAGCCCGCTCCCCTCCCTGTCCTTCCCGACCAGAAATAGACGGCCGAGGTGGAGAAAAGCGTCTTTATTTGCTAGAATAAAAATCGAGGTTATTTGTAAGGGGGAAAAAAAAGTGTTTATTTGCAAGAATAAAAAGTGTCTTTCTTCGCAACAATAAGACCTGGTTTATTTGTGAAACTAAAACGCTGGTTTCTTTGCAGGAGCGGGGACCTGCTGCTGCAGGAGCTGTAGGACATAGGGATGTGCCGCGGCTCGAGCGGACGTAGAGAAAAGGGGGTGATTTCCCTTACTGAGTGCTCCCCAGATGGGATCGGGGTTCATTCACCATCAGCTCCCTCCGGGCTGCGGAGCGGTAGCTGCGGGGTTCATCGGGGGCCCGCACCCAGCCCTACACCCGGGGATGCCCAGGTGATTTCTCCACTCGCCTTGTCTCATCGCAGCAGTGCGGGGATTTTTTTTTTTTTTGGGGGGAGGGAAAGAAGGCGCTCAGAAAATTCCCCCCAATTCGCAGAGGGCGGATTCCCCCTCGGAATTTTTCCTCGCCTCTCGGCCCGTTGCAGGCTCTTACGTCTTCCGTTCTCGCAGGAATGGGAAAGACGGTCCCCCTTCAACGAAAACCAGGGGGGGGTGATGGCAGGGCCCCCCGTGATTCCCTCCGCACCACACTGCGGTCGGCACGGAGGGGAAACCCGGCCGGGCGGGGTGGTTCCCTGCCTTAGCTGCGGAAGAGGAGCGGCTGCTTTCCCGCACCCGCCCCGGCCGTGGGGTTCACCCCGCGGCGTGCTGCACCCCACGAGTGCCGAGTACAGCCAGCGTGTGCAGAGACACCCCGCTCGAGTACATACACGCGTGTGCGGGTACACACGCGGACCCCATACACGCCACCTAGGTGGGATGCCAGCAGGTGTGGCATACCCACGAGTGGAAACACCCGTGCAGTGCGAGGGTGGATGCCACACCAAAGTGCGGACAAGGACGGGTGGGCAGACACCGAGGTTGCGGACACACCAGTGTTTATACACGGACATGGACAGCAGATCCACACTCGCAGTCTGTAAACGGGGCCGCGCAGGCTGCACCCTTGCCTACCTCCTACCTCCGAGACCCGTTCAGTCCGTCCGTACTCCCCCCTGCACCTCCGTTCCCCCAAATTCACCATTTCTCCCGCTCCTTTTCCCCACTATACCCACCCTACGCCGTTAAAGGCGGCGGCGGAGCGGGGCTGTAAGAGGCAGCGGCTGAACGGTGAGGGTCCCCCCGCCCGCTGCCTTCCCCTGCACAGGGTGAAAGAATACAAAAATAGGTGAAAACAGAAATAGCCCCCAAAGATCATTGCCCGAGGATTGGCTTTATTGATTCCTGCGTGTTCGTGTGCCCTGCAGCCCCGGGCCGGGCTAGACGAGCCGAGTACCCGGCGGGGCAGCACCCGTGGCGGCTCGGCGGGCCGAAGGGGTGCGAGAGGGGTGATGGGGGTGCCCCTGCCAGCGGCGGGGGGCCCGGGGAGCCGCAGGTGCTGCTGGCGGCAGCCACCAGCAATGGCTGTTTGGGTGTTGCATTAAAGCACGCTGCAGTGCGCACACAGGCGGCCCCTCCCCCCCCCAATCTGCCTGTATGCTAATGACATGCAAAGCGACTCATTTGCATGTTTATCTCTGTCAATGGGCAAGCGTGGCGGGCGAGGTAATACGTTTCCCACCGTGGCACAGAGGCCTCCCCCCGCCCAGCGCCCCTCGCCGCCCCGCCGGGCCGGGGAGGGCTTGGGCGCACCCCCGGCCCCACCGCCCAGCCCTGGCACGACGGCAGGCACTGCCACAAAATGGCTGCCAAGGGGGGACGACGACCCTGCAAGCCTCCCGAGCGCCCACCTCTGCCCCCCAGCAGCCCCAGGCCCACCCGCGCTCCCTCCCCTCAAACCCAGTGCGGATTTTGTGCTTAAGCAGCCAATCGGGGGCGCGGCACCCTTCCCCCCACCCTCCCGCCCTCCTTCTCTCCCACCATCCCTCCTTTTCCATCCATCCCTTTCCACCCTCCATTTCTTATTTTCCACCTTCTATTTCTCCTTTTCTACCCTTCTTCCCTCCTTCTCCCCTTCATCTTTCCTTCTCTTACCTCCACTCCTCTTTATGCCACCTCTATTCTTTTTTTTCTACATTCCATCTCTCTCCTTTTCCACCTTCCATTCTTCCTTCGCCACCCTTCATCCCTCCTTCTCCCTCTCCGTCCCTCATTTTCTCCTCTTCATCCCTCCTTTTCAACCATACATTCCTCCTTCTCCCCTTCCATGCGTCCTTCTCTCACCTCCATCCCTCTTTATCCCACCTCTATCTCCCTTTTTTCACCTTCCATTTCTCCTTTCCTACCTTTCATCCCTCCTTCTTCCCTCCATCTTTCCTTCTCCCCTTCTACCCCTCCATCTCCTCCTCCAACCCCCCATCTCCATCCCTTTTTCACGCCATCTCTCCTTCTTCCAACTCCATCCTGCCTTCCCCACACCCGAAGCTAAATCCTCGCTGTTTCCACGCACGAGGTGGTTTCTGGATTCCCCATCGCCTGGGGGTAAAAGACTTTTCCTTCCTTCCAAGGGACTCCCACACCGGCCCGAGTACTGAGACCCCAGCAACTCGTGACCACTGTGGGTCCACCAGCACCGTACATGGGCATGGAGCCCTCTGCTATTCTGATGAAGGGTGACCACGGGCACGAGTGGGGAGAAGTAGCTGTATCTGTACACTGACTTGTGGCAGGCCCACGCATGAGATGGACATTAGAGGCCCTGGTGTGGGTGTGGGGTTTCTAAGTAACCACCAAAATAACACCACCACCATCACAAGAAATAGAAAGAAAGCCAAGCCAGGAGGGCCGCAGCCACTCCCACCGCCCCGGGTGAACCAGCACCGCTGCGGCGCAGGGTTCTGCTGTTCGGGGGAGCTGGCAAAGGGTCTTCCACAGTCGGAGTGGGGATGTGAAGACCCCACCACAGCCTCGCCAGGGGCATGGCACGGTGTAACTCCCCCCGCTTCCACGGGGGACACGGCGGGGCCGGCGCGGGGCTGTAATGCGGTACAACGGTACCTAGGCTCCACACGATATATAGATATAAAAGCCACGTATATTATCCGCCCCGCTATAATTTATGATGCCGTATTATACCACACCATGCCGCATGACGCGGTGCGATGTGACAGCCCAGTGCCTTCTCTGCGGTTCCCCCGGCCGCAGCACACACCCGAGGGACCACCCCGCCCCGAGGCCCCGCCGAAGGGATGGGTTTGGGGGGAGCCCCTCCTGCCTCCCCAGCCCTCCCCCTTCCCTTCTCGGCCCCTTATCACCCCTCTCCCTTTTTTTTGCCCCTTCTCCCAAGTCTTGCCTCCTTCGCCAGGAAAGGTGTTTTCCCTCCCTTTGTCCCTTATCTCTGTTTTAACTACGGGAGGTGGGAGGCTTATTGACTCTTCTTCACCCGAAATTGTTTTAGAAAAAAAAAAATCATCCGAAACCTCAAATCTGCCAGTCAATGCCCGAGGCCTTCCGCCGCGGACACCGACCCCGCCCTGCCCCAACCAGTTTATCCCAGCACTGGCCAGACACAGGTATTGGGACGGGCACTAGCCAGCCCTCCCCGGCATCCTAAGGCTTCCCTAACCCTATATATCGCACCTACGGAGAGGGAGGTGTGCCCAAGCAGGGGTGCCGCCGCTTCCCCCCCGCCCCGGCGAGGGGGTTGCCCTCGAAGTACGGTGCTTCTCCTCCAGGGGAACAGTTACCCAGGGAATGTCAGTGGTCGGGAGCACCGGGCCCCCCTTCCCCCTCCCCAGTACCCTGCCCTCTCTCAGGTGGGTGTTCCCCTCCCAAGGAGGGCGGAGAGAGGCAAGCCGGGGCAGAGGCAGGTTTGGCAATGCCCCCTCCGCTGGCTTTCCGGCTGTCTCCTCCACGCAGTGTTCCCCCAGCTCCCCGGCACGGGGGAGGGGGCCGCACCCCTGGAAGAGGCCATCTCGGGGCTTCGCATCAGCGTGCGCGGGGCAGGGCTGTTTTTGCGGGAGGATGCGGGACCCCTTACTGGAAGACACCACTCCGTCACCCCCCAAGACATGCCTTCACGTCCCGTTGCAGAGGCAGCCCCTCCAAAAGCAAATGAGGGGGGTGTCTTCCCTTACCTGAGTGCTGGCTCGGGGGACGGAGACGGGGGGGTGCTGAATCCGGCTCGTTTGCTCCCACCCGCAGCAGAAACTTCCTCCAGCCGGGGCCGGTGCAGGAGGCCCGGGCCAGGGCTGGGGCCGAGAGCGGAGCCGGTGTGGGGAGCCTGTGGCTGCGCCGGGGGGACCCTGCGGCAGGGGAGAGCCGCACACACCGGGCCGTGTTTATATGTAGAAAGAAGAGTAATTTGAGTGCTTATACCAAGAACCGGGGCTGTTAAGTTTGCAGGCAGGCAGCTAAACGGTGCCAAGTGCGGGCAGGGAGGGGGGGTGGGGGTGCAGGGGGGGGAGGCTGGGGGTGTGTAAGAAATAAAGAGCAATTGTCAGAGGCGAACAAAGGGCGGAGGATGGAAAGGAGCTGGGAATCCCGAGGCAGAGCCCCTCGGCGTGGACTTGAACTTGGGCTTTGACACCGTCTGCCAGGCGGAGAGCGGCTCCGGGCCGGGCCAGCCGGGATGCGCGGGAAGGGGGGAGGGGGGGCACGGAGTGTGTGTGACAAGAGAGCGTTACACCCCCAAACACCTTTGCGGTGTCTGTAGAGGGGCATTTTTCTTCAGGATGAGGGTGATGCGGGGAATAACTCAGGCGGGCTGAGACCCAACGGGCTCAGCGCACGTCCCGATGGGGAGGGGGGCGGCGGCGGGGGGACCCCGTCGGGTCTGGCCGGGGCCAGACGGTCGGGGGGGCCGCCCGGTTCTCACAGTCTGCGCCCGAGCCTGGATTCTCTGCACGTCCCGGTCGGTCCCCCCCTTTGCTACTATTCAGCACTTAATTGAACATTAATGGCAGCTGGGGATGAGGTCATTGGAGCCGGCTTTTCTCACACATTTTTCATGCAAATCCGCTAAACTCTAAACAAATTTGAATAAAACCCCCTTTGTGCGGGCCCTCCATGGTGTTTTTCCACGGGTCGCTCTGCCTGTCTCCGCACACTTCACCCGGGGAGTGGGGAGCGGCGCGGAGATGGGGGTGTGAGGGGGGCTCCGCCCGGGCCTGGAGCACTGGGCAGAGCCATGTGCAACACCCAAAGAGGCTGCAGAGCTCCCAAATTCAGACGCCTCCCCCACAAGGATGCACACTGCACGAGCGGCACACTGTGCCATCATCACCTCCCTTTGCTTCCCACCAGTAGTTCCCAGGGCTAGTTCCACCAGTAATAGTCATTAGCAACACCAGCTGCCCTGCAACACCTTGATAGTCCCGGGTTGTCCCCAGCAGCATCAGTCCTCCTGCTGCAAGAAACACCGCTCCCCGCCCCGTCCCCCAGTAACCCCAGCCTCTGGAGCACCATTAGCCGCCCAGCAACCCAAATCCTTCCCGGTACTGCTGGAGGGTTTGCTTGGTTACAGTACTCAGTAACACCACCAACGCTCCTTGCTGCGCGGGGGCCGTTGCCTCTCTGGAAGTTGGTTTTCGGGTGCTTGTGGCCGCGCATGCTAACGGCACGCAGCCGCCCCCTGCCCCGCAGCCCCCATTAGCATCCCTGCGCGCGCGGCCCCCTGCCCAGCCTTGAACTTGGCCATGCCGAGCTGCGCTCCTTCTGCCTGCCTGGGCTCGCACAATGCCGGCCTTGACCCATTGTTTGCTTTTTTTTTTTTTTTTTTTTTTTTTTTTTTTTTTCCCCGGATTTCAGCTGGGAAAGCGGCCACCTCGCGCAGCCTGCCCCGAGCACGCCGGGAGCCAGGCACAATGGGGAACCCTGCTCTGCAGGCAGAAGGGCTCCAAATCATTTGAGAGACATATTCATTATATTCTTTCACGGGGGTCTGTTTGCGTTGGGTTTAGCAGTTACTTCCCAGACGGGGTTCAGACCAAATAAAGATTGTTTAGTGGGGAGGGATTCGCTTGGGGCTCACAGGGAAATGTGCCTGATGCAGGGCACGCTGCAGCCCGGACAACTTGGTTCTGGGCTGCTCCCACATCCCTGTTGATTCTCCTGGGTTTATTTTGCACCTGTCGCCTCCTCCATCCTGAAACTGCATCAAACCACACAGCTCACTTTTGCAAAAAAGAAAAAGGAGAATTTATTTTCAACAATCTGTGGGGTTGGGGGGATTTTAATGGGAGAGAATAATTACAGCCAGTACATTTCTCTTAAAGGAACAGAGAGAGTGCAGCAAAACAGCAGCAGGGCAGCCTGGCCCAGACACTCATGGTCCTCTGAGCCCTGAGCACAGTGCTGTCAGGTCAGCTGTGCTCCCATAGCTCCTCACATCCAGGGATGAAGAGCAGTGAGGGCCAAGCTCTGCTCCATGAGCACAGCCCAATGCTAAAAGCTCTCTTCAGCCTTCAAGCACTTGGTATTTTGCCAGGTGAGACGGTGGCTTACTCAGATCCCTCTGGCTCAGCACTGTGGTCCTGCTCTGGGGTATACAGTGCACTGAAGACAACATACAGGAGTGATGTGGGATGATGTCTTTGCTCCCTGTGATGCCCTGGTTTGCTCCTCACAGCTGGACTGGTGTGATTTGAAGTGAAGCAGAAGCCTTCTGTCTTCACAAGGCAAAGCTGCCTCCTCTTTGGGGTCATCAGAGAAGTAGATCAGGACCCTCCTGAAGAAACCTGGAGATGTCGGACAGCAAGGCTGGGCAGGTGGTAGCCAATTGCAACAAGGAACTTGAAAAGTCCCTTCTCCACTTTCTGGGATCTAGGAAGGAAAGAAAAAAAACCCCAACAAAGCATTTAGAATCTCTGGCAGGGAAACAGGGCAGCAGCACTCAGCTGAGAACAGACCAGCTTGGCTAACCAACGGAGCAAAACTCCAACCCTTCTTCCCTTCTCACCACACATTTCCCATGGCTCCAGGCCACATTACCACTTCCAGACCAGGAAAATGGTGGTCCCTAAGATGCCAAGCTCCCCTTGCACCCACCTCAAGTCCCTTACCTCTGCCTGCCCTACACACCACCAGCCAGGGGAGGGCTTGCCTCTTGTCCTTCCTCCCTAGGCTTTGGGGCATGGGATTACTCTGCATGTCAGAGCCACTAAAGGCACAGCCCTCTGATGTTTTAATCTTCGTGTTAACTTTCCCTGCCCTCAGCGCCCTTGCCTGGCTGGAGAAAGTGATACCAAGCCACCGAGCTGGAGCCAAAGCTGTGACGCTCAGCCAAAGTCCCCTTCTTGGCTTTCCCCACACCTCCTGGGGCTTGGCCACAAGTCTCACACCTTGCAACAGGTTCTCTTCCCATTTTCCTGATTTGGTTTTTTCCCTTTATTTCCTTAGTGCTCTCTCCATGGCAAGCACAGATACTCTACCACAGCCCCCAAACTCGGTCCCATCCCTTTGCTTTGCCTCCAAACTGTTACGCCGGAAGCAGCAAAAGACTAATATAACTAATTCTTGAATACACTTGGATCCAGAGTGCAAAAGGAACCATCAGCTGGCTAATTTATTCTTTTTATTGCACCAAATTGTAATTTTATAAAATATTGCAAATTTTATAAAATATTTGCGAGCCCATTTTAAGAGATAAATCTTCTGTGTGGCTCTCTAATGAGCCACCCTGGGAGCAGCCTGCATGTGATCCGCCGTAGGTCGCACCACGACATTCCCGGGCTGCGACTGGATGAACCACCATAACTCTTTGAACTGTGCAAATACTCTGCACTCTGGGGTCCAGGCTGCAATTTTCATGGGTATTTTTTCTCTCTCTTAAAAATAGATCTTCTGTAACCCCTTTATTGCAATATTCATAAAACGCTGGTGGAAATCCGAGGAAAATCCCTTCCCTTTCGCAACTTTGAAGCAAGCCTAAAACTTAAGAGAGGCAGAAGCCAGACCCACCTCCAGGTGCATGGGTTTGGGGAAGGGCCACAGCCTGTCTCTGGAGAATTGGGATACCAAGAGGACAGACCCTAGTGCTGTGTATGCGTAGGGAGACCCAGTCTGCAAGAAGCCAAGGCTCAGCACTACTTTATCCTACATGACGTTAGAAGTCACCCTCAACGTCCTGCCAAGGCTGTCAAGGATGTTGAGGTCAGAGCAGGTGAGATCTGAACAGTGGCAGGTGTTTTCCCAAGCCCAGGAGAGCAAAAGGAGGCTGAACCCCTGTGCTTGATAGAGAAAACCCTTGCAGGGTGAAGCCCCTTGCCCTCTGCCTGAGCAGGCTGAGCCTGCTGAGACCTTCAGAGAAATTAATCTGTGGTACAGGTAGGGAGGATGGTCATTGGAATGAGACATCAACCCACCCCAACAATGATGCCCTGCCTGCCTCATGAGTTTGCACCTTGCAGCACTTAGTAACTGGGGACAGGAGGGGCTGGACTGATGCAGGTGATTGGACATAAGCCTTCAGGAAAGCCTAAATCTCCTGCATGAGCAGAGTTCAGCCCAGCACGGCAGAGCCTGCAAAAAATAGGGCTCCAGCAGGACCTGATCCCAGCCCTGTGCTGCCTTCCCTTCCCAGCACTCTGTGCAGGGAAAGCATCCTGCAAAGCAGCATTTGGATTCATTATCCCTCTCTCCTTTTAAAAATGATGCATAAATAATTGCAATTAAGGCTCAGCCTCTGCCCCAGCACTTGCTCCTATGTCTCCTCATGCCCTTAAAAGAGCCAGGTTTATATTCTGACAAACAGCCCTGCCATGGCAGCTCTGGTGGTGGGAAGGGCATAAAACCCCCTCAAATAATGGCAAACAGATGCAGGACGCTCTGGCTAATCAGATTCCTATCCCCTATTGAGGCCGGGAAGGAGGGACCCCGCTCCTCCCCTGCCCTCAGCCCAGCCTCTGCTTCACCGGCTCACATGGAGAAACTTTCTGGACAATTTAATCTCGCCAGGGTGTTACTTAGAAAAACCTTTTTCACTGTCAGTTTTGCCCCCCCTCCCCGCCCCACTCTGTCCCCCCTCCCTTCTTCCCTCTCCCTCCTTTTTTTTTTTTTTTTTCCTCTTTCCCCCTTCCCTCCCTCCCAGCCTTGATTGAATTTTGCAAGCCCCTGATATCTTTCTTTTTTTGTAGGGATGCACGCTGCTTATGCAAATACCAGCCTTTCATACCACCTCCCTGGCTCAAGCCCTCCAACTTGAATGTGACCAAAAGCTGTGCTCTCCCCTGCTAACTCCTTAGCACAATTACACTTCCATTCTGCTCCAGGGGCCCGGGGAGGGGTGGGGGGGGGTGGGGGAAAAAAAATCATTTTGAACTAATAACACGTGCTGTTTGCTTTGGATAATTACAAGGGAGCTTCAGCTTCTAAGAGCTATGAAATATTCTGTTCGGTGGGGCGGGAGGGAGGCTCCACGTTCCGCCTACGCTGCGAGTTTTATCTCCTGGTGGAGATGCTCACAGGGCCTCTCGAGGCTCCCTCCATCTCCTGCTCCTCCTGTGCACCTGGGCAAGCATTTACATTTCCTACCGAGGAACTTCTCGGCGCTTTGGGCTAAGGGAGAAGAGGAGAAGGCAGCTGACATTTTTCTTATCTCAAGTTACAATTTCCTGCAAGCATCAAGATAATAAAACGTCGACGATGGGCAAGATGAGCGAAATGAATGCGGCGGCCGCCTCTCCTGTGGCAGCATGGGGAGGACTGGGGAGAAAGGACACCCGGGGGAGGTGGCTGCTCCTCTGGCTCTCGTTTGCATCTTGGCCCTGCTGTCATTGTCCTCCTGCCTTGTCTGTTAGGGAAGTTTATGTGGAGGGCTTTTGCTTGGGCGAGGAGGAGGAGGGGAGTTTTCCCCAAAAGCACCCAGGAATCTGTCAAAAGAGGGACAGAAAAGAGAAGAAGAAGAAGAAGGGAGACAGAGAGTGGGAACGTCAAGGACCCCTGACTAATGAATAGCAAGTTTGCCCTTGAACCTCCCTGGGCTTTGCCATTCCCAGGCTCCAAACAAGGGCTGATGCATGCTTGGGCCCAGCTGCAGGGGGACCGGGCTATGGTTCATCTCAGACACTTTGACAGCCCGGGCCTTTTCCCCGCATAGCTCAGACTCGCCTAACTACTCCCCTGGCAACAGCTCAGTGCAGGAACCTGCGCTGAGGCCCTGCCTGCTGCATACAGAAGTGCGAGGAGGAGGGGAGCCGCTGGGAGAAATTAGCTGGAGACCGGCTTAACCCGTCAAATGCTGGGCAGGCACCAGCAGCCCCAGCAGCCCCAGCACCCTTTGCTTCGACCCTGGCTGGGCTGGGTGGGTGCTGGCTGGTGAGCATCAGCAGTGGAGCAGGAGGGGCAGAGATGGGTTGGGCATGTAGAGTCTCCATGTGTCTAAAATCCCACGACCTGATGCTTTGCCAAGCCCCAGTGCCTTGCCCCTCTTGGGGCTGAAGGTCCTCATGGTGCCGGGGATGTAGGAGGGAGCCCGAAATAGCCGGCTAGAGACAAGACCACCAGGCAGTGAGTGGGAAGCACTCGGCCTTTTCCCAGTGCAATGGGACAGGGCAACCTGCTCTGCCAGCCAAAACAAGGACTCGAGCTGGACAAGAGAGGCACAAACTTGCCCCGGCCTCTCTTTCTGCATTGCAGATCAAAGGCAGGGAACAAGCTGGCCTTAGGGGTCTGTGCTGAATGGCTGGAGAGAAGAAGCACTAGCACCCAGCGGCTCCAAAGCGCGACCCAGAAACGTTCCCACATCCCAGCCCCATATAAATCAAGGGGAAAAAAAAGGGGGGCGGAGGGGGGGGAGGGGGGCTGTGTCCCGGCCTCTGTTTTTACAGAGCATCTTTCATGTGCAGCCCCTGAGAGAGGGGGCTTTGCTGAGCTTGTTAAGGACGGCTCCTGCGCCAGGCAGAGAGGGGGACGCACCATATGGAGAGGAGAAAAAGAAAAGGGGACACTGAAAATGGAAAATTATGCAAAGCAGGAGGAGAGGCTCTGGGGGAAAGGGGGGAGGGAGGCAGCAAGGTGGTGGGGGATGGGGAAAGGGGAGGCTGGGAAGGAGTCCTGACTTGAAGGACACCAGCGAGCTGGCATGAGGGCAGCAGGAGGAACAGAAGTTTCCTGTAACCGGGTGCAGGACAGACCTTGGCACCACTGGATGCTGTCACTTGCTGGGCAGCTCCCCAAACTGGCCTACCCTGAGTGGGGCTGGGCTGTGCCAAGGGAATGCCTGGCTGGATAGCAGTGGGTGCACCCTGCATCCGGAGCCATGCCACACTGGGAGATGCAGCAAAATGGGGCCTGTGGTGACCTACTTCAGAGGTGTCCTCAGGACCTCTGTTACTATGGCAATGAGGTTGCAAGCAAACATCATGGGGTTTTTTAGCCAAGGTTTTTGCTTTTAATCAATCACAAAAACTGGACTTGTGTACCAGGATGCTGGGGGCCTTCTAAGAAATGATCCTGAACAACAGCAACAATAGGAAGGGACTCAATCACCCCTGGGTCTCAGCTGCCTGTGCATCGATGGTGGACACTTGGGTGAGTTAAGGGGACTCTGATCACAGCTGCTGGAGCTCTTCCCTTCGACCCCCAAAGGGACCTATTGGTCCTTGCAGAATTCTCATGCCACAGGGTGGGCTGCAGCCCTGGCATGGTTCAGGGATGCTGTGCCAGTGCAGGATGGAGAATGAGCTTTCCATGACAGCTGGACAGCAAGATGAGCACAGCTTCTGCTCAAACTCCAGCAGCTGGCCTAACATGGTGTTTAGAAAAATGACTCAGCTCTTCCCAACCCAACTGTGGAGCTTCTTCTCCCTCTCAGTGAAACTTTGGTCACATCACAGTTTCTGGCCTCAGCACTCCTTTGGGAAACCATTCACCCTGGCACTGGGACAGCTCCTCCCTCCCAAAATCACCCTATGCCTCTGGCTTGCAAGATTCTGTCCTTACTCCGTGTCTGTGGGCCAGAACCACCTTGTGCATCCTCAGTGGGTGCAAGTCCTCTTCTCCAGCCCATCATTTACCCCAGCATGAAAAGCCATCCAGAAACCTCTGAGCTTGGTGCTTGTTGCTCTGCAACACCTACTTGGTCTCCTCTATCCCATTCCTGCCTCCCCTCTGGGTGGCATTCATTGAGAGCAGCCGGTGCTTTTCCTTCACCCTCCTTGGCATCACCCAAACCCTAGGAACACAAACTGCTCCTGGCTGTCACCTTTCCTTCCTCTCAGCCCTGGCACAGTCTTTGATCTCACACATGTCTTGATCACACCACTCTTCTTTTTTTTTTTAGCTCCTTCTCCTATATGTTGCAGCAGGAAACCTTCCCTCATTGCATCCCAAACGGTTCTTTCCGTTAGTCCCTTCTCCCATGCTTCCCTCCGTTTACCATCAGTAAATTTACCATCAGCCCTCACCCTTACACCCCCAACCCCACATTTCAGGCAGGCTATGGGGCAGATTCATGTGGGGCAAGTGCAGGGAGATGGGCTGGTACACAGGCAGGCATGGAACTGTGCCTGCAGAGAGGGGCATGCTTGCCCCAGCACACACGTGTTCCTGCCTGCACATGCCAACACCTACACGCTCCTGCCCACGTTACCACTGCCACATCTTGAGGGGAGCTCTTGTTCTCCCCAGGACCATGGGCGTTATCTGCACAACATGCCTGCAGGCTGGCATTTGGGCTGTTTGTTTTTGTTTGTTTGTTTTTTTTTACAGTCCCTGTGTTCATCTTCTAGTTTCTTCAAGAGACCTGCCTTAGGGTAAAGCTACACGTGTTGGTCAGATCTCAGTAAACCCCTGGAATAAGCTGTAGGCACTGAAGAGGATTCATCTAAGCAGCACAAGAAGAAAAACAGCAGAAAAAATAAAGTTCATGGGGGCACAAGGAAAACAGAGCTTCCACCCACAGAGCAGCTGTGTGGGGCTCCAGGGACAGGAAGGCAACATGGGAGATGTTTCAGAGCTTGCTCTCAAGATGTTGGACGCATTTGCAACCACTTCTCTTCTGCAGGCGGTGGAGGTAAGCTGAGTTTTCTGCCCTGCAGACACACATTTTTATCTGTGTATCTTTGGGCACAGGGTCATATCCTGGGCTGTTTTTAAGGATAGCAAAAATGAGATGTGCCTTCATGGGAGAGGAAGAAGAGGGATGTCCCCTGTCCCTCGGTATCCAAACAGAGGCAAGGAACTGCCTCTCCACGACCAAACCCAAGAGAAGAGGCTGTTTGGTGTTCTCACCACAAACTCCCATCCGCTAAAAACGAGTGGTGTTGGGGGAGCCCATGGGATTCGGAGTGTCCTTTGGATCAGGCTGGCCTCAGCTACTGTGCTGGAAGTTGAACTGTATCCAAGGAGGATAGGGTAAGAACAGCGAGTCCTGCCCAAGCGATGGTCCGCAGCGTTTGGCACTTCGTCCTGATTCAACCTCGCCCCAGATTCCCGCCCCTGGCCTGCATTCAGGTTTCTTTCTCCTTGACCCATCTACATCAAAGGAAATGTTGTTACAAGTCTCTGCTCTGAGTTTCTAGTCTACAAATAGAAGCAAAGCTGCTCCTGCTCCGGGGATGAACATTTCCACTAAACCCTATTTTGATGCCTGTCCTGGTGAAAGAAACCTTCAGGGACTGTGCCCCCTCTGTGAGATGTTAAATATTTCAGCCTCTACCAATACAAGGCACCACCAGGACATTAAACTATACAGCTGCTGTCTGTCCCTGCATTCCCACCCTGCCTGCAGAGACGTCCCACAAGGGCCCATCTCCAGCAAATACTCCTCTGGACAGGGACAGGGAGCCAGCTGCCTTGAGTGCTGGGGCATGATGTGTTTCTCAGGCGGCAAAGCTGGCTCTGCCATCTCGCCCAGGGAAGCTGTGCCATGGGAGCTGCTAAAACACCATTTCATTTCCAAAGAGAGCCCCTGAGACCTGTTGTGTGAGGGTGTTGGCAGAGCAAGCTGGGAGAGTGTAGAACAAGGAGATACAACCCCAGGCTAAAAATAAGCCAGATCCCAGGCTTGTTAGACCTGATTGCTCTACACCAGGGTTCAGGCCGACCTAGCCCCTTGAATCAGTGCATCTCTCCTGTGCCACTGCTGATGGGGAAAGGGCAAACTGGGATTTTTTTTTTTGCCTCCCTCTTTCCCCCATTTCCCTCCCCTGACTCCTTTTCCGCATCATAAGCAAAGTCCTAATAAAGCTCCCATCCCCACTGCCAGCCCTGCACCATGCTTCCAGCAGAAAAGAGATGCAAAGCCACGCTTGGAATCTGATTCCCCGGCTTTAAACGCTGCTCTGCCAGCAAAGTGCGACTTGAAAGCTCCCCTGTCACAGTTACAAAGCTCCGAACAGCCCTTCCTCGGATAATCACGCTTATCTCCAGATTAAGAAAGAGAGACCTGCAGCTGAGGCTGGTCACATGGGCTGGGATGTGGGCAAATCTCTTTTAAACAATCCCCATATAGCTGTGACCTCCACCGCAGCCCAAAACCACCGTCCCTCGGTCCCACTCTAAAACCAGCTCTGCAGACATGACGGAGCATGTGAGAGGAGACCTGCTGGAGAGAGTGGGGGCAGGAGGGAAACCAGGGGGAGGAGTGAGAAAGTGATGGGGAAGAGGAGGATGAGAAAGACCGAAAGAGAAATAAGTAAAGGGAGGATGTGGGAGAGGAATAGGACACGGTGGAGAGGTAGGAAGAGTGAGTGGATGGAGGGGGAGGATGATGAAGGACAGGCAGGTCTCTGCTCCTCTTCCTGCTGGGGATTAGTTGTCCCTGCACTGTCCTCAGTTTAACTCTTCCTGCTCTGTCCCTGGCTGGCAGTCTAGCCTGATTACGTGACTCCAGCTGTGCCAAGCAGCCTTGGCAGGGCAAGAGCGTTACCTACTTTGCTGCCACGGATTCATTAAGAGGCTTTGCTTGTGTGGGAATAGTCATCCCGATGGGGAAAGAGGAAAAAAAACCCTTCTGCAGATCAACCTGGTGAGGAGCTCTGACAAAGCGGTTTCCTCAGCCCTGCCCATTGCTTGGGAGCAGAACTAAGGAGAGGCAGGAATGCAGAAATGGGGAAGGAGGGTGGAGGGGTGGGAAATCAGCTGGAAAGGGTCCTCAGCTAGGATAAGGCACTGGCCAGGGAGAGAACTGCCAGCCCTTTGCAGGACGCTGGTGCCCAGTTCTTCTTTGTGAGTAAAGGCCACCTTGCATCTGGGTCAGATATGGATGACACATTCACCCTGTGAGCAAGTGCAAGGCTGAGCAACAGCAGAGTGACTTTTTCCAGTGGCAAGTTCCCCTCTCACATCCGTGTGGGATTATAACACAGCTACTTTGCAATGGAGGAGCCCAAACGTCTCTGAAACAGGCACAGATACGGAGCACTGGGGCTGGAGCTCTCCGACAATGCCCATGATCTGCTGGCACTGGCTTGGGGTTTCCAGACACGGGGCTCAGCCACCAGCTGCAGCTTGTGGGGAGGGACTGCAGCGCTGCTCATTATTCACCCTGCGCAATTAGGCACCACTGATAAGTCACACGAAATTGCCTTTGTTCTCCAACTGGATGACCTGCCTTTCACAGGAGTCCCTTCTCCTGCACAGTACTCATCAGCTGCCCTCTGCACCCACTGCTGGAATGGCAGCGAGGATTTGGGGGCACACTTGCAGACTGGCCACAAACAGACCCTTGTAGACGCCCTGTGCAGGAGATGCAGCTTGGTCCTGACCATCTTCCTGGAGTTCTCTGAGTGCAAAGGAGAGCTGCTCCTCCTGCAGCCCACCCTGCCCCACTGAGGATGTGTCAGCTTCTGTACCATCACTTTGTGTCACCTCCCAGCTCCCCTTTCAGCAGCAGAGGAAAGCCGAGTGCGGTTGTAGAGCCAGTGGGGAAAGAGACATCAAGCCCTTGCCCAACCCAAAGCCAGCTAATGCTAATGGCCACTTCACCTTGTTCATCAGGACCTTCCCTTTCCTACCCAGCCACCTGGCCAGAAGGAGACAACCTTATGCTCTGCTGCTTTGACCAAGCCATCTCCCACCCAGGCTCCTCACAGAACCAGCTCTGCACCACTGCATGTCCGTTCTTGCTCTCCATCCCTTCACTCACCAGCACCAGGACCCAAGTGTGGAAAAGAAGGCAAAGTAGATGGGAGCTAGCTAGGTGCCACCAAACTCTACAACAGGCAAGCTGTGCCGCAGCAAAACTTCCCCAAAAGACCTCTGCTTCAGGGCAGCCTTGTGCCATGGAATTCCCTGCTCTTTGGCATTTAGCAGCTTCTCAGAAGCAGATGGGAGAACAGGGAGAAAAGATCTCTTGGCCCATTCTAGAGCTTCTTCCCAGTCTGCTCAAGAAATGTATGTGGGCTCTTAAGACTTGTTGATTTAAGGGAAAAGATACAAAATTAATTTAGACAGGGAATTAATTAGATGTGAACTGGTGTTTACATCCCCACACCTACAATGAGTTTTTCTGTGAACCTACAGAATGCAGAGGGAGGGAGGGAGGGAGGGAGGGAGGGAGGGATGGATGGATGGATGGATGGATGGATGGATGGATGGATGGATGGATGGATGGGTGGATGTGTGGATGGGTAGGTGGATGGGTAGATGATAACAGCACTCTAGGAATGACATTATGTTCTAGTCCATACGCTGGGGATGTAGAAAGACTTTTCTCTGCATTGGTAATTAATAACTCTATCCTGAGCAAATGTTGATAAATCCTTTCTAGCACACGTTATCTCTGTCTCTCCAACTCCTGCTCTGCATTTCCATTTGCCTCTTTCCACTGCTCCACCCCTGGCACCCACACGCTTCACTTCCCTCCTGTATCTTGCCACTGGTAGAGAATTTTACTCCCCTTCTGGAGAAGCAGGCAGAGGTTTTGTTGCTGGGGCTTTGTGTGAGTGATCGCCTGTGTACGTGGACATACAAAGCTGGATACAGATCCACTAGAAATAAACACCTTTTAAGGGACTGTGAGAGAGAGAGACACAGGGCAGAGGAGAAGAAAGAGCCTACAGACCCTCAGCCAGACAATCAGCAAAGATGAAGAGGAGGACCCAGCCAGCCAAAAAAAAAAACCCTCATTGATTCGCTTTTAAACTCTCCATGATCTGCACGGGAAAGCAGTAGATCCTAGCACTGGGCAGCTTCAGCTCCACCGATGCACCACGAGTCACAGCAACCCTCACCCCTTCTTCTCCCAGCTCCACACAGCTCAATTACCCCAGGCCGCCAGGCTGCACTCAGCACACACCCCCCACCGCCCCGCGTCTCCCCCGCCGCCGAGACAGCTTTCTCCAATGGAAGGAGTACAAATATATTCATTGGCACCTTATCAGACATGCATGCAAAACTAATTAACATGGGGAGACATGCAAGCTGCCACCCAGCCACAAATACACACCCACGAGCATGCACACACACACGCACACATGCACAAGGCAACCCTTGTCTAGGGGGGACATTCAAAAGGCTTTGTCACTAATTTAGGCATCTGTCTCGGTCTGGTCTGGTCCTCCTGGCTAGGCTGGAGTTGTGGGGTTTTTTTTTTGTGTGTGTGTGTGTGTGTTTTTTTTTTTTCCCACTCTGTTTGACAATGCTGGGAACATGCCCGGAGACCCCTCATTCAAATCACCCCTTGACAATGGTTTCATTGTGTGAGCATATAGAAAAGGGAAAGGATGGGGGAGAAGATGTGGAAGGGGGGTAAGGAATTAAAATGTGAACCCAAGGAAGTGTTTACTAACACAAGCCTCGCAGCTGCCCTGTCTCTCCTCCACCCCCGTCTCTCCTCCACCCCCTTCTTCCGCCCCCGGCTGCTCCAATGGCCCAGCATGTCCCCAGCACGAGGCGGGCAGCAGGATGGCAAGACAGCAGGGCAGGAGCAGGGGCAGCAGCAAGGCTGCAGAGGTGGACAGAGAGATGGCAGCCTGGAGAGATGGAGCCTCAGGGCATTGGAGTCTTCCTCAGCACAGGTATATGTATGGATTTGGACAAAGATGGAGTCGGAGATGCCTTGGAGAGGATTAGTGACTTAAAATGTCCTGGGAAGGACATCTTCATGGAGGAGCAAGGGATTTATTGATATAACCACTCCAAGGCTTTCCAAGCAGGGACAAAAAGTGTTGAAACCTGGCCTCATGGATTAGAGCAAGCGAGCAGACTCACCACACGGTTTGGACTGCTCTCTTTAGTGCTGCTGCCAGGCATGCTACGGTGCGAGAAGAAAGGGAGGGAGCAGCAGGGTGTCAGGGCTGGAGGCTCAGGGAACGGACCAGGCTCCCTTCAGATCCAACTGGCTGCCTACTGCTAGTTATCAAATATTAGGAAAGGGGGGGAAAAAAAAAGGAGAAAGAAAATGCCCCCAATGCCCTGCCCATGCTCCCCCCCCCCCCCCCCCAGCCACGCCTGGAGAAGGAAATGGCAAAGGTGCAGATGGGGAGTGCTAGCCCCCAGCCCTGCTGTGCTTGGCTGGCCTCAGCAGACACCGTTCAGCTGGAAATGCCTACGAGTCAGCGGAGCAACGGGAACAGGAGCTGCTGGGGAGGGGGAGAAGATGATGACAACGTTTTCCATATATGCAAATGCATCTGCACAAGATACCCAGAGGGAGACAAAACAAAGAGACCTCAAAGAGGCTGGCTCTGAGACTCGCACAAAGCCGGATACCTCCGTACACCTATGGCGTCTGCACGTGGAGAGCCTGTGCCACGCGAGATGCCATGCTGCCCGGGGGTTCCTACCCATCTCACCAGGTATCAGCCCAAAGAAAGCCTGGTAGAGGGGCCCAGTAAAAGCTGCGAACACAAATGCCACCATCCCACGTCCTCCTACACAAACAGATGTACCTCAGGAGTACAAAACTATTCCTGTCCACCAGCTTAGTCAGAGAAGAGAAAAGCTGTGATGCCAAGCCAAAAGAGCCCTGCCTCAGTGCAGCAGAGGTAGCCTAGCTCCCTGACATTGCTGCTGCAGCCAGCTCCACCACCTAGACCTTTGTTTGGCTTCCATAAAAGGAAAACTAAGAGATTTCTGGACATTGCTCTAAAGAAGGTAGGGCAAAACATCACACAGAAACTCAAGAATATGCATTTCCTTCACAGAGCCACCATGACAAAGTCACTTGTGCAAATATTTCTTCTTATAAAAAAGGGAAGCTACTGCCAAGTAAACAAATCTGTGCTTTTTATCTAAACAAGTGGTTGTGAGCAGTTTTATTGCCACATTCCTCTGCCCCAATGCACAGGGATAAGCACTTGACACAGAGGAGTGACATGTGGGGACTCGTGGACAGAGCTGTGGTTTTAATAGGGCAATGCAGATACCAGATGAGATAAAACCCTACAGAGACCAGCTTGCCAGGACTCGAGGCTGAGAAAAGCTATCTGACAGTAAAGAGAAACAAGGACACTCATGATTCTGCTCTAATTTCCATGCTGAATGCAATTAAATCCTCACTTAGGATTAAACCCAGTGAAGCTGAGGGCAGACCTTGGTAGCAGACCTACCTCTGGGCTCTTCCCTTCAGCTTGCTCTGCAGAGGTCAGCAGGAGTTGTGGAAAAGTTGCGTGAAGCAGCAGGAGGATTCATAGCTCCCAGCCAACGTGGCCACTTCAAAGCCCCCTCCAGCTCCATCTCAGCTGTTCTTTCCTTCACCAGTGATTTGCTGCTTGGCTCACAAAGCCTTGGCTGCAGTGGAAAGTCAGTGCCAGCCTTGTAAGCACAGAGACTTGAAGGTGTTTGGGCATCTCCTTCCCTTTACCTCTAATGGGAGCTGAAGACCTCAGCAGTCCTTCAACCTTCACTTCCTGTATCTGGGGGGAAAAGGGGGTGTCTGGGGTATTGTTCCTTCCTTTCCAACACCCTGAGGGTGCCAGTGTGGATCACGTTCAAGACACTTGAGAGAAACCACATGAGATCTGTGTTATTAAGACCTATTCAACTGTTCTTTACACCTGACCTTAAGACAGTGCATTTCAAAGGGCTCCTTGCACACCGGCACAGTTTGACACTCTGGGTGTCACAAGCAACAAGTGATAAAGCTCCTCACCTCCTTGTACCACATAAGTAAGGTCATCTCTGGACCCTGACCTTAAATCCCTACACACTTTCCCCCTCAGCAGCTGAGATGTGTAAATCTCAACATCTCATTAAACGGCTCTGCAAGATCACTTGCAGCAGATTGCCTCCCAACAGAACTTTTTGGCTGGTCACTACCCACCAGCAGATGATTTTACATGACATTTATTCATGCAAATTGCAGAGGCTGCAGCCTGGTTTACCCAGCAAGAGAGTTTTAAAAAAAAAAAAAATTACAGTTTAGATGCAGAAATGCTGGCACCATCATGGCAGGAATGAGGAGACTGGAAACACATCCCTGGGTTTCCAACACAGAGCAACCAAACTTAGAGGCAGTCCTCAGCAGATGGGGGTTTGTCAGGAACGATCCCCCCACACCATGAAATGACCCAGTGGAGGCAGAAAAGGGCACGTGCAAGCCTGCGAGGGCTGTGGAGAAATGAACTTCTCCTGCTGCATGTGCAGGAACCTGCCATGGGGAGAGCACACACGACATTTTACGTCACTCACAAAGCCTGCTCTGTCCAATAAAGTGGGGAAGTAAAACAAAGCATGAAATCCAGGCATAAATTAGCATCCCTCTAGTCTAGCTTTATTTGTGCTGCTGCTGCTGCTGCTGCTGTGGATTAGCATCTAGCTGGCTGACAGGCTGATAGGCAGACAGAAACAGGGAGAAATGGGGAAAAAAATATATATTTTAAAAAAAAAAATCTGTGTATGTCTTCCCCCCACCCCCTCTTTGGTTCCCGGGATGTCTGCCATCAAAGTGCAGACAGTGTTCACCCCTTTAGGACCAGAATTTTTCCATCTTCCTGGGAAAGCAATAGCCTCTGCAGGAAAGCAAATCCCCCTGAGACATTTGTGCCTGCGCCCTGTGAAGCTGGCACCCAGCATCTGACTGCAAGCCCAGTGCAGGCCTGTCAGATCCTCAGCTGGCATCCCTCTGGCACCCTCAGCATCACTCTGGCAATGTTTCCAGAGAGCCCCAGAGCCCCAGGAGCAGCTATGGTGTGGGGCTGGCAGACCTTGAGGCTGGCACCTCACTGCAGGCACATAGAGGGAGCAGACGCCCCGGGATTAGCTGTGGATCATGTTCCCCAGTGCTTGGGGCAGCTGCTTCCTTCACTGCTTGCAGCCACAGCTGGCTTTGGTACCTGATCCCAGATGACATGACCGGGATCTCACACCGGCATCTCCTCTCAGTTTCTGTCATAAATGTGTCACCGCCAGCTCCTCGGGCACAGGGACCTGCAGAGAGCTTCCATCGGGCTGTCACGCAGCCTCCTGCTCCTGAGGGCTGCATGGCAAGATGAGTGGTCGTCATCAGAGACGTCCCTTCTCCCCAGGATGGGTGGCTTCCAGCCCACCCGCCCTTTCCAAGCACAGCCCCAAAGGAACAACACTGAGCAGGTGCCAGTCCTGATGGCCACCACCCCAGTCCTTCCCCAGGCAGACAGCCCTGCCAAAAGGACCAAAGGCCATGCTGCTGTCTGAGCAGCTTGAGGCAGCAGGGAGGAGCTGGGACGCTCAGGGAGGATGACATCAATGTAATACATGTGCCCAGTGTGGGGGAAGAACAGCAAACCTGACTGTGTTTAAATCACTGCAAACCTCAACTCCACCCTTACTGAGCCATTCACAGCCTGGTTAGGCTCTTAGGTTACAGCAGATCTCTAGTCCCTGACCCTTGAGGAGCTAAACAAAGAAGTCAGTTTTTAGGCAATGGGAAGGAAATTTTCATCCATTTTCAAAGGTGGCCTAGAAAACACAGACTAATTCTGTGTGGCCATAAAGCGAGTCCCTCAGGAGCGCAGCACACAGTTTGAACATCCTGGGGTTCTTCTGCCTGACAGCCTGGCACTTACTGGGTGGGTCTGATCAGAGGACAGAGGTATGAAAATTCCCCAAGAGGTAGAGAATCCTTCCTTAGCAGAGCCCACACAACTCCTGGCCCCACAGACAAGTGTGTGATGGCCCTGTTGAGCACTGATGCCAGCCATCCTGGGTTGACTTGTCTTTGCAGCAGGGAGCAGGCAAAGCCTTGCAGCAGGCATCTGTGACCAGCTCTGCATGCCCCATGCCCAAATGGGTCAACACAGGCAGCTCTTCTCCAAAGACAGACACAAGGGCACTCTGCAGGGCTTTGAGACAGCTGCAGCCAGGAATCACCCAAGCAGAGGGGATGTATCCCTGTTCCTGCAGCAATGCCTCCCTCAGCATGCATGACCTAAGGCTGGAATAAGGCACACCATCACCATCCTCATCCCACTGCACACAGTGAGACAGCCCCCTCCACATCCATGCACCCACAGAGGCATCTATGGGAACACCCCATGGTATCAGCAGGACAGCTTCTTCTTGGGGCCAGGGAGGGAGGAAAACCAGCTGAGGACAGTGGAGAAATCTGAGCCTTTGTTTCCCAGCACTCAGGCACATTGCTTGCATGCTGCCAATCAGGTAGGAGAGACCAGGCTCTTCCTAGCATATCCTCAAGCTCTTGCAGCAATAGCAGGCACTCCTTTAAACTCTGGCATTTGGGGATGGAGGGAGGCAGGAGTGAGTCAGAGCCTGGAAAAATGCAACAAGCTGCAGGACAGATCTTCCCTTTGCAAGGCAAGAGGCCCTTAATGGGCTCCCCATCCAGCACTTACCTATGTGAACCATATGTTTGCTCCCCACGCTCTCCACTGGCTCTATACCATCATCCTTCCACCTGATCACAAGAGAAGTGAGTCTGATGGGTCCCAGCCTAGCACTACTCATGAGCCCTCTCTATTTCCACTCCGCTCCTCAGTGCCACGCCACGGGGATGCCCAGCCTGGGGATGGTGCAGGACCACAGCTGCTTCAAACACCTGTACAAATCCCAGCTCCTGCAAGGCAGTTTGCCCCTTGGACAGCTTCAGCACACTGCATGAGACAGATTCAAACTTACACTGCTTTCAGCACAGTCAGGCAAGTGGGGCCAGGGCAATGCCTGTGAAACATATCACAGATGGGCTGAAGGAGCACATTCCAGCAAGACTGAGTGGCAATATGGGACACATCTGCAGCAGCCTGGGGAGATCCTGCACAGGCTCATGAGGACACCACAGAGAGACAATCTCCTCCTCTAGCTATTAAGCAGAGTCTCCCACAGTGCTGTACATGGTACCTGAGCTCTCAGTTAGAGCTAGGACCACTCCTGAGAGTCATCAGTATGTCTAGTGGCTTAAACAGGACTCAGATCAGCCATCATCCAACAAGAGTGTAATACTTTTGAGTTGTCAGCCTCTCTTGAACTCTCAGTTCACTGTTATGCAGCATCATAGATTCTCAGACTTGAGCTTGGAATACTGGAGGGGTCTGGATCCCAGAAATTTCTAAGGCTGAACCCCAAAAACCCCAAGTATTTGGAGATATTTTTTTTTCCAGACCAATAATGCCTAAGCCCTATGAGGTCTTTGACTTATTTCCCTTCAATGATGATGTCCCTAAATAAATTTCTTTTTACAATCATCTTATCACTTTTAAGTGAGAACTGAGACTTTCAAACAGCCCTTGATGACAGTTGCTGGAGATTTGCAACAGACACCCCAAATCCCAATCTTTACCCTAAAACTCCTGTGAATTGTTCTGGTCCAGCCTTGCCAGTTGCTCTTCTACCCAAAGGGCACCTGAGTAGAGTGAGGGAGGAAAGCTGGAAAACAGCCATTTCTGGGACTGCAAAATGAATCAGAAGGTGCAGCCTCAAAAGCCACTCCTAGCCTTGGTCACCATCAGCAGCTCCTCCTGAACCTCACACCAGTTTGTCAAAGCAAGAGCTAGAGGAAGAGACACTTTGCTCCTGCTTTGCTAGATTCCTTCTGCCAAGCTTGTCAGCAAAGTATTCTCAGCCATGGCCACCCAGCGTATGCAAACCCGGCCCGACACCCTGGCTTTCTGGAGACCTGCCTCTGGCTCCCTCTGCCCTCCCTAAATCACAAAGGCAGCAGCAGCATCCCTCACAGGGTGCTGCCCAGGCCAGAGGCAGACCGGCATGCTCCTGGCGGCCCCAGGCCTTCTGCCAACAGCGTCCCAACATGGGGGCACGCAGGCAAAAGAGCTGCCGGAGGAATCCACGCCAAGCAGCGCTGAGCACGACCTTTCTGCTTTACAATGGTAACCTGAATCCTAAATACTGGATTTCTAGGCACGCATTAAAGCCATGAGACAATGGAGACGGCGAGGCTGGGGCTGGCTGCAAGCCAGCTCCGCGCCGGCCCCGCCAGCGCCCGACGTTTCCTATTGCCTTCTTCTTTCACCCTGGCAGATGAGTCCTCCCCTAAGCCAGGAGGCAGGTGCCTGCACAGGCTCACCCGTGACCTGGGGACTGTGCAGGACTCACCCCCACATGGAAGGTGGATGCCCGAGAAGACCTGGAGGGAGGTGGTTGTCTTCCCCTCTCGCTCGCTCGCTGGTAGGAGCATTGCTTCTTTAATTGGTTTCATTCATGGCGGCCCTTTGCTAAATGTAATTATGCCAGGCTCTCTCCATCTGTCTGCATTCAGCGAGAGCCATCGCTCCCAGTGTTTTTATTTTAGTTCTGCATTAATCCCTCCTCTGCAGCTCACATGCACAACAATGTCCAGGACCTCCTGAGAACAGGCAGGCACCAAATGAAGAGCAGGATTTGTGCCTGGGTTTCTCCTGGCTGGAGGACATTTTTTCACAGGGAAAGCCCTATACCTCGGCCATTCTCTGTAACCACCTCCATCCCTCAATGATACCTGCACAAGTAAGCCCTTTTGCAGACACTCAAGAGCTGTCTGGTAGCCCAGGAAAGAGGAGATACCTTGATTTTTTCTGCACCCAGAGACACAGAGATATCTCTGTCCTGTCTTCCCAAGCCCAGGACATAAAGCTAGCAAGATGCCTGCTCAAGCTGACGTGGACAGCTTTTCACCTGAAGACAGCGTTCAATCCTACACAAACCAACGTGCTAATTTGCCTACCCAGGAAGACAGATAGGGTGAACACGGCTGAGGGATTAACAGGGATTAACAAACCTCATCTTGCAAGGGCAACTCATAGCTGCATGACTGAAGCTGTGAAGAGTCCAACACACCCAGAAACATTCTGCCCCTTAGGGTATATTATCCGAGGTCCTTACACCTTCCTTAGCCAAGGTAGGTAGATCTTTGGGGGGAAACACAACGCTAAAGGAGCTGTTGGTTTATCAAGAGACCAAACCCAGTGATACAGACCCTGGGCAACCAAGCACCATCTGGTGACTGCCGGTTCCCTACACAATAGCCCACGTTGGCATGTTTATGATAGAGACCAGAGGCGGATTCCCATTATCCCCATCAGATCCTGTGATGTGGTTTCAGGAGAAGGACCATGAGAAGCAGATGGGATGGCAGAAGAGAAAAGAATGCAGACAGACAGACAGACAGGAGAGATTTATATGAATCTAAAGCACATACCCCTAACCACGGGCTAAGTAAATAGCATGGAAGTACGAAACGAAACGCAGGGGACCCATGGCATCTGCTAATCAGTCAAATATCTCCTTCACCTCTTTTATCAGTTAATCTTTGGCATTTTAAAATGAGGTATTTATGCCAATAAGCGACCCAGTTGTAGATTGGAACCCTGCAAATATTGTCTGGGATCTGAGGCGTTTGCCCCAACAGACAATTCATTTTTTACAGTTATTTTTGGGCTCCCAGCTCTCGTGGAACACCGTCTCTCCGTGTTGGATTTTATGCCCCTGAAATGTATTTACAATGCGTGGCATCTATATCGTGCATTACACACTTAAATCATCGCTTCTCATTCATTGCTTATACAAAAAAAAAAAAAAATTGTAATATCCTGAAGCTCCAAATACTCCAATTCTAAACGTTACTTCTGCCTTTTCAGAGTCATCCTGGAAAATAATGTTGTGGGTTGGTTGGGTTTTGGGTTTTGGGTTTTTTTTGATTAAGGAGGGAAAACTGATCATGAGGAACATGGATTCTCAAGATCTGGGAAGAAGGGGGATTTTGGATTTCGCACCACGATAAATGAACAAAATAAATAAATAACAATAATAAAAATAATTAATAATAATAATAATAACAACAATAATAAAAACAACCAACCAACCTGCAAACCCCACAAAGGTTTATTTTCTACACAAGAACATAGAAACATTTTGTCACCTAAACAAAGGGAGGAGGAGGGCGGGGGAGGCTCCACATCCCTAGCTTGCTCTCTGCAACGGACAAATACTATCAGAAACAAAAAGCATGGCATAGCTAAGCAGCAGCAGAGCTCAGCGCTTTAGATTTAATGATATGTATTTAAGTTCCTTTTAGGGGAAGCCTTCTGCAGATCTTTGGGGGGGGGGGGGAAATAATCATGGTTTTAAAGGCTTCTGTCATTGTCGCCTATGAGCCGAAGAGAAAGGCTCTTTCTTTGTCATCCGGGGGTTTAGGGAAACACCTCAACGTGTCCTTTCCCTAGGTGAAGCAAGGCGCACAAAGCAGCTGCGTGCCAACGCATCCCCCCTCCACCACCACCACCACCACCACCACCACGAGAGAGGAGCGAAGGGAGGAAGGTGGGGATGGCAGCCGGCGTAATCCCCCCGGTGAGGCGGCAGCGGGGACAGTCCGGCGGGGTAAATATCGCACGTCTCCTGCCAAACCTCGCGTGGGCTATTGTCCCACCACCCCTTTCTAGATGTCATTAAGGATTTTTCGCATACAACCAAATGAGCGAAGGCGGGACCAAGGCGCTCGCTCCTTCCCCACCAGTTGGGGAAGCCATGATGAGGCGGCTGGGAGCCGGCATGGGGGGGGGGAGAGGAAAAAACACAGGGCAAATTAGGAAGTATGTTAATTCAATTAATATCACAGAGGGGCTGCCGGGCGAAGAGGGGTGGGGTTGGGGGGGGGGGGGAGGTGTGTGCGCAGATTTTCCGCCCGAGGAAGGAGGTGGCAGAGAAAGAACTGGGGCATGCCAGCTCCCGTTATTGTTCTGCCTTCATTGGTAATTAGCAAGATAAGGAGGGGACGGCGTGAGGGAGGCAGCATGGTGAGGACGAGGCAGCGCTGCACCCCACCTCATGCCCATGCGGCCATCTTACAGGCGCCGCTCGCCTCCTGCAAAATGGCCGCCAGGGCCCACACTGCCTCAGGCCCGCAGCCAGCCTGCCCCGGCGGGCTCCCCTCTGCCCAGCCCAAAGAGGTTGGCACCCGGTGCCTAGGAGGAGCGGCAGCCGTCTCACAGGCCCACAGGGAAAGGGGGGCCCTGGGTGCAGGGAGCCTCTATGGCGGGCCAGAGAGCACTCCGAAGGCTTGGCGAGCGGCCATCTTAGCCTGGGTCCCGCTCATGGTGCCAAGGCGCTGGGCGCGCAGCGCTTCCACAGCTTTTACCCCAGCCCTCCTGACTGGAAAAATCACAGCATGCTGCTTCTTCACAAGGCAGCCTACGATGCCCAGGCGCTGCTCCTGGCGGCACCCTTGCCATGGCTTTTCCCTCGGGTGCGAGCGTGCAGGAGCAAAGGCAGGGTTAGCTCCACGCAGGCAGCCGCTTTCAGGGCACAATTGCCTGTACGTGCCCCGGTCAGTCCCGTAAGCTGCTGGGCACTGGTCTGGCCCTGGAAGATGCAACCTAAACAGCAACGCAGGTCAGCGGTTCAAGAGCTACGAGGGAAAATGGCACCTGCCTGACCATCAGAGAGTGACTTGTGGGCAAACTCTGCCTTTCTCCTGGCCAAAATGGAATAAATGCCAAACTGAAATTACAAAGATGCCAATAAAGAAGATGTGAGCTTCCTAAATGTCTTAATTTAACACTAAGTTAAAAGAGGATCAGTTATAAACAGAAAGGCACAGTTACACAGACAACACGGACAAAGTTACACCTGAATTTCTCACTCCGTGGGAGCCTTACAGTGGAAACCTCACTGTTATTCAGTTCTGCCAATGAGCAATACCAATCTGCAACCAAGGAACCCTCATCCTTGGTTCTGGGCTGTCCTCAGGACAGTTAAAGCAACGATTGACACAGAAGCAGTGTTTGGAAAGTGCTTCACAGGTCCCACAACAGGGCTGTTTCATGTGGTGCACGAAGCACACTGCGAATTGGGCATCAGCTCCAGTGCTCTGCAGAGAACCAGAGCATGAGGGGGTGATTGCAACTGCATGCAGACAGGGCCATGTTATACATCTTGGTTAGACAGTGAAACATAAGGGATGGCAGGCTAGCTGCTCTGCTCCGGGGTTGTCTACATGGAAAACCACACCATTATCATGACAGCACTATAGGTCAACTGCTGCTGCTCCTTGCTGCGCTGGTGCACATCTCCACTCTCAAACTGGCTTTCTGCAGTTCAGCTTAAACTGCTTCCAGAGTGACACCACCCAGTATCAAGGAGAGTCCTGCCTTCTGCCGAGGTAAATATCCACAGAGGCTGTATGTGTGGAGCTCCCTGCTTTCATATCCACCCCCCAACTGTCCGTCTGTAGCTAGACCTGCCCTTTGGCTAACCTTTCTGTACTCTGCACACTTCTGGGCTGTTCACAGTGCCCGTGAAACACTATTACACCCTGCTTCCCTTGGGTGCTAATCCTGCTTGTCAACCCAAAGGCAGAAGCAGACGGTGGCTTGGCATTTTGATTACGTTGTGGTCTGTTTGAACCTTCCAGACTCTCTTTTGATGTCTGCGCAAATTTGAAAGGGGGAGCCTTCATCCTCAACAATGGAACTCTGCTAGCACATGGGGAAACATCTCGGGACTCCTTCATCCACAGCCGTGGCTGGATGTGAAGCGAAGAGGGGAGCTGGGACTCCTCTAGGAAGAGTATGGATTCCAGGCTAACCAGTTGTGACCCTGAGCAGGGAACAGCATGGAGACGGCGCCTTGCTCTTCAAACAAATGCATGCGTCGGGGAGTGTGCGCATGCACCGAGGCCCCAGCTTTAGACAAATAAATGCATTCATAGGAAAATGCAAATAGCAGCCTCTTCTGTCTCGGGCTCCCTTCGAGCTCCTGACATCCCAAGGTTTCACAGGAGTACAACCAAGCCTCAGATCAAACATTAGCCCTGCGGGGGTTCCCTCAGGGAAGCAGCCGTACACCGGGGTCTTTTCCCTGCTTCCATGTGAGGTTTCCCGACCTGGCCTTCCTTGGGTGCTCTGTTCTGACACACGTACGGCGCACACGCGCAGGGAGAGCCTCGCTAAAAGGTGCTCTGGGAATTGAGCTCTGCTTCCTACTTCTTCTAAAATCAATTGGCATAACCCAACCTTGGGTTTATTTTTACCGAAGCAACAGAAATTATTTCTGTGCGTGGCCCTGGCCACTCTGACATCCTCCTTCTTTGGCACAAGAAGGTGCCCAGAGTCCCCCCAAGGATGAGCGCATGGAAAGACAGCAGGGTAAGGAAGACTGGGAGAGGCTGCTTTCTGCTACACAGAAATCTGCTCCTCCTCTCTTGAGCACATTGCCTGGCAGTGAGGCAGTGGGATGGAAAGAGGGCTAGATGGCAGTTAAAGCATGCACAGTCTCCTCAACCCAATCTATAGCTGCTCCCTTCATCCCCAACCTGATCTCCAGCTCTCCCCTTCATCCCCAAGCCAGTGAGGCACCCGCTTTTAAGCTGCATTTTACCTAGCACTCTGCAAACTGCAGTTTCTCTTGCTCTTTGGTACCAGCCAGAGGTGATCCCCACAGCACCACTGCAGCAATTGATGGGCCAGTGTGCAACTTGTGACACCCTGAGCTTTGCCTGCTTGTGGCACATCCCTCTCCAGCACAGCCAGGGACCTATCCTTCCTCCTTCTCCTCCTGTCCCACTCACCCAGGTCCAGGACTCAGACATATGGAGACATTTTCTGATGAAACCTATCAGTTGGTGAGTGGCAGCTGAGCAGGTACCCAGCAAGACGTGGGGCCAGACAGCAGCCAGGGGGGAAGGCAACGGGTGGAGGGAACGTGCCTCGGGAGGAATACTCACAAAGGGCTGCTGTCATTAATAAAACATTCCCCCCTCAGTTGCCTTTTGATTTGGGTGTAAGAATTAACCCCATCTGCCCAATAGCATGCTACCTACCAAGTCATCTCTGCTGAGGAAGGCCGTCTGACATGGCTGCCCAATGGCTACATTTCCCCCTGCCCGCTCTCCTTGGCTTTCCAGGCTCCCTCCAAACAGCTCACCAGCCTCACTGGGTCTGTCCCTGTTGAGATCCTCTTCCCACAACATAGATTAGATCCAGCGAAAATAGGCTTAGTGAAAATACCATTTCACCATTAATGCCCCCCCCCCACCTTCACACTCTCACACCCAGAAAGATTAGAACAAATCCCAGTCACCTTTTGCCCCTGCTAACTACTGCTCCAGTCTTTGCACTGCAGGCCTTCTGCTGCAAGTAGAGAGCTGGGCACAGGGCAGTACATTTAGATATATTTATACACAGAGATCTATCTAGTCAGCACCAGAGATGTTCAGCTGCAGAGCACAGACCTCCCTGCACAGCGTGTCGCCTTGTCACGACACCCCAGCCCGTCCCTTTCTGCTGTAATTGCAGCACCCGGTCCTTGGGCATCAGCAGAAAGTTGCCACCAATCCTGCGCCGCTTTCAGCATGATCTGTCTATTCCAAAAAAACAGGGAGGGGGGAGGTTGCTTTCACAGCACTGAAACCCTTTCTGTTCTCTTTCTGTTTCAAGTAAAGCCGAGATGCAGAGATGCCTTGGAACAGACAGCCCCTTCATTTTTCCAGAGGTGTGTTTTAATGAGTGACTCGCCTTCCAAAAAGGGGCCGGCGGAGGGGAAGGGCGGCAGATTCTCCACACAAATTCAATAGCTGGTAGGTTGCCATGGGCTAAAGCATTTCTTTGCACACATGAAGGGAAGGGACTCCAGAGCGCTAAGGGTTTTGCCTCCCATGAGTTATAGCTCTACCCTTCAAGAGCGGAATAAATGCTTTATCCCATTGCAGCCCGCCATGTATTCTACATAGATGGATTGATTTCCCCTATTGTTCTTAATAAATCCTGGCGCATGAAGAAACTCACTGCACAGCCATTTTTCCTGCCTTGTTCTACCTTGCAGAAGTAATAAGGGTCAGATGTGACTGCAGTGGGAAGCAAAGGTTGCATGCGAGGCAGTACTTTGCTGGGTGTGCTCAGGGGGGCTCGGTGGGTGCGGACAAGCAGCACCCTCTTCTCTGTTCATTCTCCTTTCTAGTCTCAGCTGAGGAAAAGGGGACCTACACCTGGGCACTGCAGCGCCAGCATGGGTCTGAGGGGAGCAGCCACTCTGCAAGCTGAGCGTGCACAAGCTCCCCTGCTTTGCACAGGGAAAGGCAAGGTTCTGCACCTCTCCAACTGGAGCTCTCCCAATATCTGAAACACAAATATGAGCCTCTCACTGCCTTGGAGCCTCTCTGAGCACTCCTTCCTGTGCCGTGTCCATCAGATCTGCCCCTGCCCATGTCCCACAACACCAGCATGAGGTGCTTCTCTGGTTTTGGTTGTTGCTGTGGGTCTTTTTTAAACAAACCAAAACCCAAAATGCAAACCCAACCCCCCTCTCAATGACTCCCAACTGCACAATTCAGACCCCCTAGGTTGTTGTTGAAAAACTCTCCCTCCCTACTGCCTTTTTTACTCACAAGGTTGACACCTATCCTCTTTCTCTGTTCCAGGAGGGTCTTTGCTGGCCACAGCTTCATTGGTTTGCCCAGCAAGGAGGCACTGCTGGGCTCCAGGAAGCAGGTGGCTTTGAGTGGACCTGCCTTGGCCACCCGCCTCCAGCTCCATCTAGGCTGGCTGGATTATCGCTGCTGGCCTTCTCTAGCAGCAGCTAACAACTGGCCCTGTTTCAAAAAGCTGGCTGGGAAATTTGGCTGTGAGAGAGAGAGAGAGAGGGCTCGGGTCAAAGAGCTGGTCTCCCATGTGTGAGTCGGACTAGATCTTTCTGCAAGACTTCCAGGGACTCACCTCACCTCGCTCAAGTGGAGACGTCCCAGCCCTTCCCAAGGCATCCCACTCCACGAACTCGCAGTCATGTCTGATTAAGGAAAAGAGAATTTGTCTCAATTAGAAAGAGGCTCCCATATGCATGGAGGGACGTCAAGTAATTACTGTGTGTCACTCACAGCTGCAGAAGAGACCTTAAATTTGGGACCCTGCAAACTCTCACACACAACTGCAAGTGAGTTACAGACCTTGGCATGCTTCAGAGAGTACCTTGTGTGGATGCTCTCGAGCCCATCCTCTCAGCTGAAATACACCCAGACCCATAAAATACAGCCAGACACGACCCCGCTCTCTAATAAGGAAATAAAGCTGAGTGGACCTGCCTTGCCAGAGCCCAGAGAGCAACACTGTCTCTTTAATTTTCTCCCTGGCTATCTCATCCTTTGCACAAACTCTTTCCTCCCCGTGGCTTCTTCCAGCCTGGTGGGCAAAGTGGGAAAACATCATTAGGGAGGAAAAATAATTTAGTTTGTTAATCAGTATCCAGTGGTGGGAAACAAGAAAGACAGAGAGCAGGGCTGGCGGTTAGGGCTTAGGAAGGGCCAGCACAAAGCCCACCATTCATGACATCTGGGGCTGGGATTCTCATTGAATTAAACAGACACAAAGAGCAGAGGCATTTCATGCTCTCTTCACAAGAATTATCATATCTCCCTGGCACTAGGAAACCTTCAGCATGGGAGAGGGGGAGAGAGAGAGAGAGAGAGAGAAGGGAAAGCGGGCAGGCTGGGTAGAAATATGGGGCAGGGTAGAGGAGGCTTTGTTCCAGGGTTGGATTTATGGATGGGATGCGGCGCGTTGCTTTGCGGGGAGAGAGAGACGGGGCCCTGGCGCGCTGGGTCTAATAAGAATCAGCAAATGTGAAACAGGGGGCCCCTGTGTACCATGAAGCAGGGAAACCCGCGTCTGACAAGCCAACAGAATAACCGCTGGCGTCTCAGGGCTGCGGGAGGATGCTGACGTTCCTACGAGATGTGTCGTCTTGTGTGTGTGTCAGCCAGGAGGGGGGGAGAAGGGGAGCGGCGAGGAGTATAAACAAGAGACCAGGCAGCGTCGTTCAGTCATGAAAATTAATTAGCTAATGTGCAAACCATGGCTGCCTCTTCCCACTGCCCTACGAGCGTTCGCCGGAAAGCTACGGTCTGTGTGGAGCCTGTGACTGGGAATGACAGGGGCAGATTAGGCAGCTCCTTGGGATGTGAGCCTGGCAGCAAGAAACCCATAGTCCATGCAAAAGAAGTGAGGAGGGGATGATTACGGTCCTTAGGGAAGGGGCAGAACCCAGGGACCAGAAAAAGAGAGACAGGAGAGGTCGGGTACCAAGCTGAGACCAGGCATCGTATACAGCAGCATAAATTGGGGTGGATCTCAAAGCCCAGCCATTAATGGGGACTGGTGAACAGCAAAATCACGTAGGGTTTAGACCACCAAGCTCCCTGGGGCAGGACCTGTCATCTCCTGCAGGCTCACACTCTGAAGGTATCACCAGAGGATCTGTTTTAAATACTAATTGCTCCACAACCAAGACCTGTGAGCTGCTGGGAGCCTCCCTGCAGCATTACCTGTGGAAAGAGGGGATAGGTCTCTGACCTCCTGTACCTGAGGTGACTTGACCCTGTGCACTGGTACCACAAGAGAATGTTTGCTAGCCTGTGATGAAGACAAGGAACTCCTGACCAACTTCATGTGCCCGATCCACAGGCTTTCAGACCCTGCTACAGTGGTGTGCTCGATTTTTTTTTTTGCTGGGAACAACCACAGGAGGATGAGGGTGCAAGCAGCAGTTACCCAGGGAAAAGGGCACAAAAAGGGAACAAGGAGATGCAGAAAGCGACTGGTAGGGGAAACATAAAGAGAGAAGCCTCTTCGACATGGGATGTGCGCAGCGAACGAGGAACGTGCTAGAAACAAAGGGATGCAAGGAGAGAGGAGAGGCTGGGATGGGCATCTCGGCAGACATGTAGGTAAAAGTTGAAAAGGAAGCACTAATTAGCACCCAGACCATCACTCTCCATTAATAGCTTGTCACCGTTTCCTTGATGTTGCTGAGAGCAGGAAAGTTGGTATGTGTGATGCTTACCTGTCTCTATCTCATTAACAGAAGTCAGGGTGAGAACAGATGTTTATTGCCTGCATCCAGACAGACAGGCCCTTTGCTGAGCTGAGATACAGCAGAGAGGGGTAAAGTTATGGAGAAGATGCTTGTGAAACGCAAGCCCATACCCATGTGATGGAAACCCAAGGGTAGGATACTTCAGTACCTGTGCCAATGCAGGAACTGCCCCAGGCAGGTATCAGGCTTCAGGAGTCCACAAGGCAAAAAATGCTTGGTCAAATAATTATAACCCAGGGCAAATACACTACTGACCAGGGGAAAATGCTCCAGTATCAGCACAAGGTATGTGCAAGGTGCCATGACTGCATTACACCCAGGAAAGTAAAACAAAAGAGCGTTCACTTCCCTCAGCCACAGTCCACTCTGGGGGAAAACTGACAGCCAAGTGTCTTCTCAAAAGCCCAAATGGAGAACCCCCCAGTAAATAAAGAAAAAAAGCCCCGCAAAAGCGAGAAAGCTATTTCCAGCAAAGATAAATCTGCATTTCATGCAATCACCTCCGAAGTCATTCTTCCAGCAGCTAAAAAAAAGAGATCAGATCTCCTACGCAAGACACAAAGGCCTCTCCTTTCCTTCTAACCTATCTGATGGCTCCTGGTAGCGACACTGGAAAGGGAGTGTGCAAGGCAAGGCGAGGATGCCAGTCAGCAAATATCTGTGAGCTGGTAGCACACCTCTGTTGGTGTGATGATGGGACCATGCACGCATTGTTAGGAACACCCCTGCTTTCCACAAGCACACAAATTTGCTATGCAAGAAGAAGGTTCCTTAAGAGCAGGAGCCCAAACCTCCCTAGGAGCGAAGGAGGCAAAACCAAAGGCAAAGAAAACATCAAGGCTTGGGCTGAAGGAACAAAGGCTTCCCCCTCTCAGCTTGGAGACATCTTCTTGGCCATTTAACTCAGATCAAGTGTAGGCTCTGTTGACTCCCCCAATCTATTCAAACAAGCACTTTCAATAGTCTGATAGGGCTATTCTGCTCTACAGCTTCTCTACCCCTGTGTTTGCTGCTCCCCACCAAGGCAGTTAATGCCATATGCAGAAATACTGCCCTGAAGAGCCCTCGTTCAGATTGTGTGGCCAAGCACTTCAAAGTTAGGAAGTGTCCAATTTATGGCCGTCCATGCAACCTTAATTCCACCTCGCTGTGCAGCCACCCTGGCCAGGGAAAAAGGGAGAGAGCTAAAAATAGGCTGTGACCGTGTCATTACAGCATGGTGAGGGCATGGACAGGGAAGAGGCTGAATTAACGTCTTGTGGTCAGGCTGGAATCGGGCACCTCCTTGCCTTGCCAGCGCCTGCTTTGGTGCCTTCAACCGTGTACATTTTTAATCTACAGAAATCACGTGCGGTCTAAACATACAGAAAAATGCATTATTTATAGCTGATAAATAATAGATTGTTTATATAAGCAAAAAAAGGAAAACAATTGTAGGCAAGTGTAACAAATTCCCCTCTCTCCTTCCACCCCACACCCATCCCTGCCTTGGTCCTGCACGGGCAGAGCGATTTCCAGCCCCCGAGCCTCGGCACAGATTTCTGCCACTATGAAACACAGGACTAATGCTATCTGGCAGCGGCAGAAGGCTGCTCTCCCGGGGCTGGCGGGGAAGGGGCACCGCTGGGGCTGGCAGTGCCCAGGCCAATGCACCCACACCCCCCTACACTCATTCCTTCTGGCGCCAGGACCCGAAGGAGTTTTCTCCCAGGAGATGGGGCCGTGCTGGAAGAACAGGAGCTAGAGGTGGGAAAGGGGGTCATGAAGCAGGCTGTAGCTGCCCTCCCACCTTCCCTAACTGGTCCAGAGCTCTGCAATACAGTGGTGGGAGTCCAGAGCTTCATTCTGCTCAGGGTCTGTTATTATTATTCCAGGGAAACAATACATTTAGCTTTTTTATTTTTTCCTTTTTTTTTTTTCACTCTAAGAGGCAAGCAAAGGGAAATGGTGATACTGAACAATTCATAATTCAGCTAAACCTGAAAGGAATTTAAGGGACAAAGAATAGGCATTTCTCGAGCCTAAGACCTTCCCCCCCCGGCCGAATTTCAAGGGCCCGCAGCAAACAATGGGAGTGTCAGAGGTGCTCAAATAGGGAGAAAAAAAAAAAAAAAAAAAGAAAAAAGTTCAAGAATCTTCACAATAAAAAGTGTTAGGCAACACAGAGGTCAGATCCAGCTCCTCCTATAATAAATAGCATGACTATCCTACATTAACTATAGGAGACATTTTAATGCAGTGCCTCAGCTTCGTGCTAATTATACTTTTTTCACCATATTTTGAACCTAAGAAAAAATGTCATCAGTTAATTATAACAGATGAGGGAGTGTGAAGACTTCCTCAATAAATAATGCCTTGATATCTCATATCCAACAAGCTGTGTGCTCTGCTCTGAAGGTGCCCAGAAATATGTCCTTTCAGGAAATATATCAAGGAATGATGGTCCCATAAGCTGGCTTTGTTTCCAAGCCTTGATTTTCGGCCCAATAATTAAGTGATTTTTATGGATAAGGGAGAGTAAAGGTTGTGGAACTGCTGGAATGGTGCCAGAGAGAGTCAATGTTTAAAAATAAATAAATTCCTACATCAAAATGAGATACGAGAGACCTCAGCAAATTCCCCCATGGCTGCACATGCGAGCAAACTGAAACAGTTTGGTTTCTGGACCCAGGTCCCATCCTTCCTTCACTCCTGGTGTCTCCACAGGAGCCTGGCATGCACAGAAAAAGCCTGGCTTTAATGAAACCAGGCCACCGCCTCCAGTGTGCCACCAGAAGCCAGCGACCGCCTTCCACCTGCTCCAAGGAGGATGGACCCTGGCCCCTGCTGCCCTGACACTCTGGGCACAGAACGCAGCTGCAGCTGAGGCTGGTGGGCATCCTGGTCGTTATGAAGGTTCCTCAACTAAACCATCTTTCTTTCAGCTCCTTTCCCCACCCAGCACCCCTCACTTCCCCCTCTGAAGAGCCAGGATTTGGCGTGGGAAAGATGTCTTTGGGCTTTTCACAAATCTAGTATCCCCTTGAACCAAAACCAATTAGCCTGGCCCAAGGTCCTGCCATTGAAGGACTGTCCCTTCTTTTCAAACCCCCGCGGGCTCAATTGCTCTAAGGAGCCTGGATGTGAATGAGCAAAGCCCACTTAAAGTGGTACTTAAGGCCAGACCAGGGTGAAGGAAAAGAGAAAGCCTCTATAGGAACAGCAAGCCGAGTTTCCAAGAGACAGCTAACTGCCGGAGATTGTGTTCTTTTGCTCCCCCCTATTTTCTTTTTTTTTTACCCCCACTCCTGAGCTTTCAAGGCAAACACTCCTAACCAAACCTGAGCCCCTGAATAAATATTGGACGGCACCTGAAAACGCCAAAGCCAAAGCCCCATCCCCTCTCTTTGTGGATGCTGGGAGCCAGCCGTGGGCAGCATGATGGCTCACAGCCTCATACTGGGGCAAGCTCTGGTCCCAAGCACGTGTGCCCAGAGGGGTGGAAGGAGGGAGGGAGAATGAGCAGCCCAAGGTGATGCTTCTGCAGCTGAGCTCTTGGCTAACATCTTCCTGAGGTGATCAGGCTCATGGCCATGAAACACCAAAACCCCGGCCTGGAAAGAATGACCCTGGCATCCCATGGTGGGGAAGCCAGCATGGGCATCCACACAGCCATCTTACGCTTGTGGCCCCCAAGGCCTTCCAGAGGTTCAAGGTGACCAAGGAACCACGATGTGGCAGGAGCAGTGGCAGGGTGAGACACAGTACCCACACCATGCGTGTACCGCCACATGCCAGGCGCCAGCACCTCGGTGCTCACAGCTGGAAAAAGCTCTCATCACCTGTGAGGGTGCCAAGTGAGCACCTTCCCTCCACCAAGACGTGAGGCAGAGTGCTTCCAGCGGGCAGCCGCACATCCTGCCCCAGTGCAGGAGCAGCACCCATCCACAGCAACAGGCAGGATGGACCCTCCAAGGCCCTGAGCTCTGCCCCTTCTCCTGATGCATGGACAAATCCAGGGCAGAGTGGCAGGTAAAGGCAGGCACTGTCTGCCAGCATCGAGGGTGTGGGGAGGGGGTGGGAGCCGAGAGAGACAAAAGAAATGGACGAGCTCGGCCTGGAGCATGGAATCCGCCATTGCCAGGTGATGCTGCAGAAATGCCCATTGATGGGATTTCATCCATAACTGAGCAGAAGGGCTGGCACAGCCCGGCTCCCAGGGCAGCCCTGTCCAGCAGCAGGGACCACACAGCCCCTTCTCCACCTATCCCTGAGCCTGGCAGTGTTCGGCTTCCCCCAGGTATCTGCTACAAACCCCCTTCACTTCGTGCCTTGAGCCGAACCTGCTGCACAGCAGCCAAGTTTTAGGAGAAGATGGGAAACACTGAGTTGGAGCACCCAGTGTCCCAGGGCATGGTTTCCCTATGCCCATCCCCAGCTCTGCCTGAAGAACAAAGACATCACAGCCCAGCTGCAGAAACCTCACCCACATCTGGCCTGTGCTGCATCCTACTACTCTGCCAGGAGAGTCCCATCAAGAAGAGAAAACCGGCAAGGGCCAGGAATGCCAGGACTCAGCCTTTCCTCCCAGCACCACCAAAAAAAGACACCTTTCCTTCTGGGTTTAGGCTACACAAGAGAGAAGATCCATCCAAAGCCAACAGCTATGAAAACAAGGCCAAGGACCAAGCCACAAAGAGGCCCTTGTTTAGCCAAAATCCATCCCTGGCCCAAAGATGGACTCTTGGGGAGCCTCTTTTCACCACAGCACTTAAAAAAAAAATACAAAAAATACAGAGAGCAAAGACCTGATGGTGGATTGCCAGGGACTCTTTAAATGCAGGGGGTATTTTGCAAGCAGGGATTTACTGGGGCGGGTGAGGGGGTTTTACCTGACTCTTTGTCCCCCACCTACATGTGCATGAACTGGGGATGCTCATGCCACTGTCCCTCATTACTCACTGCCACCTCCCTCAATAACTGGGGGGAGTGCATTCACGCCTCCTCAAAACACCCACAGGTTCACATCGACAACAGGGGGTGAAAATGAAGAATTTAGGCACCTCTGACAATTTCAGCTGCAGCTTCTCTCTAACTAAGGGCCAAATTACTCAGTCCCTGCCTCAATCCCCTTAGAGGGAGAATCGCTCTGGGATAAGCAACCCAAGCCCACAGCCAGAAAAAAATACTTGAAAAGTCATCACAGAACAGGTGATTCTGAGGAGAAGAAAAAAAAAAAAAAAAAACACACCAAAAATACCAAACCCAAAAAAGGGGGGGGAGTCAAGGGTGGTTTCTGAGCAGCTGATCGAACAGCAAGGTGAAAAAGCTTGCACTGATCCTTTTGTAAGAGTTCACATGTAGACACAGATTTCCACACTTCCATTTTATTTCATAAAATCCTAGACAGATGTCTGTTTCTATACACACACACAAAGACATTTATTAGATGTGTGTATAGAGATTTTTTTCTTTTCCTTCAGATCCTCTTATTTTATATTTTTTCCCCCACCTTTTGCAATTACAAAAGCCAGGGACAGAAATACCTCCTGGGTTCTGCCAGTGCAGAAAAAACTCCCACCAAACAGATTTTTTTTTTCTCCCTAACACACTGGTCGAATGATTCCTCCTGAATTATATTCATTAGGAATTTGAATGTTTCTTTCCTCCATCCCCCATCAAATCATTACTCTGGAATAAATGCATTCATCAACCACCTTGCTCAGTTCCCTCCTGCTTTGTTCATTCTATAGTTTTAAAGCATCTCCACTGCCAACCGCTTGCACCTGACTCAATGCTGGTGTATGGGAGGAGGGTGATGGGGGGAAATAATAAAATAATAATAATAAATAGGAGAAGGATCGAGTGCCACTCACAATATTGTGGAAATAATTGGAAAATTATTTCTTAAAAAAAAAAAAAGACATAATAAAGGAGGGAAAGGACTACATTCCCTCCTCCCCACCTCCAGTCTCTTCCACAATTTCTGGGATTGCATGGAGCATACATATTCCAGATGGGTTGGAAAGAAGGAGGTTGGCTCTTAATGACACGTCTTTTCGCTGCCTTTGGAATGAATGATTCATTTGGATCTCGACGAGGCTCGGCGCCACAGTTGAGTTCCATTTCTAGAAAATCCGTATCTTTAATTCTGGCGCTGCGTGTGGGACCCAGCAAATCATGGAATTACTGCTGTAACTTCGGATTAGTAACGCTTTCTAAATGATAGTCTAATTCCAGGCCTTCATGCTTTTCAGCGTTCACACTCACACAGACTTTTTTTTTTTTTTCTTTCCCTGGGAGGCTTCCTGCGGAATTAGCGCTGGTGTCTTCGTCTTTCTCTGTCCCTTTTTTTTTTCTTTTTTTTTTTTTTTTGTTTTAATTTCTCCAATGACTTCTCATTAGAACACACAATAACAGCTCCTCAGAACTTTTCTTTCTCCCGGTATAGCCAAATTCAGGCTGAGATCCTTTTTCCTTACTGTGGTTATGGCGGTGCTTTGCTGGCCCTGGAAGGGTGCACAGGCATATTTAGCTTTGCAGGCCTACGTGGCGTCTGACGCCATTACCCCATGCAAGGCAAGGTGGAAAACCTGCCACTGAGGTGTGCGTGGATCCCGCCTCTCACCATCCCCGCATGCTGGTGGGCGTAGGGGGGGAGCCTCAACCCTGCACTGCGACCCTCTCCCCTCGGCAAGGGATGCCCTGCGGCAGAGAAAAGGATGGAGCAGGGTGCCCGCACTCCACCTCTCTAAGCAGTGGGAGCAAGGCAGTATCTCTCCCACCCTTCCCCATCTCCCACAGCATCTCCTGGGGGGCTGAGAGCCAGCAAACAGCCCACTCGCAGCTTCAGCCACGGAAAGCTTTTTCTCTCTGTAGCTCCCCCCACACACACCACCCTGAGCTGTCACAGCCCGCGTGGGTGGTTTCCCGGCAGCGTGGGGAACATCCATGCGGGATTCAAATGGGCAGTGCTGGGCTAGGGGCTGGTGGCAATCCCCATGCCCTGCTCTTGGGTGCCAAGGTGGCCCGGGGGACCTCGGCCCCGGCCTGGGGAGCTCGCCCCACGCCAGCTGGGAAAACGTGCCGGGGAGGCTCGGCGGAGATCGCGGTGCTTTGTGTCGCCATGGGAACGGAATGCAGATTTGCCAATTGCTTTTTTTCCTTTCTTTCTTTCCTTTTTTTTTTTTTTTTAATTATTTGCCAGACATTGTAATACTTATTACGTTTCAACTTCTCACGCTTGCAGCGGAGGTGAGAGAGGCTTTGTACCTTGCCAACCACTCGGCTCCCAAAGAAGCTCCAGGGCCTGGCAGCTGCATGGCGAAGGGGTGCAACCAGCAGCAGGACCCCTTCCCTGGGTATCTCCCTTCCCGAAGACATACCCCCCCACCAGCTATGGACAAAAGCAACAGCTACCGCACAAGAAAATGATCACGTTATTACCAACTTGACCTTCCAAAAGGAGGCCAGGATCAAGCCCAAAGCAGAAAAATTAAAGAGAGATGAAGGGAAAGAGGAGAGAAGGGAAAACATCCTAAAGTATGGGGTTTTTCGAGGTCTGATCAGCAGGCTGGGGCGGGAGGATGGGAATTATTTGAGAAGGGCGCTCGCTTCCCCGATCTTCCCAGAACCGCGACACCCTTCAGCCCAGAAGTGAATGTCGCGATGCGTTTAACCGCATGTTAAACCCCGAATTTCATTGGCAATGAACGCATTCGCGCAAGGCTCGCCTCCCTCTCCCCAGCCCTCCCTCCTGCTGCCGCGGAGCGGCCCGACGGGGAGGGCTCGGAGCCGCAGTTCTTACCTGGAGCCCCGAGGACGTCGGGTCGGGTCGTCCCTGCGCCGCCGGTCCTGGTGCGGCCGCTTCCCCCCGGGCTAGTAGGTCTGGAAGTCATTTCTACTTTCGGTTATCTAGCTTTATGATGGCTCCACAACACTCATACAGCTAGATAACCAAAGACAGAAACATCCCTCCGTCGGGGATGCCGGCCATCCGTCCATCCGTCCGTCCGCTCCAGGGTGCGGGCACGGCCGGGGCAGGGCGGCCGGGAGCTGCCACCGGGAACCACACACATACATGGGAAAAAAAAAAAAAGGAAAAAAAATAAAAAAGGTAAACAGATTAAAAAAAAAAAAAAAGAAAAAAAGAAAAAAAGAAAAAATATAAATACGACGTGGAGAGGACGAGCCGAGGATCAGCCAGGGGCGCACGGCCGGCAGCGGGGCTGCTGCGGGGATTAGGGGGAGGGCTGTGGAGCACCGATCCGAGCCGTACCGAGACAGACTGGGCTGCGGCGAGCCGAGAAGGGCTGCGGCGAGCCGAGAAGGGCTGCGCTGGGCTGCACCGAGCAGAGCTGAGCCGTGCCCAGTCCCGGCCCGGGCGAGCGGCACTCGCGCTCCCGCCCCGCTGCCCAACTTCTACTCCCCTCGCACGGTAATCGCCCCCTTTGGGAAGTGACGTCACGCCTCGCACAGCCAATCCCCGGGCCCGCATTTAAATCAGTGCCCTCTTTCCCGCGCTTTCCAAGCCCCGGCCCCACCGGCGTCTGGACGGGGCGGGCGGGACGGAGGGGACCGGCACAGCGAGGCACGGCACCAGGCGGGACTTATCCCCAAGCCCTCTCCCGCCGCGCCCCGGCACTGGCCCCCCTCCGCCCGCGGTGCCTGGCCTCAGGGCCTGTGCTAGAGGGGCTGAGCCGAGGGTCGCTCGGCCCCGCCCTGCCGTTGCCTCCCACACTACCCCCCCGAGCCGTGCCCCGTGGCTGGCAGCTAAGGGAGGACGCGGGCAGCACTCCAGCACGGCTCGGCGTGGGGGGACCCACCTGCAAACTAACTTCCATCTCTCTCTCTCCTCGTCACTCCCCTCTCTCCCCTTTCTCTTTTCCCTTTCCTCTCTCCCTTTCCCAGGGCTTTCCTTTTCCCTCTCTTTTTCCCTTTCTGTCCATTTTCCTTTTCCCGACACTTTCCACCCACTCCCGCCCCCATCCAGCGCACCTCTCTTACACTTCCCCGCAACGCCAGCAACTCCCGCTCCCGGGGCAGCCCGAAGGGCCTCTGTCCCCGCAGCCAGGCTCGGGGCCCGCCCGTCCCGACAGGCATCCGGGGGCTGGGGACGTAACGATCTCCTCTGCTCCCTGATTATTTCGCTGCCAGGTCGTGCTATTTCCAGCACTAGTCCTTAATACGCCAGGCGTGAAGTGGCGAATCCAGCTCGTACAAATAATAATACAACGATAATAATAAGGTGCCAGGGGGTAAACACGGTTATCTGAGGTGATTCTCTGACTTCCTCCACACTGAGAAAAAAGTATTTAAAAATAAAGACTCTAATCCCTTGCACCTCCTAAATATCGCCTTCCTCGAAACCCGAGGCGAGGGTAAAACGTGATCTGCTCTAGACCGGGAGAGCCGCGAAACGCTGCGATCGCGGCGGGAGCAGCCGAGGCTGATCCAGCCAAGCGCTCCCTCGGCTCCGGCTCCCAGCGAGCTCCGCTCAGATTATTTATTTCTTCCTTCCTCTCCTCGCCTTCCCCCTCCCCGCCATTCCCTTAAAAAAAAAAAAAAAAAAAAAAGGCATAAAATCTACCATCTCAATTAAGCTAAAAGCTAGAGAATCGGCGCTGCCAGCCCCGCTGCTCCCGGCGCCCAGACGAGCTTTGGCCGCCTTTCCTGGCTCCCGGGAACCGCCGGTTCCCTTCCGCCTCCTGCCTAACGAGAATCCAGATTGGGGGTGGCACGGCAGCCCCGATGGGGCAGAAGAAGATGGGGAAAAATCTTTGCTCCATCCCTAGCCTCTCGGTGCCTTCCCCGCTGCCCGAAGCCGCTCGGAAGGGCGTTTGGCCGTTTTTTTTTACCTCTCTCCTCGGAAAGGAGAGAAAAATAAAATTGCCACAGATCGGATCTCCTTAATTTCACGGTCCTGAATTTTTTTCTTAATTTATCGCTGTCGCTGTCCTGGCGATCGCTGCCGGTACGTTCCCTAGTCGGAGCTGGGGAAGGTGCCCGCCCTGCCGCCTCCGCGGGGCGGCCCAGGGGTGCGGGGACGGCAGCGCCGAGTGGACACGGGGAACGCGGGGTTCGCCTGGCCCACGGCCCGGTCTCGGTTTCCCTCCGGAGGAGGAGGCCCAGTTACTCACTGCGGGGCCTCGGCGGCAGGGAGCAGTGTGGGGGACCATGGGCACCCTCTCCAGCTCCCGGGACTGCTTCGGAGGCGATGCGGCTCCGCTCCGGCCCCGCCGGCTTTGCGGCAGAGAGAAAGGGGCCCAGACGAGCAGAGTCAGCCCAGCCAAGCCGCATCTCTGCCCGGCTGCCGCCATGCGAGGTCTGCCGCCCGCCGTGCCGAGCCCCCGGGCTGCCGTGTGGCTCGGGCGAGAGGGGATGCTGCGGGTGAATCACCTCAGCTGGCTGGGCTGCTGGCGCTAGGAACGGGCTGCCCGCTCTCTGTTGGGTTAGGGAGGCGATTTTCTTGGCAGAAATACATATAATATTATTACATTTTTTTTCCCTGCAATGCCTTGCTTTGATCGGAGCTCTCGCCTCGGCCCGCTTCATGCAGGCAGAGCCCCTCCACCTGGGAAAAAATACCGCTTGGGGTATTCGGAGTAATTTTTTACGCTTTGGGTTTTTTTATTGTTGTTGGTGGTGTGTTTTCTGAAGATTTGGGCTGCTTTCTTTCTTTTTTTTTTTTTTCTATAATTTAAGCTGGATACGTACAAAATGGCTTCATGGCACAGCTCAAAGCACCAGCGAGTATCCTGGGGAGGGATCAGCGGGAGCTGTCTGGGCTTTGGGACTCCTTGGCCGCAGCAAGCAGCGTCCGGAGGCATCCCGCGTCCTGTCTCAGCTGAGCCGCCCACAGGGACCTCGGAACCGTCCTTTCTTTCACGCACCCACGGGAGAAAACCAGCCGCAGCTGCCGGTGGTCCGACGGGACGGGGACGAGCGGCGGGACCGGAGCGGCTCTGGCCATGGTGCTGCACTGACCTTCGGCCCCACCGCAACCACGAAACTTCCGCGCCCTCCGGAGGGTGGCACGGCTCCGCTGCCCGCTCCCGCCACGGGTGACCCTGGCGCAGGGCAGGGCGAGCGGCCTCGGGAGAGCCCGGTCACCGGGCTGCTCCTGAATTACTTAACGTGATCGCCCTGTAACGAGTCCGCTGCCTTCCCCTCTTCTACGTCCTGCACGTCTGACGTCACTTTTCTTTAATTAGGAGAAGTTATTTTTAGCCAACCCGGAGTAACCCCCCGCGCTTCGCCGAGTCGAGCTGCATCTTCTCTTAATTTGGGGTTTTGGGGTTTTTTTTGGCTTTTTTTTTTTTTTCCCCTCCTACACTCGGGGCTTCACCCAGAAACGGCAGCTCCCTACGGGCGCGAAGGAAACAAGGAAACACGTCGCTTTGTTTAGCAATTAAAAGCGGCCTCCGAGCAAGCCCCGGTGCTGAAAAGCCTAAGTAGCAGCGTCCCAGCCCCAGGTGCTCTTTTTCCTCTGGGCAGGGACCCAGGCGGGGCCGGTCTCGGACCTTCCTTGCTCGGCAGGGCGAGGCTCTTGCCCAGCCGGGAGCCAGGAGGTGGAGACACGTCGAATAGACCTGGCCAGGTGCAGGCTCTTAGGCCACCTGCACTGCTATGATTCGGGTTTCCTTAAGGCTGAGGCCTAAAATGCGTTTCAATTCCACGAGAAGGGGAGGGAAAAAAAAAAAAGAGAGAGAAAGTAAAAAAGAAAGCAAATAAAACAACAAAACCCAAAACCGAACAACAAACCAAAGCCCAAAGAAATAAGCATTCGCAGGAAGGCGGGGAGCAGAAGGGGAGAATGAATGGGAGAGAAAAAGGGATAAGGCAAAAAATAAAAGACAACAAAAAGGGGCGAAACATCAGGGGGAAACAGGATTAAATAAAATATTTTTTAAATAAGGGAAGAAAAAAAGAGAGAGATCCAGCAAATAAAAAATAAAATAAATCCTCCATTACCAGAAGCCGATGGTGGATCGGGGCACGGGCAGTGGCGTCCCCACTGCTGCTCCGCGGCGGTAAACCGCCGGTTGCCCTGTTACAATCACTCCCCCCGCAGAGAAAAGAGGCTCCGCAGCCTCCTCCGCTGCACCGGGAGGAAGAACTTCCCCAGGAGCCCTGGATTTCTTCCCGCGGCCTAAACCCTGGGTGCCTCGGGAAGCTCGGCCTCGCCCAAGCGTTTTGTCCGGCCTCTATTAGGCCAGCGGGCAGGGACGTTTAAGGGCAATTCAGCAGCCCCCTGGCAATACTCGGCCCCAACTCCTCACCGTCCCGTCGGGGCTTAGCCCGCCCCAGGTCCCCCTGCCTAGCTGCAACGTCGCGGGCAGCCGGCGAGACGCTGCCGGAGGAAATACATCCCCTGCAGCAAACGGTCCCCCAGGTTCCCCGGGTGGGCCGGAGATGGGGTGCGGCGCGGGGTGGTCCCTGTCCCGGTCCCGAGTGATGCCTGCACCTGCGGGCAACCAACTTCCTGGCGGGAACCGGCTTCATCTCCCACCTGCCTCCCTCCTTGCCTCACCCCTCGCCTCCCTCCTCCCCACCGGTAGTCGGTGTGCCTGTGTCCTTCCTCCCGGGGGCAACGTCCCTCCCGCCTTCCTGGGGCCGCCCCACCGAGGTGGCGATGCCCGGCCGCGACACTCACTCTTGCTGCCGTGCCGAGGACGGCGGTCCCCGGCCGAAGCGGGCGGCAGGGGCCTCCCCGCTCCAACCGTGGGCAGGCGGACACAGGGGCGGGCAGGGTTGCCCTCGGCCAAGCATCATGCCCCGGCCCCGGGAGCGGGCCGGCGGGGGCGGCTCTGCCCGGGCTCCGTGCGTCTTCCCGGCTGCTGCCGGTGCCGGCTCTGGTTGCTGGCCAGGAGCTGCCGCCGCCAGCAGGCTCTGCCCGCACTGACGTCAGCCCGGCAGCCTCCTATTCACTCCAACCATGGCGGAGAGGAGGAGGAGGAGGAGGAGGAGGGAGAGGGGGAGGGGAGGAGGCAGGGGGAGGGAGGGGGAGAGGAGGAGGACGGGAAGAAGGCGGTGGTGGCGGCGGGGGTTGGTGGCTGGCAGGCTTCACCAAGCAGAAAGCGCAGCCCCTCCGCCTCACCCCCTTAATTACCCCCCGAGGATGGGGCTGAGCGGGGTAGAGGGGCTGTGTACCCCTCCCCGCCCCCCAGCTCCCCAGGGAGACCCTCTGCCGCCCGCTCCCGCGGAGCCGCCGCCGCTCACCTGGGCACTCCGCCGGGCATCTCGCTCTGCCCCCAGCCCGGGAGGGGAGAGCCGGGGACCGGACCCCTCCTGCAGCCCGGGTTCCCCGCTCGGCTCTGTCTCCGGTCCTTTGAGATCATACCACCCCCTCCCGCCACGGTTGCAGCCGTCCCTAGCGTTCCGTTCCCCTGCGGTACCCGGGCCTTCTTGCTCTGCTCCCCGCCCCGGCACGGCCCGGCACCGCCCGCACCGCTGTCCAAATGCTGAACGTCCCCGGGGCTCCTGGGCACGACGCGGCCCGCTCGGCCCACTTGAAGCCGTCGGGCAGAGTCTGGGCACTGGCTGCCCTCGGGCACCCACCGGCCCCGGCGGTGGGGGTTCCTCCTGTAGCCGGGCCGAGCTGAGCCAAGCTGTGCCATTCCTACCCCGAAGCCAGGCCGCAGCACCGCGGCTGCTTCGCCCCGACAGCCGCAGCGAGCTGGAAGCGGGGCGCGGGCACGGCAGATACCGCCTGCGCTTCTCTTCTCCGCTCCCTCCATTTCTATCTTCCTCGTCTTCTGCATAGAATTACACACATTCGCATAGCCCGCAGCCTTTGCCGTGAGGCCAAAAAATGCTCTCTCCACACCCCCGCCCCAAACCCCCATCAATACCCCACCTCCCCTCAACCCCTCCTGGCACACCTTTACTTCGCTTCCGACCTCTCCTTCCTCTTCCTGCGTGTAACCCGGCTCCTATTTTTTTATCTCAGATTCACTCCACCGGTGTCCGGAGCGCCTCTGGGGAGTCTCTCGCCGCCCCGATGAGGACAGAGGGATCCCCGGACAGGTTTTCTATGTAGGAAAAAATAAACCGATCGAGCCCGAGAGATCCGCAACAGCCGAACACGCCGCCTCGCCTTTACATTCCTGCTTTTTAAATTCCCCCGTTATTTTTCCTCTTTGCATCTGCAAGTTGCCTCGAAAAGAAATCTAACCCCAAATGCCACCGCCAGCAGAAACCGGAGGTCGTTGCCAAATTCCATAGGATTTTATTTTAAAAAGCAGTTAACGCCATTAAAGAAAAAAAAAAAGGGGAAAAAAAAGCGCGTCTTCTCCTCTTCACGGGGAGTTTAAGAAATCCTTTTGCTCACCCAGAGTCGAAAACCTAATGGCATTGTCGTTAAACACGAAAAGGAGAATATTAAGAAATTGCAGCACTCCCTCCCGAGCGCTCCCCCCCACCCCCCCCCCAAGTTTATTTGCCCTAATAATTAATTCACAAGAGCTTAACTTCGGTGTAACCCCGGCGGTCTTTTCATTAAAAAATCCCCGCGTTTCCTATTGAATTAGCTCTGCTCCATTGTCGCTGAAATGAAGACGCCAAACCAACTTTTACCCTGAGCATTTTCTCACCAGCCCAAAGAAAAGTCTCTCTCCTTTTTCTTTTCTCCGATTTTTTTTTTTTTTTTAATTCAAGCACCCAGGCGATGGACGTGTCCTGCAGTTTAACTACTTTCAAATTCTTTGTTCGGGTCCCACCGGGGCTCTATTGTCACCCTATTGAGAGAGCTTATTGCCAAGTCAAGCCTGAGCGAATTGAGACACACACGGGAGGAGTCCCGGGGGCTGGGAATGGGCTCTGGGGGCTGCTCGGCCCGGGAGGACCCCGGCCCAGAGGCGAGGGAGCTGGCAGGGCGCGGAGCAGAGGCTGCCTGCAGCCCCGAGGCCGGGATCACCGGCATCTATCTGGCCTGAGAAATCGCCAAAGCAGCCCGGCCCCGCAGGACCGCGGTCCGGGGGTGGGGATGAGGTAGCCCTCGGCCTGGGTAACCCACCAGGATCAGGTTCCTTTGCACCCCTAAAGCAACCGCAGCCCGTAGCGCCAACAGCGCCCTGGCTCCGCTACCACGGCTGCGGGCAGGAGAGGACTTACCTCGGATGCCCGCGGTGCGGCCAGCATCCCTCCCTCGTTGGTTCTCCCTTAATACCGGAAAGGAGACCCCCCAAACCCCTCTATCCCACCTGCGACCCCCACACATCGCCCTGCCTCCTCGCACTCTCTCCATTGCTCACTTTAGGAGCTCCGGAGCTCTTCTCCCGAGCAAGAAAATAACGGGATGCGAGGGGCTGCTTTTCTTCTCCCTTTTCATTCTCCCCCTCCTAGCTCGCCTCCCCTCCCATTCTGGAAAAGGGGGTGCGAAATGGGAAAGGGGGGCACGAGCTGCAGAGAAGGGTTATTTCAGGAGAAAAACGCTGAAAGAGTGGTGCTGGGCACGGGATCCCACGTAAGCCCGTACGTCACCTATAAAAATTGCCCATTTCTCCCGTTTCTTGGCTCCCGGGGCGGGCGGCTGAGATACTTCTGATTGCGGAGGGGTGTTAAAACCCCGTTAAAATCGCACCGCGTTAAAACAGCCTTCCTAAAGTCGAGAGGGGAAGGCAAGAGACGGGGAATGACGGAAGGCAGGGGCCGCTTCACTGCAGTACCCCACCTCGCCCTGCCCCGGGATGATATTTGGTCGCATCCTACTCTCCCGAAACACCCGCCCGGAGCCATCCTCAGCCTTTCGATGCTGGGGGGAGATGGGGCTTTACAGGATTCCACGTCGGTCTCATCAAGAGGGCCGTGACGGGGAGGGAAGAGGCGACGGTCACCACCCCCCCTCAGCGCCGCGGTCTTCCCGGTGCGACCGGCGGCCTCTCCGCTGTGCCCCAGGGGAAGAGGAAGCCCTTGACCCTTGGCCCCGGGGGCAACAGGGTTAAACAAAGTCCCACCGCCCCATTATCCGACCGACAGCACCGGCGGGGAGCGGGGTCTCCAAGGCGGGGCAGGGGAAGGGGGGGAAGTTGCATTTCCCTAGCGCTTGTACCCGAGCCCGACGGGGCGTACCAGGATGGGGATGCTTCCCCTGCAGACAGACAGACAAAGAGCCTAGGGAAGAAAAAGAAAAAAAAAAAACCACAACAACAACAAAAACCCCCAAACCCGCTACTTAGACATTGCAACTACCCCTGCTGAAACGGCAGATTTCGGGCTTATTTTGGGTTTGATGGTGGCGATTTTTTTACAGCTGTGCGGTGCCTTGCCAAGCTTCCCCGCCCGCACCCGGGTGAGGTACAGGCAGCCCCGGCACGGTCCTGCCTGCGGACAGCATCGACTCGTTGGCATCGACTCTCTCCAGAGTGCTGCACTCGGGAGGGTTTCAGAAATAAAGTGGCGAGAATAATTCCAGGGATTTTGTGTTAATTTTTTTTTCCGCTTTGGAAGGAAGGAGGAAATTTTTTGGTGGGTCGGGTTTGTATTCTTAAATTTATGTTTTGCTTTGTTTTGCTTTTTTCTGCAGAAAAACAGACAACAACCTCAAATAAGAGGCGCTGACATAATGCACCGGCGGGGAGAATAAGTCCCTCGCAGCCTGGTCCTTCTCCAGAGCCACTTCGTACTAGGTGGTCCCAAAATTCTTCCCTGGTGCACCTCCCGCTCCCTCCCAGAGAACCGGCGGCCCTGGAGCATCCCCCCTCGCCGGCTCGGCACTGCTAGCTCCTCGCCTTAGCCACAGAACGACCTAGGAAACCTAAAACCCCCGTTATGGGTGGGTCTGAGCACGTGCATCGCCCACGGGGTGAGTTCCTCCAGGCGGGTACCTTCCGCTGCTGGGTGAAACTGAGTGAAACGTTACTCGCCTCTCTCCCTTCAAAGCTCAGGATGGGATAGGGGCAGCAGTAGGTATTTGAGGGGTTACTGGGATGCTGTGAAATACATTCAAAGCCGCAGAGAACAGCATCGTGCTGCTGCTTTCTTTTCGGAGAGAAGGGGAATAGATTCCCTCCTCCGATCCTGCACTCCTCTCCTCGGGCGTGCAGGACTTCGCGGGGGCTCATCCCGGGTTTGGAGCTCCGCAGGGACTGGAAAGGGCAGGGAAGGACTCACAGTGCCCGGTAGCCGCTGCCCGGTACCCCAGAGGGAGCACAGAGCGGGATGGGCCCGGAGCTATGCCCACGCCCCGACGGCCCCGGTCCCGCGGGAACAGGGCAGCGGCGGGGCCGCAGCGACACCTGGCGGCTCGGCACGGCGCCCTCAACGCCAAGGTCAAGGTTGGGGACCCCACACCCCTCCGCTCGATCCAAGCCACCCTTGAGGCCTCAAAGCTTTAGAGGGAGAGGTTCTAGGGTGCAGGTGGCTGCCCCGGCTTCTATCGGACTCTGCTGACGGGAGCCCCATAAATCACCGGCAGAAACACGGCGGGGCTCCGGGGTGACGGGGAGCAGGGTGGTGGGTGCTCAATGACCCGCCCTGGGAGCCCAGGGAAGGGGAGAAGGAGAGTGAAGCACGACGAAGGTGTGACACCGTGGCGGTCTCCACGCCGCTGCGGGGCCGCTCGGTGTTCCGGGACCACTCTGCCGCGCCCCTGATACCCACACGCTAACTCTCGGGCTAGGCGCACGCAGCCGCCCTTCTTCCCTTTTCCCCTCTCCGGTTAAAAACGCGAGGAAAAGGCGAACCGTTTGTGCGGTGATTCCGGTGTCGTGGAAGCAGCGGCTTCAGGCCACCACAGGCTCCCTTTCCAAGGCCGGGAGCAGAAAGAAAATGAAGGCATACCGCCACACGCCTCGCTTTTCGACCGCGGCAGGACTCGAACCTGCAATCTTCTGATCCGAAGTCAGACGCCTTATCCATTAGGCCACGCGGCCGCTGCTAAGGTGGTTTTTCCATGCCTTCTACTGAGCCTATAGCCGGCGGACTGTACCATGGGTGCGGGAGGGAACGGGACAGGACGTCAGTGAGACCGGAAGCCTCCCCGGGGTAGGCTGGGTTGGACCCGCCCTGCGGAGCAGGCCCAGGCGGAGCGTGGAGGGAGCATTGGGTACGTATTGGGGGTGCGTGTACGGGGCGCGGTGTGTGTGTGGTTTGCAAGTTCATGGGGACTGGACACGGTTTCGGCGGTAGGAGCGTGTATATCTGCGGGGCTGTATAAGGGGGTGCATGCGTGCCGGGGGGGTGTGCATGGCTGCGTAGAAGCGTGCAGGGGTGTGTAGGGGGGGCACGGATATATGGGGGGTGGTTCGCAAACTTACGGGGGCTGCGCAGAGATGCAGGCGGATGCGGGGGTTGCTGCACGAGGTGCATGCATGCGTGGGGTGGTTTGCAAACGCTTACAGGGGCTGTGTACCGCTACGGGGGTTGCTCCGGCAGGGTTGCGTTCCTTGGGGGACTGCATGCATGCAGAGAGAGGTGTGCACGGCTAGGGGGGGCGGTGTGTGTGTGCGCCGTCCTGGGAGGGGGCGGTGCCTGGCAACTCGCCCTTTCCCAGCCTTGTGGTGCCTCGGGCGGCTCCGACGGTGCGTGTCTCTGGCGGTGCCAAGCTCGCCTCTCACGGCTGCTCTCTCCCCGCAGCTCCGGCCGCCCCGGGGCGAGCAGCCCGTGCTCGGGGAGCACCCCCAGAGTGAGGGAGGATGAGGCGCTGGCTCTGGAGGAGGTCGGTGAGGGGCAGCGCCAGGCCGAGGCGATGCTCCTCCAGCTCCTCGGCCAGCCGCCCGCTGCCGGAGAGCTCGAGTCAGGAGCCAGCCAGTGGCCAGCGGCGCATGAACCCCCTCAACATCCAGATGCTGTCCAGGACCCTTCACGAGCAGATCTTCCGGGGGGCCCAGGTACACTACTCGGCAGCAGAGATCCAGAAGAGCGTGAAGCACCTGCAGCGCCACGACCTGTGGGGCAAGGAGACCTCCACCCTGCCCGACGTGGATCTGCAGCTACCCCGCATGTATGGGGACAACATCGATGAGCATTTTCGCCTCCTGGCACAGAAGCAGAGCTTGCCCTACCTGGAGGCGGCCAATGAGTTGCTGCAGTGTGAGCTGCCTTCCATGCCCCCACAGTGGGCATGGCAGCTTGGCTGGACCCGCTATGGCCCTGATGGGCAAGCAGAAGCTGTTGCCTTCCCTGAGGAGCGGGCGATGGTGTTGGACGTGGAGGTGTGCATGGCTGATGGCCACTGCCCAACGCTGGCTGTGGCAGTCTCACCACGTGCCTGGTGAGATATGGTACTGGGGTTGTGCCTATCGTGGTCAGGGGAACGCAGCTTTTGAAAGGATAAGGATGCTCCTGAGCAGAATCTCTTCCTGCAGGTGACTGCTAGCTTGTGGGAAATACATAGAGAAGCCCCGAAGTGTGACTTCAGGGTGTGGGATGTGTGTCCTGGTTAACGAGTGCACCATGCCCCAGGGTTGGTTGCTTCCCTCCCATGGGCAGGATCCTGCTCAGCACCCACAGTGTGATGGTCAGGAGGGTTCTGAAGGCATAGCTGGGCCCAGGATTTCCTACTTAATTTTTGACAGCTGTGGGGTGCTGCATGTCCTCTGCAGGTACTCATGGTGCAGCAGGCGGCTGCTGGAGCAGCGATACTCCTGGTCCAGCCACCTCACCCTGGCTGACCTCATTCCGCTGGAGAGCCCAGCAGGTGCCAGCTGTGCCAGCAAGCAGGACTGGCTGGAGAGAGTGGTGGTGGGGCATAATGTGGCCTTTGACCGGGCATTCATCAAGGAGCAGTACCTCATCCAGGTAATCTGCAGTGCTGATAGCTGTGGTTGGTTTCTTGGAGAGTCATTTGCATCAGTTTCTCAGGGTGATTTTATCAGATGCTGTCCTCAGGGTTGTGCTTGCCTTGTCCTTCAGAACAGCCTGAGGCTTGATCCCTTTAAGGGGAGATACTCTTGTGCCCCATATAGTTGCTGGACACTGTAGAGTTGTAGCTGAGGACATGGCAAGAGCCTTTGAGCAGCTGACATCCTGCTCTTGGCCCTCAGAAGAGGGGTGCCAGGATGCAAAGCTCTCCCTTGTCGAAAGTAGCCTCAGCTGAAGGCTTGCACCTCTGTAATAGAGGGTGGTGCTTGCTGGCAGCTGCAGTGTGTTTGGCAGCATTTCTCTAGTGTGTCCAGACTACCTCTTTTCTCTCCCTTGGCATGTCCCAGGGCTCCCAGGTGCGTTTCCTGGACACCATGAGCATGCACATGGCCATCTCGGGGCTGACAGGCTTCCAGCGGAGCCTGTGGATGGCTGCCAAGCAAGGCAAGAGAAAGGGGCTGCAGCAGGTCAAGGAGCACATGAAGAAAACATGCAGCAAAACAGAGGGGCCAGCTGTGAGTAAAGGAGCTGAGCTGCTGGCAGTAGCATGGGTGCGGGGAACCTGGGATCCTGTGTTGGGACTACTTCCTCTTCTACTAACAGAATAAGAGCTATTGGAGCAGCTCTGCTGGGTGTAATTCTCTCAGCACCTTCTGGATGAGGTGGCCTTGGTTTAAAATGGAGCAGTACCAGCATCCTCTGCCTCTCCAGACCTCAGCTGCAGCTGATCCTTGTCCTGCACTGCCTGACCTCCCTGTTGCTCACAGATCACCTCCTGGGACTGGGTGCATGTCAGCAGCATCAACAACCTGGCGGACGTGCATGCCCTCTACGTGGGTGGGGAGCCACTGCAGAAGGAGGCGAGGGAACTCTTTGTGAAAGGGACCATGGCTGACATCAGGAATCACTTCCAGGTGGCCATCCCAGCATCCTGATGGGCAGTGGGACCTGGAGATGGGAGCGGGGTGGGAGCAGCTACTGGGGAATAAATCTTGTGAGGAGTGACTGAGGGAACTGGGGCTGTTTAGTTTGGAAAAGAGGAGGCTGAGGGAAGACCTCATTGCTCTCTACAGCTACCTGAAAGGACATTGTAGAGAGGCTGGTGCTGGTCTTTTCTCACAGGGAGTTAGTGACGGAACAAGAGCGAATGGCCTCAAGCTATGACTGGGTAGGTTTAGACTGGACATTGGGAAATTTTTTTTCCCAGCAAGAGCAGTCAGACATTGGAATGTGCTGCCCAGCGAGGTGGTTGAGTCACCAACCCTGGATGTGTTTAAAGGTGGTTTGGATGTGGTGCTTGGGGATATGGTTTAGGAATGAACTTTGTAGAGTAGGGTTTTGGGTTGGACTTGGTGATCCTGAGGGTCCTTTCCAACCTGAATGTTTCTGTGATGTTTCTGTGGTAGTTTCCTTTTTGCTGCTGCTCCTTGTGAGGGCTTTGGGGGTGTGTGGGGCTGTGATGTTCCCTGTCATCCTGTAGTCTCAGCACCTTGCCCTGCACTGCTCTGCCAGCCCTCACCTACCTCTGCCCCCCAGGACCTGATGTCATACTGTGCTCACGACGTCCAGGCCACCCACGAGGTGTTTCAGGAGCAGCTGCCACTCTTCATGGAGAGGTGAGAGCTGCTGAGCTCTGGCCAGTGGTGGCCAAGGGGCTGCAGGCTTGGCTGGCATCAGGGGAGATCATGATCCCTCTGGGAGTGGGATACAGCTCCTCTTCAAGGTGGTGGCAGGAGGTTGGGTGTCTCTCACCCCCTTTCAGGAGGGATTTCAGGCCACCCCTCTGTAGGTGAGGAGGAGTAAGCAGCAGCACAGCATGGCTGGAGGTGGCAGGTAGACTCTGTGAGGCAAATCAGTACATCAGTGAGGCAAAATGGTACAGGTTTGGAGTTACTGCATGAGGTTGTTTTTAGGGCAGCAACTTCTCTGCAGGGCAGACAGACCTTACAGGGCTCCTTATGGCTTCAAGGGAACAACATCGAGGGCCATGTGAGGCTAGGAACCTCTAAGTGAAGACATATTGGTGCCTGTCATAGTCTGGTGCTTCCAGGGCAAATCCCTCCAGCAAACATCTAATTCCTCACTGCCTTGTGCTCTAGGTGCCCCCACCCTGTGACATTTGCAGGGATGTTGGAGATGGGGGTGTCCTACCTGCCTGTCAATGGCAACTGGAAGAGGTACCTGGATGATGCTCAGGGCATCTACGAGGAGCTGCAGAAGGAGATGAAGAAGTCTCTTATGAACCTGGCCAACGATGCCTGTGAGCTGCTGCATGAGGACAGGTACCTGTGGGCTGGGGGGTGCAGGTGTTGCCACTCATAGGACAGACCAGATGCTGGCTGGTCCATGGGGGGCTGTGGGCAGGTGCTGAGGATGGGAGCAAAGCCGCTCCCATGTGTCTGCAGGTACAAGGATGACCCCTGGCTCTGGGATCTCGAGTGGGACACGCAGGAGTTTAAGCAGAAAAAGAATCCAAGGAAGAACAAAAAGAAGAAGGATCAGGATGGAAAGAGCAATGCCTCCCCAGTGGCAGCAGGCACAGATGAGGCTGCACAGGAGTGGCAGGAAGGTGAGTGTGTGGCATCCCTGGTGTCAAGGGGTGCTTGAGGGACACCTTCCCACAGGTGCCCAGGTGGAAGGATGTGGTTCCTTGGAGCCAGCAAGGTGCAGTGTTGCTGATCTGTGTCCCTACACTGGGGGCATGAAGCCATGGGCTGGTTTGAGGTTGCCAGTGGGGTGGCATAGGGGGCTCTTTGCCACCCACTCCTCCTTGCCCCACCAGATCCCGGTCCTCCCACCGAGGATGAGGACCTGAAAGCCCCTGCGAGCCAGGTCTGCCTGCAGCGTCTGAAGGAGACGGTTGTGCTGCAACCCAAGAGACTCCAGCACCTGCCAGGCCACCCGGGGTGAGTTGGGGACCCTGGGTGTCCCCAGGCTTTGCCCTGCACAGTCTAACCCATCCTTGCTGCTCTGCAGCTGGTACCGCAAACTGTGCCCACGCCTGGAGGAGGCAGGGTGGGTGCCAGGACCCAGCCTGATCAGCCTGCAGATGAGGGTGACGCCCAAGCTGATGCGACTGGCGTGGGATGGCTTCCCCCTGCATTACTCAGAGAAGCATGGTTGGGGATATCTGGTGCCAGGGCGCCAGGACAATTTGCTGACAGACCCTTCAGAGGCTGGGGGCCCTTCCTGCCCGCACAGGTGAGGGGGACATAGTGGGGTGCTGAGCTGGGGGTTGCCCCACCGCGGGGTTTAGGAGCTCCCAGGACCCTGCCCAGGTGCTGCCCTGGAGCCTTGGGTGTGTGAGCCCTGGTCCTCTGCCCTGCCAGGGTGATCGAGCAGCTGTACAGGCAGCACTGCCTGGAGAAGGGCAAGGAGCAGGCCCCGGGGCAGGAGGCTGCTGTGGAGGACCAGCTGCTGCTGCTGGCTGATGGCATGATCTTGCAGGAGGTGAGGGAAGGGGTGGAGGGTCCCTTGGTGGGGGGAGGATGTGGGACTGGGCTTCTTCCCATGTGCATGCAAAAACCAGGCCTGTGTGTGGCTCCAGGGGATGGAAATGAGAAAGTTCCTTTGACAGTCTGGAGTCCCTGGAGAGCTGGTGTTTGACCCAGCTTCCCCCATGGGCCCTCCCTGACATAGGTGGAGGACCTGAGCCAGGTGGAGGCGGATGTGGAGATGGGCAGAGTGGATCAGAGCCTGGCACAGGTAAAGGGGGTTTCCCACGGGATGGGGCCATGGGTTGGTCCCTCTTTCCTTGACTTCCTCCCCCGCCTTGCCTGAGCATGTGTCTGGCATCACCTTGCATTGCTGGTTGCAGGAGATGGATGAGCTGTGTGAGCTGGTGGAGAGAAGGAGCCAGCCCCCATACCACCACGGCAATGGTCCCTACAACGATGTCAACATCCCTGGATGCTGGTTCTTCAAGCTGCCTCACAAGGCAAGCTGTGTGCTCCTGGGGGCTTCCTGCCCATCCCATGTCCTAACTCCTCTGGTCCTGCTGCACAGCCTGGCATTGTGTGGTGCACATAGCATCTGAGGCAGGAGGATGCAGAGAGCTTCATTGATCTGGAGTGGTGGCAACCTCTTTTGCTGCTACAGGACGGGAATGCTAACAATGTGGGCAGCCCTTTTGCCAAGGATTTCCTGCCCCAGATGGAGGATGGCACCCTGCGGGCTGCCGTGGGCCGCGTCCACGGGACCAGAGCCCTGGAGATCAACAAAATGATCTCGTTTTGGAGGAACGCTCACAAGCGCATCAGGTGAGCCCTTGCCTTCAGCTGGGTTGTGGCACCCCTGCGAGTGGAGGCCGTGTTGTGGCCTGGGAGGCCCTGCAGGCTCAGTGGTGCTCAGTGTCTCACCTGCTGCATGTCCTCCTAGCTCCCAGATGGTGGTGTGGCTGAAGAAGGGGGAACTGCCTCGTGTGGTCACCAGGTACAGAGGGAAACAGCCCCAGCTGGGATCGTGGTCCCCTTCTGCACTGCTCTGTGAGGGCTCTGGCAGGATGATGCTCACCCTCACCTCTGTCTCAGGCACCCTGACTATAACGAGGAGGATGATTATGGAGCCATCCTGCCGCAGGTGGTGACCGCAGGCACCATCACCCGCCGGGCGGTGGAGCCCACCTGGCTGACAGCCAGCAATGCCCGGGTATGCCCAGGCTTGGGTCATTGCAGGGCTGTTCTGGGGCACCCTCTGTATGTTTTGGACCGATGGGAGCAGCCTGGGTTGGAAATAGGAGTTTGGGCTGGATGCAACAGGGTTTGAGGTGACAGGGCTGGTGCTGGGGGCCTTGTCTTGCTCGTGTGCTTTGGCTGTGGGAGAAGGGAAGGAGTCAGCAGAGACTCCTGGGTCTCAAAATGTGATGAATGGAAGACAATATACTGAGGCACGAGTTTCTGTCCTTCTCCCTTTCTTCTATGCCTGGGGGAGCCTGGTGGGAGTAACCAAATGGGTGATGCTGCATACGTGCCTTAAACCTATTTTTGCCTTTCAGAGCGAAACAGGGAGGGGTGTGGGCAGTGCTGTGCTGGCACAGCTGCGGCGGGAGGGCTGCTCCTGTGCTGCTGAGGAGGAGAAGGGAAGGGCAGGGCTGGTGCTGAGCTAGGCACCGTGTCCTGCATGCAGGCTGACCGGGTGGGCAGCGAGCTGAAAGCCATGGTCCAGGTGCCGCCCGGCTACTCCCTGGTGGGCGCGGATGTGGATTCCCAGGAGCTGTGGATAGCCGCAGTCTTGGGCGAGGCACACTTCGCTGGCATGCATGGTGAGCTGGGGCTGTGCCACGGGAGGAGGGTGGGCTCGCTGGGTAGCAGGGTGACCTTCCCCTCTTCTCTCCAAGGCCAGGTCTGTTTGGTGTCTAACCCTCGCTTCCCTCCTGGCAGGCTGCACTGCCTTCGGCTGGATGACTCTGCAGGGGAAGAAGAGCAACGGGACGGACCTGCACAGCAAGACTGCCAGCACGGTGGGCATCAGCAGGGAGCATGCCAAGGTGTTCAACTACGGGCGCATCTACGGGGCCGGGCAGCCCTTCGCCGAGCGGCTGCTGCTGCAGTTCAACCACCGGCTGACCCCGCAGCAGGCGCGCCACAAGGCCCAGCAGATGTACGCCCTCACCAAGGGCGTCCGCAGGTGGGTGCTGCCCCCCAGAATCAACGTCAGGGGCTGGAAGGGACCTGCAAAGCTCATCCAGTCCAACCCCCTGCCAGAGCAGGAGCACCTGGAGCAGGTCACACAGGAACGCATCCAGGCAGGTCTTGAATGTCTCCAGAGAGGGAGACTCCACAACCCCCCTGGGCAGCCTGTTCCAGTGTTCTGTCACCCTCACAGGGAAATAATTCTTCCTCCTGTTTCCATGGAACTTCCTATGCTTCAGCTTCCACCCATTGCCCCTTGTCCTGTCATTGGGAATTACCAAGCAGAGCCTGGCTCCATCCTCTTGGCACTCACCCTTTACGTATTTATAGACATGAATGAGGTCAGCCCTCAGCCTCCTCCAAGCTAAAGAGCCCTCAGCTCCCTCAGTCTCTCCTCATGAGGAAGATGTTCCACTCTCTTAATCATTTTCATGGCTCTGTGCTGGACTCTTTCAAACAGTTCCCTGAAGTCCTTCTTGAACTAAAGGGCCCAGAACTGGACACAGTATTCCAGATGTGGCCTCAACAGGGCAGAGTAGAGAAGGAGGAGAACCTCTCTTGTCCCACTCACTCTCTTGTCCCGTCTAATACAACCCAGGATACCATTTGCCTTCTTGGCCACAAGAGCACACTGCTGGCTCAAGGTCAACCTTCCATCCACTAGGACCCCCAGGTCCCTTTCCCCTTCACTGCTCTCCAGCAGGTCACTCCCCAACCTATGCTGATCCATGGGGTTGTTCTTTCCCAGGTGCAAGACTCTACACTTGCCCTTGTTGAACTTCATTCAATTTCTCGCTGCCCAACTCTCCAGCCTGTCCGAGTCTCACTGAATGGCAGCACAACCCTCTGCTGTGTCAGCCACTCCACCCAGTTTGGTGCCATCAGCAAACTTGCTGACAGTGCCCTCATCCAGGTCGTTGATGAATAGCTTGAACAGCACTGGTCCCAGTACTGACTCCTGAGAACAGCACTGGAGCTTGAGTGCTGAGTGGGCTTGGTCGTGTGCCACTGGACCTCTCTTCCTTCCAGGTTTCACCTCTCTGAGGAGGGAGAGTGGCTGGTGAGGGAGCTGGACCTGACTGTGGACAGGGCAGAGAATGGGTCGGTGTCAGCCCAGGATGTCCAGCGGCTGCAGAGAGAAGCCACAAAAAGGTGAGGTGCTGTGACCCTGCGTGGCTCTGGTGCTGTTGGGGTGTGAGGCAGAGGGAGCTGCAGCCGCATGGGTGGTGAGCAGAGAAGGGAGATAGGGCTGGATAGTCCAAATCCCCCCTTCCTGCTACCCCAAAACTGAGTAGGTTCGATCTGGAAGCTCTCGTTTCTGCCAGTCTCTCCCAGTGGTCAATTGGCAGCAGGAGGCTGCAGGGGCTTATTTCTGGCTTCCCCAAACCAGGAAAGGAGCATTTGAGGTTCTCAAATCGTAGAATCATAGAATTGTTAGGGTTGGAAGAGACCTCAAGGATCATCTAGTTCCAATCTCCCTGCCTTGGGCAGGGACACCTCACACTAGATCAGGTTGCTCAGAGCCACACCCAGCCTGGCCTTAAAAACCTCCAGGGAAGAGGCTTCCAGCACCTCCCTGGGCAACCTGTGCCAGTGTCTCACCACCCTTATGGTAAAAAACTTCTTCCCGACATCCAATCTGAATCTGCCCAATTCTATTCTATTTCCATTTCCCCTAGTCCTATCATTACCTGACATCCTAGAAAGTCCTTCCCCAGCTTTCTTGTAGGCCCCCTTATGATACTGGAAGGCCACAATAAGGTCTCCTCAGAGCTTTCTTTTCTCCAGACTGAGAGATGGGGCCTGCACTGCCCTCCCATGCTTCCAGCAAACCTTCTCTCTGCCCTGCCAGGTCCCGGAGGAAGAAGAAGTGGAATGTGGTGGAGCAACGAGTGTGGGCTGAAGGCACTGAGTCTGAGATGTTCAACAAGCTGGAGAGCATCGCCTTGTCCCCATTCCCCCAGACTCCAGTGCTGGGCTGCCACATCAGCAGGGCTCTGGAACCTGCTGTGGCCAAGGGGGAGGTAAGGATGTGGCTCTGCACTGCCAACCTCTCAGCTTTGCGTGTCTTCTCCAGAATAGCAGTTCCACATTTCAGCCAGTCTTAGATTCTGGACACCCTACAGGACACCCACTGCCCCTTTTCTTCAGCTGCATGCCCCCAGGAAAACCCAACCCTGAATTTAACAGGCTTCTCCCCTGAGCCCTCTCGGACTGGGACCAAGGCACGCTGCACCCCGATGCCCTCTTAGTGTCTGTGTTTCCTTTCACCAGTTCCTGACCAGCAGAGTGAACTGGGTGGTGCAGAGCTCTGCTGTTGACTACCTGCACCTCATGCTGGTGGCCATGAAGTGGCTGTTTGAGGAGTTTGACATCAAAGGGCGGTTCTGCATCAGCATCCACGACGAGGTGCGCTACCTGGTCCAGCAGCAGGACCGCTACCGGGCAGCCCTGGCCCTCCAGATCACCAACCTCCTCACCAGGTGAGCTGCCACTCCTGGGGATGTGCCTTTTGGGTGGGACAGTTGTGGTGGGTTGAACCTACCACCCCCCCCACTAATCTGAGAGAATTAGACACCCCTCCCCAACAAAATCAACGGAGCCAGCTCAGTTTGGGATGGGAACAAACTAAGCTCTATTTACAAGCAAAACTACAATCTAGAAATATGAAATACAATGAAGATGTACAAAATAGGCAGGAGATGTACAAAATAGGCAGTAGATGTACAATATCTCTATATTTACAATTTATAAACACAGAAACTCCTCAGAACTCCCTGGGTGGATCCAGGGGACTCGTTCACCTCCTCCCCGACTTCCCTCCTTCCTTCCCGTTCCCTCACACAGTACTCAAAACAGATACCCTTGGCAAGGCCCCAGGAGAGTGAGAGAAAGGAAAGTTGCAAGCAGAAGTGACAGAGAAGAGAGGAAGAACTGTTTGTGCTTCTGCTCTGTATTCCCATTAACAATCCAATGAATTACATAGACCCTAGTATTATTTTCCTTTTTGTATCCAATGCTAGTTTATCTTCAGTCTTTGCAGTCGGGGACTAGGGACTAGTGTAGCCGCAGCAAAGGTGTTGGTTTTGCCCATGGCAAGCTGGTGCAGAGCAGCTTTCTTCTGCTCGAGGGAAGTTGGCAGCAGTGGAGTTTGCAGCTCCCTCACATGTGACTCGTGTGGCTGTAAGTGCAGCTCAGCTCTGATTTCCAGGAGTAACTTGCTGGCAAGAGGAGGATAGTGTCAGGCTCCTGCAGGGATGGGGCCAAAGGATCTGCTCTGCTGGGATGTGGGTACCTCACCTCCTGCTCCTTCAGGGCTGCATTTGGCATATGGCAGCAGCCCTTGGGCTTGACTGAGCAGCTGGGAGCCTGAAACTTTGTGTGCTCATCTCCCTCCTGCCTTGAGGAGGCACAGCTTCTTGTCTCTGCTGCCAGCACCAGTGCTGTTGTCCCTTCCACAGTGTGGGGCATTCCTGCTGCTTCCCTGCCCCGTGCAAAGCTGAGCTCAGCCTAGAAAGCTCCTGACCTCAAAGGGCTCCCCTCCATCAGCTCTGACACCACCAGCTCTGCCAAATCCCTTCCCAGTGCTGGGGCCATGTGGTTCTATGGGAGCTGGCCAAAGCCGAGCTGTTCTCTCCTGTGCTGAGGCAGGGATGCCAGCAGGGGCAGACACCCTGATGTTTGTCTTTGTGCTGGCTGCTGTGTGAGCCCAGGGCTTCCTGCTGGGAAAATCCAGCATCATCTCTGCCTGGGAGGATTAGCTAGCAGCAAAGGGTTGGGTCCTTCATGTCTTCCAAAGAGGCTCAACCTGCTGCCACTCTGTTCCTCTGGCATCCATTTGGCAGTGCTTGTCCCTGCTGGTACTGAGTGCTTCAGAAGCACCTTGACTGCCAGCTGCTGAGTGATGTGGGTGCAGCCTGCAGTACCCTGGTAGCCATGGCTAGCCAGGACTTTGTGAAGCTGTGGCTGATCACAGCCAGGTGTGACAAGGCTGAGGGTGCTGTGTAGCACTGTCCCACCTGGTCTTTTGTTCTTCCAGGTGCATGTTTGCCTACAAACTGGGCCTCCAGGATCTGCCACAGTCAGTGGCTTTCTTCAGTGCAGTGGATGTTGACCAGTGCTTAAGGAAAGAGGTCACCATGAACTGCGTGACGCCCTCCAATCCATCCGGCATGGAGAAGAAGTATGGCATCCCTCAAGGTCAGTAGCTGAGTAGTGTCTGTGCAAGGTAACACCCTGTAGTCCCCTCTGCACAGGCCTCCCCAGCTTAGGCAGAGCCCTTTGGCTGAGCAGTTGTTCCCTGAGGGCTCCTCTGTTGGCCAGAAGCACCTCATGAGCCCTCAACTCTCTGCCCCATCGCCTGCCCTGCAGGACAGCCACCAGCCCAGCCCCTCTACCTCTTTCCCTTCTCAGGCACCAAATAGTTTGTGCTGCTTCCACACAGCTCTGATCTTGATGAGCCAGGCCTGGCTGTTACCCCACAAATGTTTGCTCTGTGCACCTCAGAGAGGAGCCCTCAGTTGGGGTTGTTCCTTCTCTGGAAGGAGGCACCTCCACAACTTTGTGTATTTTGCACTGCAGCCCCAAACTGTGCTTAGCCCATGGTGCTTTCTCTCCTTCCCCACCCCACTTAGCCCAGCACAGCTCTGTTCAGAGAACTGCTGTGGTCGTCCCCAACCATCCTAAGGCCCAGAGTTGTCCATATCTGCACTTAAGCAGCTCCTTCTCAAGGTGTGGCAGTGTTTTTCCAAACAAGAACCTGCCCTCAGATTTGTTCTCTCAGTTGGACACATCAGACATTCCACTTCTCTTAGGTAACCTTTATTGGGAATCTTGCAGGCAAAGGATGCTTAAAGAAACAGGATTTGTGTTTGTGGGCAAAAAAAGGAACTTCTGTGTTTACCAAGAATGAGGTAAACTCAACAAGTGCATCAGGGTCAGCAAAACTGTAACAACAAAAGTGGCCTGGAGGGCCCAAGGAAGCTGTCACCTCTGCTCCTCAGGGGCTGCAAACAGCAGCCACCTTCAGCTCCCCGTCAGCACAGCTCATGGTTCCAGCTTCCCTCTGTGCTGGTTGTTGCCTTCACACCACCCCACAAACCAGAAGTCTGAATACATTCAGGGCTTTTTGTGCTGCATCCTCTGAACTAAAGCAAATCCTGACGCTCACTCTCCTGTGTTCCAGCCTGTGAGTGTGCTGCAGCCTGCAGGGAATTGATTGTCCCATTGTTTTCCAGGAGAAGCACTGGATATCTATCAGCTCATTGAAATAACCAAAGGGTCACTGGAGAAGAAATGATGACACCAGAGTGCCAGAATGACAATTGTCCAGGTTGTGTGTCACAGCAGGGACTGATCCTGGTCACTCTGTTCCCTTTTTGCTTCAAGGGATGTTCCAGGGCAAGAAACTTTTGCCAGCAGCACATTCAAATAGCAGAGGTGCTGCTGAGGGAGGCAGCCAGCTATAAAACCTGAGATGGGGGCCAGAGTCACTGCTTTGCACACTCCTGGAGAGGAAGCAAGAAGTCCAAAGCATTTGGCAAAAGAAAGAAACAGCACAGCTGCAGTTCTCCAAGGCCAAGCCAGTGTGCCACAGCCCAGGCACTGTGGGAGGAGGCAGCAGCAGCAACCACAGCTTCATTTTTTTCGCCGTCTCTTCTTTTTGGGTTCTTGGTTCTCATCTGTCTGCTCTGTGGTGCTGCTCTGCAGGGGGAGGAAGAGGATAGCAGGACAGAGTGTCATTGTTTGTGTGTGATTAGGCTAAGGAATGGTTACCTAAAGCAAGAAACCAGCTGTGCAGAACAGGATTTAGCTCCTTTCCCTCCCTGACTCTGTGACTCTTCTCACCCACTGAGACTTTCCCTGTGGCTCACCCCTGTTCATGCTGTGGAACTTAGACCACAGGTTAGCAGTGGCGCAGGACAGGGTCTGCAGCTGTCTGCTGGAGTTTGGCTTTTTGAAACACAGGAAAATCTGAAGAGAAGCACCAATAAAAACCTGGACAATCAGCAAAGTCAGTTGTCTCTCGTTTTGAATCCAGCCCAGGTTGACTTACCCTTCAGCAGCACTGGCTAGGGGAGGGGATGGCTCTGAGGAGAATGATGCCCTGCCAGCTGTTTAGCTACTACCATCAAGCTGGCTGCACAATCACTTTGGATCATGCTGCAAAGGTCTAATCCTGGCCAGCCGGTAGGTCCTCAGAGGTAATGCTGACAGACCCCTCTGCTTGCTGAGGCAAACAGAAAGGCCTTAAAGAACCTATCTTCCCTAAAACTAGAGGTGCAGCCAACTGGTGCATGGAAATAAAGGCCACTGGAGGCAGAGAGAGAGAGCTGGAGTGCAGCAGGGGCCATTAGCCAGGCTGTTAGCTCCTCCCTATCAGCTGAGCACTCAAGTGAGAGCTAACCCAGGGAAGCCAAACTGTCCTGATTTCACACACACAGCTCCCAGGAACGATTGGGCTCCAAAGGGGGAAGCTGCTGGTGAGAGCAGCTGAAGGAGCTCTGACCTGGTCGTTGTCTGGCTCGTTCTCAGCATCCTGGGTGCTGTGCTCCTGCATGGCACTGTCCAGCACCGCCGCGTTGATGCGGAAGTCCCGCGAGGTGCTCAGCTTCATGTACTGCATCAGGTTCACCTGCAGCAGCCAAGGAGAAGCCAGAGGGAGAGGACATGATGCCATTAGCATCTTAGCTTAGTTTTCTACCCTGCCTAGGCACAGCACTGGGACTTGGTCCATCACAATAAGAATGCAGGCTTAAAGCAAAAGGTAGGTGAAGAAGCAGCTGCCCCTGTGCAGTCCTGCAGCCCAGTTCTGCTCTCCTAAAAGCCAAGTGGGCACCACTTGGTGACTCTCAGGTAGTACCTCAGCCTGGCACATTTCTCTCTTGTCAAACAAGAGTGGGGGGAGAGGGGTGAGGAAGGCTGGCATTAGGTGTGAGAGTTTTGCTCAAGCAAAACCCAAACAACGCTGGGTCACAGCAGCACTGCCACTGCCACCTGCTGGTATTGGTGTGGGGGCAGCTTGGGCAAAGGCTGAGAGAGGGGCAAGGTTCTTACACCTTCCTCATTTGAGCACTGGGGCTGGAGCACCTCTGCTGTGAGGAGAGGCTGAGGGAGCTGGGGTTGTTCAGCCTGGAGAAGGCTCCAGGGGCACCTTAGAGCTGCCCTTCCAATAGCTGAAGGGAGCCTGCAGGAAGGCTGCAGAGGGACTTATCATGAGGGTGTCTAGAGACAGGACAAGGGGGAATGGTTTGAAGCTGAGGCAGAGCAGGGTTAGACTGGAGCTGAGGAAGAAGTTCTTCAGTAGGAGGGTGGTGAGACTCTGGAATAGGCTGCCCAGGGAGGCTGTGGTTGCTTCCTGCCTGGGTGTGTCCTTGGTCCCAGTGGGGAGCTTGAAGGAGATGAACTGAGGTTCCTTCCAACCTGAGCCATTCTGTGATTAATAGAGGCTAAAAGGTGGAAGGTGGACCAGCAGTGGCTCTCCATCACACCACTGCTCCTTCTGCTCCACTGAGTTAAAAGATTGGATGTGGCACTTGGAGTCATGGTTTAGCTGTCAGGTGGCGTTAGATATTAGGTTGGACTTGATGATCTCTAAGGTCTTTTCCAGCCTGGCTGATTCTGTGATTCTGTGAGTTCAGGTCACAGAAGAGCTCTGCTTTACCTTACCTTTGACTTCTTGGAGAGATGGATGAGGAACTTCTCATACTGCTCTATGGCAAAAATCAGGTTTGGGATTGGCTTGGTGTCCCGAAGCACCTTAGCCTGGAATGCAGAAGGGAGGCTGACAGGTCACACGTGGAAGTTAGCCATGCCACTGTAGCATGACATGAAGAACACAACACCCCAGGTTAGAAAAATGCCTTCAGTAGCACTGGGCCAGGCCAGTTGTGTGCCCCAGCAAGCTTTGCCAGTTTGTTACTGGCTTTAAATTGACTCCCATGCTGGTTCTGCTGTGAGGATGCCTCAGGAACTGCTTTGTACTCTGACAGCCATCAGAGCAGGATGCCCTCTGCTCCAGCTGTGCCAAGGCATCACAAGCACATACTTTGCAGGCAGGGAATGCTTTGCTTTCACCACATTTTCACCCTGTTTATTTGTCACCACTGATGTTTGTTCCCCATGGTTTCAGTGCAGCATTTCAGCCTGTGCTCAGGGAACAGCTGGGAAGGTCATGCTTGAGTCTTTCAAACCCTTAGCATCATGGCACAGCTGACAAGACAGGGGATATGCTGGCTGTGAGCACAAAGGACATGAAAGACCAGGAACCTGCCAGCCTGCTCACTTGCTCCTGACCAAATCCTTCCAGTCAGTTTCAACTGCCTCACTTTATCTTTAAATGCACTGATAAAATTAAGAAACACTTCATCAGAAGGCAGGATTGGTTCCAAGAAATCAGCTCATTTCTGTCATTTCACAGCTTATGCCAAATGATAACATTCCAGACAAGATTTAACCTTTGGTTCATGGCTGGAAGCTTTTAGGCTGCACTTAGTGAAGGTGGATTTTTTTTTTTTTTTGGTTGGTTTTTCATTTGTTTGGGTTTGGGGCTTTTTTTAGGACTTTTCTCTGAAGTTAAGGTAGAATAAATCTGCATTTGCCTTAAAGGCTCAAATGCCAATGTGTGCTTGGTGATCTCTAAGAAGCCACCAGTTAACACAAGCCTTGAAGTATGATCCCAAGTTCAAATGCAGCCTGTGTTCTAACAGAGTGACTCAGTCTTACCATGACTGTGGAGACTGCAGCAGCTTCATCCTCTTTCTTCTTCTTTTTCTTTTCTTCTGCAAAGCTTAAGCTCTCACTGTGGATGTTCTGAAGGAGGGTGCCAAAAAGATGTGTCATTAGAGGCTAAGCAGTGATGAAAGGCCAGAGCAGTCTTTGCTCTGGCCAGCCAACAGCATTACCAGCTAGATGACAGAAAGGTGGTGAGACAAGGAGGAGGGAAGTGGGAGTCATCTCAAAAAAACAATTAAAAGAGAAGAAAGGAAAACCTCATTTCAGGATTATTACTTCCAGAAATACAACTATGTGAGAAGGCCTCAGGAGTGGCAGCTCTGCACACCACTCCACCTTCCCCCAATATTCCAGTGCCTGCTGTACAACTCCTCACCCCAGCACCCAATTCCTCTCCAAAGAGCCAATTCCCATCTTGGGCACTGCAGCCTTTGGCACCCATGTTATTTTACACTGTGATGACTGCAGTGTTGTTGACCTTTATTTGCCATGGTGGTTAACAGCAGCATGAATCTCATAAAAAAAACCCAAAACCAAACACAAACAAACAAAAAAACCCTCATATGAACAGAGAGAGGGAAAGAAAAGCAAAAAAACAGCTCCCCAAGCACTCTTCCTTCCCTGCTCCAGCAGAGATCAGCGTGCTGGGTCCCAATGGTGCTGAAATGCCTTGTGCTATTGTTTGACATAAGAACATAAGAAACTCAAATCCTGTCAAGAAGATGAATAATCCCCAAAGGTGCCCATGTAGTGCACCTGATGCACCACTCAGCACCTGGCAGCCTGACTGTGACTCTGCCAGTTCATTTAGGCCTTACCTGTACATAGGTAATGAACGAGTAGCACTGGGGGGTCAAGTGGGAACCCGAGAGCTTCACCTGCAAAGGAGCAGAGAGGTTGGTGGTGCTCCCAGCTGAAGGCAAGGAGGCATTTCCTCCAGCAGTTCAAACTCACCAGCTTTTCCAGCCTTCCTGGGATGCTGGTGGAGGTGCTGCGGCAAGCCTGGAGGTACTGCAAGGAAAAGAGGAGAGCTTCTGCTAGGGACACAAAGCAGCTCAGCCAGCAGCACAGTGGGGAGGGCAGGATTTGCAACAGCTACCCTCCCCAGTGCCTTGCTCTATCCCAAATGCCATGGCTGCATTCCAGAGCTGTGAGAGCTCTGGGGTATTCATCACCTGGTCTCAAACTAGCTCCACTGGCCTCTTTTCATGGCCCTGTTCCCCCAGGGCCAATGCTTCAAGCCACACACAGCAAGGAGTGCCAAGGGCAGGGTGGCTCAGCACTGTGAGAACATCACCAGTGCTGTTCACTGTGGCACACAGCTGCACAGAGGAACCTACATAATGCAGTGGGAAGAGTCACTCACAGGCTCACAGGATGTTAGGGGTTGGAAGGGACCTCCAGAGATCATCAAGTCCAACCCCCCCTGCCAGAGCAGGACCATAGAATCCAGCACAGGTCACACAGGAACGCATCCAGATGGGGCTTGAAAGTCTCCAAAGAAGACTCCACAACCCCTCCAAACCATGCATGGCCAAATTCAGCTGGAGAGAAGCTTCCCTCCATCTCCACTGCTGCAGAAAGGTCACAACACTGAGGGCACGAAAGCCAACAGAGTAAGGATGGACTCAGCTCCTGCAGGAGATCAACCAGCCCAGTCCTGAGCATAGCTGCTGCCAGGGGTCACTGTGAGCTTGCTGTAGCAGATGGCAGGGAGCTGTTAGCTCTCAGCCAGCTGACTGTCAGCAGAGCAGCACTCACATGCTTGATGAGGGAGGTGAGAATTGCATATGTCTTGCTGAGGCTTCTCAGCAGTGTGTCCACACAGCTCCCTGCAGGGAGTGCTGTCTGCACCAGCTCGTGAAAAACTGTCAGCAGAGTCCCCAGCTGCAGAATTATGCCTTTCTCCAGAGCCTGGGTTTGGTTTGATGCCTGAGAAGAGTCTTCTAGAAGAAAGAGATGAATACCTGGTGAGTATGAACCCAGTGTCTAATGAACCCAGCGATGTGGGTGGGAGGTGCAAGGAGGCCTCCCCTGTGTCCGTGCACAAAGCAGCAGTGTGGCACAGGGAGGGATTTGGTGACAGTGCTCATGCTGAACCAGCTCAAGGGAGAGTTCAGCCTGCCCTCAGATGATGCTACCTCAAAATCCCCAAACAGCTTTCTTTCCCCCCCACCTCTGTCTCAATCTGGTTTTGACAAAGGTGTGACAGTAAGAACTGGGCCATTTTTCTTACCTGATGAGTCTGACCCCAGACTGCTGAGCTTCTTGATAAGCCAGTCCACCTCCTCAAGCACCTTATCTGCCTGACCCAGAACCAGCAGCTAAGACAGAATGAGACAGAAGACCAATAAGGAGTTTGGCACAGCTGGGATCTATGAGCCACTTGTAGCAGAGCAGCCCAGACCCCCCAGGTTGCCCCCTCCAGGCTCCTTGGACTCACACAGACAGTGGGGGCTGCTGTCTTGGGGTTCACTATGGCGAAGTGGGACCGACTCTCCACTTCTACATCCTGGCCAGAGGAGAGAAAGCAAGCAAATTCTGGTGAGTAATTAGCTGCTGCCACATCCTTTGCACCAAAGGTGCACTCAGTCCTGGCCTGACAGCACAAAGTGATGAAGAGTTAGGCTGACTCTGCCTCATACCTGATCTATGTCCCCCAGGCAGGTGTGGATGTCCTGGGCGAGTTCCCGCAGCAGGCTGACAGGACTCTTGTAGAGAACATGAAGGCTGAAGAGCAGAGACAACAAACCCTTGCAGCAAGCAGCATCCTCTGTGGGGAAGAGCAAACAGGGCATTGGAAGGTGCAGAGCTCCTGGAACATCAGCCTTCCAGCCAGGGAAAGGCTCAGGTTCAGTGTGGATTTCACAGTCTGCGTTCCCAGGAACACAGCAGGTGAGAATCTTTCCCAGGGATGTAAGTACCAGGGATGAAAAAGCCAAGTTCACAACCCTGGGCATCTCAGAGCAGTGCCAGGGCAAGCACGGCACACTGCAGCCCTCAGCTCACAGAGCAACAATAACCACAAGCACTGAGGAAGCACTGCACAAACTCTGGCAAGGATAATATCTTTCCAGACTACAAATCCAGATTCGAGCAACACAGAATAAGGGAGAAAAGTCAGATCAGTGCCTTCTCTTTCTTCAGCAGCACTGATGTTACAGAGCTGGAGTTCTGCCTTCTAGCACCTGAAGAGAGCCTACAGGAAGGCTGCAGAGGGACTTCTCATGAGGATATCTAGAGACAGGACAAGGGGGAATGGTTTGAAGCTGAGGCAGAGCAGGGTGAGACTGGAGCTGAGGAAGAAGCTCTTCAGTAAGAGGGTGATGAGATTCTTGAATAGGCTGCCCAGGGAGGCTGTGGCTGCTTGCTGCCTGGGGGTGTTGAAGGCCAGGCTGGATGAGGCCTTGAGCAGCTGAGTCTAGCTGAGAGGTGTCCCTGCCCATGGTGGGGAGCTTGGAGCAGATATCTCTGAGCTCCCTTCCAACCTGAGCCACTCTGTGATTCTAATAACCATAATGTCCTGGCCATCTGCCACAGAATGGGACCTGAATCTACCTGTCACAAAGAGCTAAAACCAGGACAGACAAAGGCAGAGCATTTAGGGATCTATTATCAGACCTGATCACATCTAAACCAGCTCCCCAAAGCTTACTCACCAAGAGTATTTTCTCTGCAAACTTTGACTGTCCAAGTCAGGAACTGAAGGAACTGTAAAAAGGAGAACAGATATGGTGGCTCTGGAACAGAATTTAAAGCACAAAAATAATAATTAAAAAAAAAAAATCATCTGAGACAATGCATCACTGCACAGGGACATGAGCAGAGTCCTCTTCTGGTAGAAAGGTGCCCCACCATGCTCTGGGAAGTTCCACAAGGGACATTTAAGCTAGCAAGCAAAAAGCTGAGCTCCAGACCAGGGGAATGGCTCCAGGTTCCCTTGGACAGAGCAACAGCTCCATTTAATTTAAGGTAAATGATGACTCCAGACTTCTGGCACACTTTGAGTGCAGTCTCCAGCTTCTAGAGTGCCCCAATTTTACAGAAGTCTCCTTGTGTGGCAGGAATTAGGCACTCAGAGAGTTTGGACTGGTCACAAGTCTGCTGGCTGCCTTTGGCTCTGTTCCCATGGGGAAGCTGCACCACAAGTAGGCTCTGTTAGGAGTCCCTGCTCAGGTGAACAAATCATTCAGACTCCAGGTGCCCAAAGGCAGGATCAGAGCTTATAGAAGCAGGGTGGGAATCACAGAGTGTTAGGGGGTGGAAGGGACCTCAAAAGCTCATCCAGTCCAACCCCCCTGCCAGAGCAGGAGCACCCAGGGCAGGTCACACAGGAACATATCCAGGCAGGTTGTGAATGTCTCCAGAGGAGACGCCACAACCTCTCTGGGCAGCCTGCTCCAGGGCTCTGCCCTGGAATGAAAAAGTTTTCCCTTCTGTTCCTGTGGCACCTCCTCTGCTCCAGCTTGCACCCATTGCCCCTTGTCCTGACATTTGACATCACAGCTTGTTCCAAACTGTCCATGCAGGAGTGTGATAGGTAACCAAAACTGTCCCTTTGCCATGGTATGGTCTGCAGAAGGCACAACAAGCACACACATCAGAGCCCACAGCCACCAGCCCAATCTGAGAGTCTGCCTCTCACACCTGTGCCTACAACACCCATCCCTGCCATGGATGATGGCTGTGAAGTACCTGCTGAGAGGCTGGATCCAGGAGTTTGGACAAAGTGGAGAGGACTGTGATGAGTGACTGTGTTTCCTTGGAGTTGAAGTCATCTTCAGCAGCACTGAACTGGTTCAGTAGAGACCTCTGACCATGGGAAGGAAAGACAGAGCCCCTGAGTGTGCAATGCTTGCTGCAGGGCCATTTTGAGAAGCAAATAACAAGAAGCTGCAGCACAGAAAGAAATCAGCAGCAGGGAGAATGACAAAGAATATAAAGAGAGGAATCCTAAAGAGCCAAGTGCTGGCTTTTGCTGTGAGTGCCCACAAAGGCCTGCATAGGATTCAGTGTGACTTTTACAGTACTCAGGTCAGTTTATCACAGAATCATCACAGAATGGCTCAGGTCATCTCCTCCAACCTTCCCACCATGGGCAGGGATGCTTCTCAACTAGACTCAGCTACCCCCAGGCAGGAGGCAGCCACAACCTCCCTGGGCAGCCTATTCCAGAGTCTCACCACCCTCCTGCTGAAGAACTTCTTCCTCAGCTCCAGTCTAACCCTGCTCTCCCTCAGCTTCAAACCATTCCCCCTTGGCCTGTCTCTAGACACCCTCCTGAAAAATCCCTCTGCAGCCTTCCTGTAGGAACCCTTGAGCTCTAACGTGCCCCTGGAGTCTTCTCTGCTCCAGGCTGAACAACCTCAGGTCCTTCAGCCTGTCCTCACAGCAGAGGTGCTCCAGCCCTTGGATCATCTTTGTGGTCTCCTCTGGACTCACTCCAGCAGCTCTGTGTCCTTCTTATGCTGGGGACACCAGAACTGGAGGCAGGATTGGAGGTGGGGTCTCAGCAGAGCAGAGTCAAGGGGCAGAATCCCCTCTCTTGCCCTGCTGGGCACTCTCCTCTGGCTGCAGCTCAGCACACAGCTGCCTGCTGGGCTGCATGAGGACACTGCTGGCTCCTGGGAAGCTTCTCGGTAACCAACACCCCCAAGACTCTTTCTTCAGGGCTACTCTCAACCCACTCTGCACCCAGCCTGGATTTGTGTCTGGGACTGGCCTGACCCAGCTGCAGGACTGAAGGAGCTGCTGCCCTGAAGGACCCTGTAGCTCTGGAAGTAGAGCTGCACTTCAACCCAGCTCCGCACAGCGCCCTGGGGAAGCTCCCCTCGGAGATCAGAAGCTTTCCTGAAGTGGCAGTGAATTTGTGTCACAGTTGCTGACACATACTCAATCCTGTGGTCAAGCAAGAGGGAGCTAGCAGTGTTTTGTGCCAGAATTAGCAGTGTTTTGGAAGACTTGCAGCACTCAGTGGCACTTACCTGGAACTGTCGGATCTGGAAGGCAGCTCTCTCGGTGACATCAATATCCGCTGCTTCTGTGTCACCATCACTGATATCTGGCAGAGAGGGGCAGAAAAAAAACCCCACCAAGCTAAATGCCAAGAGCAGAGTACAGGATTTCTTCCTGAAGGGGGGAAAGGTTGTAACTGCTCAAAGCTAGAGAAGGGATACAGACTGCAAAGCCACAGTGAGCACAAAACTATGCTAGAGACAAACTTCGAACAGACAAATGCTGTGTCAGACCTCAGCTATTCTCTGCTGGCAGACTTCAGAGCTCTGCAGAAGCAGAGAAAGATACCTCTAGAACTTGCCTCTGGTGTGCAAATCATGGAATGGCTTAGGTTAGAAGGGAAGGAGCTCAGAGATCATCTGCTCCAACCTCCCCACCATGGGCAGGGACACCTCTCAGCTAGACTCAGCTGCTCAAGGCCTCATCCAGCCTGGCCTTCAACACCCCCAGGCAGGAAGCAGCCACAACCTCCCTGGGCAGCCTGTTCCAGAGTCTCACCACCCTCCTGCTGAAGAACTTCTTCCTCAGCTCCAGTCTAACTCTGCTCTGCCTCAGCTTCAAACCATTCCCCCTTGTCCTGTCTCTAGACACCCTCATGAAAAGTCTCTCTGCAGCCTTCCTGCAGGACCCCTTTAGGTACTGGCAGGCAGCTCTAAGGTGCTAAGCCCACCTTGCTGCTGAGAGACAAGGACCAGACCCCTACCTATGGATAAAAGGTCCTTAAGTGCTCATAGGTGGTAAGAAAAAAGGCTAGAGACCAAAGCAAAGGTGCACCATGTGCTTACCCAGGGCCTGCAGGAACTGGGGGATCCTGGCAGTGTAGAGCTGCTGCACAGTGTTGAAGATCCTCAGCAAACCCTCCAGGCACAGCAGGGAAATGCTTTTGCCCTTCTTCTTCCCTGGTTCCTCAACAACAGTGGGAATTGAAGTGTACCTCCAGAGCAGAACCCTGTGGGATGGGAGAGGAGTTACCACCAACCACCTGATGCAGTAAACTGGCTGCACAGTGCAAGAACTGGAAAAGGGCTGATCACAGATTTTCCTGCTAGGATCCTCTTTCTCATATCCATTCTGATATCCTCCTTTGCTATGGGAAAGTGGAGGGAGAAGAGATCCAGTTTTAAGAAGGTTTTATTTACAAAGTCAGCAAACCAGCTTCTGCCTTCTTCCTGCACAGCTAAAGCATTTAATTCTTTCCAGGTGCCAAGGGACCCTCCAATCCCATTTGGAGTCCATCTTTAACCACTCCTCTCTTCCACCCAGCTTCCCTTCTCTCTCTCAGCCTACCCAAACACTGACTGCTGGTGTCAAACCTGTCAGTGCCAAAAGGAACTCTTCTCTGGGCAGTCTGGATCTGTGAAATCTCAGACACCACTCTAGGGCTCCACATAAATAAAATCAGAAAGGTAAAGGCAGGCAAAACAAAGTGGGAAGCTTTGAAGAAAACACAAATTGTTTGGCCCAAAGGATAATTTTCTATTTGCAGGCAAACAACTTTTTCCTGCTCCCCTTAGGCCACTCTTTCCCTCTTTTGTTCCCTCTCCTTCCTTCTCATTAGTTGGGTTGCCCACACAGATGATCTTATTCTATTTCAGTGTCCAGACACACAAAACATGTAGCTCACATGCAGTCCTAATGGCTGCCACAAAACCAGCCTCTATTATTTGGGGTGAGCCACAACCCAGGCATTATTCATGGCAGAGGTAATTTGCATTTTGTGCTCTCTGCTGACTGGGATCTGAAAAGACCCCATGCAGATGTGACCTAGATCCCAAAAGACATTTCCATGGTTAACATTCCTGGATTTCCAAAGGATTAGATGCCTGAATGTCTTCAAGCATCTTGAAAAAGCCCTAAAGAATTGCTTGGCAAAGCTTGTGCCCCTCTTACATCTGTTTTATACTGTAGCTAAAAATGAATTTTCACTTCATTGCATCGCAGAGGCCTCAAGAATCCTGCCTGTAACCATGCTACCTCCTCTGTGGACAGTGAGAGATGAGCCAGTTCTGGTGTCCCCAGCACAAGAAGGACACAGAGCTGTTGGAGGGAGTCCAGAGGAGGCCACAAAGATGATCAAGAGCTGGAGCACCTCTGCTGTGAGGATAGACTGAGGGAGCAGCAGTTGTTCAGCCTGGAGAAGACTCCAGGGGGACCTCAGAGCTGCCTTCCAAAAGCTGAAGGGATCCTCCAGGAAGGCTGCAGAGAGACTTTTCATGAGGGTGTCTAGAGACAGGCCAAGGGGGAATGGTTTGAAGCTGAGGGAGAGAAGGGTGAGACTGGATCTGAGGAAGAAGTGGTGAGACTCTGTGTGTCAGCCTGTTCCAGAGTGTGATGGTTTGAACAGGCTGCCCACGAAGGTTGTGGCTCCCCTCCTTCCTGCCTGGGAGTGTTGAAGGCCAGGCTGGATGAGGCCTTGTGCAGCTGAGTGTAGTTGAGAGGTGTCCCTGCCCATGGTGGGGAGATTGGAGGAGATGATCTCTGAGCTCCTTCTCAACCTAAGCAATTCTAGGATTCTATGAACCAAAAGTCAGAAAGAGATTGAAAATGAGGGTTTGATGGTGTTTGGTTCTTCCAGGCCAAGGGCTGTCATTGGAGCTCTGTCACTCACTCTCCACTTGAGAGAGACAGAGACCTGCTGGAGAGAATCCAAGGGAGAGCCACAAGGATGATTAGGGGAGCTGAGCATCTCCCCTGTGAAGAGAGACTGAGAGCCCTGGGGCTGTTTAGTCTGGAGCAGAGAAGACTGAGAGGGGATCTGATCAATGTCTATCAATAGCTGAGGGGTGGGTGTCAGGAGGAGGGGGCCAGGCTCTTTTGGGTGGTTCACAGTGATAAGCCAAGGAACAATGGGTTCAAACTTGAACAGAGAAGATTTCTTTACTTCTTTCCAGGGAGGGTGACAGAGCCCTGGAACAGGCTGCCCAGGGGGGTTGTGGAGTCTCCTTCTCTGGAGCCTTTCCAACCCCACCTGGATGCATTCCTGTGCAGACTACCCGAAGTGATGCTGCTCTGGCAGGGGGGTTGGAGCTGATGATCTCTGGAGGTCCCTTCCAACCTCTGATACACTGTGAGACTGTGATTTCTCAGGAGCACAAAGCCATGATCTCCACCTAGTCGTAACAACTGTCTGAAACAGCCATGGACTGCAGTCCTCTTCCAGACCCCAACCCGAGAACCAAAAGTCCCCCAAAGGCTCTGCAGGGCTGACGTCTCCCTGTGCTGCAGTGACTCACCGGGTGATTTTGCAGAGGTTCTGGAACATCTTCTCAGGGTTTTGTCCATCTGGCCCATCAGTCTGTCCTGTTTCCTCCAGCTGCTGCACCTTCTGCAGAGCTACGCTGACAGCATAGCGCAGGAACTCTGTGCTGGAGCGCAGAACCGCCAGGCTCTCCTCGTGGCTCTGGGCATTGTCCCTGAAGAATCAAGAGCACTGTCAGAGAACTGAGGGTGCACTGAACAAGCACAGGGATGGCCTACAAGATTCAAAATCATTAGGTGAATTCAGGGTGGAGAGGAGCCTTTGTTTTGGTAGCTTGCAGTGAACACTTGGAGGACAGAATTCCACCAGCCTGTCCCAAGACACTACCAGACGTGGGTTGAATTGATGTCTGGCTCTGCTCCACAGAGCTCTGGAACTCAAACAGTGGAGTTTGTTGGCTAAGGAATGGCCCAGGACTGGAAGAGCAGAGACTCTCTGAGGTCTTGTAGGTCATAAGCAAGGTCCATGAGTGCTCCCTGCAGAACACAGTTCAGGAGCCCTGAACCCTGCAAGAGTGGTCAGGCATTGGAGCAGGCTGCTCAGGGAGGTGGTGCAGTCACCATCCCTGGAGGTGTTCAAGAAGTGTGTGGACATGGCCCTTTGAGCCATGCTTTAATGGGCATGTTGGTGTTGGGTTGAAGGTTGGACTTGATGACCTTAGAGGTCTCTTCCAGCCCAAACTATTCTATGAGTCTATAATACCAGGAGCTGCACACATCTGGATCCTGCCCTGACCACCATGGTCTGCAGACTGTGCTGTTACCACCCGTGCTTTGTACAGGAAGGAGAATGCTTGTACTGTGTGTGTGGTGAACAAGGCAGCCAGCATGCAGACACCACAGAAGCAGCTTGTGAATGGTCCTCAAGCTGCTCCAGATGTGACAGCTTCTCACCTGAACAGAGCTGTGAGCAGAGTAGATACAAAAGCCATGGACAGGAAGCTCCGTGCAGTTTTGTTGCCCAAGCCAGATTTGTTCTTTCCAGCTTTCTCCTTCAGGATTTCAGAGAGTTTGTTGTAACATGCAAAGAGGCCTAGGACATCCTCAAACTTGTTCTTACTGCAATAAAGTAGCAGAAGGCATTAATGGAGAAAATCCAGCCTTGAGAGTTTCCCATTTGAGGCTTCAGTTGCCAAATCCCACAGCCACACTTCCCAAATGAGAAACCCATGACACACAACATCTCCCCACCTCCCTAACACCTCCATCTGTTCCTCCTTGGGCTGCTCTTCTACAAAATGTCACATCCCATCTCTTACAACACACAACACTCCAAAGCAAGACACTCCCTGTGCCACAAGGCACTGGCATTCAGAAAGCATCACCCCCATTCCGTGCTGGCACTCCTGTGCTTGCACTGAGGCTGCCCTGCAAGGCACAGCTGCTGCTGGAGGCTGGGATTTGATGTTTTACCTGAAGTTCCCTATGTTGAAATTGTACTCAATCAGGACCTCACAAATTCCCATCACTTGAAGGGCATAGATATTATTCTTTACACCAACACCAGAAGACAGAGAAAAATCTGCTGATTTATCCTAAGAGGTAAAGGAAAGAAGTGAAACAAAAAACAGTATCTCCTCCAAGCCTGACAAGAACTCAGTGTCTTCTTCCAAAACTGAGAATCTGATTTACCAGCTCAAAGTCTTCCAGCTCGCTCTTGATCATTCTTCTTGTGACAGATTGTAGCATCTCTTCAAAGTTTTGCTCAAATCCCACCTCCTCCTCCTCCTCTTCCTCCTCCTCCTCTTCAGCTCCTTGGCACAGACATGCAGTGCTCTTATACCAGGCCAGGCAGTGTTGGATACAGCAGAGCAGATGGGCCTGAAGGCAGCAGCCCCACAGTCACGTTCAGCCTTCTAGCTGGAGGTCACTGGCACTCCTCTAGTTGGCTGCAAAGAGCCATAGCTCCCTTTGGAGGTTCACATGAGGCTCAGTGTCTCATTTCCAGAAGGAGGGGACCTGTAATGCTGAACACAGCTGCCCACTGCTAGCTTCAGACAAGGCTGTCTGCCCGAGCTTGCCAACAGGGGATGCAGACACTTAACTCCCACTGCTCCCATACCCAGCTACCTCAGCTGCTGAAAGAGATGGAAAAGGAACTCCCCAAAGGGCTCAAACTCCAGAGAAGTGCCTGCTCCCTTCCTGGGTGTGCTACTGCAGCACAGAGTGGAAACAGAGTGATTCATTTGAATGCTTCCTTCGAATCCAGTCACTGAGGTCTCACCTCCAGCACTTTCAAAGGAGCAAAACCTCTGCTACACACACACTGCTCCACTGTTTGATGTGGAGTTAAGGTGAAGGAGAGGCAAACCCCCTCCCCAACCCATGGTGATCTCAATAGAGGATAACAGAACTACACTATTCTTAGAGCATTTCTCACACAGGTTCCCCTAAACCACTGTGCTAGTGGAGCTCTGATAGAAAGCCTGAGACAGGGGTGAGGTGCCCAGCTCTACTGTTACTAAAAGAGCTGCTCCAGGCTAGAAAAGGCTGAAGAAACACAAAGTATGCAGCTCATGTAGCAGCACAACTAAAACATAGTGCAGCAGATGAGCTTGTAGCTGTGGCCAGCCAGCACAGCTCTTACCAGTGGTTCTTGCAGAAAGATTTGATCTCCTTGAGCCATGATACATCCCTCAAGCTTCAGTGGAGGCAGCAGGTCTGGCTGGGGCAAGTAATATTGCTTTATCTGTCACAAAAAGCAAGAGAAATACCCAGTTAGTTGGTGACTGAGCCTCTTAGGGTGCTTGAAAACAGAAGAGGATCATCTTCCATGGAGTGAAAGCTGGCACTGCAAAAACGAGCCTGAACACATCTGTGAGCCACATCATCTGCTCTACTAGTGCCTAAAACCCCCTCCTGAGCTGCTTAGGTACCTCTCAGCCAGGACACATCACTGCCCTAAAGCAAGTTTATCTGACCACATGCTGTTGTGTTGCCTCAACATGCAACCCCCCCTTGCACTTTGCCTGCAGTGCTGCCCATCCCTTGAACAGTCAGGACAAGTAACAGCTTCTGCTGCCTGTCATCACCCAGAGGCTTAGCTCTGCTGTGGTGTCTCCTGGCCCAGGGGAGCAGACAGTGACACCAAAACAAACCATGAGAGACCATGCTTGTACCACTTGCTGGCTGTTTGGCACACCAAAGGAGAGATATGCTCCAAGTCCTGATACAAGATCAGAGTGGAATGGGCAAAGTTATACAGGTAAGAATGAGACAAAACATTAAACCTTTAGACCAAGCTCCCATGAAGTGCCCTCTGCTACCCAAAAGCTGTCCTGGCTCTGTTCATGTTCCTGTCTGAGACCCTGTGCTGTCATGGGAAAGCTGGAATTAGTCAGCATGAACTCTCTGGATGATTAAAGGGAAGAAAATGATTTGTCTAAAAGAAAGCACAGCCTGTCCATGGATGGAGGGAATGTGATTGTCTTGTTGCCATGAGCAACACTCCTGGGGGATGAGTTAATCCTCCCAGATCCTCCAAGGACTTGAGTATTCTCCTGATGGGAGCACAGTAACAACAATTACTGTGTCAGCACACATCCTTGGGGAGGTATGGGAGGGCAACTGCTGTGCACTGCTGAGGAGCAGGGAGTGCAGAGAGCACTGGGCTCACCCTTCTCACAGCACCTCCCGACCGGAGCCTTGGGAACGGCTCCGAGATCCTTTCTCTTCCAGCCTGTGACAGGATAGGAACCAGTCTCTAGGTGTTTACCTAGGCTGCTCTCTCAGCACAGCAGGGCTTTGAACACCTCCTCAGAGAAGTGCCACAGCACTTTCAAACACGTTTCCAGTGTCAGGGAGAAATGTTTACCCCCGAGATTTAACCTGAGCTGCTTGCTGGAGTGGTTGCAGTGCAGCCTTGCCAGGCTCTGCAGCCACAGCACATGGCAGCACCTTACCTGGGACAAGAGAGTCTCCATGATGGAGCTGGCCAGCTGGGAGTTCCTGCGAAGGACATCATAGAACCCCTGAAGACAGGAAGGGAGGACAAGTTGGCTCTCACAAGAAAGAAGAGAAGCCACAGGCACACTGAAATTGGCGTCAGAAGGCGGCAGTGACCCTTGGGCACCGCGAGGAACCAGGAGGAAGTGGCAGTGTGCTCAGTGTAAAACCCCGTAGCTGGCAAGGCCAAGGCACCACAGAAAGAAGGGATGAATCAGAAGGAGGATGAATTTCCTCACAGGGGCCCTCTCACAGGCTGTATCTCCCCAGCAGCAGTGGCATCAAGCCCAGAGTGACTTTTGCTGCTATTTAACACCAGCACCAGATCCAACTTCAAACTGTGAAATCCTGCTTCAAAGGCAAAACAAAGGCAGTGGGGAAACTACAGGAGGTAAAAAAAACCCAAGAAGATCCTTCAGCCTGTGAAAACTCAGTGGAGGGATAAAGCAAACACAAGGTCTTAGAGCAACAGTGATGAACACAGCAAAAACTTGCAGCTCACCAAAGGTCAGTCCAACCAAGGCAAGGAAACAAAACACCTCTGACCTAAAGAGGACTTTTTTCTCAGGGTAGTACCTCGGAGTTGTCTCAGGAGCTAAGATACCCAGACAAAAAAGGCTCTTTGTATCAGGCCATCAGACATAAGAAACCTCAGGAAGAGACAAATCTTCCTAGAAACTTGCAAAAGGAGGACAAAAACCAAAAGACAGATCCCTGATGCAGTCTCTAAGGAAGCTTCCCCATATTCTCCAGTCAGGGCTTCCTTTGGAGCTCATCACTGACTACAAGCAACTCTACCCAATACCCACTAAGACACTGGGCATCCCATTTCTTAGGCCCCACCACAGGAAGAGAACCTTCTCTGTTTTTGTTGTTCTTAGGCAGTGTGAGCTTAGAGGGAGACACATCAGTGTGCCTTTGGGCTTAGAATGGTCCCAAATAAAATGAAGAAGGATTGGGGGGAAAAAAAAGAAAATAAATAGTCCCTAGCACCTGTGTCCCATGAAGAAGATACCTGAGGTGATGATGGGCTGTTGGCCACAGCACTGTGGTGTTTAAAAAGGAGATGGCAGGAGCCATGCTCACCTCATACAACATCAGCCGAACGTCTGCCTGCTGGCTGAGACAGCACCTCAGGCTGCCCAGGATTTCAAGGCAGAAGGCCTCATTAGCTGCAGAGTTATAGCAGGTATGAACATCTGCCTGGACCTGAGAGGGAAGTGTTAGTCATGTTAAACTGCTTACAGTTCTCAAAGAGCACAACACAGGAGCAAGGTGATAAAGGGCCTGGCCCCTAAAGGATCACAGAAATAGTCCCCAGAGCACTGCTAGGCTCTTTAGCACCACCGTGGAGCTCCTCAGCATACTAGTGCTGGAAGAGAGAATGACTCTGAGAAGTAACCTCCAGGTTCTCTTTGCACACTGCATTTCCCAAAAGCTTTGCTTTCAGGACTAATCCCTGCTGAAGTTACATTGCTGCTTTGGAGAAACACTCCTGAGGTGTTTCAAAGGGTGCACAACAGACACAAGACTGTCTCGTGTGCTTGAGAGGGTCCAGCACAGAGCTACCAAGCTGCTGAAGGCAGAGGAACATCTCCCTGTGAGGACAGGCTGAGGGATTTGGAGCTCTTGAGCTTGGAGCAGAGAAGCCTGAGTGGGACCCTCATTCCTGGTGATCAAGATGTGCAGGGCAGTGTTGGGAGGATGGAGCCAGGCTCTGCTCAGGGATGTCCAACGACAGGACAAGGGGCAGTGGGGGCAAGCTGGAGCTGAGGAGGTGCCACAGGAACAGAAGGGAAAACTTTGTGAGGGTGACAGGGTCCTGGAGCAGGCTGCCCGAAGAGGTTGTGGAGTCCTCTTCTGCCTGGATGTGTTCCTGTGTGACCTGCCCTGGGTGATCCTGCTCTGGCAGGGGGGTTGGACTGGATGAGCTTTGCAGGTCCCTTCCAGCTCCCAACATTCTGTGATTCTGTGACATAACCACACCAGGGAGTGAAGAACAGCACTTACCTGAGTGGCACCAATGGCCTGGCTGCACTGGGAAGAGGACAAGCTGCCCAGAACCTTAAAATTTCTTAAGAGAAGCAAAAATCCAGCAACGGCTGCTTTACGAGCATCCAGCTGCCTGTGGGGCAAGGGCAGAAAAGAGGAGCTTAAGGAAAAATGGAAGCAAGGGAACACAAAAAAAGAGCTGAGCAATGAAGAAGGGCCCACAAATACAGAGTGACTGGGCCCCATGGAACTGTACCCCCAAGAGGACAGCACAGCCCCAAGCAGTTAAGAGCCTGGGAACTCCCTTGCTCTACAACCTCACAACGTTCAGTTTCCTTTCTGTCCTGGGTCACCCTGATGGAGAGCACCAAGCCAAGACTCAAGCATCAAATGTCCCCTGACAACTGGAATGGGAAGACTCTCAGAGAGCTGAGAGATGGAAAATTCCTCACAAACTGCTGGTGTGGGGCTTTGCTCACTGAAATCCCTTCCCAAGACCAAGCCCCTTGGCTTGATCATCCTAAGCAGGACTTCTGTGTTCATAAGCAGGCAGCCACTGCCCAACCACATCCAGTCTATGAGCACAGCATTGTGAAGGCAGCAAGATGGTGTGCTGAAAGCATCACTGAGGCAAGAAGTCTGCTTCCCTACCACCATGAAAGGGGTCAGAGGGAAGGTGGTAGCTCAGCTCTCTGCTCCATGGTTCCTTCCAGACTCTCTAGCACCTGGATGTACTCAGTTGTGTAGGCACCTGTTGGAACTGGGTTTAATTTTGCCTTCTTATTTGGAGTTCCCAACAGCTTGTGAATTTCCAAAGCCCATTCAGCTGGGGTTTGGTTCAGTAGAGCTGTTGCTGTACTACAGTCCTAGGCTAAAGGGGTAGCAGATGTCACCATCTGGTTCTGGGGAAGAACACAGTAGGAGGACACTTAGCCAACACAAACCAAAAATACCTCTGCTCCAAACCCATACATGAGTTGTAGACATCTTTTCAAAGAATCCCTTTCCCTGCTTACCTGGAAAAAATAGCTTTTTGGAGGACAAGTATCAGGGAGTCCCTCACTGACATGCTGACTTTCAGTAGAGGCTGGAAAGGAAGATACAATTTGGAGAGAAAAACACAAAGGCATGCCAAGCCCTCAGGGCATATGAGCTCATCTTCCTCAGGCCCATCTGGCCCTGCATTTCTAATACTGTCATCACTCCAGTAGGGAAACCAAAATAAAAACCATGTAAAATTAAACCCAGAGAGCTGGAGCAGCAAGGCACCTCCTCAGGTTAGTGAGGACACAGTGCAAGGGCTGGGGAAAAGAACTGCTCCCTCCAGACTGGGCTGAGCAGGTAAAAATTGAATAGCAGGGAAGGACCTGATGTATCTGAGGGCTGGGGGTCAAGAGGGAGGGGACAGGCTCTGCTCACTTGCACCCTGGGATAGGACAAGGGGCAATGGATAGAAACTCCAGCACAGGAGGTTCCACCTCAGCATGAGGAGGAACTTCTTCACTGTGAGGGTCATAGAGCACTGGGACAGGCTGCCCAGAGAGGTTGTGGAGTCTCCTTCTCTGGAGCCTTTCAAGACCCATCTGGGTGCATTTCCATGCTGGATTCTCTGGTCCTGCTCTGGCAGGGGGGTTGGACTGGATGATCTTTGGAGGTCCCTACCAACCCCTAACATCCTATCTCAGCCCAGGCAAAGAGAAATATTGACATGGAGCTTGGGAGGGGTTAAAAAAAAATCAGGATGACAGCTACAGCTGTTCAGCTAAACACTGCCTGCTTGGTTTTCTACAGCGTGCAGCATCTGAGCATCTTCCAGCTGAAAGGTCAGCACAGAGCAGCTCAGGACCACGCCAGACTGCACCATATGCTTTCTGCTAGAGGGCAGAGCTCCATGCTACACTGAACAACCACAGCAGAGTATGAAGGGCTGTTTCAGGAGGAGGGTTATTGGATCATGCACAGAACTGTGGCCTAGAGCTGTCACTGCCAAGGATACTGGGGGAGAAATGCAGCACTTTACCTGCACTGCCCGGAGGAGGCCTTGCACCGTGTCGATGGGCAGAAAGGACAAATTGTCAAAGGTCTCTGTGACTTTGGAGGAGGAAGACTGAAGCACAAGAGGGGCAGACACAACAATACTGGACAGCAAGTCTGGGAAAAGAAAAAAAAAAAAAAAAAGGACAAAAGGAGCAGCTGCTACCCAGAGGCCAGAAAAACCTGAGCAGAAGATGCCTCCAGAGCTGACCCTTAGAGAATAACGAAGCCTTTCCACTCCAGGGAGAGGTCAGGATAGGAGGAGTATCACAAACCTGAGCTCTGCTGCAGGCACCAAGTGTGCAAGGCTCACAGCCTGGCTGCAGGGCCTCACCCCACCAGAGGGCACTGAGGTATAAGAGAAGAGGCTGCAGCAGCACAGGCAGCTCAGCAGCCCCAGTGACTCCCAAGCACCTGCTCACGGGGGAGCAGGAAGGCAGGGACAGGAATGTGTCACAAGTTACTGATACCAGCTTCCTGTGGGGCAGCTGCTCCATGGCAGCTGTTGCAGACCTGTTTTTCACCTGCACTGAACACAGGGTGATCTGATGCAGCTGACACCTCAGTAGGAGGGGAAGGGACAACTCATCTTCTTGGTCATGTCTGCAGGAACTTCACAGAGTCAGCTGTGTCCTGGGCTGCATCAAAAGCAGCGTGGCCAGTGGGCCAAGGGAGGGGATTCTGCCCCTCTGCTCTGATGAGACCCCACCTGCAGTACTGTGGTCCAGCTCTGGAGTCCTCAACACAAGAAGGATAGGGAGATGTTGGAGCAAGGGCCCAGAGGAGGTCACAAAAATGGTGAGAGGGCTAAAGCACCTCTGCTGTGAAGAAGGCTGAGAGGGTTGGGGTTGTTTAGCTTGGAGAACAGAGTAGGCTCCAGGGAGTCCTTAGAGCTGCCTTTCAGCACTGAAAGGGAGCTGATAAGAAAGACAGAAACAAACTTTTCAGCAGGGTCTGTTGCCCACAGGACAAGAGGTGATGGTTTTAAACTAACAGAGGGGAGACTTAGACTAGATAGAAGAATTTTTTTACAATGAGGTTGGTGAGAAACTGGCACAGGTTGCCCAGGGAGGTGGTGGATGTCCCATCCCTGGAGTGCTTCAAGGTCAGGTTGGATGGGGCTCTGAGCAACCTGATCTAGTTGGAGATGTCCCTGCTGACTGCAGAGGAGGTAGGACTGGATGACTTTTAAAGGTCCCTTCCAACCCAGACCATTCTATGATTCTCTAAGCTGTTCTGAGAAGCAACATTCTGAGTGCCCCCAGAGCAGGACACATTTCTCTCTCTTGCCTGTTACCTATGAAATGGCTGACAGGAGATGCTGCTTTTGTGAGGACTCTGTTCAGGACCTGCTCAAGAATATCACTCCTGATGGGCTCATGAACCTGAAATGAGAAAGAACAATAAATTAAAAAAAAAAAATCAAACCCCACGTCAGCTAAAGACATTACTGCACCTCACAGCACAGGCACTGTGCAGCACAAAGCAAATCCAGACCTGCCTGGGAAGCTGGGACTGGCTGCCAGCAGTCCCCTTGCAGCTGAATTCACAGCTTGGTTCAGATTTCATCCCAGGCCACTCAGAGCCAGCACATCAGAGAGGCTCACACACTACATTTGGAACACAATGGGTCAAATGGTCTGTGGGATGCAAATTTACCACTCCAGTGAAGATGCTGCTTTCAGTCCCACCTCTGACAGCTTCTCTTTGTACCTCTGAATGTCTCTACCTTCTCAGCAGTTTCTTTTATACTGCAGAAGGGGTTATGCAGAGATTGTGGTAGACGGAAGAATTTAGGACCAGGTCTTTATGAGGATGGCCTCTTCCAGCTGGACAGGGGCAAAGAGGAGCCTCAATCTGGTATTGTTGGTACAACACTCATGCTGGATACAGCAGGCAAGGTTTTGGCACCATTTTCCAAGAGAACAAGAACAGAGTTCCTTCCTCTCCCCCCTCAGAAACCCTCTCCAAAACATGCACTACCTTAAATGTTTCCAGCAGGATACTTGCTCCCAGTCTGCAAGCCTGCTGGGCTGGCATTTTTGAAAGGCCATAAGTGGTATCAGCAGCTTTTCCTCCAAAAGGCTTTTTTGGTTCATATGATTCCATTAGGCTGAAGCCAAGATCCACCAGGCCCTGAGTAACATGGTCCCAGCCAAATGCACTGAGGAAAACAGGAAACAGACCAGGAAAGAAACAGCTTAGACACAGAAAAGGTTGATGTTAGAGCAGCTTCCACAGTCATTCCAGGGTCCAAAGCAGCAGCAAGAGATGCTTTGATCACTCCAGGGAAGATGACAGCCCCACAGAATGGCTCAGGTTGGAAGGGAGCTCAGAGATCATCTGCTCCAACCTTCCTGCCATGGGCAGGGACACCTCTCAGCCAGACTCAGCTGCTCAAGGCCTCATGCAGCCTGGCCTTCAACACTCCCAGGAAGGAGACAGCCACAACCTCCCTGGCAGCCTATTCCAGAGTCTCACCACCCTCCTACTGAAGAACTTCTTCCTCAGATCCAGTCTCACCCTGCTCTCCCTCAGCTTCAAACCATTCCCCCTTGGCCTGTCTCTAGACACCCTCATGAGAAGTCCCTCTGCAGCCTGCCTGTAGGATCCCTTCAGCTAATGGAAGGCAGCTCCAAGGTCCCCCTGGAGTATTCTCTAGGCTGTTTTCAGGCTGAGGAACAGGTGCTCAGCACAACCCATCTTGCAGTCCTAGCTCTCCAACCTTCACACTTCCTTTCCAGTCCAAAAGTTTCCTTGCTCTGTGCACTCCAGTCCAACCTGAATGTGACAGGAGGACCCAGTCAGGGTGCACAAATACCCTGCTGATCCTCAGGCCTTCAGGCCAGCCAGGAAGATAGAAGAGGAACTAAAGGACAGCTGGTGACAGACCACAGAGCTATCCCACAGGATGCTCAAAAGATTATCCATGAGAAGAGTGAACCTATCACTGATCCCTTGACCAGTACACAAGCTCCAGCCAGCAACATGACTCCTCTCATCCACTGCTTTACCAGTAAGCAGCAGCAGCAAAGAGCCTGATCCACTGAGTTCTTTGTTCCATCAGCTGCAAAGGTTTGAGGTACAGGGAGCAGATTTATCCAGCTGCACTTCATTGCCTTCTTGGTTTTTGTTTTGCTTTGTTTTAGTTCACCAATATAAAACTGGGATTAAAGCTGTGGATTTGGACACTGTTCCCTGCTGGCATCTGGTCAGCAGCACCCCAGAGCACTCTGGTGAGGCTGAAACTCTGCCTCCTCCCAAAGCCCAGTGGGTGCTCTGCAGCATGTGGCAAGACCTCACCTATTTTGCACCACTTCCAGAATTACAGAGCTGACATCATACTGGTGAGGAAACAAATCCTGCAGAAACTTGGAGGCCTGAAGGAACTGCAGGTCCTTGCAGCTTCTTGTGATTGATGTTTTCAAGAAATCAAATATCTGGAAGGTAAAATCACTGAGTGTGAGGAAATGAGCTTTGAACTGGGACCTGTATAGGCTTGGGTGTGTTCCAGCAAGAGCAGCAGTTTCAGAGCACCCTGCCAAAAAACTGCACTCACTTCTGTCTCAGGACAAATACACCAACCTCATTAAGTGCCTCAAGGAGGGGAACTTGCTGCCAGATGCTCTTCAGGTGGCCACCAGAGAGCCAAAACATTAGAAAAATAAGCCCTTGCTTTTTTTATCCTCCAATACAAACCCACAGCAATCACAGCTCTGGAAAATGCTGATACTGCTCTGGGGTCTGTAAACTGCAGCACACCAATGATCCAACTGCCTCTCCAGGAGCATCCTGAAGCCATTCAGAGCCTAATTCTGATGGGACTACGGCCTGACCATGCTTCCTTTCCTCTACAAGGAGTGCTGTGGAAGTTCTCTGTAAGCTTATCAGCCACATACCTGCTCCTGCAGTCTGTGTTTTACTGCAACTGACAGCAGCAGAGCCACGCTGAAGGGACACAGGGCTCTACCAGGGTCCTTCTGCTGCTCACTCTAGAAGATGACAGACAACTGTCAGAAAGTTTCTTAAGGTCTGCTGCAGCATCCTGCAACTTTAGGGAAGCTTTCAGGCACGTGTTAAGCACTGGTTAAAGACACCATGACTGCCACCATCGAAATCCTTCGATCTCTGCGACAGGTAACCACCCAAACAAGCTCTGCTTCAACATCCTCAGCAGCACTGCCTGCTCCAGCCCTGTCCTACCTTCAGATGCCTGATCAGCTCCTCACCCAGGTCCTGATCCAGGTTGATGACAGACACGATGTGGAGGATGACAGTGCCCTCCACGTGGCGCAGCTGCTCTAGGGGCATTGTGGCCACCTCGAGGTCCACTGATCTGTAAGTTCAGCAGAAAAACCAGAGAATGGCTCAGGTTGGAAGGGAGCTCAGAGATCATCTGCTCCAACCTCCCCACCAGGGGCAGGGACACCTCTCAACTAAACTCAGCTGCTCGAGACCTCACCCAGCCTGGCCTGGAACACCCCCAGGGAGGAAGGAAGCAGCCACAGCCTCCCTGGGCAGCCTGTTCCAGAGTCTCACCACCCTCCTGCTGAAGAACTTCTTCCTCAGCTCCAGTCTAACCCTGCTCTGCCTCAGCTTCAAACCATTCCCCCTTGTCCTGTCTCTAGACACCTTCAGGAAAAGCTCCTCTGCAGCCTTCCTGTAGGATCCCTTCAGCTATTGGAAGGCAGCTCTGAGGTCCCCCTGGAGTCTTCTCCAGGCTGAACACCCCCAGCCACCTCAGCCTGTCCTCATACCAAAGGTGCTCCAGCTCTTGGATAATCTTTGTGTCCTCTGGACTCACTCCAGCAGCTCTGTGTCCTTCCTATGCTGGGGACACCAGAACTGGAGGCAGGATTGGAGGTGGGGTCTCAGCAGAGCAGAGTCAAGGGGCAGAATCCCCTCTCTTGCCCTGCTGGCCACACTCCTCTGGCTGCAGCTCAGCACACAGCTGCCTGCTGGGCTGCATGAGGACACTGCTGGCTCCTGAGGAGCTTCTCAGCAACCAACATCCCCAAGCCTCTTTCTTCAGCTCTGCTCTCAACGTACTCTGCACCCAGCCTGGATTTGTGCCTGGGATTGGCCTGACTCAGATGCAGGTCCACCAAGCCATTCAGTGCCATAAATGCTCTGTCAGGTATCAAGGAGTTTGTACCTGTACAAGGCTTAACCACTCAGATTGAAGAAGCCCAGAGTGCCCACAAACACCCAGGTATTTAAAGGGAAGGGGATGACAGAAAGAACTTACTGTGGAACCTTCTGTTCTTCCTTTTGTCTCCTATCCAACTGATTGAAAAAACTGATGATTCCTTCTAGGACAGTCTTCTTACTGCCCTGCAAGGCAGGACATGACATTGAGCCGCTGCAGGGTCTGCAGTATCCCAGGGAACACTCAATTCCCACACCATGTACCAATGTCATTGTGTCCTTCACTTCCCCTCAGAAACTGCAAGGTGGGGAAGGGATCCTGTGTGGCTCATTTCCAGTTAAAAAGACTGGTTTTGGTTGGTGTCTTTCTTTTGCCTGCACTTATTGAAGAGTTGGAAGAAGCTAAAGGTCTCAGATGTTCTTTTCTCTCAGAAGTTGTTATCAATTAGAAAGGACCTTTCATGCTACTATCAACTAGGAAGGCTTTTCAACTCCTAACCTTAAACCCAACACTGCATTTTGACCTCTAGAATGTGTTGCTTGGCTTTGACTGGATCGTTTTGTCACTGACTTGGTCACAAATTAAGCAATCGGAAGAGCCAAATAACCCTGTCAAAGAGCAGAGATGTCAGTGACAGCCTCTGCTGGCAGGAAGAGCACAAGGCATGAGACAAGTCAGAATACAGCCCACAAGAGAGTCATAGTGCATGGCCTGTTACAGTGTGGAGAGCACAGAGAGGGAGCAAAACCATGCTTAAAAACCCAAATCATCTTTGCTGCCTGCTAGGTTTGTGCTCATCCTTTTTGCCCCAAATGTTTCCTTCTTCCCCCACAAGGAAGCTCAAGATGAGCAGTCAGCTGACAAGGCTAGAGAGAGTTAGGGAAATAAACCCTGCAGATGTCCTGCTGTGTCCTGCACCCCACAGCACAGAATTCCCACCAAAATCCAGCCTGTAGCTCAGCCTTTCCATATTTCTGTCTCATGCTGTATGCTTAGGGGGAGGCCAGCTCCTGTGAGCTTTTACCTTTGCAGAAAGCAGCAGCAGCTGATAGACCAGAGGGGGAATCTCCTGTAGGTCTAACTTGGAGAACATCCTAAGGACCTTTTCCACCACAAACTGCAGCTCCTCTCCTGACAGTGGAACATCCCTGTTGAATCAGAGATGCAACCTGAGCATTCCACTGATCTCCTCCAGAATCCCACAGCAGATTCAACCCATAACCAGACCAAGGCTGCCTCAGAAGGGCAGCAAGAGCTCCCAAAGTCCTCACCCCACAGATCCCTCAATACCCTGTCCCCACCCCAGGACACTCTTCAACCTTAGGGGCTGAGATCTCCTCCACATTTTGTCTGTTCATTAACGTGTTGTTAATTTGGCAAGGCTCACTCACACATGGAATGAAACCCAGGATGGCATGCCCAGTCTTTGGGGGCATGCCTTCCCAGCTGGGTTTTGGATCCAAATGGATCTGACATTGGATGTTCATTGACCCAGCCATCCATAAGGCTGTGTCTTGGCATGGTCAGACCTCCTATTTTGTCATTGCCCCCAGCCTACATGTGAAATAGGACACAGACCTGAGCACAGCAGAAGAAAGTGTTGATGCTGAAGGGAAAAAAGAATTACCTGAACATGTTGGCAAGGTGTATCACATTCTGGGGATCCCACCTGGCAAAGCAAAAGCAGCCAGCAAATTTGAGAGCAAGCAGAGTTATGGCTTGTACACAATTATTCAGTGTCACCATGTCCCCATCCCATGCTGGTATTAAGATCTGAAGCCAGAGTTCCAGCAGAAATCACCACCACCCCCGCAACCACACAGACTTCTAACACTTCTGAACTGCCCCAGTTCTGGGAAAAAAGGAAAAAAAAAGCACTTCCTGAGACCAGTTCATGCAAGATCTGGGAACAGGGTGTTCCTTTGCCTTCCCAGCCAGGCAAGACACTGCCACTGAGGGCACAGATTCAAGGATGACAGAACAGGACACAGATGGTGACATCCAACTCATCAGAGCACAACATGAAGCACCCTGTTTTGCCATGGGCTGGCAGAGCTGGGACATACTTGCTGGAGCAGAGGGTATTTATCAGCTGCTTCTTAAACTCCTCCCCACTCAGTTCACCTGAAAAAAAAGAAAAAAATCTTTCAGAAGACAGTTGCAGAGGAGGGGAAGACAGGCTGGGAAGAAGGAACTGAGAGGAGTTACCTTTCCCATAAGCCAGGCTCTCCTTTGAATTGGCTAGTGCAGTGAGAACAGTGGAAAACAGCTCCAAGGATTTCCCATTGGACAGGCTGCCACTTTTAATAACATCAACAAAGAGGGTGGCAAGCTCAGCCAATGCCTGGCCTGGCAGCTGGCGAGCCTGGGAGAAGACACAACAGCAGGAAAGAGCCTGAGGCAGAGCACAGAATTCCACATGCACACCCAAACTGTCACCAAAACCCAGCAGGGGACAACACTTCTCACACTGAAACATCCCCCTAAGATGGGAATTCAGCCCTGGGATCTGTGGTTTGGACTATTCTTTATGCAACAGAGCAAAAACTGAGTTGATGTAACTACAGGTTTGGAGTTTTGAGTCTAAATATCCAAAGGTAAATCACATTTAGAACCACAGATTCACAGAATGATAGAATAATTCACACACACAGAGCAAATTCCAACACCAGCTTAGCCCAGGGTGGATCCATGGGAAGGACACAACTCGCTTTCCTCAGTGAGATGTCTCTATCTACACACAAAATGATACCCAGCAGAGCCCAGGAAAGCCAGCCCAAAGGAATCTCTACCTCCAGCATCAGCAGTCCCATGATTTCAGACACCTTGCTCAAATGCAGGTCCCCTGACTCCACCAGTGGGATGCAGTGCTTGTAAACCTGGAGCCTCCTGAGCAAGCCACTTCGCTGAGAGCAAGGGGAGCCTGGTAATGAGGAGATAAAGAAAAAAAATGGGGGAGGGAGAAAATTACACAAGAAACAACATGCTGCTGAACCACAGAAAACGAGCAGAAGGAAATATTTCTTCACAGAGAGGTTCTCAAACATTGGAACAGGCTGCCCAGGGCAGTGCTGGAGCCACTATCCCTGGGGGTGTTCCAGCAGCCTGAGGACCTGGTGCTTAGGGACATGATTTAGTGTTGACCCTGCAGTGCTGTGCCAAAGGTTGGACTGGATGAGCTTGGAGGTCTCATCCAGCAGGATGTTTTCTGTGATTCTGTGAACCGTCCTCTGACTGCAACTCCCTGTTTTATCTATCTGACAGAACAGATCAACAAACTGAGCAGAGAGGAAATGAGAGCTCTGGGATAAAATTGCTGAAGCACTCTGCCCTGTGTCACACCCCGTGGTTCATTCAGCCTGCTGCTGGAGGTCAGGAAGTGTCAAAATGTTGGGAAGAAGCTGCTGGCAATCAGGTCTCAGCTGGCCAGCTCAGACCCGAGGGATCCCCCAAAGTAAAGCCCACTTGCAGCAGTCGATTTTCCTACACCCCCAGGTCTCTTTAGCTGTCGTTTCCTCGGGACAACCCCGACTAGCTGTTGGTTTTAACGAAAGTGACACTTCCTTCTGCACCACCCGGCCAGCTCCTGGGCCATCGGCAGGGCTGGGGCCACGGTCCCCCTCCCCATCTGCCCCCAAAGCGCAGCTCAGAGCTCACCCACCTTTGAAGATGCCTCTGAGCAAAGCTGCCGTCTCCCTGCCCTTCAGAGCCTGCCTCGTCACCATATCGCCCAGCTGCAAGGACAAGGGGACGCGGTCAGCCGCACCCCACCCGCGGACAAGCCACCTTCGCCCCGACCGGGCCCGGCAGCGCAACTGCCCCCAGCCCCACTGCCCGCACACAGGGCCCAGCGCGCAGGGCACCGCCGCACCTCGCCCTCCCTCAGGCTCTGCAGGGCTTCCCGGAGCCGTTCCGGAGCCTCCTCGGCCGCCAGCGCCAGGATGCGCTGGGCCATGTTGCCACGAAGGTGCCCGGACCGCCCGGGCCCCAGCTCCGCCGCCCCGAAATTCCCGCCCGGAAGCGGCCGCGAGTCACCCGGGCAACAGCTCCCGCCCCGGGCGCGCACTTCCCGCGCCCGCCACCCGCCCCCGCCGGCCAGGGAGCCACTGGTTCGAGTCCCGCGAAGTGCAGGGCAGCGCGGGGTGCAGGGAACCGTGGGATGCAGGGCAGCGCGGGGTGCAGGGCAGCGTGGGGTGCAGGGCAGCGTGGGGTGCAGGCACACGGGCTGCAGGGCAGCGCGGGGTGCAGGGCAGCGCGGGGTGCAGGGCAGCGTGGGGTGCAGGCACACGGGCAGCAGGGGCTGAAGGACAGTGTGTGATGAACGCATGTGGGGTGTGAAGTGGGTGTGCGTGCAGGGCGGCGTGGGGTGCGCGCAGGCGGGGGTGTGGAGTGGTGCGGGATGCAGTTATGTGAGGGTGGAGCATGGGGTGCACTATGGCGTGGGATGCAGGGCAGCGTGGAGTACAGGCAGCGTGGGGCTGGCGGCCGGGAGGGAACTAGGGCACTGGGTACAAAGTGTCTATTCAGGGCCACCTCGCAGCAGCGGTGCCCAGCCCCGGCGAGTGCCACCCACGTGGGGTGCGGATCCCTTCGAGTAAAACCCCTTAATTCCAGGGGGCACGAGGAGTGGCCCTGGGCACACGAGGAGGTTTAGCCCACCTTTAAGTAGCAGGATTTAGCTGGGGGATCCGGTGCCAGCGCAGCATGGGAGCTTTTGCAAGCCCCGTGCTTGCAGGGAGTGGGAACTGACGCTGCAGAGTACGGAGGAGCAGGTTCACCCAAGGCCAGGGGCCACGTGGAGGGGGATAACTGGACCTAGCCAAGAGTTTCCCTAAAGGAACCCAGCCATAAACCCTTGGGGTGGCTCCCTTTAGGGCTGCTACTCCATCCAAAGGCCCTTTTTCTCAGGACGAAGCACCCACTTAGTGATGCCAAGGGTTGTGCATGATACTGCAAAACGATTTCATCTGCAGCGAGCATGACGGCCAGGATGCCAAAGTGACCAGGGCAGCGCAGGTCATCTCTGAGCAGAGCTATTGGGTCTGTTCAGGAACCCCAGCACTGTCATGATGTTCCCCTGTCACACACTGTCTTGCTCACTGGGCTGCAGAAAAACCTCCAAACAGCTCTAGGAGGGTGTTGAGCCTTCCACCAGGGCTGGAGTAGGAAATAAACAGGGAGGTCTCCAGTGGACAGCAGTGCGTGGTGTCCTTGCCAGGATGGCATTTCTTGGGGTCTTGGCACAGGTCTGGGTTTTCCTTCTCCGCTCCCTTCTGCCCTTCATGTGGAGTCTCGTGCCTTCCTCCTCCTCCCTCCCTTGCAGTGGGGGCTTGGTTCCATTTGCAGGGCAGCCCCGTGGAAATGAAATCCATAAATCCCAGTGGCATTACAAAACATGTCTTGTGTAAGCCCCTTCAGTCCTTCTCTGCTGCTGAGCCTGGCTCTGCCACCTCCCCAAAATCCCTATCACTGTAAGAACCCAGCTGAGCTCCTTTCCTGGGCTTGGGGAAGGAGACGTGCACAATCCTGAGCCCAAAAAGAGTTAAGGCTGCAAGGGCTCCCCAAGCCACTTCAGCATGCTGGGATGTTGATGTCCCAGCAAACCATGTTTTGCCATCGTGCTTCACCCACATGTGGACTCAGCATGGTTCTGGCCACATCCTGGGACTTCTCTCCATTGTTGGTCCACAGCATCACCCCTGGGGTGGACCTGGTTCCAGTTCCCAAAGCTCCAAGTTGGCAACTGTCACTTGTGGGCATAAGAAAAGAGATTTTAAAAATCTACCTATTGTTTATTTTAAAAGCTGAAAGAGACCCTGAGTGGATGCTGGCTTGGGTGGCCTCACTGGGGAGGAGCTGGAGAGCCCCAGGCAGGACCAGACCCAGGAGCATCCTCTGCTGTGGATGCAACCCCGCAGCTGGGTCCTGCCCACACGGCCAAGTCCACAGTGGGACCTTGCCAGGCTTTGTGGGACAGAAGCTGGGGAAGAGAGCTGTCCCGCTCGCCCCGGGAGGAGCAGGCCGGGCTGGCAGGCTGCCCATCGCCTTTCTCTGCCCCTGCTCCGTGCTAATGAGTGAGTTACACAACGAGCAGCTTTTATACTTCGCTAATCGGGTCCGGCACCCCCGCCCCCCGCCCCTCCACGCAGGCTCCGGCTGCCCGGCGCAGCTCCGGCTCCCTCCTTCCCTGCCTTTTGTCATGTTTTAATGGGGTTTCTTGCCTGGGTTGTGCTGGCTTAATTACAAAGCTGCAGTGAGTTGATGCCTTGTGACGGTCTAATCCCAACCCGGTGACTCTACAAAGCTTTCTGCCGGCTTTCTTCCCGCTCCACTCCGGCCTCACCCTCCGTGTGTCCATCTCGGCCCCTCTGCACTGACCTCCTGTGGACAGTTCAGCTTTTCCTCTCCCTGGTGAGTTTCCGGGACTTTTCCCATCCAAAATAACTGTGTTGGAGACCATCATCCAGCCCTTCCTTAACCTGGCACCTCCAAGGATGGGATTGCTTTTAGCGGCTGGAAAAGAGGGATGCTGGTCCCTTCCCGAGAACCGGTGGGGAAGAGGATGCCCTTGGGAGGCAGCTGAGCTGGAGCCACGCATCCCTCACACAGTCTGTGCTCAGTTATGGTGCTGAGGCTGATCAGGGGCAGTGTCAGGCACTGGAGAGAGGATGAAGGCAGGCTTCCTCCTCCTCAGGCTGGGGAGCAACGTGTTTCACCCAGAAGGCATCAGAAAGATGCTGAGAGGCTCATGGACCAACCTTGCAGCCAGTAACAGGGTCTGGGCTGAAGCAGAGGCTCAAGGGTTTGGAAAAGCTTTGGGGAAAACAGGGCAGTAGAAGTCAAAGGCAATAAAAGCAGGAGCTGGCTGCCCACCTGGACAGAGCTGGGCACTTGCCTCTGCAAATATGAAAATGGTCTGTGGTGAAATGGCATTGAATAAGCTCATGGGGTTGGGAGTCCCCATGAGGTACCCCCAACCACCAGTGGAAATAAAAGGATGAAGGTGTCAGATGATCAATACCCAGAGAAGTTGCTTTTGCAAAGGTCCCTGGTGTTTCTCCAATCCACCCAGGCTCCAGCAGGCAGGCAGGCAGAGATGCAGGCAGGATGTGATGGAGATGAGGACAGCTGGGCCCCCCCTGCCTGAGCAAGAAGGGCAGGGTTTGGGGCATGGGGGGCTGCAGAGGCTATTGGGATCCCCACTGCTGCTGATTCCTCCTTCCCTCTCCCAGTGTCCTGCGGTCAACAAAGGACAGAGGACAACATGTCTGCAGTTGTGAGTACTGTTCCCTCACCACCCTGCCCTCTGTCCCCTGAGCATGCCCTCTCCCCAGCAGTGCTCCCCATCTGCTCTTATAATACGGTGGGGAGCCTGAGTAACACACAGCCCATGTATCCCAATGCACCCCCTTGGGTACAGGCACAGAGGCTCTGCTCTTCCCCATAGCACCCCCTCCCAGGAGCCCTTTGGTGGGGCAGGGAATTGGGGGGACTGACTGGGGCCACCCCACATCCTCTCCTCACCCCCAGACGGGCACCTTCCGCATCGTCTCGGAGGAGGAGCAAGCCCTGCGCACTAAGCTGGAGCGCCTGACCACCAAGGACCACGGCCCTGTCTTTGGGAGGTGTGAGAAGATCCCCCCACACACCCTGCAGAAGGTGAGGCTGGCTGTGGGGAGCCGGGGTCAGGCACAGCTTGGGGCTCTTGCTCTGTCTTGGGGGTCAGAGAAGACCTCGGAAGAGCTCTTGCGATGGTTGGAGGGGGTATTGGGTGCAATTACCCCAAGGGGTATCTGAGCAGGGGCCCCACTTGGTGTTTAAAGGATGGCTACAAAGAAGATGGAGACTCCCTTTTTGCAAGGAGTCCCATGGAAAAGATGGGGGCTGATGAGTACAAATTACTCCTGGGGACACTCCAGTTGGACACAAGAGGAACCTTTTCCTCAGTGAGAACAATCAGCCATTGGAATAATCTCCCCAGGGAAGAGGTGGATACCCCAACATTGAACACTTAAGTTTCAGCTGGACAGGGTTCAGGATCACCTTGTCTAGACCACGGGTTTGCCAAGAAAGGTTGCACCAGATGATCCTTGAGGTCCCTTCCAGCCTGGTATTCCATGATTCTATGGTTCTATGACATAGGTGACCTTGCCCTCCCTGCACTGCTACGCTGCAGTGAGCATCACCGCACCCCACCCAGCTTCTGGGTGCCTAAACAACCCCTGGGGGTGTTTTGGGGAGGTGTGGGGGCAGCATCACTGAGCTGGGTCCCCTCTCTGCTCCCCCCTCAGGCGAAGGATGAACTGAACGAGACGGAGGAGCAGAGGGGGGTGGCGGTGAAGGCGCTGCGGGAGCTGGTGGCGGAGCGGGCGGGCGGCGAGGAGGTTTGCAAGGCGGTGGCCGAGAAGGTGCAGGGGAAGGACGACTCCTTCTTCCTGCGCTTCATCCGCGCCCGCAAGTTCGACGTGCACAGGGCCTATGACTTGCTGAAAGGTGAGGAGGGGTCCCAGGCTGCGATCCTGGATAAGGGCAGGGTTATCTGTCCCCCTGGCAGCTCCCGAGCCCATGCTGGAGCCTCCCAAGTCTTCGGTCGGGGCTGTGCCTGCAGGGCAGGGCTCTGGCATGAGAAGGAGATGAGGAGAGGATAAATAGAAAAAAGGCAAGGCTAGGGGCTTGGGATGCTGGGAAAGGAGTTGGGATTGGGAAGGAAATAAATGAGGGTGGTGCCAGGTATCCCACAAAGCCAGGGCATTCCCATTCCTTGCCAATTTCCTGGGTAAAAAAACAAATGCACTTGGTGGTGGCAGGCTGCTAAATCTGTGTAGCAAAGCCATCTGGTTTGGGCTGCAGCCCCTTGAGAACCCCACACCCTATACACCCCACACATGTGCTCCTCCGTGTCCCTGTAACGATCTGGTCCTACACCCACCCTGATTCTTCTGTCCCTGGTGGGCTCAGCACTCCTGGGACCCCTCGAGGGCTGGGGGCATGTTGGGGAGCTTGTGCCCCCCACCTCCCCGCACTGAAGGTGACCTGTAGGGGTGGAGGGGGAGTGGGAAGGCAGCCTGGGGGGGTGGTGGTTGCCAGTGGGGACCTGCCTGGCTCTGGCTCCACTCTTCTTTGTGCTGGGCTGGGGGATAATGAGTTGTAATTATCAGTGCTGGCTCCCAGACAAGATGTTTTGTTTGTCCACATTTTCCCAGGATGAAATTCCTTATTTCGTGCCTGCGGGGTGCCAAGGGAGGGGAGCTGGGGGATGTCACCCAAATGGGGAGGGAGAGAAGAAGTGAAATGAAGGCAGAAATGACTTTATCTGCTCGTTACGGTGTTGAAGAGAAGGCAGTCGTGGGAAGCCCCTGATATGTGGAGCATTACACCGAGGGCAGGGCTAGGGCTGGTCTTGTGCTGAGCTCTTTTCGCTCTGCTTTGCTGACCCGCGGCACAGCCAGGCTGCAGCCCAGGGCTCAGGACTGACGTCTCACCATCGTCAGTCCACCCCACCTCCTCCAGCTTCCCCAGGCCAGGCGAGGAGCCGTTGTCCTCGCTGATTGCTGCCCCTCTGCAGGCTACGTGAACTTCCGCCAGCAGTACCCGGAGCTCTTCGACAACTTGACCCCGGAGGCGGTCCGCAGCACCATCGAGGCCGGCTACCCCGGCATCCTGGCCAGCAGGGACAAGTACGGCCGGGTGGTGATGCTCTTCAACATCGAGAACTGGGACTACGAGGAGATCACCTTCGATGAGGTCAGCTTAGCCCAGCTGATGCTCCCAGGGTGGCAGGGTCCTGCTCCCAGCCTCCCCCTGCCCGGCATAACCTGGGCGCAGCATCTCTGTGTCCACCACACCCAGCTCCTGCTATCTGGGTTGAAGCAAGTCTGTAGCCTGGGAGGGCAAGGTCCATGAGGGTGGGGAGACACTGGAACACGCTGCCCAGGGAGGTGCTGAAAGCCTCATCCCTGGAGGTTTTTAAGGTCAGGCTGGATGTGGCTGGGAGCAACCTGATGTAGTATGAGGTGTCCCTGCCCATAGCAGGGGGGTTGGAACTGGATGATCCTTGAGGCCCCTTCCAACCCTGACAATTCTATGATCCCAAAGGGTTCCTCCTGATGTGGTGCAAGGTGCAGGGCAAATTTGAGGGTGCCTCCCCACCACTGAGGGTGCACCACACCATTAAAACAAGGAGAGACCTGCAGAGCAAAGGAGGACACTGAGGCATAATGCACAGAAAGGGCTTCTTGGCAAAGAGGCAAGGCATCTCCAGGCATCTAACTCACCAGTTATCTCAGCTCCATTTTCTGAATTTGGTGGCAACATATCCTTGATCCAGATCTGAGATGTGTCCACCTTGGAAGGGGAACATGGTGGTTGTTGAGCATCCCTTGAAACACCTTCCCTGCTCTGAAGTCCTGGGGCTGGCTGCAACAAGCAGGCTGGAGTCAAGCAGACCCTGGCTGAAACCGCATGGGCATCTTCCTGAGAGCCTTTTGGGGTCTATGGGAGGTGAGAGCTGATATCAAACTCTGCTGTCTCTCATCTCCATCAGATCCTCCGTGCCTATTGTGTTATCTTGGAGAAGCTGCTGGAAAATGATGAGACCCAGATCAATGGGTTCTGTATCATTGAGAACTTCAAAGGCTTCACCATGCAGCAGGCATCAGGGATCAAACCCTCCGAGCTCAAGAAGATGGTGGACATGCTCCAGGTGAGGTTGCAAAGTCTGTACCCAGCAGGGCAGGCCTGAGGGGAGCAGAGAGCTTAGGGAAGGGTGAATGCAGGGCTGGCAGGGTTTGTGGTTGCTTACTGCCCTGGCACCATTGAAAGAAGCCTGTGGAGAGGCTGTCCTCTCCTTGTCCTGTCCTGTCCATGCTCCTCCCCTTGCCCAGCTAACTGGCTAAGCCCTGCAAGAGGGGTCCTATTCTGGCCCCAGCTCCTTGTCCTTTCAAATGGTCAACCAGAAGCAGCATCCTGCAGCATGGCCTGGAGGCCTTTCCTCACCACCCTCTCATGCCAGCCCAGCCCAGGCACTCATAGGTGCTCCAGGATTTCTGCCCTTGGACCAGCAGCCAAAGACACTCAGCTCTCCCTGGGAAAGCAGGACTGCAGAGATGTGGTCCCTCTCATGGAGTGGGAGCAATGAACCTTCTGTGAGGCTCTTCTGTGAGCTTCCCTGGTCCTCCTGGGGCTGGGATAGCCAATCTGTGGCAGAAGAAAAAGGGGCCTCAAAGAGAGAAGGGTAGCCTGGGCAAGGGGAGCTGCAGCAGCAGTGGGGTATTCACTGCTGCCCACCCAGTTCCACATGGCCAGCACCCTCTGTAACCATCTCTGTCTGGATTTGGGATCCTAGGACTCCTTCCCAGCAAGGTTCAAGGCCGTTCACTTCATCCACCAGCCTTGGTACTTCACCACCACCTACAACGTGGTCAAACCATTCCTGAAAAGCAAACTGCTGGAGAGGGTGAGTGTGGGAGAGGGACCCAGAACCAGAGGCATGGCCCTGGGTGAAACAAGGCAGCCAGGAAGAATCACCCTCTGCTGAGGGTCACTCCAATCTCTCTCCAGGTCTTTGTGCATGGGGAGGAGCTGGAGTCCTTCTACCAGGAGATCAATGCTGACATCTTGCCAGCAGATTTTGGCGGCACCCTGCCCAAGTATGACGGCAAAGCAACTGCAGAGAAGCTCTTTGGGCCCCGCATCGAGGCTGAAGATACAGCTCTCTAGACCTGGGCTCACTCCCCTTCCCCTGTAAAATAGGATCAGAGGTGGCCCCCTAACCCAAACCACCTCCTTACTGTAGCATTGCTTGAATGACTGCTCATGATGAGGCCCTGGGCAAGTTGCTCCACCGCTGTACCTCCCCTCCCCAAACCTGGCAGCGGGCTGCCTGGCAGCTCTGCCCCTCCTGGGCAGAGCATCCTTCCCTCAGGAGTCAGCAGAGAAAGGAAGCCACTAGCCCTCTTCTGCAGCACACTGGAGCTGCAGGGAGAGGACAAGGAGAGCAACAACTCTGGGAAGGGAGGGCTACAGCAAAGGAGAAATAAAATGTTTAATGTCAGAGCTTCAGGGTCCCTTGTGGCATGTGGCAAGGAACAGAGGTGCAGCTCTTTGGGCACAGGTGGTGGCTTTGCTGTTGGTTCTGAGGCCAGGAGTGTCAGTGCTGTGTCCCTTGTCATTGGCTGTTCTTTGGCACAAGGACCCAGGAACCAGCTGTTTTCATTCTCTCTGCATTCCAGAAGGAGCCCCACCTCTGCTTGAGCAAGGCCCCCCCTTAGTTCTCAGTCTTCTGCTCTAACCAGGAATAGCCCCAGAAACACAAAACCTCAGCCAGGGGCCCAGGCAGGCAGTGAGGAGGAAGAGAGGCTGCAGCAGCCACAAGTGAAAGACAAGTGGAAGATAGCCACCTAGCACTGCATCAGAAAGCCAGCTCAGTCAGGGAAGCCCCACCAAACGCCACCAGAGAGGGCAGAGGAGCTGTGCCTGATGCCAGTCAGCCCTTGGTAATGTGGAGCCAGCCCGACTGGGTGGGGAGGAGGGGGGCAGAAGTCCCAGGCAAGGCAGCCTGTCCTGGCTCATGAGCCAGACCTCCACTGAGGAGCTGAGCAGTTACCTGTCTCCAGGCACCTTCTCCCTTGGCCAGCAGTAGGGCTTGGAGAGGAGGAAGGTGCTGATCTCTGCCCAGGTTACCTTCTTCTCTGTCAGGCTGGTCCTGCAGTGTGGCCTGTCCCTGTCAGCTGCACACAGGCACCTTTCATCAGCCAGGACACCGGACCCCTGCTCCGAGCCAGCCGAGGTGGAGGGTGCTGACAAGAGCCCCATTCATCAGGGCACTGGCTCGGGCTCAAATCAAACAGCACATGGGCTCCAAAGCTGTGGGGAGGATGGGGCCTGTCTGGGCAAAGGTGATTTGGGCTAAATCTGTTTTCTCCAGCCTCAGCAATGTGGCTAGTCCAGGCAGGGCAAGCCCCAGCCTGAGGCTGCACCAACCTTGTGTGAGGGGTAGAGTGAAAGGCACCACTCTGCTGCCTTTAGCTCCTTGCTGTGCAGTGCTCTCCACAGGGCCAGGGAGCACCTGGAGCCATCCCAAAGAAACTTTGTGTGACAACCCAACCACCCCCAGGCCAGTACAAACACCACCACAGCTTTGTGCAGCCCACTTGTGAAAGACAAGAGCAGGCCACCCACCCATGCACAGGTGGAGCTACCACACTGTGCCTCTGGGACTTGGACAGTCACAGCTCTGGGGAGGTCTCTGTGGCTGCTTATCGCTGCTGCGCCAAACTGTCAGCCAGTAGCTTGCTTTGATGGGGAGACAGAGAGCAGCACAGCATGCAGGACTGGGAGGATGATCCACACTGGCCTCAGCTTCCCCTCAGAGGGACACTGACCATGCTAGGGAAGAGCTTCGAAGCAGATCTAAGTTCAATCATAATGGCCAATAGAGGTGGAACCTAAGATGCTGTGTCCCCAGAGCAACTCTCATTAGGAAGAGCAGTGATGGTGCTGGCCCAGCCACCACAAGAGCTCAGCAGCCCCAGTTACCCTCCACATCTGACTCACTTGCTCTGGAGGTGAGAAGCATCCCCCCAAGTCACTGCACTCTTGGTATCAGTCAAGCATCGCTTTTGGCTGGGCGGTGCCCTGGGGTCAAAGATGGGCAGTGTCCTGGCCAGAGATGCTGTTGTGCTTTTCCTCTGCCAGCAGCTACAAGATCAGGAAATCCACTCGCTCCCCAGGAGGGAAAAATAACAAATGATGGTGTTTGCAGAACCACAGGAGCCAAAAGCTCCAGGGAAGCTGTTGTCCCCAGGGAGAGTCCTCCCATGCACTGCAGGAAGGGCCACACCTAAGCCCTACATCAGCTCTCAGTCCTGGCACAGCTGTAGGTCTGGCTCTGGAGGATTGTGCCAGCCAGGGGTCTAGTGATACAGCACCCTGAGAGCCTGCTCTTGTCCACTGGCAAAATCAGCCCTTCTCCAGGACTGGCAGCTTTCAGCTGGAAGCTGTTGCCATCTCTGTTTGCTAGCAGAGTGGCATCAAGGCCCTCTCTTGGTCAAAAGACAGAAGGAACTAGGAAAAGGTTGAGCAGCAGCAGAGCTTGTGTTACATGCTGCAAGGAAAGTGTCACCAGCAGGTCTAGGGAGGTTCTCCTGTCGTGCTGAGAGCACACCTGCAATACTGTGTCCAGTTCTGGGCTCCCCAGGTCAAGAGAGACAGGGAGCTGCTGAGAGCAGCCAGTGGAGGCTATGGAACATCTTTGCTGTGAAGAGAAAGGGAGAGCCCAGGGGCTGTTTAGTCTGAGAGGGGAGCTGATCAATGTCTGTCAATAGCTGAGGGTGTCAGGATGAAGGTGCCAGGCTCCGTGTGGTGGTGCCAGGACAAGGACCAACAAGAACCAGCTGGAATGCAGGAGGTTCCACCCCAACAGGAGACACTTCTGTATGGTGAGGGTGACAGAGGCCTGCAGCAGGCTGCCCAGAGAGGCTGTGGTGTCTCCTTCTCTGGAGGATTTCCAAACCCACCTTGGATGTGTTCCTGTGTGACCTGCTCTGGCAGGGCAGTTGGACTCAATCTCTGGAGGTCCCTTGCAACCCCTACCCGTCTGTGATTCCTCACCCAATAACTTCACACACAGTCACTCTCTCTAGCACTGACTTCAACAAGTCCTTTATTTTTAAATAAAGAAATCCCAGCTGAATCAAAGATAACAAAATTACATTTTGTTTGCAATGATCTCCATTGTACACCACACAGAACAAAAAGAATCAGACATTGCTTTTTACATATATATTTGTCATTTTTCAAGGTAAACATCAGCAGATATAGAAAAAAATTGCATTGCTAGTTGCAAATCATCTCCCCTGCAGCTGTCAGCTCCAGAGAATCTGACTCAGAAGGGCAGTGGGGAGGGTGTCTGGCTGTAGAAGCTCTCTCAGGGCAGCATTGAGAGGTGGGTTCCAAATGCAATTTTGCCAGTCTGAAAATATTTTCCTAGTAAACTGCTCCTCAAGCACAGCAGTAGTCACTGAGCCTGTTCTGGCACAGCTGCATGAGCAAAACAAGATGGGCACAGGGATGAGCTCTCCACCTACCTCTTCTGCTTGGGGTTTGCAGAAGCAGAGGCTGTGCTCTCAGGAAGAATGCCCAGGGTTCTGTCCCTGGGAATGGTGGTCAGGCTGTCAAGTGCCACAAGAAAACATGCTACTGACTCTGGCTGAGCAGGAGGGTTTGAGTTTAGCAGATACCAAGTGGGTTTTGTCTGGCTGTTTAAAGCTTCCCAGTTGGCAGGAGCCATAAGAAGAGTCAGCAACACAGCAGAGCTGTAGGGGAGATCCTAGAAGGAAGGTCTGTGGCTAATCAAAGCTCTTGCATGGCCAGAGACAATGCAAGCTTGTCACTCACAAAAGCCAAAAGGCTCTGTATAGAGCCACTCAGAGATTTGGCTTCTTACTGGCATTAAAACTGGGTTAGGCAAAGCCTTTGGGAAAGAAAAGGCTTTATCTATAAGTGGTATGGGGCTGGAGCTCTGGGCAAGCATTACCAGATGCACTTGAAAAGGGTTGGTCAATATGAGCAGAGGCAACTTGACCAATGCTGCCCTGGCTTGCAGTGTTTGTGTCCACTGATTGCCCAGCAAACCCAAGAACACAGAGATCTTCAGAATGCAGTAGTTCAGGACAGCCCTGCAAGCTCTTCCAGCAGTGTGCAAAGCTGACAACTGCTTTGACTCCCTGATGGCATTTGAACCAAAGCTCCCCCAGCAGCTGAGAAAGTCCAGGCCACTTATCAGACACTCAGTGATAAAAGGGGTACAGTTACAAGGCACCCCCCTCTCTTAGACTGGGGTTGCTCTGAGGCGTTCTGAGCTTGGAGAAAACTCAGGAAGTCCTCACACCAGGGAGAGCTGTTTGCTCCTCACCTAGAAGCCATGAAGATGACACTGCTTTGAGGCACAGTGACACCAAGACCTACCCAACCAACAGACCCACCTAAGGAGCAGGGATACATGGAGCATGACTCAAGCCAGAAACAAGATGTTCTTCATAAGTGACTTCCACAGGCAGCACAATGCTGGGGCCTTATCTGGTCTTCTGAAAGAAGGCTGTGAAGAATTTCAGTAAGCTCCAGACAGGTAGAATGCTTCCAGAGAAACCTGGGAGCGATCCAGGTGACTAAACTGGCAAAGCCTGAAGCTGCTGCTCTGCTCTTTTTTGTTGAGCTGTACTCATTTGGGCAATCTACCTCCAGCTACGCTGCTGGGGACATGAGACATGAGAACTTTGGGACTGTAAAGTCACATTAAGCACAGCAAACTCTCCTTCTGTGACTCAATCCCTACTGCTAGAGGAGCAGAGAGCTGGAACTGACCCACTCCTTACACACATTGTTGTTTTGAGCATTGAAATAGACTGTAGGTAGTTGTAAGCTGCCCACAGAGGTCCTTTCAAGTCAGGACACACTTTGTACAGTGCACAGTTGGCAGAGGTGTCTCACTACCTAGGGTCTGAAAAGTCATTTACTAAAAAGGAAAGCCTCAAAAGCTCTGACAGAGCTGTTACTGAAGTCTCTAGATATGCTGATGTCAAGGGAGAAGGAGAAAAAGGGCAAGGCACCACGTGTCAAAGGGCTGTGGTCTAGGAACTTGTAACAGACCCAGGACAGGTGACACACAGGTAGGGGCTTGGCTAAATCCAGTACTAGAGCTAATAGTTCTCAACACCTTTGCTTAATGCCCTTTGTAACCTACATCTTTATCAAGAACTGCAGAAAAATGACCAGGAAAGACTGCAGAGAGGTTCAGGGATCTGTTTCTGCACCCACAACACTGCCAGACTCATCTGAAGACACCTTCAGGGTAGAGGCCAACCAAGGGACTACTGAAAATGCTGTCAGAGTTGATGCAGCGAAAGCTGCAAGTTCCTTGTATTCAGTAAGAGCAAGTCCCAGCTGCTGACCTACAGTCTTGGACCTCTCCAGACACTGACAAAAGGTGATGGCTGGACCAGCCTGACCATCTAAGAGTAGTACTGCAACTTGCTATTGACTGAGAAAGTCCTTGGGGTTTATGTTCAAGTGCTGCTTCCATCCAGTGACAGAAGTGTGTGCACCACCTGAGACTACCCATGGAAGGGCTCTTCTAATGCTGTAACCCCAGTCTGAAGGGAAGCAGAGCCCCTGCCAGAGCACCATGCTGGAATCTGGAACTGCACTATCAGCCTAGCCTGCAAGTGCACACTTCAACAACCTCATGTGTCTTGACAAGAGATGAAAGACAACTCCACTTCTGAAAGCTCAGACTGCACTTCAGGTTAAGTCCACTGAGCAAGTGAAGACCACCTGCCCACATCACACTGCCTTCTTTGGGGAGAGCAGAGTAGTTTAGATTAGGGTTGGACAAAGTTCCATGCATCTTGGGGGATCAGTTGCCAACAGCTGTCAACAGGAAGACTTCAAACACAACTCCTTTGTTTGGAAGTCTTTAGATAATATCATTGTGGTGTAATTGTCTCCTCCCCCACTTCCTTCAGTTCCTGCTGCAAGTCTGACACCAGGAGTCTTGATTTGACACCAGCATCAAACTGGGTAAGAAGAGGAGAACAGTTTTTCCACCACTGCTTCCACCTGACTAAGTTCAGATAACCCTCAGGCTCCACAAACCTTGCACAAAGAAGCTGTGACATCAGCTCTTCCCCAACCAGGCTAGAATCAGCTGGGCAAGTCAAAAGTGGTTTGAACAACTGGAGGTGGAAGTGCAAAAACAGGTCAGGAGGAGGAGGAGGAGGAGAGAGACCCATATGGCTTCTGTAGTGGAGTTTCAGGAAGTCCACAGTGTTGGCACTTCTGAAGTACAAAGGCTTGGATTGGGGGGGCAGGAGGAAGGCTTCAAAAGACTCTCCAAATGAATCCACTTGATTAGCCAAAGCTCCTGCAGCTTTGAGAACTGCCCAGCTGCTCACCTCATTTGAGGAGATTTGCTTAAAAATGGGTCAAGGATTGCCTGGTCATCTGCTGTAGTGAAGAGGTTTGAAAGAAAAGTATACTGGGCAAGAAGGTAGCTTCCTCATACCTCAGAAGCAGAGGAACCCCTCTGAAAGCCTGGTTTGTCAAGAGAGATCTTTACAAGGTGGAAGGAGGGAAGTTTTTTCCCCAAGAAAAAGCTTCCATGAACAGCTCCACTCTGAGGGGCTGGCATGGCCAAAGCCAGAGGCAAGACAGCTGCTTGGCCTCAGCATTAACCTCCCCAGACAGCACCCAGGCTGTGCCTCACCTTCTGACTTTCACATTCTGGGCCAGTCAACAACCAAGTTTTTCTGCCAGCCTGGGGTCCTGGGGATGAAGGCTGAGCTTCAGCTGCCTGGGGAGCTGGGCAGAGACCTCTGCTCCTGGTCAGGCTTTCAACTTGGGAGTGCAGATATTCTGCTCTCAAAGGAGGTCAGATGCATGCTACACTGATTCATAGGCATCTCCATGCTGGGTCATAGGATGGGCTCTTCACCTCAACAGCAGTGTTGTACCAAGGACACCTCCTGTTCCTGAACACTCAGCACAGTAAAGCTGGGCTGAGGAAGGACACAAGGCAAGGGCAGGGCAGCTCTTTGAAGGCAGCCAGCCAGGACCTGTGTAAGCTACAGCTGTGGTATGCTCTGAAAGTCAAAAACACTTCTGAAGTTGTAACCCACTGGAGATAAAAACCATATCCCCTACACACTATCTGCTTGATGTGTCTGAGTGCTGTTTACACTCTGCTTCTGTTGAAGTGAGAAGATATTTAAGTCCTAGTCAATGAATATTACATGAACAGCTACTTAAGCAAAAATCTCCAATGTCTTTTATGACAGGTTTTAGTGATGTACAGATGCAGTATGAGCAAGAGGATCACAACACAGAGACAAGATATCCATCAGCTAAGAATATCCTTGCTAACTGGTGCCCTAAAATAGTTCTTCAGGAACAGCCACAAGCATGGCCAAGTCTTGTTTTAGCCTTACTTGGTCACATCTCTTCTTGGAAGGAGAGGAAGAAAGCAAACCTGGATTTACTAGAAGGAGAATGTGCAGCTTTCCACAGTTCATTCTGACAGGCCAAGGTGTCTGGCCTAAGGCAAATGCAAGGAATTTCCTGATGTGATAATGCACCTTTGCTACAATAATCAATTATTGCTTTATTGGAACCAAACCTCACCTCTCCAACCTCCTGATGTTCAGTAACAGGGCAGTCCAGAAGGCTTCTTCCCCTCTATTACCAGCTTGTTTTGCCCTTAAGCTATTGAAGTGCCTGGAACACAGACCAAGGCTGAAGCAATAAAGTGCTAATTGACATGAGAAGTGTGACAAGGAAACAACTTCACTGACACTGGGATAAAGAAGTCCTAAGGGTGGATTAATGAAGGTTATAATATTGACACAACAAACAAGAAGGAAAAAAAAAAGCTTCAGTCCACAAAGCTTCAGTCTCCAGATTGTCATAGGACAGCTTTCCTTCCAGGGGATGGACCAGAGTCACTCAGAACCATCTTGGCACAGCTCATAGCAGCCACTTGAGGGACAAGCACAAGTCAGTAGGCGTCTCTCCTGCAGCCCATTTCCACACTTCACCTTGCACACTAAAACAAGAGGAGGATGTCTGGGTGTGGAGAAGGAATTAGAGTGAGGAAGAGCCCAGTAATCCTACCGAATCTGCATGGATATGGAAATAGTCATCCAAAGATACCAGGGGTAGAAGCTCTCCAACTGTAAGGCAAGTCTGAAACCAGGTAGTGCTTTGAGAGCTAAGAGGAAGAATTTTGGTATGATTTACCCTGACAAAAGGAGTGAATCTAAATAGATACCTCCCACCCCAACAAATTAATCCCTAATAAAGGATGCAACTCCCTGTGGAATATTCTTCAGAAGAGATTGGCTTCCCAGTGATTAAGAATCTGCAGGATCTGTGAGCTCAGAGCCAGCTTCAAGAAGCCCTGGGTCAAACAAAAATCCAGTTCTAAAGAGATGACTGTATTTAAAAAGAGGCAAAGGTGACAGAAAGGTGACTGACCTGGCCTTGGTGCAAAAACATGTTTACACAGAAGCATGAAATGGTATTGAGCCTGTAGCCTCTCTCTGCTTGGAGTCCCAGCATGGATTCCCCAACCCACAGACAGCTGAAGCATGAAAAACGAAGTAGTTTTAAACTAATTCACTGGTTAAGTGGCTTCCTAGGAACCAGAAGGCTTCCCTTGGGATGGTGCAAGGCTGAAACTCCACTTGAAGCTGAGGGTTTCTCTGAGACATTTTAGTGGCTTAGACTGAAGCACTGACTGGCTTGTGGCTTAGTACAGGTTTTGTTCAGCACCAGGGCAGAACAGAGCCATAATTAGCCTCTCACCTACACCTAAACACACACTGCAGAACAGGGTTGGGACCAGTGGGTGAAGAGATTTGACATCTGAAAGCAAGCAGTCCTCAGCTCAACAAATCACTGACCATTTAATTCTGCAAGCAGAGCAGTCAGTAAATTACAAACCCAAGTGACTGCTCTGAGCAGACACCAACCTCTGCTCAACTCCACTCTGGAAGAAAACATTGTGATTAAGCCCCAGCCATAGGATATCAAGGAGAATGGAAACCTGAAGCAGCAGGTGAAGGAACAAGATGTTCCTAAAGGGGGAGATATACTGAAGTGATCCAAAGTCTTTGGGTTAATTACTCCTGGCCAGATACAGCCTGCTCTGTGTCTGAGCACTGAGACTTTGTCTTCTCCCACTGGCAGATGGCATTGGCATACTGTACCACCAGCTTATCCATCCAGGTAAGAGGTTCTGGGAATAGTACAGAGCCCTCAAAAAATCCCAGGTGGCCTCCATGAAGGAGCAGCACATGCATGACATTTTCCCTTTTCTCTGTAAAACAAAAGGAAACAGAAAGTTCCAGGTTAGCATCTTGGAGCCTGAAGTTGTGACAGGCAACTCCAGCCTTGGCACAGCATCTGAACTAAAGGAACAATCATGTGTAAGAACCAGAAATGCCCTCACAAAAGCCATGGCTACTCTGAAGTCCAAGGGACATAGTCTTATTGCTTCCCACCACAGCACAGCTTGCAGGAGCCCAGCTGCTACAAGAAGGTTGGCCAGAAGGTGCTGCTGGCTGGACCCTTACAGCAGCACCTGTCAGTACTTGCTCACTCTTTAAGGAGTTAGTACCTTTAACTCACACTGGAACTAGACTGTTAGCATCACACCAAGCTGCACTAAGCTCTGCCATCCTCCACCTCATCCCACTTGGCTCTGGGTTAGCCCCTGGAGCACTCTGTCCAGTTCTGGAGCCCTCAACACAGGAAGGATATGGACCTGATGGAGCAGGTCTAGAGGAGAGCTACATACATGTTCAGAGGGCTGAAGCACCTCTGCTACGAGGACAGGCTGAGGGAGCTGGGGAGTGTTCATCCTGCAGAAGAGAAGGCTCCAGGGACACCTAACAGCAGCCTGCCAGTATCTGGAGGGGGCTACAAGAAGGCTGCAGAGGGACTCTTTGCAAAGGCCTGCAGTGATAGGACAAGGGGCAATGGTTTGAAATTAGAGCAGGTTCAGATTGGATGCTAGGAACAAGTTCTGCACTGTGAGGGTAGTGGAACACTGGAACAGGTTGCCCAGGGAGGTAGTTGAGGCCCCATCTCTGGACATATTCAAGGTCAGGCTGGACAAGGTTCTGAGCAACCTGCTCTAGTGGAAGATGTCCCTGCTGACTGCAGCGGGGTTGGACTGGATGACCTTTGGGGGTGCTTTCCAACCCAAACCAGTTTAGGATTCTATGATTCCATGTATGGTGAGAAAATTCCTGTGTGGGCTTGGATCTGGAAGCAGCTGTGGATAAATTCTGTGCTCACAGCTTTCAACCAGGAAAAGAATGAGCTCTGCTCCCTTCCCTCTGCACCCACTATCTGTGGGATGAAGCAGCAGCCAGCTCCCTCTCCTGAGCTTCTGAAGGTAATTTGCATTGTTTTCTTGGCTGAAGAACTCTTTTCATGGGAGAGATCCTAGCCCAGTATTAAATAACACAGCTATGTGTGTGCCTCCCCTTCAAAGGGGCCTGCTCATCTGTGCTAGATCAAGGCATTATTATCACTCTAATAACTCACATTTCTACTAAATCCCAGTGAGGAGTAAGAACATGAAGAAGTGTTTTTCCACTCAGGAATGACCTGAATGTAACCTGCTGGCTATCAACAAGTCAGAACAGGAGACAATGCCTGAAAGGACTCAAGCTCCTCCTGTTCAAGGTTAGCCTTGTTAGTTCTAGCAGCTGGTGATTTAAAGTGGCTTAGTACCCCCTCCCACAGGATTACAGAAGTAAGGAGGCAAGTCACACTGCTCTGAAATAATGGATCATGGTCTTAAAAGCAGCTGCAGGTACACAAAGATGCACAGATGGAGAAGACTGCTTCAACATACCTGAAAGAGCTCTTGGAATTGATAGGAGACTCTCATGCACAAGAGGGTCATCAGCAGCATTAACCAACAGAAGAGGAACATAGATCTGCATCAAGAAACACAGCAGAAAAGGAGAAAAACCAGTAAGGGGCTGGTATTGAAACTGACTAACTGTAAAAGCATCTCAGCTTAATTCAGTGAGGACATCTTCCTTCAGAACTGCCCTGCACCTGCAGAAGCATCAGGAAAGCACACATTGAAGGCTGGTGGCTTTTCACCACTGGAGTCCTTGGAGTTTTAAAGGAATAACTGAAGTGTGCTGCATTGTTTGCAAAGGGCAGAAGTGCATCAGAACAAACTCAGAGTGAGTCAAAGGCCTTCCCCCTTCTCACAATTCAAACAGATTCACTTTTTTTTTTTTTTTGCCTTGTTTTGCTTTGCACATCAGGCAGTTAGTGCCAAGCTGTGATATGGAAACCTTGGGTAGAGGCCAGGAAACTCCCTTGGAACTTCTCCATCCTCTGGCTCAGTAGATCAAAGAGGAATTAACCTTCTAGTTCCACTTCTGCAAAGCCTTGGTCTGCTGAACATCTGTATGCCAGACAGCATCCTGAGCCTCTTCCACAGTATCTAGTTAGTCTTTCTTCCTCGAAACTGCAGGCTCTGTGCCACTGCCCATTCCCCACCTTATCCTCATGCACTCAGGGCAGCTCAGCTGAACGTGTGGCTCTCTCTACATCACTTGGGTGCTACCTGTCAGAGTTGTAAGCTCTAGAGAGCCCAGAGCATTTAACAGCAGTATGAGAGGCACCAAGAACTGAAATCCCACTCCACTATACTGCCAGGTAAGCCAGCTGTGCCTAGGCATCAATGACAAATTAAGGTACATTTTCTCTCCAGTAGGAATGTGAAGGCACAAGAGCAGTCTCCACTGCAAGAGCTTACCTTATGCAAATATTTCAGGCAGCTTTCTTCCTCATAGTATTCCTTCAAGGAACTGTAGCCATGGAATTTCCTGAAATACAGAAGACAGTCATTGCAATCATGGGCTTCTACTACTCACATGACTTAACTTTCAAGAGAATGATTTGGGTTTTGGGTCATTCTTCTCCTTTTACTCTGTTCCTTTGAGATCCCACCTCAAATACTGAATCTAATTCTGGTGTCCCCATCATCATCATCCTACAGTACTGGAGGCTGCAGTAAGTAAATCTTTACTTACAATTGCTGTAAGTAAATCCCTCCTAGATGATTTTACAGAAGCTGTGGCATCAGCAGAAAAAAAAAAAAACCTCCTTGCTATTAAGTTTTATTGAATGTGAAGGCAAGGAAGATTTTGAGGTTGTCAGCACTGCAATTCAGCAGAGTCCTACAGGCACAGCAAGGGGCATGCAAGAGCAACACTTGCAAGAGAAGGTCCTTTGAGTTCTACAGAGGATCAAAGAATCACCCTTCATACCTCATAATGTTGTCATCGATCTGCATAAGGGATGTTGCTGTGTAGAGTTTGCCCAGATCAGTATCTGCCAGGTTTTGTGGCTTCTTCATGTTGTTATCTCCAAAGAGAACGTGCCTGAAAGAGTAAAGCCAAGGAAAACATCCAAATAAAACCAGGGAAGCAGAGCCAGGACCTGTTCAAAGACAACCAAGTCTGACAAGACTACAAGTGGGCTTCATACTTGAGGCCTTCTCAGGAACAAGCACAGCTTGTCTGCTGCTCTTTGCAGCAAGACATAACAGGAACAATAACAGCCTCTTTAAGAGAAAAAAAAATCTTCCTGTCATACTGGAAAACTGCACCAGGGGCCTTTAAAAAGAATCTTCCCAGATCAGCCAGCACTAAGGGTATCAGCCACACAGGCTGCATGTTATAGGAAGGGTCCTTCGGCTTCACACCAAACCTGTGGGTGGGCTGGGTGACAGCAGCAGCAGTCCTGGGCATAGCATCTCCTTCACCATCTGCTCCTCAAAAGTCACCCCCAGCACAGATCTCAGATTAGGTCACACAGCAGAAAGGGCTTGGGGCATTACTTTAGCAGAAAGCTATTTACTGTGGACACTTATCATCATTACTGAGTGCCCTCAGGAGAGGAGGTGTTTCTTCACCAGAACAAGCTGCTCCCTAACAAACAGAACAAAAGCTACAAGGTGCAGAGGGATTTTTATTCCCTTTCAGAGGCAGAGTGGGAGAGAGGCTAGGTTTGATTTGGGGGAGTTGCCTTTGTGCACAAGAGATTATGGACAAAAGTTTATGGAGCAGCCTTGCCCTCAAGGCAGCACTGCCTTTTTCTGGTTATGGGCTTATGTATTCATTAATGGGGGCTTCCCTGACTTCACACATGAAACTTGGTCAAGTTGTCTAAATATTTGTCCATCTGAAATGAATTCTGTGCATCAGCCTACAGGACAGCTGCCCCAGTTCCTTCTACCAGTGTTTCATATTACACAGGAGTGTAAGCAAGGAACCAGAAGTATGCAAGTGACACAGACACTTAACTGGAACGGGTCTTGAAGATTCCCCTCCTGTCAGGCAACTTCAAATACACAGAGGTGAGGCACTTCCACATTTACTGCCCCAGAAAAAAGCACCCAGAGAGCTTCTGATGGAGGAAACACCACCACTCAGCGTGTCACCTGCTCACCACACACATTCCTTTGTGACAGCCACAGCCCACAACAGCAGCACAGGGATCCTACAAGTATAGCTGCATTCTAGGAAGAGCAACACTAAAGTATTTTGCTGGCTACAGGCTCTCTCTAGAGGAACAGCTAGAAGCCAGAGCTGCACTTGGACTATTTGCTTATAGTCATACAGCAGATCACTTGAAGATTATGTCCTACCTCAGGTAGGTGGCAGAACAAGAGGCTCCTTGAGTAGGGAATTCTTTGGCTAGAAGTGAAACAGATGCAGAATACTCCACTTTGAAGTTCAGTTGCAATGTTTTTCCTGTGTGCAGCTTGTTTATTCATCAAGCAAATTTCCTCAGAAGGCAGAAATACAAATCCCTCATTCTTCTAACAAAACCAAAGCTTACTTGGATATTACAGCAGACCAGTGAGATTGACATGAGCTCCCCTTCTGTTGCTTCAGCTAAAGGCCACCAAGCCAGCAACTGGCTTGTAATCTTTCAGGATTGCCATTTTAAAGGGCTGAGAAGACAACCTGCCCCAACAGCAATTGACCCAATCAGTGTTATCAGTGCAAGTGATGGCCTGCAGTACCTGTGGGAAAGGATGATCTTCTTCAAGTTGTCTGCCATGAGGAAGTTATAAAATCTTCTGCACTGATCCCACTGCATGAAGGTTTCGTGTGCCCTAGAAAAGACACAGTGCAGAACAAACAAAGCTGTTAATGGAGATCTTGGAAGATCAGATGAACACACTGTAACATCATCCCACAGCAGCCTGGAGGCTATGTAAACAAATCTCCAGGCCTTCCCTGCCAGGGCTTAACCTTTTCCAGGAAATGGCTTCCACTTAGATGAAGCTTGGGTAAGATCAGAACACAGATCTGCAGTCTCATTTTGCACAGTGCAATTAGCTGTTTTGATCAGGGCCAACCAATCAAGGTCTGCAACACTGACAGGAGGATTTTAGTGTCCCTTTGCATAAACTGAATGCAATTATCTAATAGATCTGCCAAGGAAGGGCCTGAACTCTGCTGCTGAGCAAAGTGTTGCCTGTTGCACAGAGAGCTCTGCAGAGGAACTAACTTGTGCAGATGTTTCCAATGTGTACAGACCCTGTCATTGTTTTAGCTTGGTTGGCAGCAGCTTGCAGGAATAAATACTTGCTGCAGCTGCAAGTGGCATCTGAGGTGCTGTCTTCACCTATTCTCAAAGCAGAAGGGCACTTCACAGCTTATCTGTTGTCAAAACAGAACTGAAGCCATCCAGACTTGTGTGCTCTGCCAGATAGCAGCACTCCTTTGCTCTGCAGGGTCACAGGCAGGTTACAGCTTTACTCTGAGAGCAGGCTTTGCTGTTACTGAGGAAACACACACATTTACTGAGCAACCTAAGAATGCTGGGAGCACTTTCAGCTGCTGAACTACTCCTGCCATTTAAACATTAACACACCATGACAACTACAGCAGAGTTAGCATCACCTCCCCAGCCTCAACCTGCAGGTCCCCTGCTAGAGCAAAAGCAAGCAGTTTGCTTGCAGTAAAGTCATCCTGGAGTGTGGAATTGTTTCTTTCTACATAAAAATCCCTTTCATAACTTTGTCTAGCCAAACTACACCCAGATAGGGAATGAAGACAGGGAGATGGACATTTCTTTCCTCACAGAAGGTTTTCCAAGCAAACCTATGAAGTCATTACCAGATGTTTGAAGTTAAAGCTACTATGTTTCCCTGTAGTTTGTGGTGTAGAGCAGCACTCCCAATAGGATGAGCTGCCAGCACAGACAAAAAACACAAGGCAGTTTCTGGAATCTTGGGGACTGTACAGGTTTCAGAGCTGAGGACTCTCCCCACAGCCTGTAGCTATGGTGAAGGTGCATTCCACAAGATCAAGAAGCAGGATCAAGCCTGTGCAGGCAGAGACTAAGAATAAGAAGACAGGTCCCTGTTTGGCCTCAGGGTACAAATACCCCAGCCTGGGCTAATTCATTAAACTAAAAGCCTCCTGTTCTTCTGGCAGATCCTAGTATTGCTGCTACTTTATTATGCCCATCTATGGAACTCATGCTTAAATGCTCTGGAAGGATTTTGACATTTCAGATCTCTATTCACCTTGCCCTCCACTACTCTTTCCCCCAACTTCCTAAAGTTATATGGGGGATCAAGGCTGTATAAACTAATAAAAAAAGAATTCATAGATTCCTAGAGTGGAATTTTAAACTAACTGCTCCCACCTACCTGACTAATCCCCTTTCACACAGTCCAGAGGGATGAGGCCAGTTATGTTAAGCTAGCAAAACAAGTCCAGGAAGGCTAAGCCTTCTACCTGGAGGTATATTGTACATCCTCTCTCTCCTATAACCAGGGGCACAAGGCCCTGCTTCCCCTGCCTGCTGCAGGGGAAGATGTTGCTTTCCCCTAACTCTTCTAATTAGCACTTAAAAGCAGAAACAGATATTAGGCAGGAAGACAAGCAGTAAAACTCCTTCCTGCAGCAATGCACAGCAGAAGTTTGGGGTCTGGAGGCTTGCTTGTGGGTGTGCACCCAGCAGGTGGAGTCAAGAGCTTAGAAACGCATCCACACAGCCCATTGAAAGCTTCCACTGGACTCTGGCAAGCAGCTCTTCGTTTTCAGCACAAAGATCCAAGTACTGTGCAGTCAAAGAGGTCGTCCCTACCTGGCTCTTCAACCAGCACATCATGGCATGCTACTAGAGAATTGGCTAGGGAACAGCATGAGGGCTGGAGCACCTCTGCTATGAGGATAGGCTGAGGGAGCTGGGATTGTTCAGCCTGGAGAAGAGAAGGCTCCAGGGGGGACCTTGGAGCTGCCTTCCAATAGCTGAAGGGATCCTACAGGCAGGCTGCAGAGGGACTTCTCCTGAAGGTGTCTAGAGACAGGACAAGGGGGAATGGTTTGAAGCTGAGGGAGAGCAGGGTGAGACTGAAGCTGAGGAAGAAGTTCTTCAGGAGGAGGGTGGTGAGACTCTGGAACAGGCTGCCCAGGGAGGCTGTGGATGCCTCCTCCCTGGGCATGTTCAAGACCAGGCTGGATGAGGCCTTGAGCTGCTGAGTCTAGTTGAGAAGCATTTCTCATGCTGCCCAGCCTGCCTGGTTGATTACACCAAGACTGCATGGAGAGTGCCTCTTCTTCAGCCACTGCAGCAATGAGAGAGTTAAGCCAGACCACAAGCGGACACCAGAAGCTGCCAGGTACAGAAGACTGACTTGCACGGTGACAGAAAGCTTATCTGTGCTCCCAAATCAACAAAGCTTTGTCTGCTTGCTCAGGAGGGTGGCATCCTGCATGCTGCAGTGTGTTGGAGCAGTTCAATAGAAGAGAATCACCACTGAACCCTGGCAGGGAGAAGAGCATGAAGTCTGTAGGCCTACCTCAGTGCACTGTACCCCTGGCACACGCTGACGCAGCAGAGGACTCGCTCCTGGTTGGCCTGGTTCTCTCCCAGGTATTTGCACACAATGTTCCCACCCAGGCTGAAGCCCACCACCACCAGCTGGGTCTGAGGGTAGGTCTTCTTGATGTAATTAACCATGGCACCAAACTCCCAGGTGCAACCTGAAAACAAGGACAAAGTCAAGAATCATCTTCTAACATACCTGGACTCCCACTCCAAGCCTCAGTTGTGTGCTTTAAAAGTTCAGCTGCTTCCCCTGACTTCTCAGTAACCTTCAGGTTCTCAAAGCTCTGATTCACACATGTGTTCATCTATTTGTTTTATGAGTCCTGTGGACCTCAGCTCATGCTCAGTTCTGACAGAGTGCCAAAGCAAGATGAAATAAACTTGCTTAGAAATCATGGCAACAGCCACTCTGACCATCTACACTCTCCCTTTCCAAAGCAGCCTAAAAAAGGAAAAAAGCAGAGCTGGGCTTGACATTGCTGTCTAAGAACACCACACGTCAGCACCTTCCTGAGGCAGCTTGCCACTTCTGCACTGAGGTGAGGTGTCTGGAAAGCAGCAGGATTGCCATGGATCCTTAAATCCATGCTGACACAGGGAGGGGATAGAAATGCAGAGATGCCTTGTCAGGACAGAGCTCACAATGGGCCTTTGCAGAGCCTAACTAAGCAAGAACTGCCTGAATCAGAGGGCAAGGTTTAAGCAGAGGCAGCTAGACCTTTCCAGCCACTGAAGAAGCAGTTACTGCAGCCTCCTAAAACACCTATGGGTATCCTCTCCTCAACAGAAGTGCCTCTGCACAGATCTGTCCTGCTCTCAGCTAACATCCATTTGCACCCCACAGAGCTGCAGGGATTCAGTTTCTGGCAGTACTGGGGTCCTCAGATTGACAGACAGACATGAAGGCCTCCAAACATGCAACACCCAAGTACCTACAGCCATTCCTCCTGCCTTTCAGTATGGAAGCCAACAAAGAAACATGAAGAAAACCAACTACAAGACTGATGCAATTTAGCACATTGGTATCAACTGCCTGTGCACCTTGTTAACCATCCCACTGGATCTGAGACTGCAAACCACACAGGAGGCATCACAGGACCAGCACAGAAAACTCCAGCTGTACACTCCTGCCTGGACTCAGAAACTCAACTCTACCTCATGGAGCTTGTCCAGGTTGATAAACCTTGAGCCTGGATTCTACTCTGTGCTCACCTAACACTGCTCCAGTATGCTCCCATCCTTGCTAGACATCAGACTCAGGTTTTAGCTGGCTCTGGAGCAGACTGAGCACTAGGATCTGTTTACTTCAGTGGAACAGCAAACCTCTGGCTGAGTTTCTGTAGGGCTTGGGCACTTCCTTGTGAACATTCTGAAGGAGCCATTTTCCAGTGGATAACAAACAGCTGCATTGCTCTTGTTTCCTCTGGAAGAAGCCAGCAGACAAAATACTTCTGTGCTTGACCTTCATGATCTGAGGGCAGCTGCCAACTATTTCAGAGATCCAACACTAGAATAGCAACAGGTCAAGACTGATGTAAAGGCTGGAGGATTCCATGAATCCCAAATTTAGGATACCTCTGCTGTCAGGAACTCAGCAAAGGCTGACATTGGGGTATTTGGGTTGGAGGCAAAGTGTGCTCATGGTCTTGCTGGTAAGCAGCTTGGTCAAGTGATTTACTGTCTCACTCACAAGGGAAGTGCTAGGTACTTTCTGTCCTTTCCAAAGCTATAAAAGACTCAGGAAAGTGTTCCAAGGGATGCACTACAGGACAGCTCCCTGAAGTCCACAGCAAAGCCTCATGGAAGAAAGCTCTCAAAATGCAAATCAAAAATACAAATGCTTTATGGAGGCCAAGCTTAGCTCCCAAGTGTCATAGGCTTGAAGCCATTAACAGCCTGAGGCCTCAACACAAATTGAGAAACTTGGTATCCCTGAGATGTTTTCTGCTGAGAAGCAGATTTAATAACTATAAACCAAGCAATAAAGCATTCTGGTCTCTGTGTCTGTCAGACCCAGAATCTGAAAGCATTTTGACAATTCAGCAATTGAAGATAAACACTCAAGCTGTTAATTCAAGCTTTTAGAAGTATCGACACCTTAGCTATCCTCAAAAAGAAAGAAGCCTAACATCATTCTGCTAAACCCCCAACTGACACCTGACAATGGCTGCAGGAACAAGCAGATCAGGTCACAAGGAGGCCACACTACAAAAAATCCTGTTACTCACTAGCAGGGCAGTTCAGAATAGCTGGAGTCACCCTTAACGAGTTCCAAATCCTTTATGCCTTTTAATTGGAAAGTTAAGAAGATCTTCTTATACTTGGAGTGAAAGATCAAGATTGTGGCAGTTAAGCACTCCCACTTGTGCAGCTTTGCTGTCACCCTGTGGAATTGTTGCTGTTCCTTCATATTTATGTTACATGCAAGGACCAACCTTCACATGCCCCTCCTAAGATAGAAGTGCACTTTCTGGATCAGCTGGTACAAGCTCCTCTCATGATGTTTTACAAAGCCTCAGAAGTGCTTATTCCTCCAGAGACAGGTTTGCTTCACATTGTACTGACATTTCAGAATCTCTAAAATCATCCAAGGGACCTTAGAGATCATCTGCTCCAGCCTTCCCACCATGGGCAGGGATGCTTCTCAACTAGACTCAGCTGTTCAGGGACTCATTCAACCTGACCTTGGACCTGCCTCCTCCCCAGGCAGGAGGTAGCCACAACCTCCTTGGGCAGCCTATTCTGGAGTCTCACTACCCTCCTACTGAAGAACTTCTTCCCAAGCTCCAGCCTAACCCTGCTCTGCCTCAGCTTCAAACCATTCCCCCTTGGCCTGTCTCTAGACACGCTCATGAGAAGTCCCTCTGCAGCCTTCCTGTAGGATCCCTTCAGATATTGGGAGTCTTCTCTTCTCTAGGCTAAACAATCCCAGCTCCCTCAGCCTGTCCTCGTGGCAGAGGTGCTCCAGCCCTTGGATCATCTTTCTGGCCTCCTCTGGACTATCTACCAGCTCTGTGTCCTTTTTGTGCTGAGGACACCAGAACTGGAGGCAGGATTGGAGGTGGGGTCTCAGCAGAGCAGAGTCAAGGGCAGAATCCCCTCTCTTGCCCTGTTGGCCACACTCCCCTGGCTGCAGCCCAGCACACAGCTGCCTGCTGGGCTGCATGAGGACACTGCTGGCTCACGGGGCCCTTTCTCAATCAATACACCCAAGTCTCTTTCTTCAGAGCTGCCATGAAGTACCTACCATAGGTGAACATTCGAGGAGAGGTGAGCTCAATGTTTGGCAGAGCTCCCAGGTGGTTGAGCACAGCACACCTGTAGCCATTCTTCTGGGCATAGTCCACGAAGGTGCGGATGTACTGCTTCTCACTGTGGTTGGCAATCCCAGGGCAGATCACCATCGTGACGTCCTCTGTGCACACAGACAGACAGAGAAGTTAAGTAAATGTCACTTCATGCAAATTAAAGAGATTCACAAGGTTTCAGTTTCAGATCCATGGGAAACCATCCACCAGAGGCAAGCTATTAAAAAAGAAAAAAAAAAAAAAGAATCCTCTCGGTCTGCCGAAAGGATGGGACGGGAGAGGAGCTGCTGTGGTGCTGCAGAGGTGAAGAAGTGATTCATGTTAGAGGGCAGGAAGGGGTTTCTAACTGCAGGGAAAGCTGCCCAAGCAGTTCTACAGGCACTGCCTAGAGACCAAGGATAAATCCTTCCCCTTGAAGGAGATTTTTGACATTCCACGTGTGCTGCCTTCTGACAGCCTGTTGTGACTGCTAAGTGTGGGGCAGCTCTGGAGCCCACAGCTCCTTCACACACCAAGCAGATTGGCTGTGCTATTTTTACCCCTTGCTTCCCTTCCAGAGCTGAATCACAGAATCACAGAATATTAGGAGTTGGAAGGGACCTCCAAAGCTCATCCAATCCAACCCTCCTGCCAGAGCAGCAGCACCCAGGGCAGGTCACACAGGAACACATCCAGGCAGGGTTTGGAAATCTCCTAAGAAGGACACTCCACAACATCTCTGGGCAGCCTGCTCCAGGACCCTGTCACCCTCACAGTGACAAAGTTTTCCCTTCTGTTCCTGTGGCACCTCCTCTGCTCCAGCTTGCCCCCACTGCCCCTTGTCCTGTCGTTGGACATCCCTGAGCAGAGCCTGGCTCCATCCTCCCAACACTGCCCTGCACATCTTGATCACCAGGAATGAGGTCACCCCCCAGGCTCCTCTGCTCCAAGCTCAAGAGCTCCAAATCCCTCAGCCTGTCCTCACAGGGAGATGTTCCACTGCCTACAGCAGCTTTGTGGCTCTATGCTGGACTCTCTCAAGCAGTTCTCCGAGGTCCTCCTTGAACTGAGGGGCCCAGAAGTGGATACAATATTCCAGATGCAGCCTCACCAGGGCAGAGCAGAGGGGAAGAACATCATCTCTGGACCTACCCATCACAGTCCTCCAGGATGCCCTTGGTTTTCTTGGCCCCAGGGGCACGTTGCTGGCTCATGGTCATCCTGCTATCCATCAGGACTCCCAGGTCCCCTTCCCCAGAGCTGCTCTCCAACAGACCAGCCCCCAGCCTGTACTGATCCATGGGGTTGTCCTTCCCCTGCTTTGCCACAGTGCAGACATTCTGATCAGCTGCTATCAGCCATCATCTGCTTTGTGGCTAATCTAATGATATTTGATCTGCTGACACTATTCACTGGTTTAACAAGATATCATTTCATCAGCTAAGAAAGTAATTGTTGTAATTCAAGTAAGTGCAGTAAATTACATTCAGGATTATCCTACGTGCCTGGAATTGGCTATCAGGCTCTCCTGTGCAAAGCTCCAACATCAGCAGCTCTGAATTTTTCCTTCCTTGGGAAAGGACTACTCAGAATAAAGAGCAGTAACTGCTCTAGTGCAGAATTATACCACAAGGACCTCAGCACTCTTCTTTTTTCCTGAAGGCCAAACCCTGGACAGGGCGTCATGGCCTTACTACGAAATCAGCTAGGACAGGGGTGAATTGTACTTCTGAAGGCACAGAATCACAGAATGTTAGGGGCTGGGAGGGACCTCCAAAGGTCATCCAGTCCAACCCCCCTGCCACAGCAGGATCACCTAGAGCATGTCACACAGGAACACATCTAGGTAGGTTTTGAATGTCTCCAGAGAAGGAGACTCCACAACCTCTCTGGGCAGCCTGCTCCAGTGTTTTGTAACCCTGTCTGGACTCCACACTGTGCACACACAATTTGTTTCCATACAATCTTGAAACAACTTCTGTTACTGAAGGCTAACAAAAAAATCTGTCTAAAGGAGAGACAAAGTCTAGCTTCTTTTCCATACACACCAGGCTCTGAAGAACCCCATGCAGCCAACCTCTGCTCCATGATCGAAGAGGCAAAGAGCACTCCAAAGAAGGCTAACCACCAGATTCTTTGCCAGGCTACCACTACAAACACAGGTTATAGAACATTTCTTCCATTCCTTAACTCCCCATCCCTTGTCATGGACAATTAGTCTAGTAGGGTCTCTGATAGCAGATCTTTGACATCTCTTCCAGCCTTCTTGATTCTATGATTCTAAGTTGAGGCATAGGAAGTTCCACAAAAATATGAGGAAATATTTTTTCACTGTGAGGGTGACAGAACACTGAACAGGCTGCCCAAGGAGGTTGTGGAATCTCCCTCTCTGGAGATATTCAAACCCACCTGATCTGATCTAGATGGTCCTGCTCTGGCAGGACAGTTGGATTAGATGATCTTTAGAGGTCCCTTCCAACCCCTAACATTCTGTGATTCTGTAATTCTGTGAATATGATTCTGTAATGGCCTCAGCTTACATTGGTCAGTGTGGCTTATCAGTCCCTTTCTATCAGAATTAACATTCATCCTTTCTGATAAATCAAGTAGCAGTGTCCTTGTCCACCCCCCCATGGCAGAGGATCAAGATTAGCAGCTAGCTGCAGCCAACAGCTGTGTGACTGACCTCCAATGCAGTGCTCAGACTGTGGCTCAAAGAGATCAAAGGTGGCTGTGGCTCCATCTGGCATGGTCAGGTACTTGCGGTGTCCACAGGGATGTGGTGATCTCACTCTCCCCATTTTTCCATAGAGGGCAGTCTGGATGTGTCCACTCTTTCCCCAGATCAGAGGTGGAATGTACCTGAAAGAAGCAGTGATTAAATTGCTTATTGAGTGTACAAGCCACTGGTAAAAACAGGCTTCAGAGCAGGGTGATTTTGCCTCTCAAGCAAAGGCAGGTGAAGCTGGGAGAGCTTTGAAAAGCCCTGTCAGAACTGGCCAAACTCTGCTGAAAAACAAATCCCTCTCAACATAAGAAGGTGCAGTCTAGCAATTATGTTCAATCAAGGGCATAGCAAAGCCAGGTGACAAAGTTGTCTTTCTTCTCCTGCTTAGTGACCCTCAAAAGACATGGGAGAAACACAGCTTGTAGCTGGAAGGCATTAAAGGCTTAGTTAGCAGGTTTTTGAGCACTAGCAGAGCTGCAAGTGGTTCAAGAAGAAACATTCTGGTGGTGGTAAGGTGACCACCTGGCTGTTCCATGGAGAGACTCAGCCAATACCTCCATAAAGGTAATTGCATCAACAGGAAGTGTGAATGATTGATTGTGTAGGAGAACAGCAGTCCCAGGGAACGTGCTTCCCGTTATGGAGCTGTGGTCTCTGCTAGAAGGAGCAGGGTATCCGAAAGAAGCTTGAGAGCTTGGATCCTGAGAGATAAGCAGCTCTCTCCCTGTTGTGTTTCTCAGGGCTTCCTGTAATTATTCCCCCAGATTTCTCAAGGCACCACGAAGCAGAGAACATGTTCTTCCTGTTCACAAAAACAACCAGGCAGCTTGGGACTCAGCTTTACTGCTTAAGACCATAATCCAGCAGCATGTGCCAGAAGCCTTGCCTTTGTGCTCTAACACTACCTACTCACACAGCTGGACCTCCTTCCTCATGCCAGCTCTCATGTGTCATACCCACAACTCCCTAATCCCCCTACACACTCCCCAAGAGAAGACTTCCTATAAAAATGAGGGCTATTAGGCTTCTTTAGTGAGACAAGAGCAGCAGTATGCTTTGTGTCCCCAATCTCTTCCCTCATCTGTGACTTCTTCACAGTCAGACAGCTCAGTATACAGTTTCCCTCAGTTTTTGCAAGTGCACTTCCCAAAGAGACTCAAAATAAGCTCCTGTAGAGGCAGATGACACTTCAGAGGCTGCAAAAGCTGCCAATTGATGCTTTCAAGCTTGTAAATTAGCTCTCAGTGCATCCTGGATTTGATCACTCAACTGTAAAGCTTTTCAAAGGACTCCACATGAGGCTAGCAGAATGATATTTTCTCAGCCCAGCACCTCAGCACGGGGAGCTGTGCAGTGCAGGTTGATCTTTGCAGGAGGAATGTGCAGCTCCAGCATACAGAGCTGCCCAGCAGTGGTGGGGACTGTACCAGCTCCTGCTCTGCAGTGGCTGGCAGAGATGGAACACAGTCATAGAATAGAATCATAGAATAGAATCAGTTCAATTGAGAAATCCATCAGGATGCTGCAGTGCAAAGAAGGCTGCACAAGAACTACAGATGGCTCTGCAGCTCACTGTAGAGGGTTCTGAACAGCAACTACTATGCTAGATGGAAGAGACACTGCTCCTCTAGCATGAGGAGCAGCAGCTAGCTTCACCCCAGGCATTCACTTGATGACCAGCTCAGGTCAGCAGCCATAGCCCACTCTAGATGGTGCCTGACCAGGCTTGTCTTTCACACAAATCCTCTGCAGATGGGTTTTGCTAGCAGATTGAGGAAGGCTGTCAAGTACAACCTATAAGAAGAATTTGCAGCTCTTTAAGAGACTCAGACATCAACACTGGTTTCTAAACTTGGGTTACATGCATGCCTTGGGAAGTTTGGGTGATTCTTTTGTACAGTGCTTTCCAAATCCAAGTCTTCTCCAGGCTCAACAACCCCAGCTCTCTCAGCCTGTCCCCACAGCCACAGATGCTCCAGCCCTTAAGATCATCTTTGTGGCCTCCTCTGGACTCACTCCCAACAGTTCTGTGTCCTTGTGCTGGGGACACCAGAACTGGATGCAGGATTGGAGGTGGAGCAGAGTCAAAGGGCAGAATCCCCTCTCTGCCCTGCTGGCCACACTCCTCTGGCTGCAGCCCAGAACACAGCTGCCTTGTGGGCTGCCTGAGGGCACTGCTGGTTCATAGTGAGCTTCTCAATCAATATACCTGAGTCTCTTTCTTCACATATAACAAAATTCAACATCTTTAACAGCAGTGGCTCTGAAAAGCAGTGTGTAATGCAAAGATTATTCCAGCAGAGCCAGTTTCAGTGTATGGAGGTGATTCCTGAGGTGCTCCAGAGAAGCTGCTCACAGCCCCAGCAGACACCCTGTCTGTAAGCAGCATTTGCACAGATGGCAGGAGCTGAGTAGCCAGCTGGGTGGTGAACAGAAGTCAGGAAGGTCTCTTGCCAGAGGTATAATACACACCCACAAGGACGAGGATGATGTACCCCAGCAGCACAGACAAGCAAATACTGATTACATAAGCAAACAGCAAAGTTTTCTTGCACTGAAAACAAAAATTATCAACCTTTGATCAAAAACAGCTTCCCAGTTTGCTCCAGAGTCAAGGGCTTTTAACTGACTCATTTTCCTGTTTGGATTTGGTCAGTTGCAATAGGTATCAGGCACTGAGTAAAGACAAATATTTGAGGCAGGTAGTTAAGGCTTCCAGTCCCAAAACTTCCAGTAACAGGATCCTGCAGCAGAAGGCAAACAGGAAAGATGGTCTGGGGATGCCAGTTACTTATTGAAGTAGACTTAAATGGCACAAGTAGAGCTCAGTCTTAACTGGCTAAGTGAACTCACAATGTTTCAGCTTCAAATGCTGTTTCCCTGCTGTGCAGCACAGCCCCACATCTCCATGGGTGACTGTCCACAACGGTGCCCTGCTCAAGTGAATTTCAGAGGTGCTTCACAAACATTCTCTTAGCACTTTAATACACAACCCACCTCCAACATGTGATTGTAGATTAAGTTTTAGTGGCTTTCAGCAGATTATGATTTCAGAGCTCGTAGATGGCCTAGTATGCAGGAATTTAGGGAAGCAGCAGCTGTATAAGCAGCTCACACAAAGCACAAAAACTGTGCTATTTTTATTAGCAAGCATCAGCATTCAGGTCCTCAAAAGATCTGAAGTGGAAGTTCAGCAACAGGCTTATTTCTGGAGCCTTACTTCATTTCATCTGAGGAGATTAACACTGCAAAGCATTAACTCTTACATCACCTTTGATATGCTGTAGTACATCAGATACTAAAGGCAAAAAAAGGCAAAGCCTGCAATTTGTCCATGCTGAGGAATGCCCTGAAAACTCCTGCCTGCATTACAACAGCTGACAAGTTATTTCCCCCCCGACTTTACAGAGCACTTTGGAGCTATTTGAAGGATGCTTCACAAAAAAACCTTGTTTGAACCTCCTCTTGTTTGATGCTAGGGAATGAAATCTCAATTCACATCAAGAAAGCTCATCTAAAAGTCTGCAGGGTTCAACTCCCTCTCCCCCAAACACGTAGACAGCAGCTGAGCTCAGCTAGACTGCTCAATGTGGCAAAGGCACAGCAAATACAGAACAGCAAAAAGGTAAAGCAGCTTACAGAGCTTCCAGGTTATAGAATGGCTTAGGTTGGAAGGGGCCTCAGATCAGCTACTGCAACCTCCCCACCATGGGCAGGGACACCTCTCAACTAGACTTGGCTGCTCAAGGCCTCATCCAGCCTGGCCTTCAACACCCCCAGGGAAGAGGTATACACAGCCTCCCTAGGCAACCCATTCCAGAGTCTCACCACCCTCCTACTGAAGAACTTCTTCCCTCTGAAAAGGAAACAAGCATAAGTGGAGCAGACCTGTTTGCTGCCCACAGCAACTGTCTGAAGTCAGGACCATTTAGAAGTACAGCCTGGCCTCCTTAGTTAAATATGATCCTCTTCCCAGTTGAGGAAGCTTCTATTTAATGAAGAGCACATCACACTCTTCCTTATCTTTCAGTGACTACAAGAAGTATTCCAGTCAAAGCAGGGCAGGAATATTACAGCATGTCTTCCATGCTGATGAGAGCTAGAGAACACAGGGATGTTGCTGCTGCTACAAGCAGAGCACCTAACCAGGACTCAGACCCCCTGAGGTTGCTTCTCTCCAAGGTCAATCCTTCAAGTTATCCATAGGGAGCTGCCATTCTTCTGTACCTCTCCACATGTTCACCTGCCAAAGCTTCAAGAATAACACTGTTCTTCTAGTTTATTATTCTCCTGGAAGTGTTCTTCCCAGGGTAAAACACCAAGGAGTTGACAGGAATCAAACACTGTTTTCTATTAGATGGAAGAAAAGAACACTGAAAAGCTTGAAGACAGCTTTTCTGACTGCTTGTCTCCTCGCATCTAGGAGAAAAGCCATGACAGTGCAAAAGACTCCTCTGGTTCCAGGCAGCCTGCTTATCCAGTGTAGGTTACTGTGTGAACAAAGGATAAGAAGGATCTAGGCTGGATCTTTGACAGTGTTTACTAACAGGCTTGACAGGCATTTGCCTCAGTCTGAGGAGCTTGCCTTTGCTAATGACTGAAGTGCAGGCAGCAAGGGTAATTATTTTCGATAGGGATGACACTTGTGCCACTGCTCCACAGGGATAAAGATACACACTCCACGTGAGAAGAAATTTGGAACAGACAAGGACAGGTCTAACCCTGTACAGCAAGCACTGGCCAGATTTGTCCTCAGGAATCAAAGAACCAGTGCTGCATTTCTACAGCACCAAGAGAGCAGATGGCAGCTTTCTGTACCCATTTGAAGGACAGGAACCCCTGCAGCCAGGGGTTAGGCCCAAGTGTGAGGGCACCGAGAGCTTCCATGCAAGCAGCAGGTCTTTGAAGGAAGAAGGGTCTGATTGTGCTACTTCACTTGGTAAGCCCAAGTACAGGGCTGGATATGGGAAAGGAAGCTGTAAGGGAAATAAGAGAACATAAGCCCTAGGAAGAGTTTGTTTGATCAATATGTAGAAAGCCTCCAGCAGTTAGGGAGCTGTAAAAAGCAGCCCTAACATCTGCAAGTACAAGGTACCTGGCACGCAGCCATCTCAGGCAGGCCAAAGCTCTTCAATTATTCATTCACCACTGCTTGGTTTACTGAATGACACTACAGTTAAAATGCACTTAAGAAGTCCATAGGTGAGGATGGTGCCACAAAAGAGAAATAAAATCCAACAGTATTTTCCCCCAAATAGTTTTGCACAGCTGCACACAAAATAACTTTGCTTATTTCTGCTTTCCTCACTGCCACCTTCTTGGTTTCTTTTCTTTTTTTCCCCAGCAATATCCTCACCCCTTCCTCCTCTATATCCTCACCCCTTCCTCCTCTATATCCTCACCCCTTCCTCCTCTATATCCTCACCCTTCCTCCTCTATCCTCACCCTTCCTCTTATCCTCACCCCTTCCTCCTCTATATCCTCACCCCTTCCTCCTCTATATCCTCACCCCTTCCTCCTCTATATCCTCACCCCTTCCTCCTCTATATCCTCACCCCTTCCTCCTCTATATCCTCACCCCTTCCTCCTCTGGGCACAAATAAACTGCACCAACCAGGTCTGAAAGCCAGTTCACAGCTGTAGAGAACTGTTCTTAGATCTTACAGCAAACCCAATACTGATCTAACAGGAGGGATTGTTGGGCTACTCATTTTGCTTTCACAGTAGAATCTGAAAAGAGCTGCTTAATCAGCTTTCCTAACACTCTGAATAATTAGCAAGTAATCAAAGCCTTGCAAGATTTTGCAGTGGAGGATGGCACAAGCTGTTTTCACATAGTTTTTTTTTATTTTGCTAATTAGTCCTACCAACTATTTCATGCATAATAGCAGGATTTAAATATATTTGTCCCTCTTTAGTCTCCAGGTGACTTTCATGCCTGAGGACAGGACTTCTTTGATTCACTTTTTAAATTAACTGTATTGAAAAAGTTCAATGTTAACACCACAGAATGGCTCAGGTTGGAAGGGACCTCAGAGATCTACTCCAACCTCCCCACCATGGGCAGGGATGCTTCTCAACTAGAATCAGCTGTTCAAGGACTTATTCAACCTGACCTTGGACACCCTCAGACAGGAAGCAGCCACAACCTCCTTGGGCAGCCTATTCCAGAGTCTCACCACCCTCCTGATGAAGAACTTCTTCCTCAGATCCAGTCCAACCCTACTCTCCCTCAGCTTCAAACCATTCCCCCTTGTCCTGTCTCTAGACACCATCATGGAAAGTCCCTCTGCAGCCTTCCTGTAGGATCCTTTCAGCTATTGGAAGGCAGCTCTAAGGTCCCCCTGGAGTCTTCTCCAGGCTGAACAACCTCAGCTCCCACAGCCTGTCCTCATAGCAGAGGTGCTTCAACCCCTGATCATCTTTGTGGCCTCCTCTGGACTCATTCCAACAGGTTTGTGTCCTTCTTATGCTGGAGACACCAGAACTGGCTCCAGTATTGGAGCTGGGATCTCAGCAGAGCAGAGTCAAGGGGCAGAATCACCCAATTATCAAACCACACACTCATCCTTTCAGTTGTCTTTCCTGTAAACCCTTTCAATCCCCAACAGCAGTGATATTCCTGTCTCCCCCAAGGTAGGTACACATAACAAGACTGAACCTATCAGGCTGTTCTCCTTTCTTTCAGCTGAGTTTGTTTCCTGGGGCCACACAAACCTTTCAGACAGTGCTCTGCCTGTTGGAATCACTGCTGGAGTTCTGAGACAAGCTGGCAAGCCTGAGCTCTTAGCTGATCCAGAGAATGCAAAACTACCTAAGCCTGCACACTATTAAACACAACACCAGGGTTCTGTAAGCAGCCCTTCACTCCTGCAGTTGATGCACAGCAGATGTACTCCAATTTTAAGCCATGTTCTGTGTTTTCACTCCTTTGGGAGCACTTTGCTCTCCAACTGAGTGCAAGTCAAAAACATGTGTCTAATACAGTAGTGCTAGGAGCTTATGCCATAAGAACAGAGCTGAAATAGGAGTAAAAAGGGACTCAATTAGTTTACAACCTGTTTTCAAAGATTAGGCTGATACTAATATGACTTTCAGACTGGTAGTCAGCACAGCTTCATGCTTGCTCTCTTTAACAGGGACCTGTCACTCTGGAGTGCCAACAGCAAGATGACAACTGTCTGTGATACATACTTATGTTACCTCACACTGAGTGTGGTGAAGCTGAGCAAGGAAATTGGATTCTTGCTTATAACTTAACTGCTAAGCAGTTGCTTCCCTAAGAAACACCAAGCAACTAGAACCTCCTTAGTGTATCAGGGAACTCTCTCTGTGCCCCAATTTAAAACAGAGAGCAGGTTCCTCCAAGAGCTTACAGATCCTATGGCCTAAGATCTCACACCTTATGTAATCAAGGCACCTAACACAGCACCACTAAAAGCTTCTCATCTGCCCTAGAAGGGCTATCATTAAGTCAGCTTGACTTTTGAGATCCAAAAGGATCATGCAGCTGCACTCAGCTCTTACTGGATAATTGATGTATTTAGAGCTTCTAAATAGAACTTGCAAGTTCTCAAAGTGATTGCAGAAGTAGTGCTGCAATCAAAGTCCTTGTCCTTCCACAGCCTCAGCAAATTGTAGCAGATGCTTCACATTATTGCTGAAGGTAAGGGCAGCTGCACTGGTTCTGGAGGTTCTAGAATGGAAGGGCAAGGATCAGCCTGCTCAAACACAAGTTGACATTAGGTCAGTCTGGCAGTGGATTCAAGAGGCTCAGAGCTGGCCACTAAGTCATTACTTTATTAAGCTAGTTATGATGATGTGCTCTACCTAGTAAGAGATTTCATTAGTCTTCAATCAACCTAAGGCATTTCAAGTAAGAGTAGGCACTCTAAAAATAACAGCCACCCCTGTGTTCATTAGAAGTGCCTAGACACACCATGAAAGCATTTCCTTGCAGTGAGCCCCAACAAATCTTTTCCCCAATAGAGAGCACATGAACAGGAACAAGTACATCCACCCCTGCCCTATCTCTACAGACACTGGGCTGTGTAGTGTTGGGACAGTAAAATATCAGCACACAGCTGCTATACAGAGGGGCAGGGGTGACTTCTTCCCTCTCCATGGAGAGCCCTGCACAGCAAGACCTGGTCCCAAACCCAAGTACATGGGACACCAGCAATAATTAAATGCTTAACTTGGAACATGTCCAGTTCTGGTGCCCCCATCATAAGGGCATATAGCTGTTGGAGTGAGTCCAGAGGAGGTCACAAAGATGGTCCAAGGGCTGGAGCACCTCTGCTATTAGGACAGGCTGAGGGAGCTGGAGGTGTTCAGCCTGGAGAAGAGAAGACTCCAGGGGGGACCTTAGAGCTGTCTTCCAGTAGCTGAAGGGATCCTACAGGAAGGCTGCAGAGGGACTTTTCATGAGGCTATCCACAGAGAGGGAATGGTTTGAGGCTGAGGGAGAGCAGAGTTAGACAGGATCTTAGGAAGAAGTTCTTCAGCAGGAGGGTGGTGAGACTCTGGAATAGGCTGCCCAGGGAGGCTGTGGCTGCCTCCTGACTGGGGGTGTTCAGGGCCAGGCTGGATAGGGCCTTGAACAGCTGAGTCTAGCTTAGAAGCATCCCTGCCCATGGTAGGCAGGTTGGAGTAGATGATCTCTAACACCCCATCCAACCTAAGCCATTCTAGGATTCTGTGTTTATTTTCTCAAGAGAACACCTTGACATTCATTTGCACTCAGGTTTAGGAAACACTAGGCAGAAGAACGGTTAAGCGCAGCTCTTTCTTCTTATAACGCACGTCAGTGTGGAAAAAGAGGAGACATTACTTACTCTTTGGTCAGAAGTGGGCAGGATTTGAGCAGAAAGCAAGCCAAAGCAGAGTCCTGGTAGATGAGTTCAGGAGGGCCAGTTGGGCTTTTTAAATTCAAGCAGCGAACAATAACGTAGAGAACTGCAGCGACCGCAGCCAGCTTCACCCCATCGAACACCGCCGGCAGCTCCGGCGTCTCCAGCATCGCACTCATGGTGAGCCTGGAAACAGACACCAGTGTGAAACACAAGCCAGGGTGAAAGCTTTCAGCAGTGGTACTGCCACCCAGCAGTCTAGTTGCCACATAAACTAGAAGCCTGTGCTAACCAGCTGCGTTTCTCAGCGAACGCTGCTATGAAAATCCTAGCAGATCAGCTTCGACTACAGTTAAGATGAGATTCAGTTTATTTTGTACTGCTCTAAGCCCCCCTGACCACCAGAAGGATGATCAGTTGGAAAGGTTTATTCCTAAATCAGTGCTGCACTAGAATTGCAACAGTGTCTCAGGTGTGCAGTCTGCAGACAGTCAATGGATCTGGGCCAACATTCCCCAGCTCAAACAGACATGGAGTGAGAAGCCAGGCTATAAAGACACAAGCCAGGCTATAAAGACATGTCAGCAGCTTTGGATGTGTTTCTCATGTACAAGTCAGGCTTGTAAAGGAGAACTTGCAACAGTTACTCTTAGCTCCTCAGCCTGAATTTTGCAACTCCAGGAGAATAAATCCATAAAATGGTTTGGGTTGGAAGGGACCTTCAAGATCATACAGTTCCAACCCCCTGCCATGGGCAGGGACACCTTCCACCAGCCCAGGTTGCTCAAGGCCTCATCCAGCCTGGCCCTGACCCTGGAAGGGGTGTCCACAACCTCTCTGTTCCAGCCTCTCATGTTCCCATCTAAAGCAAACTGCCTGAACTAGGCCAGGTAAGACAATTCTGTAACTCTTGCATTAAGGTGCTCACTAGGTACCAGGAATTTCAGCATTTCTTCTGCTTCACTGTAGCTCTGCAGCTGCAGGATGACCAGATTAATATCTGCCCTTTCAAAGGGGTTTCAGAGTAAAAGGAAATGGAACAGGGAAGAGAATTAAAAACCTCAATATGGCAATATCCTTCCTGCTTGAAATCAAATTTTTAACCCAACCCAGCTTCTTTTGAAGGTGTTTCAAATAGCTGTCTGCAGTTACTACAGGGAGATTTCATTCATACTGAATGAGACTGGGTTTTCCCTGGGCTTGTCCTCAGCCACATGGGCAACCCAAGTAAGACAGTAGCTGAGAATTCAACCTTACCAATGTCACTTGTTCTTCAAGCTAGAAGCAACAGCCAGATCTCAGCAGAAATGTCACTGTCTGGATCCACTTGCTACCCAAGCTGGCCTGTGAAGGGAAGAAGAACAAATTATTACTGATTAGGCTCCACCTTGTCTGGAAGGGAATAATACTATTACAGAGGTCACATCACAGATACTGCAATTGATTCATGTTATTCAGTCATAAGCACTTCAGCCTGTCTGCATCAAACCTCTTGCCTATGAGCAGGTTCTAGACCAGATCAGTTGCCTACAGCTTAATTCACATGCAGTATCCAAAACACACCTTCAAGAGACAGAAAGCAGTAAGGAAAACCAAAGCCAAGTTCTGAACTGCCAGCAGAGCACAGAGTCACCACCTCTACTAAGACAGTAACAGCTAGAGCAACTACCAAATCCCTTGGTGTTTAAAAGGCCAGAAGGAAGGGGCTGCTGTTCTTCTCCACTTCCTGCACTCTCCACACTGTCACTGAAGTGGGAAGCCAGTCTGAAAGAAGTTTCCTGCTACTTCCACTCAGGCTTAGCAAGGCAGCACACTCCTACAGATGGAAGCTTGTAAACAGTCTCTCCTTGTTCCCACACTTCCTTTTTTTTTGAGAAGTTACAACATATCACACTCCAACAGGCTGGTAAGAGCCACCAGGAGCCTCAGACACAGCCACCCAATTAACACCAGTGCACAGGCACCAAGGCTTGTTACAAGAATTTGATGAGGCAAATAAAAGAGAGCAAGCTTTCAGCCTCTAACCATTTAGAATTAGAACTGGCTTCTCTACAGGCACAACCAGCCCCCAGGGAATTTGGGCTTCCAAGGAAAGGCTCCAGAACCATCTGCTCTCCACCACAGCTGCTGCTTCCAACTCTAAAACCCACACCAACAGGATAAGCCACACCAAAGTCTTACTCATTCTAACAAAGACAAAACCTCAGAAGCATTTTATGTCCTCAATGCAGCTACACCAAAACCCCTTGGAAAAACACAACTCTGACATCCGCTATCGATTACCAGCCTGCTGGAAAGCTGCAAGTGTCTGCCACCATAACCATCTGCCTTGCAGGAGAACAGAGGGTGAAGGGAAGCTGAGACATTTAATAGTTGGCAACTCTAATGCTTTTATTCCTCCTCCCCCTCCCCGAGTTCTGGCTTCATGGTAGTAAGAAGAGAAGAGTGGGCTACAAAAAGCCATTTATGCTTCCAGTCAGAAGATGACATTGCCTCAATGAAGAGCTTGAGGACAATGTTCAGCTGCACTATGTCCCCTCATTTCCACACTTAGACTTTTACCAACACTATTGCCAACCATGTGGAAGACAACAGGCAGACCACAGCAATGGCTTCTCCAGGGAAGGTACCATCAGAAGAGCAGAGCAAGCTCCTGAACAGTATCTGGCTCAAGGACAACCAAGTGCTCAAGCAAATCTTCCCCAGTTGAAACTCCCAGAAGTTCTGTGGCCATCTTCATTGTTTTAATTAGGAAAAAAAAAAAAAAATCAAGACACTGCTACACAAATTATCCAAGACCTTCCTGCTACTTGGATTTTAAGTTAGTTTGCTGTTTGCTGCTTTCATGTTAATGAATTTGTTTCAAGTAAAACTGGGCACAATTAGTCATGGTAGCAGTGACTCAACATCACTGGTGCAGCTAAGCTGCATCTCCCTGACAATCTTTTCTCCCACATCATCTTCAGCTTACAAACACACCACATCTTTCCTGCTACTTGTGTGTCTCATTTTAGCTTGCTGCCACTTTAAAAAAAAGCACACTAGCTTGGAGTTACATTCACAAGGATCAGCTGTTGCTAGGCACAGTTAATGTCATTTAATTTATTGGCTATTCTCACCTCTAACAAAAATCCTTAAGGATTTTCTTAAGGCAAACATCAGACTTCCCTCCATCCCTGCACTCAGGTTCTTCTCCTGCTGGTGCTTGGTGCAAATGTGGGCTTGCCTTTGCCTAATGCTGTTTTTCCTGGCATGGTTTTGGATGTGCAGTGAATCCCCTTGCCTGACTCAGTGCTTTCTGGCTTGCCATGTCACCATTAGACTTGCTTTTCAAGGTCCAAGTTACTGTTTGGGGTGGTGGCATGGGATGTTTCCAGTCACCTGGTGGTTGCTTCCACCACTAAGGTTGGAAGGCCCCTTTCCAATCCAAATCATTCCATGATTCCATGATTTGAGAGCTCTGTCTCCAATCACATAGGACAAATGCCTCCCTATTTACTGGCAGGGATGAGGTCACCTTGCTTCCATTTTGTTAAACCCTCTTTGCACTGACCCAATAAACCTGTCTTTGAAAAAGGCCAGATAACCAGTGTTGTGCCAGTCAAATTTTAATCTAGAATCTCCTCTAAATGGGTCAGCATTAAATATCAACACACAAACATTTGGCCTTTTTGGTATAAAGAACATCAGAGTCACTTGCAGCAGGCTAGGCAAAATTAACAACAGACAGCAGATGTATCACTAGAAGCAATCAAGCTTCCTTCTCATCCATTACAGCTTCTGAGATCCACACTGAGGAACACAAAGAAACTGAAGTTCTTAGGGCCAAGAAGCACCTTGAGTGTGTAATTCTTTTAATAAAAAAATCACTTCAAGGCATGACAGCCCTTTGGACTGACAGTCTTTTCAAGTAATAATCTCACATCCATTTTCATCACAGAATACAAAGGTGGGGGGGGGGAAATCAAATCACATTACAAGAAACATTTCAGCATTGCTGTTAGCCTGACCTGTACAAGTAGAATGAGAAAAACCTCCTTGTCCCCAGGCAGGAATAGAAACAAGCACAACAAAAGCCAGAAGAGCTACAGCAAGTTCCTTATGTATCCTTTCAAAGAGACTGGGTTTTTGGGAAAAACATCCAGATACTTATTTGTATAGTAAGTGAATTCAACAAATCTGAGACCTGAACACACTTCTGTTCCAGGTTTTCTGCAAAGAGGAGACTCTTCCAGGGCAGGAGCCACCTCCCTCTGTGACTCAGCAGGGCACACACAGGATTTGGTGACTACCAAGCATTACAACTCCTCCACCCATGCCAAAAGTTGAGCCTGACTCTGCATACTGGAAAGCCAACATTTAAAAAAAAAAAAAAACAACAAAAAAACATTAAAGGAAACCACTCCCATAGGGTCTTTCCCTCAGGACTTTTAATGAGCAGCTGAAAGCCTGGCAGACTCATTTCACTGAAGCACTAGGAATGCTCTGAGCTAAAGCAAAGATGCAATTGTATACAACTCCCTATAGACAAAAAGCTCACACTGATACAGGCAGCCTCTCTAAAAGGGGCTCCACTAGCAAGATATTTTATGCTTCATCACATTCACTGAAGAATCCTGAAGGAATCCCATTTCCAGAAATGGCAGTTTGACACAAAAGCCTCCTAGATGCCCTCCTACCAGTCAGTGTACTGGCTCACTGCTGCTTTCAGAGCTCAGCTGGACATTAAAACAGGGGAGCATGCCTAGCCAACACTAAAAGCCTCTAAAAATCCCCTTTCCTATTGTTTTTCAGCTTCTACCAAGCAGTGCAACATCCTCTATTCCCCACTAAGACTGAGAAGAGCCAGAGAGGCTCTTTCTAGACAGATAAGACATTTCTTGGACTTGTTTCATTTATTTGTTGGACCTGCTTGAGGAGTGAAACTCTGAAAGCAAATCTGCTAGACAAGAGAAAAGCAAACCCATCCTACTTTAAAAAGGCAGATTCAGATCAGAAATAAGGGGTATCCCCACTTTGAAGGGGGAAGAAAGAAGGCTGCTTCACTGAACTTAGGGGATGCTTCCATTAGATTAACCATCTTCAGTATCAGCAAAGCTCAAGCCTCTCCCAAGAGATACACTGCAAAAAGCAGAAGGCACAGGCCTGTCCCTACCAAGTAAGATATTTAGAACCATGTCATGGAGAGGAGAACTTTAAAAGGAAAGGGTGGAAAATCCGAGCATTCCAAAGGTTTTTAAACAAAGCCAGGTTTTATGCCAGCATTTTATTTGCATTTCACTCCAGGAAGTCTATGGAAGCCTGTCACAGTGCTGAGCTTCCAATGGCTTAAAAGCAGAGGAAGATGTTTGGATACCACTCAGATGAAAACATACACAAGGTACATATACACCCAGGAAAAACTCTACAGCAGCATAGCTGGATGGAAAAGGCTGCCAGACTAAGCTTCTGTAGAGCATGGAGGACAGTCAGAGGTCACAGAAGCTACCCAAGTACCACAATCTGAGCAAGAGGAATCATGAAAGACCTTCAGCTTTATTGCACAGCCTTTTAGCCAGCAGTTTTTGGATTAAGATGTTTTATTTTTACAGGAAAAAAGGGCGTTAAACCTAAACTGCTACTTTAAGGTCTCAAAAAAAAAGTACATACGTAGAAGGGGTTTAGAGCCACACCAGTGCTATGTTTAAGCACACAGGACATCACACTGCTTATTTTGAGACTGGCATCTCACCAACCCAAGCTTACACCATGCAGAACCTCCTGTTACCTTCCATAGGTGCTCAGAAGAGCATGCGTCAGAAGCAAACACTGAGATCATCTTGGTGCATCACGCTCTACTCCTGGCCACTGGAAGCAGCCAGTTCCTTCTCAGAACTTGAAGCATAGCAGCTATAAGGAATCAGCTGAACACTTTAGGAGATGTGGCTATGAGAAATGAAGCTTAGTCCTTGCTAGAGTCATCAGAAGCCTGGCAAAGTCCACCAGAGTTTTGTTGTCAAACTTTATCTCCAGAGGGCAGAGTGACACATCCCATCACAAGGCTGCTTACAAGGACATTATTTGCACAGCACACACAAGTCCTTGGTGCAAATCCCTCTGCCCTGTGCCAGAGCCAGTACCCAGGCCAGGATTTGGCTGGCTGCTGAGTATACAAAGCAGCAGGTAGTGTTTATACCATGTCCCAACAAGAATTTCTTGGCTGTTGCATTCACTGGAATTTGACCTTTTCATTGGATGCAACACTTGGCTTCTACACTAAATTTAGAGGTACTGTGAGGTTACAGGGATAATGTTCACAGCACCAGGCCCCACCAGAATAGCAGAAAGACAGGTGCCTTGAACTAGAGGGTTTTATTTTTTTACTTCAGAAAGTCCTACATCTTCAGAGCAGAAGCAAAGCACCCAAGAAGGCTGGCTGTATGTGCCAAGGCAGCTTGCTTAGCACCTGAGAATAATTCTATAGCCAGCAGGACCTCGGGCTTTTAGGTCTTTTCCTTCCCCAGGAAGGCTAATTTACAGGCAAATGTGCCTTGAGTTTAAATTCCTTCCAACTACAGGAACTGCTTTTTTTCCTTCACAGTCTCATTTTAGCTGATGAAAACTTCTACTGTGTGACTGGCAGCTTTTGTCTGCTATCCAGAGGTTGCTATACTCCCTGTATATCACCTTGTCTGGTTACACCTTGTCACAGATGGACAGAAAACTACTGCATTAGCTTTTATTGTGCACACAGTTTTTATCAGTGCATGCACCTGAGGTACAAGATTAAGCCAAGGAAAGGCTCTGATGATTCCACAGAAATCAATCAATTGCACCTTATCTTAAAGATAAGGCTTATGTTATTAAAGGCATCTCTTAGTGCAAAGACTCAGAGCTTGGTCATACCCTAACCACTGTCTTATGGAATTATAGGGCAGAGCTCCTTGTAGGAGAAGCCAAGCTTAGTTTTAGATACTGAGAGAAGAAATACTGGTTAAAACCTTTCTACAGTCTTATAGCATCAGCAGGTGTCACCTTGCCTACCACATAGCCCTGTGTCAGTGGGCAGCATTAAGCTCAAGGGAAGAAGTACAATAAACACACTGCATAGACCCTGACAATCTGTGCTGAGTAGCTGAGGGAATGCTGCTAGCATCAGCCAAGTGAGCCAATACAAAATGCTACAGACCATGAAGGAGGCTGCTTCCTTCACTGCATTTTGAAAGGCAATATCCTATTGGGCAACAAAAGCCTCATTTACCCTCAGACTCAAATTTCTCCATCCCCACAGTGCCACAGAACTCAGAGGAACAGCCCAAAGTCCACGCACATCACAACTGTTTGCTCAGTTACAGGGAGCACAGCTGATTAAGTGAGGAGCAGGCTCCACACCAAACTAGCTGCACAGCAGGGAAAGATCATCTATCACCAAAGCAAAACACAGCTAAGAGAACTTTATTCAAGACTAGTTCAGTTCAAGCAGTCTGAAAACATTTCCATGCCCAAAAGCTACTTCGTCTTCCAACACCTTGCTTATTTGTTCCCTTCCCCACTCCCTCAGTGAGCAGCACAGAACATTTGCAGAGTCATTCTCCCAGTCTGTCAGTGACAGAGAGAAGGCTCAAGCTAGAGCAGCTTAATTCACATAATGACATTAAAAATTAAGCAACAACACACCGAGACAAGAGAAGCAAATACAAAGAGACAGCACCTGACCAAGATGTTGCTGCTACTGCTGCAGAATACTCAAATGTTATCAGAAGGCTGATTAAAACCATACAGAGGGTTTGGAGCACTACAGCAGCCACCAGCAACTCAAGGTCTGAAGGGCTACATTGTCCACCCTCCTGCTGAGCCTGAGTGGGAGGTTAGGAACATCACAGACATCTCTGTGGACATTTTGTCCTCAGTGCTTCCAAGGATGTTCACCAAATGACTGTGCATCTGCTTATTCTGCTTAGTGCAATCTTTCATACTCACATATGCCAAATCAACACTTCACAGAACTGAGTGTTCCAGTTAAGGGACAGCCAGGCTTGAACACCCTCAGCACAATCCTCCTGGAACCTGCATGTCTATGCAAAAGCACCTTTGAAGATATAAATAAGTTTAGAAGCAGGACAAATGGTTGAACCTCCCACTAGCAGCCAGTCCTTGTCCTAGCTGACCCTTCCTGTAAGAATCCTGTACGACACTGTGACCTTGATTAGAGCTGTAGCCCAGTGAGACAGAATGGTAGGGGTTAGAAGGGACCTCTGAAGATCTAGTCCAACCCACCTGCTAAAGCAGGTTCACCTAGGGCAGGCTGCACAGGATCTTGAGAGTTCAAGTGGATTTTGAAACTCTCCAGAGAAAACTCCACAACCTCCCTGGGCAGCTTGTTCCAGTGTTATGCCACCCTCAAAGGAAAGAAGCTTCTCCTTATGTTTAAGTGAAACCTGCTGTGTTCTGGCTTGGACTCTGACCTTTGTCCCATCACAGAGCACCACTGAAGAGAGCCCAGCCCCATCCTCTTGACCCCCACCCTTTAGATATTTCTATGTATTGATAAGCTCCCCTCTCAGTCTTCTCTTTTCCAGGCTAAAGAATGATTAGCAACTAGATCAGAAACTCCAGACAGGTTTGGTGTCTGCAGGAGCTCAGTCCACATTAGTAGGGGAAATTGCCACTGCTATTTATTTTAGTCAGACTGAACCCATGATAAGGAGAAACTCAAGTACTTCTCAACAGGAGAGAAAGTGCTAGGCAACTGCACTTCTTGATCAATCTACAGATACAGATGAAAATCTTCTGTACTTTGCTAAGGGTGCCACTTCCCTCCACTGCTGTTACCTCCAACACAAAACAGGCAGGAAGATGTTTCAAGCACCTGGTTTCTACAGAACTGCCTCACAAAGCATTTCAATTACTGCTGCCTGATACTGGCAGGGCAAGGCTGGCACTCAGAGACAATGTTTATTATCCAGTCAACTGATACAGCTGGAGAAAAGACAAACCCTTGGGCACACAAGAGGCTAAGATAGCTGCCTGACTAGGTTAGGGCACGTGTTGGCCCACGTGTGCATGTGAGACTTCTCCATAATGGCAGACTGCCTTTGAACAGTGAAACCAAATCAATTGTTTGGTACTGAACTGCATCAGCTGAGTTCAATCAGATTTAACTGCATAAGTTTAATCTTTGCAAGCTGAAGAAGGACAAATACTTGCCCAGAAGTTCAGCTCATCTACATCAGCATATGCTGAGAACAGCAATTCAGAACTGTAACACATGACAGAATGTGATGTTCCAGAGAAACTCAAGAAAGTGTAGATGAAGACTCCAATATACTGTCAGAACTATGATGATTTAGGTTTTTGCTAGTTCCAGGCTAGTGTCTGCACCTTTCAACAAGGGCTACAAGCACCAAGGACTCCAGCATGTGCACTCCTAACAGAGACTCTGCTAAACTCTGTTCTTCAAATCCAAGTTCTGGCACTGCCAGAGCTGGAAGCATGAAAAAGTAAGGATGAAGAGGTTGAAGATACAAAACAAGAAAAGGGAATAAGAGGGCAATGTGAATCCAGCAGCACCCAGCACATTTCCATCACTGTGTGAAGTTCAGGTCTGAATCAGTGCTCCAAGGGCACCATTTTCTATAACAAATCAAGTTACATCCAGAAGTACAGCTGGAACTTAGTAGATTTGGGTAGCTTCTCCATGTGGCTGTCTAAATGACAATTGATGTAATTCTGCCACCTTCCCTTCCCAACACCACATCCCAGAACAGTGACTATTTGAGCATGTTAATCTCTAGGTTTTCACATGACCAGTTTAGTAATGCAGCTTTATGAAACACTAAGAGCCTAAGCTGCTGTTCCTTCCCTGAAAAAGAAAATGTAGCTTTTACAAGCAGAGTAGAACAAATTAATTTTTAAGTTTAACTTCTTCAGAAGCACTTCTGCAATATGGGAAGTTTTATCCCCAACCTCCACATCTTTTCCACCCCATAAAAGGCAACCTGGCACAATCTTCAATCAGTCTCAAGATCTGTGCTGCTAACTCACCCAGTAACAGAGAAGGCCCCCCATGCAAGAACTGAAATATGACTATTTTTAAGAATAAAACAGGGGAATAAGAACCCAAACTCTTTGTTTTTAGTATTCTTCCTGGTTTTACTCTTGACCTTGAGACTGAAATAAATGAATAGTTTAGAATAATAAATTAAATAGGCTAGAAATAAATGAATAGGCTAGAATAGTAGGAAAGGCTGCATGCCCACTGCTCCATGAAGAGACAAGAGAATGTATTCAAACTTCTGTTGTGATATGAGGACTAAGCAAACATCTATGAGAAGGTGAAGTAAGCGAACCTTGCAAGAAAAGATAACAGAACAACCAAAACCTGGTTGTCAATAACAAAACTCCCTGCACAGGAAAATAAACATTATCGATATCTGAAAAACAGATATCAGGAATGCAGACAGATGAACTCTGTGTTCTATGAACACCATATCAGTGGTGACTACAACTTCTCATGCTGAGCAATACTAGAAACATGGATGAGCATGATAATCACTGATAAGTGAGGTATGCAAGAGGAACACACTCTACCACTTAACTGATTAATATGCCACAGATATTTCTTACAGAGGGAGGCACCAGTGGTGTGGAAGCTGAGTAACAATCTGTAAAAGGCAGACAGGAATCTTCAGTAATTGCCACACTGTGACAATCATACATCAACAATAAGAGGAAGTCGTTATGAATTCTCTGAAGAGACCTGCAAGAGAATGCAATTACAGAATGCAATCCCTCCAGCCATAACTGTGGGAATAAAGCAGCTGCAAATACACCTCTTTAAAAAAAAAAAAATTAGTGTTAGGTGAAGATATCACCATCTATAATACATCAACCACAACAGATGCAAAAATAGCACAGGATGGGTAAATACAAGACATGAATGAAGTGGACAGAGTCCTATCACACAGGCTGACAAGCAGGTATACAACACACATCAACTAAAGTTAAGCCAAAAGTTCTTGCAAAATGGTAACAGCCGTGTCAGGCCCTAGAAGCACGAGTGACGGTAAAAAGCCTCATTTAGAGGGCACCGAGTGACCTTACATCAGACAGCTCACCTGGGCCTAACGCACACAAGCGCCATCCCCTCAGGACCTGCTCCCGAGCAGTCCACGCCTGCTTCCCCCTTCAGCCTTTCATCCCCTGTAAGCACAGGCTGCTCACATCACCACTGCTCTCGCCCTGTACAGCCTCACACCTCCACGAAGCGATGGGGAAGGCCGCCGCCACTCCGCCGGTAGCTCGGACCTTCCACGCCCAGCAAGAAGCGAGAGAAGAGAGGCACCGGGAGGGGACAGGGCCGTAGGTCACCACAGCCAGGCCTGGACGAACCCCACCGCAAGGCTACCTCTACCTTCCCTCAAGGAAATAAATATCTAAGGCAAGCCTGCTGCAGAAAGCGAACAGAAAGCAGGCGGCTGGGCAGGCACCGGGAGCCTGAGACCAAAGCCAGAGAAGCACCTCTGGAGTGCCCAACGCCTGACAGACCCGGCTGCTGAGGCTCCGCGCTCCTCCAGGCCGCGTTCCGCTGAAAGGCAGCGAAGGACGGAGACCGGTAGGTTGACTTGCCCAGCCACCGCCCCTCAGCCTTACGCGATGGAACTCCCGGCCCGCCGCCGCCTCACCTGCGGGCCCAGCCAAGAGGAACAGACACGGCCCCGGCCTCCGCCGCTTCCACCCGTCTGCTCCGGCCCCGCTACTCTCGGCCCCTTAGCAGCCGACCCCGCCCTCGCCCTCCCATTGGCCTTGCCGCCGTGCCGCTCCCGCCCAAGCCACGCACGGATTGGCTGACAGGCGAGCTGAGGGTGAGGGCGTGCCCTGGCCGGGCTGCGCGAACGTCATTGGCTGGAAGAGAGGGAGCGGGGCGGGATAACGCGGTTCTGATGGCTCAGGTGCACGTCAGTCAGGCAGGGGGCGGTGATTAGCTTCCGCGGGCGGGACTGCCTCTGCCTGTGGGAAGCTGCGGCTGGCGCCGCCATCGTAGAGCGGGAGGTGCTTTGTAAAATAGCAGTTTGGCTGCGGGTCACTGCCTGCTGCTGGAGGCGACACCTTAGTCCAAGGGGAGACAGTCAGGGGAGCTGCTCCAGCTGAAGTGCATGTTCGTCCCTCACTGACTTGGGGCTCTGTGGTCTGGGACGGATGGAGCAAAAACATCACCAGGAAGATGCAAAGTGTTGCTAGTCCATCTGAGTGCTGTCAGGTGCTGAGTGCTGGTTACGTAATCAGAGACTCAAAGAACGGTTTGAGTTGGAAAGGACTGTAAACTTCCAACCCCTGCTGTGGGCTAGATCAGGTTGTGCAAAGCCTCATCCAGCCTGTCCTTGAACACTTCCAGGGATGGGGCACCCACGACCTCCCTGGGCAACCTGTTCCAGTGCCTCACCTCTCTCACACTAAAGAATTTCTTACTAATATCTAAATCTACCCTCTTACAGTTTAAAAGTGTTGCCTCTTGTCCTATCACTATAGTCCCTGATATAATAGTCTGTTCCCCATCTTCCCTGTAGACCCACTTTAAGTACTGGAACATCGCCCTGAGATCTCCCCCAGAGCCTTCTCCAAGCTGAACAGCCCTGACTCTCTCAGCCAGTCCTTGCACAGGATGTTGCATTGCAACAAAAAAATCACTTAGGAGCAGTGCTTTTAAAATGGTGTCTGGGCCTTCAACATGCTGGGTTTGATTCCCCTGGGTCTCCAGCCACCTCTGTGCAGCAAACGTGGCACCAGGATGCAAACTGAGACCACCTCCTGGGGTCTCAGGAGTGAAGGGGTCTTCCCCAGGACCCTCTGAGGCACACAAGCACCAGTCCAGTTTCCCCCCAGCAATGGGATGTGTGACAGGGACAGCAAAATCCACTCAGAGGCAGACGGAGCCTGCCACGTCTGGAAGGCACTGAAGGAAAAGAGATAATAAAAATAAAGAAATGCCTGCAATGCGATGTTTATAAACCTGCTTTTTTTGTAGCCTCCCATAAAGGGCAACATGTTACGTTGCTACTAACATCAACAGTTCCTAGCTGTGTTGCTTTATATAACTAACTGGATGGAAAAATCCTTTCCCTGATTTCAGGCATTTTGTTTCCTTTGTTTACTGGGAGTTGGAGCTTCCTACGTAGAGAGAGAGAGAGTGAGAGAGAGAGCTTTCAAGGAGCAAGTCACATTTTCCAGAGAGTTGTGTATCTGGAGAGATGACTAACTGCTGGAGACTGAGTCATAGTGAAGGAGGGAGCTCTGAGGAATGGCAGAGCAGGGACTGCTGGCATGATGGTAGCAGAGCAGGGACTGCTGGCATGATGGTGGCAGAACAGAAATGGCAGCAGCCTCACAGTGAGCGCTCTGCTTTCCTTGCTTGCTGGAGATGAGATTCCACACCACTGAGGCAAAGGAAAGCTGGATTCCTTGTCATCAGATTTAAATTAACCTTGGGAAATATACCCAGGCTTTATGGTGGTTGCTAAACTTGTCAGAGTCAGCTGGGCTGAGGTTTGTTATGTCTGAAGGCAGCTGAGTTATGCTTGTGATCAGGCTATGAGGTAGGCTTGGTAGATAAACTTCCGGTATCGGTCTCATAAGTATTTGAAGAATGTGTTTGAGTTTGATTACAGAAAATTGCAGTCCAATTGATACCAGGTGTACCTTGCTTCCTCACCATCGATCCAGGCAGGAAAACACAGATCCAGGCAGGAAAACATGCCAGGAATGGGAATTGAGACTCCAGGCAAAACTTTTAAGACCTTGAGGCTGTTGGGAGATTCCTCTGACCTAAGAGAAGCTCAGCTATTAGAAGAGACTTTCCTTAAGCACCTCGTCACAAGGCAAGCAAACCAAACTCTGAGCTGCCCACTCCTTGCTGAGGAGAAGTGAAACAGAGAGGCCTTTTATACCAGGGGTGCTCAAACGTATCAGTGAGGAACGAATGCTGAGAACTGTAGGAGACTGACACTGAGGAGGTGGCAGCACAAATTCACAGGTGGCTGTGGCAGTGGGAGCCCAACTCCTGAGCTGTGCTTAACTGCAAGAAGAAGGGATGTGGTGGAAAAGATGTGGTGCTTCCAGAAGGGGGAGGAAGAACTGGTGCAAGTCAGTTGGCATTTCTCTCTGGTCAGTGGTGGGGATTCCAGCAGCACCTTCTGGTGTGAGAGCAGAGATGGCTGGGAGGGAGCAAGTGTGTTTCATGACAACCAACCTGGCTTTGGGCTGTTAAAACAGCCTGCGAGCTGTGGCTTGCAGAGGAAGCTGCCCTCCCTCTGAGCACAGGGAGCTGGAGTTGCCATGGCTGAGCCGGGTGATGATGAGCACCAGGGGGCCGGCTGGCACTGGCAGCGGTGTGTGCACAAGGTGGAGCCAGGCACACAGCCAGGAGCCAGGCTGCACCACTCACAGCTCATGCTCAGGAAATGCCATCTGAGCAGCAGCCCAAACCATCTTGTAAAAGAAGGGTGCGGGGGGGGGAGCAGAGCTTCACTCCTAGCTTTGTAGGGAGGGATTTGGCAGCTCCAGCCCAGCAGATGCTTCAATCTGATGTCGCTGCAGAGAAGTGGGATGGGGGTGTCCAGGAAGACCCTAATGCTTTGAAGACAGCAGAATCCCTCTTGGCGTAGTGTGGCTACCATGAAAGAGGCCGGATGTATGTGCTGGAAACTGTGAAAAGCAGACAGCTCTGCCTTGTGCCTTGGGCAGACACCAACCTCTCTGTACGCTGAAGACCAACAAAGGCTGATGTCAATTTCACCTTTTAAAACCCAGCAGCTGGAAGGACAACTCAGTGTGGTTCTGAGGCAGCCTGAGGCACCTCCGTGTAACGCCGTGGTCACAGTCACCTTTTGTTCGTCACAAGCCTCTCTCTTGGCTGTTGCTGCTGCAAGTTGCTTCAACTCTTTCTGCTTCATTTCCCCCTGGCCCAGCTTTTCTCCTGCTCAGCAAACTCTCTGCGTGCTGAAGGACACCTGGAGACTTTGCACCTCTGAGGAAGCCTTTTTGCTGGTGGAAACACTGAGATGTTGATCTCTAGCAGTGTAGCAGGAGCAAAATGGAAAACATCTCTTCTGACAGGGGTTGATAGCCAGCTGCAAAATAAGTGAAGTGCCTGTCAGTGACATGTGAGCACAAAGAAGGCTTTGCAGATGGAAATGGCTTGCCTGCTCTCTACCTTCCCTGCAGTGCCAGCCAGGCACTGGCTCGTGGGCTGCAGAGCTGTGCTGTTTGAGAGCCTGGGGGATCTGGATGCTCTCTGGGCTCTTACCTGCTTTCTGAAAATGGTGTCTAAAAGCATAATGGGCACTTTGCAGCTCTCTAAATAGAGCAGCCTCTGTCCTGAGTCGCTGACAACGTCAGGAGAGAAGTGCCACGGGTGGGGGAACAGCTGCATGGCACAAAGCAGCCGGGGAGGTGGCACGTGGCCCACCTGCTCTGTATTTTTCCATCACATTTTCATTCAGCTGCTCTTTGCCAACTTCCAGCTCTGTCACCCTCCTCAAAAGCTTCTGCCCTGGGTTTATTTAGCATGCTATTTATTTCCTAATTATAGAACTCATCTGACTAACCTCAGCCCTCCAGGGTTACTGCTCTCCACCTTTTTGTCTGCTGTAGACCAGAGACTCTGGTCTTTTCTTATGGCTGAAGGCATAAGAAGAAGTTGCTAGAGTCTTCTGACTTTTTTTTTCCTTTTTTTTTTTCCTTTCTTTCATTGTTGATTTGTTTGTGTGGGTTTTTTTCCCTTTGTTTTGTCTTATTTTGTTTTGTTTTTTCCCCCTGTTCTTCTACCAAATCCCAGAGGGCTCTGCTAATCCAGGGAGCTCCACTCATCGTTCCAGAGCAGATGGATTATTGCATTCCAAAATCTTTAGTCCAAATGAACTGAGCCACTTCACCAGGCTGTGCTCCACCACTTCTGTCCACGAATTCCCAACAGCCAACTCACTCCTTTTACCCCACATCCAGCCACAGCTGCTGGCTGGAGGAAGAGGTTTTGAAAACCACTTCCCACCGTCCTCAGCACTATTGGGGTTGCTTCTGGATGCTCTGGCACACACAAGAGGATTCAGTGCTCTAGGGGAAGGGTCTGTCTGTATCTCTGTATGCCACAACACTCCTGTGTTTTCCAGGGAGTCTGATTAGTGAAATTCCTACCTCCTGCACCAAAAGCTGTCAGGCTGAGCAGATCCATTCGCTGCAACCCCCTCCAATGTTATCTCTGTTTGCTCGCAGCCATTTCTCCCCTTTGTCACACATATTGGTAAATCAAGACATAGCTGCAGGAGCCAAGCAGTGCTTTGGTGTCCCTGTCCCTAAAGCCATCTGCACAAGCAGAGGAGCTCTGTGCAGGGCAGACTGCGTGAGAGCAGCAGGTAATTGTCAGGCAGTGAGAGCAGGGAGAGGAGGTGTCTCTGGTAGAAAGCAGGGTGGATTGCAACAAATGAATGTAGTAAAACCCGGAGGATGTATGAGCTTTTCCTGGAGTGATTCCAAGATGTCACACTGAATAAAGGAAACTATTTGTCTTCTGCTTAATTCTGAGTGGTCTGCCTGACATTTGCCATTATGCTGTGTTCCTGAGGTTGGAGTTTGGGAAGGCTATGATTATCCAGCCTCAGAAAGCCAGGGAGAGAGACTGCTAAAGCAATTGGTTTCTTTTTCAGTGGCTGCTGAAACACTTTCTCTGGAAAAGATGCCACAGAAGTAGTGGTGCATGAGCAGGAGGAAGGGTTGCAGCCCTGCAAACTGAAAGGCTTAGTGAGCTGAACAGTGGGATTATCAGCCCCCTGTACAAATCCACATGTTAGTATTGCCTCAGGAATGGGGAAGGGACTCTTCCTGGACAGAAATATTTATGGAAACAAAATGAGCGGAGGCGGAAGCTGTTGCCTTATACCAAAATAGTGGGAATTGGGATAGGGCTGGGAGGTAGGGAGCACACAGCTGTGTTTGGATGAGGGTGAGTATGAGGGAAATGGTTGCTGTTGGGATTTGGAGGAAAGGATGATGGTGTTAGGGTGCAGAGAGAGTGAGTTCTGTTTCCTGGAGGTGTAGAAGGAACGCAGGGGTAGGAGGAAACAGGCTTGATGCTGATGTGGGAAGGTGAGTTGTGGGTGAGGCTGGGGAGGACCATGGGAATATGGTTTGAAGGGTAGGCAGGTGGGGAGGAGGCAGCAAGGAGCAGTGGGATGGCTGGGATGAAGGGATAATTCAGAGCATACCCATCTGCTGGATGCTCTCCTGGAGACACAAGCAACCACAGCCAAGTGGGGAAGGGCTGCTGCCAGGCCCAGAGGCAAGCTGGGGGTGACCACCCTCTTCCATGCACAAGGACCTGGCAGGCTACAGATCAGCCTCCCAAGAAAACACAGCAGCTGCAGAGCTGTCACTGACCCCACACCACTCCCCCAGCTCACTCTGGGCTCCCCCTTGCAAAGCTGGTGTCTCAGCCTTTTGGAAGTGGCCTGATTTCCCACATCTGCTCAGAACAGACCAGCTTTAAGATCCCTATCCCTGAAGTTCCCATTAAATCCATCCTTGGATTTGTCAGTAATGCCACAGAAGGATGTTGCTGAAGTTACACAGGGCTGGACATGTAGACAGTGTTGCAGGCCTGGGAGGGCAAATGGCTGAATGATGGTGGTGGAGGTCTTTCTGGTCCTTCTAGGTGAGAGAAGAGCTGCTGCCCCGGTGGAGGCTAGAGGGTGCTGTGCTGCAGGGAATGGGTGTCCTCCTCCTTCCTCGCCCAGCATCCCTTCAAAGGCAGGTAGGGATTTGCAGGAAACGCTGTCTCTGAGCTGAGATGAAGACCAAGGTGCTGACTGTAGCTACTGACAACCCTCAAGGCTTTTCCAGACTAAAATACCAGTCCCATCTAGCTCGTTGGTTAGCACCAGAAGGAGAAAGGTTGGCTTTCCTCAGATGGGTGACAAAACAAAAAGGAGGTGACAGAGGCAGGAGCAGGGAAAAGGAATGAGAAAATGAGGAACAGATCAGAGGATAAGGAAGGTGAGCAGAACCAAACCGGAGAATAGAAGAAAGATAATGGAAGAATAAAGAAAGAAAATAGAAGATGGAGGATCACATCAGCTGCTGTGTCCAATTAAGAGCTTCAGACCTGCCGCATGATGAAAAGGGAGATTTGCTTGGGAGAAAAACGAAGGAGTACTTCTCACTTGCAGTGGCTGAGGCTGGGAAGCCCACAGATGGTGGGGCAGGATCCAGCTGTTTACCCAGCTGAAGTGTGGCTAATCCTGAGTCCAGCAAAGAGCAGAGCTGAGGACATACAGAACAGGCAAGGAGGGGCAAGGAAGACAGGGCTGTGTTTGTACAGCGCCTGACAGGCAGCTGCAAGACCAGGCAAAACCATGACATGCTCCCAAACAAGCAGCTCCCTGAGGAGATGGCTGCTCCCTGGCAAGCCTGCCAGCTAACCACAGGCAGCCAGAAGGAACGTGCCTCCTCTACAAGGCTGCACATGCCCTGCAAAACACAGCCCTGCCACCCAGGAGCTGTGGTTGTGGGGTCACTGTCCTCACCGCTGGCAAATGTTCTCTGCCTGGCTGCCTGTGGCAAGGGAAGCGAAGGCGCAGGCGTTAGCTAGAAGGGGAGGAATCTCAGGTAGATGTTTGCTTGCATAACCAGGTCTTACAGAATCAGGCAGTGCTAGGATTGTGTCCCTTGGAAAAGACCTCTAAGATCAGTTTCAAGGCCCAGCTTGACAGGCCTGCTGGGCAATCTCATTTAAACTCTATTCTTACCCTGAAATGTTGGGCTGGATGATCCTTGAGGTCCCTCTGACCTGGTGTTCTATGAATCCATGAATCTGTGAATCCAACTGTCAACCTAACACCACCATGGCCACTAAACCATGGCCCCAAGTGCCAGCTCTGGGGATGATGACTCCACTACCTCCCTGGGCAGCCTCTTCCAATCCCTGACCAATTCTTCCTACTCTCGAACCTAAACCTTCCCTGGCACAATTTCAGGTCATTTCCTCTCCTTCTGTCATCTGATACTAGGGAGAAGAGACCAAGCTCCACCTCACTCCAACCCTCTTTCAGGGGGTTGTAGAGAGCAATGAGATCTTCCCTCAGCTCCTCTTCTCCAGGCTAAACAACCCCAGTTCCCTCAGCTGCTCCTCATAAGACTTCTCCTCTAGAAGAAGAGACAACCTACCAAAAGTGTAGAAGAGGCAAATGTGACAAAGGAGGAGGAAGACTGCAGAGAAGCCCCATTTCACCTATCTCTAGGTCACGGGGATGTTGTGGTGTCCTTTCAGGTGAGCAGCCTCTGCACAGTGCAATCTGCCCATGAAGGTCACAGAAGTGAGCCACATCAGGTCTTGGTGCAGGTGGCCTTCCTTCTTTTACACCTCAAAACTGAGGTGGGGTAGCAAGGACTGGAAGGAAGCAACCTAAACTGGACACAAATTACCACATAAGCCACTAGAACTGCCCTGGCCCCACCACAAGCACTGAAGGAGGTGCTGGGTCTGCATCTGTAGGTCCTTGAGGATCATCTCCAGGAGGCACAACAAATCTGGCCTAGAACGTGGATCAAAGGGAATGCTCTGAGGAGGATGCAAAGTTCCATTAGGAGCTAAAAGGGCCTGTGAAACCCACATGTCTTCATTTACTGTATCTACTCTAGATGTCTCCAATGAAAGCCACTCATTTTACTGCTGGGGCAGCAGCCCATTGCCACCTGGGGATGGGCCAGCTGGGGACTCAGCACTGGAGCTGGGGCTGTCTAACTCAAGAGCCACCAGAAGGACAAGGCATAGGTGGGATTTGCATCCAGAATCCACAGAGCTATGCAGCAAGACAAGGAGGTGAGAGGGACCAGTGAGATGCAAAAATGCCTGAAGGAGGGGTGATGGCAGAAGGCAAATTATAATAAAGGCTCTGGCAGAGGCTGGACAGGATAATTGGTGTGATGGGAGATCCCACTGAGAAGCAGGAGTGGTTGCAGAGGACATGTGGGCTATGACTAAGAAAATGGATGGCTTAAAAACAAGTTAGTGTGAACCTCCCAGCAGTGAAGGAGAAACAGTTGGGAGACTTTATAAGGGTCTGATACAAAACTAAACTTCAGGAAATCTCCTTTGGAGGAAATGTGTGAAGCAACCATCCCCTGCCCCTCAGGATAATCTTGTTCCTGCTAAGGAGGTCTTCACCGTTCCAAACGTTGTGTGTGGAAACTGGATGGGGCTGTCTGTGGATGTGCAGATCATTAGCTGGCTCCCTGCCCTGCAGCTGTTGTTGCTGCTGAGACAAGAGGTAGCACAGCCCCAGGCAGGGCACAGGGGGAGGATGCAGCCACCCCAGCAGTCCCACTGTGTCCCCTCCTCTGGCCTTGAGTCCCCTTGGGCCAGCCCCTTAGGGCTGGCTACGTGAGCTCCTCCATGGCTGGTCTGGACACCCTGACTGGGCAGCAGTCCTGCTTGGGCCATGTCTGTGACTCTCCCAGATGGGTTTCATTGAGGACATGTCTGGCTTGGAGCTTGTTTTCATTTCCTTTTGAGGAAAGGAGGAATGATGGGAGAGCAGTAACTGAGTGGCTGAGCTGGCTCCCCTGGACACGGCCTGTGGTGCCAAACGAGCTGCTGCTGCGGTTTCCACTGTGGTTCTGGAGGCTGCAGCCCAAGGGGCAGGAAGCAGTGGAGCTTCAACTGCAGGATCCATCCAAGATGAAAGACAGATTGAATCATAATGGGGAGGCTCTGATAGGTATTGGGGTGAGGGGGATGGATAGCTCTTTGCCAGCACAGGAGCTCCTGCAGCAGTTCCAGCTGAAGGTTCTGAGCACCAGGAGCTTCCCCTCAGAGCACAGGTCCTGCAGAAGCCAACATCCTGCATCAGTGACCACCAGCACCACACACAGGGGCACAACTGACTCTGGGTGGCTTCCAAAAGCCACTTTGGGCTGCAGGAAGCAAGGGAATATGGATCTGTCATTGAGGTGTGATCACCCTGGATGCCCCCACAGGGCTGGGCAGAGAGAAAGGAAAGTGTGCAGGGACCTGTGCTTTCCTGCTACAGCCAGCCATAGATGTGGCTACTGAAGTGTGTCTCAAAAGGCCCCAAAAATGCCTCCCTTCAGAAAGAAACAAATCCCAGAGCAGTAGCAGGTCTCCCCTTGTGGGCCAGGCTCTGGAGGATCAGAGGAAGTGGGAGGCACGGAGAGGGTGGGACGGGCAGAGTTCAAACCTTCTCATTATGCTCCGAGATACACAGATCAAAAAGCAACTTCACAAATTAATCAGGCCCCCGCCTGGGCAGAGCCTCTCCCACACACAGCTGGGCGGGAGGGGAGCGTGCAGCAAACTGCCTCTTCCTCACCAGCCGGTAAGACAGGTTCTGGGCTCCTTTGCAAACCCTGTGGCCCAGCTCGTTAGAGCTCATTACTGTTGTTACATATTCATATAGCATTAGTGCCATCAGGCCCCTGATGCCTTTCATCCGCCTGCAAACCTGCCTTGAGCCCTGCAAGTCTTGAAGGCTCTTCCATCAAGTGTATTCCAGAAGCACAGACAGCGAGCTGATGGCTTGAGTGAAGGAGGTGTCTTGTGAGGCTGATAACAGGATGAGGACCCATCCCGTGCCACAGTAAACGTGGGTTATCGGAGGAACCTGGGTGATAAAGTTATCAAGCACACAGTTTAGTGCTTTGTGTCAAGGCAGGAGCTTGCCAAGAGCTTCCTGCAAAGGAACAAAAGAGCCGGAGCTTATCTGCCCCTGGCATCTGCTGGGTGCTCCTGCGCGGTCAGGCTGCTCGCTGCTAATCCAGGAGCGGTTTCGATTGCGCTGCGCAGCGCGCCGCAGCGTGCCAGCTCCTGTCACTGGGTGGCCAGCCAACAGAGAGGGACAAGGTGAGTCTGGGAAGTGGGATCTGCTCCATACTTCCTGGGCAGTCCCTCGTGATGGGCACTGCAGGGAACCACCACCACCATCATGCGGGGTTGGTGCTGATCGATCATCAGTGGAGAGACAACTGCATCCCAGGGTGATGCCTCCTGTAGCAGACAGGAATGACCTTCGGAAGTGCTGCTGCTAGCACTGGCTGCTGAGAAGGTGTGTGTATGTGAGAGGCCAAGCCCCATGCCTTTTAGATGGACAAAAAGAAAGGTGCCATGTCTTTCCCTCGAGCCCTTCCAACCCTTGGATTGCCATGTGCCAAATGAAGACGAAGGCAACACCTTTTCTGCTGGAGGATAAATGCTCAGAGACTGCAAAGCACTCCAACTGAAGAAGGGGTTATATAAAGGTGCTTATGCTAAGCACCTTACACAGACACAGCAGCTCTAAGCTGGATATAATCTTGTTTATTGAGGTTAGAGCAAAGGACTTAAACTGGCTGGGATCTCATCTGAGCTCTGACATGATCAGCAGTGGGAATGCAGCAAAACTGAGGGATGGTGCTGCCCTTTGCCTTCTCTCTGTTAAATCTGCCTTTTAAGTTGCATGCCTTTATTTCTGTGATGGTGTAGAACACACAGTTTCAATGAGAATTGGATACTGATTTGGTTTAAGAGGTGTTCAACATGTGGACATGGCACTTTGGGACATGGTTTAATGGCTGTGGTGGTGTTAGGTCAGTGGTTGGACTTGATGATCTTGGAGGTCTTTTCCAACCAAAACAATTCTAGGCTTCTATATATCACACCATTCTAGGTACCCTGAAGGGCATTTGGTAGCTGTACCAACTTTCCATGCCCTGAGGATATTCAGTATCAAGGTTTCTTCAGATAGTTCCTGGCACCTAAACATCAGCAGCCCTGAACGTAAAGCCTGGGTTTAAAGAAACTGTTGCTCTTTTGGTGGAAAGGGTAGAGAGTGTGGACAGCTTTTTTTTTTTCTTTCTTTTGTTCTCTAGAAAACAAACAGAGAAGTCCAGCTACATGCAAGGATTGTCCTGGCCAGTGGATGTTGTCTGCAGCTGTTGCAAACCACGCGCTGGCACGCCAGCGGGCAGTGACGCTGCCCGGGGCTGCAGGAGGTTACAGATGCTGGCACCAAGCTCTTGGTTATCCTGTTAGAGGGATTAGGAGCAGACTGGGGCTTAATCCTCTGCAACGGTGCCATGGATCACTTCTCCTTCCCACTCGGAGTGGCTGACACGTGTTGCAGGATGGGAGGCTTGATCCTGGGGGGCAGAAAACCTTCCCAAGACCTGAGCTGTGGCCTGAACCACAACTTGAGGCTCAGGGAAAGAGCTGTGCCTGCAAGGGATGGGGCTGGCCACTTCTGCCAGGGTTTTTTTTAGGCCCTTGATGCTGGGGTGAGGGAGGAAAACCATGTTGCAGGAGAGCTGTGGGAGTGGAATCCCTGTGGGGTATGATGACTGCCCTTCTTCTGAGGTAAACCTAAGCCAGCAAACTTCTTTATAGAACAGATTGCTGAAACAATAGGGGCTACCATCCAAAAAGATCCATGCAAGTACCAAGTGGGACTTTGCTGGAGGTAGGCGGGTCTCATTACTACCTGATGGTGGAGGGAGAGGTCCTGTGGGTCAGAGGTGAGTGTGTGAGAGGGAATGGAGAGAAGGAACCCAAAACTGTGGTGATACCTGAGCCATCACTGCAAACTCATCGGCCGTGAGATGCACCCTGGCTAGTTTTATGGGGGCTTTATGCTTGAGCAAGGGGCAGGCTGTGTATTGTTCACTTCTCTTGTTCACTGGAAAACACCTTTGATTAAGCCTGGAAATAAAGAGGATTGCATCAGAGAAACACACAGCCCCATCACCTATTTTTCTCTTTATCACCCCAGCTACGGGAACCAGGATGTTGGCTATCTGCACAGCTCAGAAAGGGTTACAGCACAGCAAAGCCTGGCAGGTCTCCATGCAGAAGAAACCAAAGCCAGTGGTAAATCCTGCTATAACAAGGCCTAAGCAGTCCCTGCAGAAGGGAGTGAAATTATGCCTGACCTTCAACCTACCCATCTCTTTCAAGTAGAGCCATCCCTTGCGAAAACTTGGCGGCTGTATGAACCCAGGGCGTGGTGTTTGCCTGTGGGGGCTGTCTCCATTTCTTGCTGTTTCCCTGTCCTTGACAGGTTGCTCCTCTCTCTACTTTGTCTTCCATAGCCAAAGTTTCCTTCTTCCAGATGGAACACCACAGGCTCTTCCTAACTCTGGTTTCTCACTGGTTGCCCCCACTCCATCACTGGTCTCCATTCAAGGAGCCACTGGTGTCTCCAGGAAGTGTCATGTGTATGGAGAGCATAACTCCGCCTCACTTGCTTTTTAATATCCTTTCCCATGCATGTTCTTCAGGACATCAGCATTCATGCCCCTGGGGACAGAAGGAAAACATTTTGCTTTCTGTTTTTAGAGAGCCTTATGTTTTTAGAGAGCCTGATGATTTTTCTGCAGCTCCCTCCGGTCTTGCATCTCCTTTCCGAGACCAATCCAGGCTGCAGCACCTCAAAAGCCTGAACAAACACCCTTGTCCTAGTTACTACACAGGCCTGGGAAGCTTGCCCTGCTCTCTCCTCCTTCTGACCTTGTTTTGCTCAGAACACCACAGCAGTAATTACCCTGAGGTTGAAGGGTTATTCGAAAGCAAGTGCTGCATCTTGTCCGCTCCCTCCTTTCCAACCACTGCTTCTCCCTATGCTGGAGTTAAACCCTGTGCAGAGTTTGTGTTGTTTTTAGTTGGTGGAAACACCACCAGTGAGGGTGCTGGGTCTTGAAAGGGAATATGTGTCCAGCTCCCTTTGTTCCTCACACCCTGAGGTTCCAGCAATGCCACCAACAGCCAAATTGCTGGTGGGCTGGGGCAGCTGGACCGGCTGGCAGGTGCCGGTCTAGGTGCTTCTGTGGACACCTATTGACTGTGTCAGAGGAATGCATTAGCTGGACACTGTAATGGAGGTGTAAAAGGAGGTGGAAAGACTGTTCAAAGTTCATGGTGTGTGGCTGAGATGCCCACCACATCACTGGCTGAAGTGGCCACATTGCCAAAGCCAGAAATGTAGCAACATTCAGGCAGTGTCAACACACAGATATGAGCAGCTGAAGTGTCTGGGTTGGGTTAGTTAATGCTAAAAAGGAGGGGACTGCAAGAAGAGAGAAAATCAGCTTTATGTTTAGGAGGAGGGCTTGGAGTAGATTTCCAGCTTGAGGTCAAATGATCCATCATTCCTGTCCTTTGCAGTTCTTCCTTCCAAAGGGTTTGCTACTGAATATGATTTTTAGCCTGGAAATGCTTTAGCCTGACAGTTTCTGCCTTCCAGAGCAGAGCTCCCCACACTGCATCAGCACCTCTCGACAGCATGGCTGGATTTTTCCAGCCCTTGGTGGCCAGGCACAGCTCAATGAGAAGCTTGTTTGTGGCTGAACCAACAGACCTGTGGCATGGTACTCTGGGCAGAGAGCTATTGTAACCTCAGAATCCTTTTCCCATGCATACCCAACCTGGCTGCAACCTGGTTGCTTTCCTTCATGCTGGTTAGGAGGAGCTTGGGAAAAACCCCATGCTGCCAGCATGCTGGAGGTGAGGGTGGCACAGGGCCCTCTTGCATGCCCTGTCCCAGCAGAGAGCAAGCCCTCTCCAGCCTTCACAACACCCAGGGAGAGAAAAGTGGGGTTTATGCTTCAGAACAGCTCGTCCTCCTGCCAAGTGCTGGCAGCTTCCAGGGCATCCCAGTCCAGTGCCTGCCAGCCAGAGCCGGGAGCTACAGGCACTGCCAGGCTCAGGAAGTCCCCAGCAGACATTTGGTGTGGGGTGAGCAGGCAGACCCGCCGCACCCAGAGCCGTGTGCCGCGGTGGCTCTCGCTTACATGGCACTAATTAAGCACCTTTGGCTATAAGGCCACGCTCTGCCCCTGCCCCTGCCCCTGCCCCTCGCCCCTCTGCTGGCTGCCTGTGCTCTGCACCCCGGGGGAGCAGGGACTGCACCCCCCGCTGCCTGCACCCCCTCTGCTGCTTGTAGCCCCCCTTTCCCAGCCCACTCCGCTCCCCGGCGCCCGCTCTCCGGGAGGGGGCGACCCGCAGGTCACCCTTGGCCCGACGCGGCCGGTCCCCGCCCCGGGGGCGGGCAGCGGAGCACGGGGGGCCGTGCCGGGCCGGGCTGAGTCACTCCCCGCCCCGAGCCTCGCGGCGGAGCGGAGCGGCTCATCTCGGCACGGCTCGGCACGGCACGGCACGGCTCGGCTCAGCCGCGCGGTTCGGGACGCAGCATGGCGCTGGCGAGGTGGTGGCGAGTGCTGCTCGCCCTGGGGATTGGACTCTCGCTACTGATGGTCGTGGCCGGTGAGTGCCAGGGACCCGCGGTGGCCGGGAAGTCGGAGTGCCAAGGAACCCGGGTTGTCGGGGATCAGGGGTGCAAGAGAGCCCGGCGAGCCGCGATGCAAGGGGGTATGGGGTGCAGGAGGTCCAGGATGCCACGGAGCCCGGGATGCTGGGGATCCGGAGAGTAAGGGATCCAGAGTGCAGAGGATCCGGGGTGCCGAGCAGCTCGGGGTGCCGGGGAACTGGACTGCTGGGGATCAAGGGTGCAGAGGATCCAGGGAGCAGGGGATCTAGGGTGAGGGTTCTCCAGTGTGCAGAGGATCCGGGGTGCAGAGGATCCGGGGTGCAGTGGAGACTGAGTTGCAGGGGATCCGGGGTGCGGGGTTTCGCGGGGTGCAGAGGATCCGGGGAGCAGGGGATCCAGGGTGCAGGATTATCTGGTGTGCAAGGGATCCGGGGTGCAGGATTGTCCGGTGTGCAGAGGATCCGGGGTGTGAGGGATTCAAGGTACAGGGGATCCAAGGTGCAGAGCGTGACGATCTAGGGAGCAGGGTGGAGGGTCCAACTGCCATGTGTGGGGTGCAGGGGTGGTGAGTGAGGGGTTGTGCATCCCTGAAGGAGCAGGGCAGAAGATCTTGGATCCACAGCCCCGTCCTTACTCCGGGGCTGGGAGTATCTCAGCCGGGCTGTCCCGTGCTTTCCAGCTTAGATAACCGTGCTCACGATGTAAACAGCTTCCCTGGGACTGCCTGGCATGGCGTGCCTGCCTGGCCTGGCCAGGGGAACTCCAGGGGGAAGTAGCTTCATCATCACCTTGTGGATCATGCCTGGGGTGTTTGACACCAAACGGGATGGGTGAGACCAGGGAAAGGAGGAACAGAGCCCAAGCACAGTCTTTGGACCAGGAGACAAAGGGCAGCAGGAAGGTGTGCTGTGAGGATGGCCCTGTTTAGGCTCACTCTCCCTTGACAGAGGTATCTGTTTTGCCCTCACAAGACAGGCTTGACCTGACCTCCCCCAACCCCACTGGGATGAGCCATCCCAGTCTTTGGAGGATGTTATTTTTGCCTTCCAGCCAGCCTGTGGGTTCATATAAGCAAACATTTCCAAAAGTGGTGGCTGATCTTCGTTGCCTTGGTTCCTAGCTGTCCAGCTTGTGACAGATCTGACCCTGACCAGAGAAAAATGTGTGTGGGGAGGATGGAGATGCTGAACTGCTCTGAAACTAGGCCTCAAGCAGCAGAGAAACAGGAGCATCCAAAACTACTTGCCACTGTGGAAAATGTGATCTGTGTGCTTAATGCTAGGCAGGGGGCTGGCCAGCCAGACCCACCTCATAAGGGATTATTTCTGGGAGGGGTTGAAAAGCAATCCAGTTGCTTAGGATAACTAAAATACAAACCAGGGACCCCTCCTGTCCCGACATGGGGAGAAGCCTTTATTGCTTTGCTGCTGTGTCCCACCCCAGCAGCTCCTGCATCAGAGCAGTGTGGATGCTGGTGAGCACACGTTCTTTGGTGCTCTGTGCCTGGGGTAGCAATCAGCTCCCACTGCTGAACAGAAGCATCTCTGTCCTCAGGGCCTTGGCCAGCTGCCGGGAGAGATCCTTGGGATGGGGAGGCTGGATGTGCCCCAGACCTGTGGAGGGGCGTGGGGCAAAGGCATCCCCACGTATCAGCCTGAGCTCTCTCCTCCCATGCTGTAGCTCATGGCAGCACATTGATGGAGCATGAGGTCATGCAGAACAGGCTGGGCAGCACAGGCAGTGCCTTGAACCGATGCCCAAGTTTTTGTGCCTCCTGAGGCTGGGCCGAGGGAGCTGCAGCATCTTTGCAGAACCCTTCATGTAAGGCTGGTGTAACGCTGGTGTATCTGCCGGCCGCCGACGTGAAGTGTCAGGAAGAGTAGGATTAACTCCAGGGAGCCCTGCTATTATAAGGCTAATGACTAGGAGCTCACTGAGTAGTAGCTTAGGCTAATGAGAGCCATGCTGTTTGGTGTGGGTCTGAACAGGCAGCCCATAGCTTGATGTTCCACCTTACTCAATGCATTCAGGTAGTGGGGGTTATTCCTGATTCTCCACCTGAGAATCAGCCCTTGCTCTGTCTCCTGCAGTGTGGCTGAGAAGAGCCTAGCATCCAGGGATGTGCTATCCCAGGGTTTGGTGAGGAGTTGTGAAGGCTTTCAGACAGATCTGTTGGAATGTGGTCTACGTTTGTGGAGAACATTGCTGTCTTGCAGCTCTTGGGGCAGAAATAAATTGGGGGTGGGAAGAATTTCAGCCAGGCTATTGCAACCTGATTCATCACCTCCATGGAGAGCAGAAGGTTGATGGATGCAGTGGGATGACCTCAACTGGTTGCCAGGTGACCACCTAGCCACTCCCTCACTCTCCCTCCTGAGCAGGTCATGTAGGAGAAAAGAAGACACACAAAAAAACCACTCCACCATGGATCCTTCCCATGGGTTGAAGTTCTTCATGAGCTGCTCCAATGTGGGTACAGCCCTTCAGGAGCAGGCTGCTCTGATGGGGAGTCCTCCTTGGGCTGCAGTGTGGATATCTGCTCTGATGTGGTCCTCTACAGGCTGCAGGGAGACAACCTGCTTCCACTGTGGTATTTACCACAGGCTGCAGGGGAATCTCTGCTCTGGTGCCTGGAGTACATCCTTTCCCTCCTTGTTCACTGACCTTGGTGTCTCCAAGGCTGTTTCTCTCACATTTTTCTCACTCCTCTTCCACAGCTGCTACCCAGCATTTTCACCTTATCTTACAAATATTGTCACAGAGGCAACACAAGTGTCAGTGATGGGCTCAGCTCTAGGCAGCACTGGGTCTATTTTGGACTTGGCTGGGACTCTCTGCAACATGGGAGCAGCTCCTGGTGTCCTTTTGCAGAAGCCAGTCCTGCAACCCCCTGCCACCACCACCACCACCGTGGGAATAGCTGGAGGTGGATGAACAGGAAGGGAAGATGGTGCAGCCCCACCAGTTCCTGAGGGGTACCCTGCCTGTGGGCTGGGGCTGCCTTGTGGGAGCTGCTCAAAGTGTGATGGCTGTTTGGAAGGCATCATGCAGAGATAGATCCTGTCTCCTTGCATGTCTCCAGCATCTGAGAACTGAGGCATGAGGGCTTCCCCTACAATGGGTTTGGTTTGCTCTTTGAAGTACTAACTTTCATTAGCAAGCCCTGGCAGGGGGACCAGCCCTTGAACAGTCCTGTCCTGCTCGTGCTGCAGTGAGCCTGGCCACCTCTGCTTCCCAGCTGAGTGGCACAAACATTTGATGCACCAAACCCCCTGGATTTCCCCTGGCTTTGGTTTGACACACCCCTTTTTTTAATGTGCCAGGGCAGCTCCTGGCAGCTCATTCCTGTTCCTGCTCGCAGCCATTGCTCTGGAATGCTGGTGGGTCCATGCAGGATCCAGCCGCTGGTCCCTGCTAGGTGCTCCCCTCCCCATGGCATCCGCAGGGGAGCAGTTCCTGCAGTCAAGCTGGGATGCCTCCATGTGCCTCCACATGGCTCAGGTGGAGACCTGCCTGAGGGATGTTTTGCAGTGACACGTGGGCTTTGCTTCCAGGTGACTTCTGTGATGTGAACCACTGTCAGAATGGGGGCACCTGCCTGACTGGGATTAATGAGACCCCCTTCTTCTGCATCTGCCCTGAGGGCTACGTTGGGATTGACTGCAATGAGACAGAAAAAGGTGAGGGGCTGACCCCCTCACAGGTGCTCTGTGAAGGCCAGAAGCCTTGCAGTGTGGCAGTGTGCCCTTGCCATGGTCCTGGGGTCCAGTCCTGCTGATGGGCACACGGAGTTCAGATCTGAGCAAGGATGCAGAGACTTCCATCACCAGTGGGGAATGTGAAGTCTCTGGGGAGCGACACCCCACTGATGCTCTTGTTTTCCACCTGAGCCCCCATTACAGCCATTTTTCCCCTTGCCCAGGCCCCTGCCACCCCAATCCTTGCCACAACAACGGCGAGTGCCACGTGGTCCCGAACCGGGGGGACGTTTTCACTGACTACATCTGCAAGTGCCCTGCGGGGTATGATGGGGTGCACTGCCAGAACAGTGAGTACAGCAGGGGGAGTGGGGGGCTGCTCTGTCACTAAGGGCCTGGGGACCCCTTGGGCAGCACTGGGGGGACGACTGGAGGGTGTTTGCAGCTGTGACTGTGTTAGGCTCTGCCTTGGGCTTGTTTGGACCTTGCAGGGTCGGGGGAAGGACTGTGGCACAGGGAGATGGCAGTGGCTGAGCCTTGCTCTCTGTCTCTAGAGGGGACACAGTGTCTCAGGTAGTGGGACAAGGGGTGCCTTGAGGCTCAGCCTGCTCCATGCAAGCTCCCAGCCATTCTCTGAATGTGTGTCCCAGTGCACCCACGTGGCTGCAGTCAGTGGGGACGAGGTTTAGGTGGCTCCTTGGGTTAGAGCTTAAAACTTCTACTGCTGTATCAACAGGAATGCTGCTATGGTCCTTGCTCAGGGGATGGCTCTTTCCCCTTTATTGATGCACTGAATGAGGGGTCTCCTCCTTGGGACTGGCTTTGGGGTCACCTCTTGAGCTCTCCCACTCTGTCTCCTAGACAGGAACGAGTGCTACTCCCAGCCTTGCAAAAATGGAGGCACGTGCCTGGACCTGGATGGTGACTACAGCTGCAAATGTCCTTCTCCATTCCTGGGCAAGACCTGCCAAGTCCGTAAGTCTGCCACCAGCTGTACAGAAGAAATCCTTCTCCTCATCCCCTTGCAGCCCTGCCCTTCATTGACAGTGTGCCCAGGAGAGATCTCACCAGTTTGTTATTGGGATCCAGAGGGTGGCTGTGGGTGCTTAGTCCTGATGGAGGGACCATCCCCAGGAAGATGCCATCTCCTCTCTTGAGGGGGTCCAGAGCAGCCCTTTCATCCCTCAGAGCTCTGTGCTGTGAGAGGAACTGATGGATGGTGTGGTTTTGGCTGATGGCTGGAGAGGTTGGGGGACACCTAAGGGACAGGCAGGTCCTAGTGCTGGTCTCCATCTCCTGCCCTGTCCCCAAACAACAGGCAAATGACCCCTTGATTTTACTCCATGGTCAACATCTGTCTTTGTTGCTGATGTCCCCACTGCCCCTAGGCTGTGCTGTTCTCCTGGGCATGGAAGGAGGTGCCATCTCTGATGCCCAGCTCTCTGCGTCCTCTGTCTACTATGGCTTCCTTGGCCTCCAGCGCTGGGGCCCAGAGCTCGCCCGCCTCAACAACCATGGCATTGTCAATGCCTGGACCTCCAGTGACTATGACAAGAGCCCCTGGATCCAGGTACCGATGCCAGGCCTGGGGGCACTGCTGCAGTGGGCAGCCCTGGTAGCCATGGCTGATCTTGCTGGGCTGGTCTTGTTGGATTCCTCTGCTTCTGGTGGCAGGGCTGAATTTCTGCAGCAAGCTGCCACCTGGGGCATCTAGTGACATGCCTGGAAGAGGCAAGGTCCTTGATGGGAAGATGGGCACTTGGGGATGGCAATTTCCCCTTCTCTGCCCACCCTCAGACGTGAGGCTGGGAGGGGCGGAGGAACCCACAGCATTCTGGTTTTGATGCTGAGTGTGAGCCCTCCCTCGCCTGGCAGGCTCAGTGGTGCTGGTGGGGGCGGGAGCTGTATGCCCCATCTGGACTCATGCCCTCCTCTTCGTGCCCAGGCCAACCTGCTGCGGAAGATGCGGCTGAGCGGGATCATCACGCAGGGTGCCCGCCGCGTGGGCAAGGCTGAGTACGTCCGCGCCTACAAGGTGGCCTACAGCCTGGATGGGAGGCAGTTCACCTTCTTCAAGGATGAGAAGCAGGATGCAGATAAGGTGGGCTGTGATGTTCAATGCAGGAGTCATGCCAGCTCCCCTCACCCAGCCACGCTGCAGAGATCACAGGCTCACAGGATGTTAGGGGTTGGAAGGGACCTTCGAAGATCATCCAGTCCAATCCCCCTGCCAGAGCAGGATGATAGAATCCAGCACAGGTCACACAGGAACACATCCAGATATGGGTCATGAAAGTCTCCAGAGAAGGAGACTCCACAACCTCTCTGGGCAGCCTGTTCCAGTGCTCTCTGACCCTCACAGTGAAGAAGTTCCTCCTTGTGTTGAGGTGGAACCTCCTGTGCTGCAGTTTCTATCCATTGCCCCTTGTCCTATCACAGGGTGCAACTGAGCAGAGCCTGTCCCCTGCCTCTTGACACTCAGCCCTCAGATATTTATAAACATTTATTAAATCCCCTCTCAGTCTTCTCTTCTCCAGAATAAAAAGCCCCAGGGCTCTCAGCCTCTCCTCATAGGGCACAGGTTCCAGTCCCTTAATCGTCCTGGTAGCTCTCCACTGGACTCTCTCCAGTAGATCCTTGTTCCTCTTGAACTGGGGAGCCCAAAACTGGACACAGTATTCTAGGTGAGGTCTCACTAGGGCACAGTAGAAGAGGAGGAGAACCTCCCTTGATCTGGTGCACACACTCCTCTTAGTGCACCCCAGGATCCCATTGGCCTTCTTGGCCAGGGCACTTTGATGACCTGTGAATAACTTGTTGTCCACCAGGACTCCCAGGTCCTTCTCCACAGGGCTGCTCTCCAGCAGGGGTTGGGGTGGCTGTGAGCTGCATCCCAAACTGTCCCAGTGCGTGAGAAAGAGCTTCTGTCCTGGGTCAAAGCCATGTTGGGAACTGTCATAGAGTCATAGAATGGTTTGTGTTGGAAGGAACTTTAAAGATCATCCAGTTCCAACCCTGATGCCATGGGCAGGGACACCTTGCACCAGACCAGGCTGCTCAAGTCCTCGTCCAACCTGGCCTTGAACACCTCCAGGGTAGGGGCATCCACAACCTCCCTGGGCAACCTGTTCCAGTGTCTCACCACCCTCACTCTAAAGAATTTCTTCCTAATCTCCTATCTAAATCTGCCCTCTTGAAGCTTCAATCCATTTCCCCTTGTCCTATCACTACAAGCCCTTGTCAAAAGTCCCTGCCCACGTCCTGGCAGTGAGACAGCACAGGTGGTTCCAGCACCAGGCAGCACTCTCTGGCTCTGTTTAATTGACCATGATAAGCAAGACCAAAGCATCAGCACTGCCTTTATGTAGGTCTTCCTGATAACATCTGTATCACTGTCACCCTATGGGAACTGGGCATAGTCTAGGAGCTCTGGTGAGCAGCTGATGTGGCTCAGTGCTGTGTCTGCACCAAGCATGAGCTACCTGTGTCTTGCTTTCAGAGCAGGAATTGTCACCGATTGCAGGTTTTTATGGTCAGTGTCTCCTGGTTGGTTTTGGAGCAGCCAGGGAATGGCTGGGAGTGTCTGCCCTGCTTTAAACAAATGAGAAGAGTCTCTCTTGTGAAAAGAAATGCAATGAAACCATGACCTGCCTGTTGATTGCCTTTAAAAAAAAAGGAAGTGAGACCTTTCTGCTTGTCACCATTGAAGAAGCATCACTACAGAGAGAGGGAGTAGGTGTTGCTGCATGATAGAACAAGAAGAAATGGCCTCAAACTGCAACAGGGTAGGTTTAGACTGGACATTAGGAAAGATTTTTTTTCACAGAAAGAGTGGTCAGACATTGGAATGTGTTGCCCAGGGAGGTGGTTGAGTCACCATCCCTGGATATATTTAAAGATTGTTTGGATGTGGTGCTTGGGGACATGGTTTAGGGGTGTGCTTTGTAGAATAGGGTTAATGGTAGAATAGGGTTAATAGGGTTAATAGAGGTCTTGATGATCCTGAGGGTCTTTTCCAACCTGAATGATTCTGTGATTCTGTGTGGCTCTGTGGGATGGAGCAAGGAGTGTCAGGAGTGTTGGAGCTGCTGCAAGGTCATGCACTGCTCGTGGGCATGAAAGCAGAGCCCTGCTTCCCCCATGCTCGTGGTGCTGAGGTCTGCCATCTGCCAGGCAAGGGCTTTGACACACAAGGCTGCAGGGGAGCTGGGATGCTCAGCCCTATTGGCCCTTGCAGGTTTTCCCAGGGAATGTGGACTATGGCACCATGCAGACCAACATGTTCAACCCCCCCATCACGGCCCAGTTCATCCGCATCTACCCCGTGATGTGCCGCCGTGCCTGCACCCTGCGCTTCGAGCTCATCGGCTGTGAGATGAATGGTAAATGCTGGTGGCCCTTCCCCTCCCTGGGGACTGCAGGGCCCCAGGGCACATGGAGCAGAGCATTGCCCCTTGTACTGGTTCAGATGCCCCCCTGGGACAGGGGATTTGCCAGTGTTTTTTTTTTTTTTTTCCCCCTCAGGCTGGCTGTGTGAGGCCTGGGAATACCCCCAGGTCCTTTTGGGGAGCACAGGCTGTTGATCCCAGCGCTCAGCTGGGCTCAAGCTGCCTTCTCATGCGGCTGACACCTTCCCAAGATGGTGTTTTTTGTTTTTCTTTTTTTATTGTGCCCCCTCCCCATCCGAGCTGCAGACTGGCTGCTTTTCCTGCCAGAGAGCTTGAAAAGCACCAGAGGATCAAAGTCCTCTGAGGAACCTGAGGGATGATTAAGCTTGAGCCCTTTCCCTGTGCCTCCTGCATTCCTGCCCTGCGGCACGACCTGCGTGCTGGGCTGGGAATGGGTTGCCATGGGGGCTTGGGTCACGTCCTGCCACTGCAAGGGTGTGGTGTTAGCTGTGCTTTCGGCTGGGTTTGTCTTTGCACGGCTCTCTTCACCCGTGAAAACACCCTCCTCTGCCTCACGCCGGGGCCGGGCTGTGCTGTGGGATGTCTGCCTGTCCCTGCAGCAGGAGGCACTGTTAGCTAGGGAATAGCTGGAGCTAAACATCCCGGCAAGAGGCGAGCTGGCTGCAGCCCTGCGCCTCTGCTGAGCCTTTCCCTGCCCGGCTCTGCCTCTGCTGCAGGCAGTGGGGAGGTGGGGCCGTGGGGATGGAGCCTGCTGGGTTAGATATCGGCTTGGGGGGGGGGCTTGCTGTCGTCGGTGCTGTGGACTCTTCCCTCTTCACTGCCTGTGTAAACCCGTTGTGTTACAGTGTATTTCAACACGGCAGGTTGCTCGGAGCCTCTGGGCATGAAGTCCCGCCTCATCTCCGACCAGCAGATCACAGCCTCCAGCGTCTTCAAGACGTGGGGCATCGACGCCTTTACCTGGCACCCCCACTACGCTCGCCTGGACAAGACAGGCAAAACCAACGCCTGGACAGCGCTCCACAACGGCCAGTCTGAGTGGCTACAGGTGGGTCTTGGTGCCCTCTCTCTGTGATCTGTTTTCTCCTCCCCAGCTGTGCCCAGGGCCACCTGTGCTGGGGTGGCTGGAAGCAGGATGGGCACAGTGGGAGAGGCTGGTCAGAGCCCCCGGGATGGTGCTGCTGGAGCCTTGCTGTGGGGCACGCAGCCTGGCAGTGTTCTCCTCATGAGTACTGCGGTGGTCAGGATGGGGCTGCAGACACCAGTTTTAAGAGCAGTGCTGGAGCTCTGGGTCAGAAATACCAGTGCCTCTAGGGACAATACCCCAGTGCAGTGAGCCTGCAGCACCCCAGTTCTGCATTGCTCCCTTGGGAAATGCCATCCCAGCTTGGGGGTGACTGTCCCAGACCCTTCAGCTACCCAGGACACCATGTTTCTGCTTTGTAGGAAAAAAAAAATCAAGTCTGGTTTTCTCTTCCCAGTCTGGAATGGGAACAAATAGTTTTGAAATTTCCTTCTCAGTTTCCTTTCCTCCCCTGTTTTTATACTTTTCACATGATTCCATGACATAATAGGACAAAGCAGTTTGGATATTTGTCCTGCTTTTTTATTTGGGAACTAATTAAAAGCAGCTGCTTCACAGCCCTAAATAAACCAGCTTATCAAAACGCCTGTGGATAGGGTCAGGGTGACACAGTGAGCTGGGCTGTTGCACCACAGGCTGTTTGTGTACAGAGATGCAAAGATACCCTCAGCTGAGCACCCACACTCACCCACACACTCACACACCCACTCATACACACACACACAGCTAGTGCTACCCTTGACAAGCATAAAACCCAGCAGCTAAATTAAGGAGACCTTCAGCCCATTTGCTCCTTTACCCTGTAGCCTGCCAGCAGAAAGCAGCACAGTGTGGCAGAGCAGAGAGACAACAGAAACCATCTCACTCGCAAACCAAATGTCAAACCGTGCTGAACTGCCTGTTCTCCCAGCCAGCAGCGATTTCCAGTGGGAATGCATTTCCTCTGGGAATCCTTTACTCTTTCTTTCTTTCTGTTTTTTTTTTTTTTTGGCTGTCATTCCCACATTGATTGTTTCAGCAAAAAATGTCAAAGGGGCAGCGATGAGGAAGGGAGCTGAGGTGAGGTTTGTGTCCCACTTTGAGTTGCTTCGGGGGATGCTGTTAAAGGGTCAGATACTTCACAGCAGTATTGTATTAGTTGCTCTGACACTGGGTCAGAGTCCAGCAGTGTTTTCTCCATTCTTGACCCCTGAGGGGCAGCAAGTCCCAGTTGCCCTGGGACACACAGGATGCTCTGGGGTGGGAGCACCATTCCTGCAAGGAGCATCCACGAGCCTTGCCTTGTCTCCATGCCAGATCGACCTCAAGGACCAGAAGAAGGTGACAGGCATCATCACACAAGGAGCCCGTGACTTTGGACATATCCAATATGTGGCAGCCTACAAGGTGGCCTACAGTGACAATGGCACGTCCTGGACTCTCTACCGGGACGGCCTGACAAACAGCACCAAGGTGTGTGGGGCAGGGTTAGGTGGGCAGCCACCTCCTAGGGTCTGAGGGATGGGATGATGGTGGGAAGGTTCCTGGTGGTGCTGACACCTATCTTTCCCCCCCCACACTTAGATCTTCCATGGCAACAGTGACAACTACTCCCACAAGAAGAACGTGTTCGATGTGCCCTTCTACGCCCGCTTTGTCCGCATCCTGCCCGTGGCCTGGCACAACCGCATCACCCTGCGTGTGGAGCTGCTGGGCTGTGACGAGTAGTTGCCCAGGGAGGAAGGACGGGGCTGCTCTTCCTCACCACACGGCCCACGCCCTGCTCGCCCTTACCCATTCCTGCTCTGACCTCACCCCCCCCCCCCCGCCTCCATGTCCCCAAACTTGGGAGGCAGCCAGGAGGGCTCCCCGGCCCTGCACTGGTGCTGGGGCCACAGCACTGCACTTTATGGGGCCCTTTCAGGTGGGATGTGGGGATGGCTCCTGCCCTTTTGCCCCTCTAGCCAGGAGTGGAATCCCCTCCTGCAACTGAGGCTTGCCTGGGGGACCTGCTCCTGCAATTAGGGCTTCCTTGGGGGATGCCATCCTGCAAATGAGGCTTTACTGAAGGACCCTGTCCTGCAGAAAGGGCTTGGCTGCATCCTCCCAGCTAAGCCTGGAGACATATCTTCTCCCATTTTGCTTCTGCTTCCAGCAGAGAGGCTGCAGCTGGCAGCAGTTCCCTGCCTATACTAAAGGGCTTGGGACTCAACAGTTTTGGGTGGCTTAGGGCAAGCACCCTGGGCTTGCAGCCTATGATGTCCCTCCTGCTCCTTGCGTGGCTGCAAGCAGGGACTAGGAAAAACCTTCTTGGTTTTTGTCCCCTGCCCATTTTGCCAGGCCCTGGGTCTCTTTGCCTGTGGTGTCAGTGCCACCACATAGTGTGAGGGGAATGAGGAGATGGCTCCTATCGAAAGGCACTGGGTGCCCACTGCCAGTGACTCTCCACTGGGCACTCCTGGTGGGCACTGCGGCTGCTGTTTTGGCAGGCACTGCCCATTCCCCTTCCCAGGGTGCAGGCTCCAGTGTCTCAGCATTGCCACTGTCCCCAACTTACTGCGGTCTGGGGGTGCCTGGAGGTCCTTTCTCCTCAGAGCAAAGTGGTGCCCAATGGGGCTGCAGTCTGACAGTGGAGGAGAGATGGTTTGTAGCCAGAAGGGCATGGAGGAAAGGTGGGAAAAGTGGTGCTTTAGCCACCCAAATGCAGTAGGCAGAGAGCTGTGCCATGACCCTTCTTGTAACATGACTTTTTTCCCTTTCCTTGGGGTGGAGGGGAGCCTCTTGCAAAGCTCGAGCCCTCGGGATTAGCAGTAGGAGAGGATGGAACCGGGTGCCAGGCAGCAGGAGCGCGGGCAGGGTGTCCAGGCCGGCTGGGATGTGAGGCAGCCCCGGGGCCGGTGGCAGGTTTGCTTTGGCAAGTGCCGACGGAGCCTGGGTGGGATGGTGGCCCCACTCTGGGGTGTCTCTGACAGTATTAAAAACAGCTGAAACTTTGGAGCCGCTGGCTTGGCTGCTCTGTGCCTGCCTCTGAGACACCTCCCAAAGCCTGGCAGGTCCTATGGTCCCAGAGGATCCCCTCTGAGCCCCCCAGATCCTCCCTCCTAGGGGTGCTGCTGGCTGCTGTGCTGACCCTGCACCTCTCCTGCTTTCACAGACCCTCCTAGCTCCCTTCCCAGCCCGAAAAAACAGGGTACCAGGGCTTTGTACATCTTCCCCACTGCCTCCACCCCATTGCAGCTGCAGCAGCCTGTACTCACAGCTGGCCAAGCACAATGGGATGGGACTTGGAGAGGAGAAGCCACTATCAGCACCCCACACCCTGCGACTCCTCCTTTGGCTTTGATCCTGGAGAAAATCCCCCAGCTTGGAGCAAAACTGGCTTTCACACCCCAGCACACTCCTAGGGCTGGAGGGAGCTCTAGGTTTTTCTAGGGATGTCCACGGGGATGATCCCAGTGGAGTCCACTTGGGCAGGGCTGCAGGATGGATGCTGCTGAAGAAGAATCCCCCTGCATTTAAGGTGGGATCCCTGGCCTGGAAGGAGCACTGGGGTGAGCAAGACAGAAGCTTTCCTCCTTTATAGAGCCTTCTGCCAGACTGAGCAGGGACCATGGATGTTGGCACGAACGGCCCAAGGTCACCTGCATCCCACCACAGCTCTCCATCCCTGCAACACCAGACTTCCCCCATCAGTGCCTTGTTTGGCCATTCATCCCATCTCTGGTCCCTGCCCATGGGACGTGAGCTCCTGTGTGGCCCCCTGGGTGGCAGCCTTGGGCACCAAAGGAGCTGAGGGGCTGCTTGCAGAGGCCAATCTGAATTCATTGTGGCTGTGACTGCTTGGTGACAAATAGCAGCCACAGCCTAGAGCCGAGGATATGGTGGTGGTGGTGGTGGTGGTGGGGACAGTCAACCCAGTTCACCTCCAGACACGCCGCTCTTATCACCGGGAAGCTGGAGCAGAGATAAGAGCAGCTTGCTCCCAGTCAGAACGAGACAGCCTCGGGCTGGGGCACAGCAGAGACTCCACGGGGAGGGTGACAGGAGCAGATGAGTGTCAAAGAGGGGGACTTAACCTCAGTGCCCGGCCGCCACTTCCCCTTGCCCGTTGCCAAGGCGAGTCCCTCTCACGGATGCTGAGCCCCTTCCCGCTCTGTGGCGTTTCCTTCCTCCCGCAGAGCCCCAGGATCGGGGGCGGGGTGGTGAGGACCAGGGCACCCTCTACTCCATGCACAGCCCCTCACGGCTTGTCCTCATGCCTCGGATGCCCTTCCCGGACGCGCCTGGGCTGCTGGGGCAGCAGGAAGGCCGGGAGGGCCGGCACCCCGCGGCCGCGGCAACCCGCTGCCTGCTGAGTCGGCTGCTGGTGCTGTCAGCTGCCTGCGAGCTGGTTCCTCAGGAAGCAGCCGTCGGGGAGAGCATCCTTTCACCTCCACCCGGAAAGCCCTGTACAGATCACAGCCTCCTCCATCCCACCAGGAACATGGGTTTTCCTCTATTTTGAGCCTTGGGCAACAGGTTCCTGTTGGAATTGTCCTGCACCAGTGACATTTCAGGGTGAAATCTCTCTGGGGAGGCCACAACAGAGCTGTCAGCCGCTGGGTTTGAGGTGAGGAAGACAGGGCTGACATTTTTATGGCTCCTGTTCAATCAAAAGCTCAGCCAGCCTTAAACAAGTGCCCTAAACATGTGGTCCCAGGTCAGAGCTATCCTGACTCCACAGCCTTGCTTGTCCTGAAACTTGTGGTTCTACTGGGGGTTCCCTTTGGGGAGGAGAAAACAAGCCCAGGATCACTCCTGAAGCTCCAACAATAGGGTGAAATGGAGGAAAGACTGAAGGGGATTCATCCTTCTTCAGGGGCCTGCTGGTAGCCAGATCCTTCCCCATGCCTCCTGCTCTCCAGGAGGAGGTAGAGGGTATCATAAGCCACATCCAGACAAGAGTCGTGTCTGAATGTGACCCAGGAGCTCTTGCTGAAAAGAGATGCACTAAAACCCCCCTCTCCTCTTCCCTGTTGATGCTCCTGTCCTTGGGCCAGACACAGGATGGCTGCTGGCATGTGAGCAGCATAGGCAGCACTGAGCACTGTGTTCCTTGAAGTTTCTTGGCATCCATGCCAAGGAGCAGTGTGCCCCAACAGGGATGTCTGTCTATCTGCACAGCTCAGGGGGTGGAGGCAACCATTCCAATCACTGGATTGCTGGGACATGGGCAATTTAGGCAAGCAGCTGCAGGGGGAGTACCTGTGGCCAGGATGCAGCCAACTGGGATGCAGCTGGGACACCGTCCCACCACCTCCTCTGGCCACGAGGCAGGACTGAGGGCTCTGGGAACCCTCAGCCATGATGCAGGCAGTGCAGTGGCTCCACACTGCTGTGCTGGGAGATGTAATCATCCCTCTATTGTGGGCTGTGGAGCAGCCTGCTCCAGGCAGGCAAGCAGGCAGCATGCCCGGCCGTCACGCTCCTGCATCCCCAGCCAGCACAGCCCCAGTGTGGCCCTTCCTGGGGAGGGCTGGCAGGCCCCGATGGATGGGTGTGTGGGGAGAAGGAGAGCAAGGAAGAGCAGTGCCTCCAGCCCTGGGTGCCACAGCCATCCTCAGCGAGGGCTTCTCAGGGGGGACAGGGGCTGCTGGGCTGGCGCTGGCGGCAGATAACGCTGCTTCCGTGCTGGCTGCTCCCTATCAGTGCGGCGACGGCGGGCAGACAAGATCACATCCCAAGCACACCGTGCCAGGGTGCTGTTAGGAAGGGGTCCTGGCCCCCTTCACCCCACCAGCAGCCCCGAGGTGGTTTATTTTTGCACCAGTTGTTTTCTTTCCGGCTTGATGCTGTCCCAGGGCCCCCTCGCTTCATTTCCTTGCCATAAAACAACAAAGCAGGGGGCGAAGCAGTGTGCTGGGCTGGGGCAGTGGGTCGCCAGGTCAGGGCACATGCTGCTTCATGGTTCCTCTGTCTACTTATCCTTACTGCTCATCCCCAGGCCAGCCTCCCCTGCCTGTGCCAACCCTGTGCTGCCCTTCCTGATGGCCACGTCTGGGGCTCTGAGAGCTGGGGCTGTGTGTCTGTGCGCCAGTGGGAGCTGGTTCATCCCAAGTCCAGGCATAATGCCTCCTCAGATGGATGCAGCCAGGCACTCTAAAGCTTTTGTCCTGGTTTCTGTGTCCCTGTTTTGGCCCTACAGCCCCAAATGCATCCCAAAGAGGCTGAACCCTGCAGTTCTGCTGCCTGTCCTGGCCCCCAAACCAGGCAGGTGCTGCCAGCACATCCCAGGCATGGACCACCCCCCACCACAGCCCACCCATGCTGAACCACTCATGACTGTAGTGCTCCTGCCACATGTGTGCTTGACATGACCATTGCTTGGGGATGACGGATGGTGCCCGTGGTGGGACATGGGACAAGGGGTGGATCTTCTCCTCTGACGCTGTGGCTTCACCAGGACTTTGCATGAGGCATCATGGGATCCCACCAGCCCCAGCAGAGCACCCTGCTCCCTGCTTCTCCCCTCCAAGCCAGGGGCAATGTTGGCAGATGGCACATCTCAGACAGGGCAGCGTGTGGGCAGAGAGCAGGTAGTGTACTGGCAGACAGCATGGCCATCACCCAGGCACGGTGGGCAGGCAGGGAGCTGGGGGCACCCACTCCAGCTTTGGGCTGCAAGCAGGGGGTTGGGAAAGGCGTGTGTTTCCCTTTAAGAGGCAGGCCCTGGAGCTGCTTCCTCTCAGCCCTGCAAGAGCCCTAAACACAGTGCATCTGCCTGCAGCCTTCCCGCACGCTGCCTGCAGCCTGCTTGCACCCAGCAGTGAGTAGGGCTTAGCCCCGGGGCTGGGGAGGGCTGGCACCCTGGGGTGGTGGGCACCCTGATGGCCGTGGGGGGCAGGGAGGGATGGCATCACCGTGGAGGCTGTCAGGCATCACCGTTGAAGGTGCCAGGCATTGCTGTGGTGGGTGCTGCAGCACGACGAGGCTGCCAAGCCCCCTGGCATGTCATTGCAATGCTGAACTCTAGGGGATGGTTAGGCACTAGGGGAACGGGGTGGGGCAGGGCTGGTGCCCCCCAAACCAAAGTGCAAAGCAGTCGGTGCCTCGAGCCTGCCCTGCCGTGTGTGGGCAGCACGTGGGGATGTGCCTGCTGGGATCTGGTGCCGCTATGCCATGTGCCACTGGGTACCCGGCACTGTGCTGGCTGTCGAGAGAGCGTACCCTGTGCCCTCCAGCACCATCTCCTCGTGTCTCGATGGGTGGCAAATGTGGGCTGTGAGCAGTGAGCAGTGGCACTGACCACAGAGGAGAACCCCGGAGCAAACAGCCCGTGATGAGTGGCTGGCTGCACACCCCAGTCCCTGGAGACCACCATGCTACCCATATCGGACCTTGCCAGGGGTGAGCACCCGCTCTTCCACAGCCCCTTAGCATGGGGCACCTTTGCAGGCACTGATAAACATTGTCTGCCCAGGGGGCACAGATGTCAGGTTACTCCCAGGCTTGGCAGGGGGCTGCCGAAGGCTCGCCGGGTGCCGGGCCCCCTCTGCCGGCTCCGGCAAAGCTCGCAAGCTGGCAACACCCGCGGCGAGCCACCCTGGGTGTGCCCCACGCAGGGCACTACTCGGAGTGCCCAGAGCTCAGGCCAGCGCGGGTCTCTGGTGCCGTGGGGCAGCCGGGCGTCCCCCCCACCCCCAGGACATGATTTGGGAGCGATATGTGTTGCACGGGAGCAGACTCAGCCGTGCCTGTGGCACAAAGCAGCAGCCCCGGGTGGGAGCTGGAGGTCTCTGGCCAAGCCAGCTGGGTGCCACCGGGCTTTGTCCGATGGTGGGGCAGTGGACGCAGCCCTGAGCTCTCTCCTCCCCTCCCCTGCACGGCTGCACGCTCGGCTGCCTCTGTAAACCAAGCCCGCAGCTTACAGCGGGACATGGCCACTTCTCTCCCTCCTGCACCCCCTAGGTGATGTTTTCCCAGTGCTCCCTGTTCAATGGACGCTCTGGTATCCCATTTTCCCCCAGCTCCCCACTCCCTGGCTTGGTCTCAGCCCCTCACTCCAGGTCAGGAGTTCTGCAAGTCTCAAGGGGTGGCAGTGATGAATGGTGCACAGTGTGACCCAAGTGGGAGGATGAGAACGGAGGGGATTGGGAGCCCTGGTTGCGGGGCAGGTCTGGGGACAAGGCTCAGGTTGCCTGCACCTCCCCCGCAGGCAGGGAAGGTGTCCTGCCAGCTCTTCCCACCTCTCTCTTTGCGGCCTTGCGATGGGGTCTGCTTGGCATCACATGCCAGACAGCTCTGGGGTGCTCTTACTCATTTTGGGTTGTTACCACAGTCCCTTCCCCCTTTGCAGCCCAGCCTTCAGCCTTGCTTCCCAGCCATGTTGCTGCTCCCACTGCTCCTGGAGGTCATCCTGCTGCGGCTGGGCAGCAGCTCCCACCCCTTCTACAATGGCTTCTACTACAACAACATCATGAATGACAAAGGCAACGGGCAGGATAAAGGTACATGGGGGCTTGGCAGGGCTGGTGGAAAGCAGGGACTGGCAGGTTAGTGCAAGGAGTTGGAGTCTCCTTTGTCTCTGGAAGGTGGTGGGGGCCCATCTATAAGAGGGAACATGGGGCTCTGGGGAACAGGTGTGGTTGCTCCAGGGATGCTCGGGTGATGCTCATGGAATCAGGGAGGTGGTGGGGGCAACGTCCCTGGAGGTGTTTAAAAAGAGACTGGATGAGGCACTTAGTGCCATGCTTTAATTGATTAGATAGGGTTGGGTGATTGGTTGGACTTGGTGATCTCGGAGGTCTCTTCCAACCTGGTTGATTCTGGGTGATTCTGTGTGAATGTTTAGGCATAAGAGGAGGTTGTTGGAGGGAGGAAGCTGAGTGACTTCAGGGAGTTTTGAGGAGGCTACCCAGCTCTGGACCCTGACCTATGCTTCATGCTTTCCCTCTCTGTGCCTGGTAGATTACTTCAATGGGGCCAAACTAGTGGTGGAAACCCCCAGAGACCCCATCTACAGTTCCAGTGGTGCCAACGTCACCCTGCCTTGCCACTACCGCTACGAGCCTGACCTGGAAGCCAAGCGCAAGATCCGCATCAAGTGGTCCAAGCTGCGAGACGACTACACCAAGGAGCAGGACGTGCTGGTGGCCATTGGCAAGACCTCCGTGGCCTTTGGGGACTTCCGGGGTCGTGCTCAGCTGCTGCAGGCTGGCACGCGCCAGGCCTCGCTGGTGGTCAGTGACGTGCGCCTGCAGGATGATGGCAAATACCGCTGTGAGGTCATCGATGGGCTGGAGGATGAGAGCAGTGTGGTGGAGCTCCAGCTGCAAGGTGAGGGCATGGCAGGGCCTGCCTGACCCCTGCACCAAGCCAACAAGTCTGGCCTTCCCCTGGCAACCCTTCCTTGGGGCAGGTACAGGGCTGAGGGGGTTGACAAGCCCACTCCAGGGCAGAAAGGGGATGGGATGCTTGGTATGACAGTGGTGGCTTGGGGCTGTGGAGTCTGAGCAGTGAGTGGGCCCAGAGTGGTCTGCCCAGCTGGGATATTGGGGAATGTTGTTGTGAAGTCAGAGTTGGAATGACCCTGTGGCTGCAGTATTTCCTGTCTCTGCTCACTCATCTTCCCTCTTTGCTGCATCATGTGCAGCCACCCCCTCGCCTCCCAGCTCCACATGTCCTCATGCCTCTTGTGTGACTGATCCTCATGGCCTTGGTGACTGCTCCAAGCCCTTGTGCTCACATGCAGTGAGGGACCTGACTCAGCCCTGGCTCCACTGACAAGCTTAGGGCTGGGGAAATGTCCCTCTTGCTGTGCTCCTGCCCACACCCTTGGCCCCCAAGCACTGCTTTCCACGATGGCTTGTCCCCATCAGTCCATGTATCTGCCACGGTTGTGGCAGTCCATTCATCCCTGTGACAGTGGTCTGTCCATCCTTGGGATGGTAGTCAGTATGCCCTGTGGTCGTGGCTGTGAGGCTGTCTTTCTGTCCCGGTTCCTGCAGCCCGTGCAGCCCCGTGACGATGGTCTGTCCATCCTTTCAGGGGTGGTCCATGTCTCTTTGGGAATGATCTCTGCATGTCCCTAGGACCGTGGTCCATACGACCCTCTGTTGGTCATTCCTGCATCCCCGAGTGCGCGGGTGTTGTCCCCACGAGGGTGGTCCGTATGTCCCCAGGACCACGCTTCTGTGTCCCTGTGCCACCAGATGTCGCTGGCAACTCGCCGCTGGCGCCTGCGTGCCCAGAGCAGCCCCATCCCTGCATGCCTGAGTCTCGGGCTGTGCCTCGGACCCTGGGGTGGTCCCTGTCCCAGAGCCTGAATTTCAGACGGATTGGGCACCTCTGCAGCTCCTTGCCGGGGTGGACTCGGGGTGGGTGGGCTGCTGCGGAGCTGGCTGAGTCCCCGGTCTGCCCCCAGGCATCGTGTTCCCCTACCAGCCTCCCCACGGGCAGTACAGGCTCAACTTCCACGAAGCCGAGCGAGTGTGCCAGGATCAAGGCGCCATCCTCGCCACCTTCCACCAGCTCTTCCAGGCCTGGAGCGAGGGACTGGACTGGTGCAACGCAGGGTGGCTGGCGGACGGCACGGTGCAGTACCCCATCCGCCTGCCCCGGAAGCCCTGCGGGGGGCTGCACCTCGCCCCGGGCATCCGCAGCTACGGCCCCCGCCACCGACACCTGCACCGCTTCGATGCCTTCTGCTTCTCCTCTGCGCTCAGAGGTGGGTGCTGGGATAGCGGCCGGGGAGCGGGGAAGATGCTGCGCTCCAGTGGCGACATCCCATGTACCCTGCTTGGGTGGGGAAGCCCCAGGCAGGGATGCTCCAGATAGGGATGCTCCGGATGATGCTCGGCACTGACGCTTCCCTCTCTCCCCTAGGAGAGGTTTTCTACCTGGAGCGCCCCGAGGGGATGACGCTGGAGGAGGCCAAGCAGAGCTGCCAGGACGCAGGGGCTGAGATTGCCCGCGTGGGGCACCTCTACTCCGCCTGGAAGTTCCTGGGGCTGGACCGCTGCGATGCTGGCTGGCTGGCAGATGGCAGTGTCCGCTACCCCATCATCAAGCCCCGGGCCAACTGCGGCCCTGAAGAGCCTGGTGTCCGCAGCTTTGGTTTCCCCAGCAAGGGAAAGTTTGGGGTCTTCTGCTACAAGGAGAGATAACGAGCTGGGAGAGCATCTTCTTGGCCAGAGGATATTCAAGCCTGATGGTGCCTGGTGTTGGGTGTTTCCCAGAGCTGTTTGGGGGGTCACTAGGGGGGAGGTGGGTTGGGGGAGAGGCTTCTTTTCATTTTATTTTGTTTCCTTCCTTTACATTTTCCACACCTCGCTCAGCAGCTGGCACACAGAGCTGCTCGGGACAGCTGCCAGCTGGGGCAGTGTGGGACCATCCCTGACACGGGATGTGTGTGAGGATGATCCCCGTGGTCTGCTGCCAAGCTGCTTGGCCCCTGCCACCCTGTGGGTGGGGGCCCCTTCCCACAGTGGCAGCATGTTACAGACACCCACCTGCTCTTCCAGCTTGCAGGGTGCAAGTCAAGTGAGGCTGAATTTGGCTAGAGGCAGAGACTGGGGCCTTTTGTTGTACCCTGGCTCCTGTTCCAGCCCTGTCTCCATCCCACTGATAGATGCCATTGTGCCTGTCCCAGTGGGAGCACTAGTGCCTTATCTCCATGTGCTCCTTGCCTGGACACCACTTGAACTCTGGTGCCTTCTTCAAGCATTCAGTTGTGAAAAGATGTATTTTTCCTGGACCTCATCTAATAAACCAGTGGAGAGAGCCCTGGAGTGACGTGGCTGTGTCTCCTCTGTCCCAGCATGAGAAAGGGGTCTGCCAAGGAAAGGATTTGGGGATTCCTGGCTTGGACATCCAGCACTGGCATATCCTTGACTGCGTGTTCTTGTCACCACTGTCTCTACCCAAGCTCCTGCAAGCTGCTAATGCTCCCTTGTTAATGAGTATTAATTAACCCCCTGGGTGTCAGGACTGGAAGCTGGCAGGTGAAGCCGTTTCTGCTGGTGATGGGTGTAAGGCACATGGGTTAACCCCTTCCAGGGTGAGAGACGAACAGAGTCATGTCCTACCTCAAGGTCCTTCTTCATTTGAGGGCTTGGGGCACTGCCCCACACAACCCAGGCTGCTAGCTGGGGCTGAGAAGATCCCATGTAGCCTGGAGCACCCTATTCGGACTCCCCCTTTCTTCCAGGCTGCCTTGCGTGGAAGATCCCACTCACCCCAGGCAGACACCTCCCCTTCCCACAAAATAACCAACACTGACAGCATGCCCTCTTCCGCTTTCACTCTCTTTATTATTTGTCATTCTTTCACAATAGGATATGTTCCAAAATATAAATAGGTGCAGGGAACGCTGGTGCCCCGCACGGTCCCCTGGAAAGAGCACATCGGCCCAGGACGGGCGCTGAGCTGCATGGAGGGGGGGTGGTGGGGAGCAGAGAGGGGCTGCATCCCCCAGCACCCACATCCTGGGGCTCAGCATCTCATTACCTTCCTCCTCCCACAACTCCTTCCACCACAGCCCCCTTGGCCCTCCCCACCCACCCCCAACACCATGCAGCAGGAGGAGGAGGATTCTGGAAAAGACCAACAAAACAAAACCAAAACCAAAAAACAACCCCAAAACAAAAAAAAAAAAACCCAACCCAAAAGGTGCTGTGCACCCTGGAGATTAAATAACAGAAATAATTACATTGTTCATGGATAAAATCAGGAAAAAAAAATAATAATCATCTTTATTATTTAACTTAACCCCCTGTCCTCTGCAAACCCACCCCCCTCCCTCTCCCCAAAGGCATGAAGATAATTGGAACTGGACTGTTAGTAAAAATGCTGAGATCTAATTTGCTTTGCTTTGGTGCTTGGAAAATAAAAATAATTAAAAAAAAAATCCCAAACATTTTTTTTTTAATATATATACACAAAGGTGGGTTTGTCTTTAATAGAATTTGTTTTTTTCTTTCCTTATATGACCAAAAAAAAAGAAACCAACCCAAAACAAACAAACAAACAAACAAAAACCAAAACAAAACAAAAAAAAAAAGGCAAGAAGAAGAAGAAGAAGAGGAAGAGGAAATTGACTCTGTTAATATAAGTGTTCTGTTAAAACTCTCTTGCTTGCTTTCCCCTCGGTCTCTCCGGCCCCTCTCTAATGGGTGGATCTGTGCACGGCTCTGCTGCTGGGTCTCGACCGGCTCCTGGGGCTCCTCTTGTATAGCCTGCGCTGGTAGTTGGAGGCTGTGGGAGAGGCAGGAGAAGAAAAGGCACCTTGTTAGCTGGAGCTGGGACAGAGGCGCTGCTTGTCCACGCTGGCCGCCCTAGTCCCCGGCTCCCTGGACAAACACGGGAAGCCGCAGGTGGAGCCCCGGCGCCAGCCCGCCTGCTCCCGCTCAATCGGCCCTTCAGTGCCCTCTTCCCCCCGCGGCCCCGCAGCTGGGTTTTGCTTCACCCTGTGGTGAAGGTGTCCGCTGCCTACTGGGAGCCTGGGCAAAAGCATCCTCCCTGCGGATGCTTGTCCCACCCGCCCCCTGTGGTCAGCCAGAAGGACAGCTCTGCTAATGGGGTGGGCATCTTGTCTGTCTTGCCTGCTGGCCAGCCAGTCCCTCCTTCATCCCCTGGGACAGAGAGGGAACTATCCATCAGCAGTGAGATGTGATCAGGGCACAGGAGAAACAGGGGAAACAGCCCTGGCTGGCTGGCAGAGACAAGGCTTTTGCCTGATGTTTGCTGCAAGTCTCCTTTGAAGCTGGCACCACCCCAGTGTGCTAACTGCAGGAGAGTGTTGATGGAAGCAGCAAAAGCTGGTTTGGAACAGTCTAGGTCTCTTGATTACTGGTGGTTCCTGCTGGGAGCAGCCTGCAGCTCTCCAGGTCCATGGCAAAACCAAGGGTACCAGCAGCTTGGTACCAGCAGCTTGGTCACCAGTCAGACACCTCCTCCATTCCTCCCCCTTCCATCTCCTTCCTGGGGTGGAGGTTTGTCCTGTATCAACTTCCCTGGCTGTGGGACTGTTGCTTTAGCAGGAATTGCCCAGCTGGACCAGAACCTGGCAGGCAGGCCACTGGACAGATGTGATTTCGCTGAGGCTGATGAAATTACTGGGAAGCTGCAGGCAAGCAGGGATGGGACAGGGGTGTAGGCAGGCCTGGGAGTGGGCTGGGACACCACTGGGAGAAGGCTGTCTGTCATCAGCTGGAGGCTTTCAGCTGCAGAAGGGTCAGGAACCCAGCCCTGTCCCTTGCCTTACCTCTGCTGCAAGGCTCCTCTCTGCTCCCAGAACAGGGCAATGCCAGGGAAGGGCTGGGGGGAACCACAGCTCCCCCCTCCTCTCTGCTGATGCAGGTGGTGCCAAAACACCCTTCCTGAAGCCATTTCTTTCTCTTTCCTTTCTTTAAGTAGCCTGGGCCCTTGGTAAGCTCATATTGCTCTTTCCTGGCTCTGGAGCTGCCCCTACCTTCCCTAGGTGGAGGAGCCTCCTGGGCAGCAAGTGCCTGGGCTACCCTCCAGCCTGCCCTCCTGGTCCACACCTGCCCAGCTACTGTGGTCTGTCATGAGGGAGTCAAAGGGTCCCTTGATGGCTACTTCTGCTTGGCTCAGAGCTAAACACTGCACCCCAAGGGGATGCCCCCCTCCTTCCCAGCTCCTTCTGCCAGCTGCAGGGGTGCTCCAGCCCTGACCCAGAGAGAAAGGGCCCCAGACGTACGGCTGGTGCAGGATATCCTTGGCTGCTCCCACTGCCCGCTGGGCTGGCAGCGGATGGTGGGCACATGGCGCTGGAGGTAGCCTTGGTCGCACTGGTACCGCACCAGGGAGTTTATTTCGTAGCGGTCCTTCCTCTGGCCAAAGGTCCTGGCGTTCTCCACCACGGGGGGCTCCCCACAGGCCACTGCAGGAGATGGGCAGAGAAATGGAGAGCTCCAGGAGTGCTGCCTGGCTGGGTGGGAAGCTCACACCCAAGCAGCTCCTGCCTGGCATGGGCTGGGCATTCACAGCCTCGTCATTCCTTTTCTCCCATGTGTAAAACCTTGAATCCCTTTGAGATTGCCTCTGCACACAAAGTTTAGGGGCATGGGGATATGGATATTCTGTGATGGGCCTTGAAATTCAGCAGTGATCTGCCTCAGGCCTTCATTCTTGGCTCCTGGAGAGGCAGAGAGAGAGCTGGACATCACAACAGCTGCTTGTGGAGCTGGGGTATGGGAGCAAAGCTGCAGCCAGGGTATGGCTGGGCATGAAGATGTGAGAGCTTGTCCTTGGGGGCTTATTTATTTGTTTTCAAGCCCTTGGGAAGCTTTCTCCCAGAGCCCCTGCCACCTGGCCGTTCTACTGCCAGCTCCTTCCACCTCTTTTGCCCACCCTCTGCAGTGATGAACCCCACGTTCACAGGCACTGGGGGTTCCCCTCCAGCTCCACAGTCACCACCCGAGCCTCCCACCCTTGCTGGCTCGGTGCAGGCTGCTGACCTGTTCCTTTCTTGCAGGTGAAAGGGAGGTGATAGTTGCAGGGGACATCGTTCCATTCGCCTCGCTCGTGCCAGATCATCACGACACAGTCCTCACCCGCCGCGAAGAAGTTATCCGGCTGGTTGGGCCTCCAGTTCTCAAATTGCTGTGGAGAGAGGACAGCCCTTTGCCTAAGGTTCAGACCAACCCTCTCCTGCTCCTTCCTTCACTCTTGCTGCTGCCTTGCCCTTCATCACCTTCAGCAGCAGACACCGTGGTTTGCCAGCACTGCTGCTACAGCAGTTCTCTCTACTGTGATGATTTGCTAGAGGCTTGGAAACCTCACCAGCCCTACCAAGTTTTGGGCTGCCTCTAGTCAGTGCCTAACCCAAGCACTCAGCACTTAAACCACTGTGCTCTTTCCACCTGAGGGGAAGCTCCTTGCCCCCAAACGCCAGTGTCTGCCCATGGCCTGGGCTGCAGTCTCACCATGGAGTGCCCATCGGACCAGCGGAAGTCGTTCTCCACAGCTTTGTCATTGAGGCCAATCCACTGGTAGTCCTGTGCATGACCTGAAAGAGCCACAGAGGAGGGAGAAGGTGGGACAGGGTTCCTCAGTGTCTTTTTGGAAGCATTTCTTTGCCATCCCAACTGCCTCTGGCCCTAGAGCCTCTGAGTCATTAGGCTCCTTCTCGGCCACTAGCCCCTGGTTGTCCTTATTTCTCTGTGCTGTGTTTGTCCATCTCCCTCTGCACTCAGTGTGCCATGAGCATGGATCCACCACCTGCATTGGCAGGGGTCACTGAGCTGGCTGCATCAAGTGAACCTGAACAGTGAAGATCTGTCCTAGCTGAGAAAGGGCTCTCCTGTCTCATGGCTGGACAGTTCTTCCTCTCCTGCTCAAGGGTGAGGCCTCATTAAGAAACCTCTGGGGGGGAAATTGTGGATTTTACATCATTTTGGACAACTCTGCCCATAGGCTCTAGTGAACAAACCCCTTCATAGTCTCAGACTGGCCTCAGCACTCACTGTTCACAAATTCTTGCTCCTCTGGGGTGATAATACTGCTCAGGTGGGCTTGATGCTGTCGACATCTGTTTTCTGCATCCATCCAAGTCTCCCTCTCTTCAAAGTGTCTGTAGCAGTGGCCTTGGAACTTGATCCAACCTTCCTCACAGTTTTCCAGGTCTGAAACACACAAAGGATGGATAAAAAAAGAGTTGGTACATGGGTCTGGAGGCCTTCCAATTCACCTCTTAGCAGCTCATGCTCTCATAGCATGGGACAACACATGGTCACTTTCAGTAAAAAGCAAACCCTGATGCTGCTGCCTGTGGGACATCCCAGGGAAGGTTATCAGAGGGCATCCAAGACACAGGCAGAGAGGGCAGGCTCTGTTGGAGACCCTCTGTCTGCAGTAAGGTGACCAATGCTACCAACAAACCTACTCCTGACAAATTCCATCCCCCTGTCATGTTCCTGGATCCCATTTTTGAGGAACAAGCAGGAATCCTTCTCTTCCTGCTTGTGCTGGCTTGTAGAGTTTCACTCCTTTGGAAGGAAACTGGAAAACCTGGATGCAGATGCCCAGGATCAAGAGATATGCGTTGAAAATGAGAGAGAGAAGGCAAACTCAGGTTCCAGAGGTTGCATCAGTTGTTGTGGTTCTGGGACTCTGGAGGAGAAGCAAGCCTAGCAAGATGGGATCAAAGAGATGGAGGTGGGAACTTGCCATGGTGGAGAGAGAAAATGAAATCTAAAGGAAAAAGCTTGGAAGCTGCTAAGGAAGCACAAAAATTTCTCAACTTTTCAGAACATCTTTTACCACTTGAAAAACACTGAAGAGTTAACCCCATTCATTGAAAACAAAACCCAAACCAGCATTAGGCCACAGATGAGGGGGAGCAGAGGCAAATGGAGAAACCACGAGAGAAGACCTTCAGCCACTTGCATGCAGTGCAGCACCACACATCTGCTCCACGTGGCTGAAGGAAACAGAAAATGAAATGTGCTTAAGTTCAGCCCTTCAGATGCTTCATCTACCACCCTTTCCCTGGCACTTGATGTTCCTGGAATCGTGGACTTTTCCTGAGTCCTCATGCCTCCCTCCTTTTCCAGTTAGTTTTTCCATACTCAGTTCCTTTCTTCTTTGTTAAACTTGGTAGGCCAAAGCCCTCATCACCTTCAATCACAGTCTTTGCTCCTACTCCACTCTTCTGGTGTTCTTCCAGCTGGAGATTGCAGACACTTCATAGAGATTGGAAGAGCTGGTTGGTAGTTGAGGCATTAGAAATATCTTCTACCTTCTCCAACAGGTGATCTGGAAGCAGCTGAAGCTCTAAGGATTCTTGGTCTTTGCAGGCAGATCATGTGCACGAGGTGAGCAGAGAACATCCTTGGTCTTTTGAGACTTAAGACATTTTTTTCCAGCAGCTTGAACTCCACCTCATGAAATCACAGCCTAGGGATGGAACAGCATATGGCACAGAACCCAAGCAGGATGTTTCCTAGGCTGCTGTGGTGACAAGGAGTGGCTGTGTGCATAGATGGCAGAGCTCACCTACAGTGTCCTGCTGTTCATGGAAATCAACAGAAAGGATGGTCCTCCTCATGGGAATAATGAAGATTTACATCCCTCACTGCATCTGGGACACTGCCTTCATCTTGCATCTCCCAGGCCATAGCCCCCAAGGCATCATGAGCAAGAGAAGAAATTAATTCTGGCTTGAACCATGTAAGATCATAAGGAGCTGCAGGGTAGAAAGCCTCTTGTAGGATTACAGGGATCTTCAAGAACAGGTAGCAGGGATGAGTAAATCAGGGACTGATTAGTTTATGGTAGGAAAGGGATGTTAAGACAGCAAAATTCCTGCTCAGAGCTTCTGCCCTGTGATCCTGAGCCTTCTTCCTATGGTCTACTTCATATGTTCATATCGGGGAGCAGAAAGAGAGATGCAGAGAAAGAGAAGATCTGATATATTATTCCTTGTGCCAAAGTGAAGAGGACACTGCAACCTGTTTGAGCTTCCTCTCAGGTAGCTGATAGAGGTCTGGGCTCTCATCAGCTTAAAGAAAAAAAACCCAACAATTTTAAACTCTCTTTGTTTCCTTGCAAAACCAAAAAAGAGATATTTGTGCAGGCCAGAGTACCTCATTTTGATGGAAAAAACAGGTCAGTTGGTGTTGTCTCAAAGATGTAGATTCCCTGCCACAGGAAGGCATGTTGGAGGTGTGACAAAAATGCCATGTTGTGTCAAATGGGTGGAGATGCCTGGAGTGAATGAGGCTCCTCTCAGCTGCATCTCTACAGACAGAAACACAATCACTTCTCGTGGCTCACTTGAAGCATCCTTCCATGGAATTCCAGTCTAGCAGAGAAAGTTTGCCTGGGCTGAAGATGTAATCAGATATTTCCCTACTGTTCCAGATGAACAGGAAGACCTTTGACCCCAATAGACAGCAACTTCTCTGATGGCCATTGTCATGATCTGTCAATGGAGCACCACTAGAGGAACTTAAAGAAGATGAAGACGACTCCTGCTTAGGAGTCTTGGAGGATGTTGCTGTGATCCAAATTAAAGTATCGAAGCAAAGTCTCAAAGCTCTTCTCTCCTTTAAGCTCTATCAGAGCTTAGCTAACTGAGGTGAGGACAGGACTGGTGGGAGCTCTTGGGATGGGCTTTTTACTGGGAGTAGGGTGGGCAGAAGGTGGTGCAGCAGTTAGTAGGATTAGCTGAAGCCAGGCAGGCTGTGCCCATCTGACACAGGTCCCCTCCATAGCTGGGAAGGCACAAGCATCTGAAAGGGTCACCAATGCTGCCATCCACGCAGGTAGCTCCACTCAGACAGGGGCTTGAGTGGCACTCATCAGTGTCTGCAAGAAATCAAGGGCTTCCATTAGGCCTCTGGGCTCTGTCTCTGCCTGATGCATCAAACATGCAAACTTATGCCTGTGTCTCCACCAGCTACAGCTCTATGAGGGTGAACGTGGGGTTCTCCTAAGGGAAGGAATCATCCTGCAATAGGTCTCTGTGGACTGTCCGCCTTCCTGGTTGCCAGTGCTCACTCCTAGCTTCTTCCTAACCATGATTTAGATGATGTTCTGGGGCAAGAAATCTCTCCTCAGTGAAGAGGAACAAAGTGCAGAGAAGGAAAGAAGTGGGTTCCAAGGTGCTTCAGGTGTACTCAAGCTTTTCCCTCTGAGGATCCAAGGCCTAGCCATGGGTGCCTCCTCCTTGGTGAAGAACACTGCAGTGCAGGGCCATTTCCTCAAGACCTGTCCCCACTATGAGCTCTCTTGCTTGGGATGGGGAAGAAGCTACTACATCTTCAGCTGTGGACTCCATCTCGGTGCAGGAAACTACACTTAGTTTCCCATCTGCGTAGAACTGCTCTTAAGATCCTTTTTGCTTTTCTGGAGGTGAGAAGAGAAGAATATGGGAAGAATTTGTCCCTCAGCTTCCCAGGGTTTCTCAACTTGCTAATTAGCACAAGCCTGGGCAGTAAATGCAATTATTTGGTAGCACTTGCATCCCTTGTTGTCTTGGGGCAGAAGGAAGCAAGCATAGATGCTCTGAAGAAGGCTGCAAGCAGCCAGTTTGTATCTAGATATTGTAAAATCCAGCTTGTGCTGGAAGAAAAAGCTCTTCTGCCAGTATCTCTCCAGACTGAGCCTTAATCCTGCTCATTGAGCTTTGGAATCAGAAGAATCATCCTTCAGAATGGAAGGAATTCAGAAATGTTCAGCTCAAAGCCAAGGAGGAAGCTAAGGGAGAAAGTGAGAGCATGTCCATGCAGGCGGGGTTAAAGGATGCCTGGTTAGATCCTCATCTGAGACACTTCTCCTTTCCACCCTCAGAAGAAGCTTTAAAGGTGCTGACTGACACTCCATGGCTGCTCTTGTGGATGAGGAGGGTTAGTGAGGAAGCTTTCAAAGATGGACAAACATGCTGGCTGTGGAAATACAGCAGCAGAGCAGCGGCTCCCCAGAGTCTGTGTTCATCTCCTGACTGGGTTATATTTGGTCAGATATTGTCTCCAGCTGCTCGTGTCCCCAGGTGCATGTGGCTGTCTAGCCACTCAGTGAAAAGTTGACTTGTTGACTTGTTCTGTCACGTTCCTAAGTGATGGAGAAAATTCCTTCTGAGCTTGGATGGTAAACCCATTCATGCTCTGGAGCATGAAGATTGTCATCTTCATTCTAGGCTGCACCCTTGCCAGCCATGCACTTATTCCTCAGCTGGCTGGTGACCCTCTGACTCCAGTTTTGCAGTTCTTCTCTGACAGGAGGCATTTTTCCCCTCTGGCTTGCCCTTCTCTTGAATGCTTTCTGGATTTCTTTGGTTGTTCAACACGAAGATGATTCCTGTTGCCATGACACTAATAAACACTTAGGGATTTTCCAGAACAAAATGGTGCTCTCAGCCTGATAGAAGAGCTCAACTTGGCTGACTGTTGCTTATTAGTTACACATGGAGCTCCTCGAAGATAGAGAGCATAAAGGAAAAGGAGGAAGCCTGAGGGGTCTTTACAACTCTAGAAGCATTTTGAGTTTCCCAGCAGCTGTGGCAGCAGAAGTCCATGTTGGTTGCAGGGGGCTCCAGCTGGAGGAAAGGTAAGGAAAGGTTCTCCTTTGTCCCTTCAGCTCCATGAAGTGGACAGCAGGCTGCAGCAGTGGGAACAAAGCACACACGAGGGCTAAAGCAGAACATTCAGCAGGGAAAAAGGAGTCTTCAGAATGATTAGCAGGGCATGAAAAGTCTTCAGATGTCTTCAGCCATGTGGACTAAAACTTGGGGTGTCTGAGATATTTTTCGAGATGCAGGAGACCTGCTTTAAGTTGCTATCCCTGGAGGAGGAGGGAGCAGGGACACACATACAAAGCCATTGAAACAAATTTCCTGCTGGAGAAGAACTCTGGAAGAGAATTTCCGCTTACAGGTGTTGTATATAATATGATTTCACATATTATGGGTGTTGTAACCCCCAGATCTCTGGATACACTCTGTGTGTCATATCTTTCTATACATATACATATATATTTTATACACATGACACTTAGAGAAAGGCTGTGGACTTCTAGGTAGTGTTGCAAAACCAGACAACAAACACAAGTGAGACACAGACAGGTCTTTCTTCCCAGAATCATGCTGCAAATGGCTGGAGAGAAGATGTTTTAAACACAAGATGATAAAAAATATCAAATTCCCTCTCAGTCTGTTGGGCTCTTGGGGCAGTGACCTTATCATAGATCACAGAATGGCTCAGGTTGGAAGGGACCTCAGAGGTCATCTGCTCCAACCTCCCCACCATGGGCAGGGACACCTCTCAACTAGACTCAGCTGCTCAGGAACTCATCCAGACTGGCCTTGAACACCCACAGGGAGGAAGGAGGCAGCCACAACCTCCCAGGGCAGCCTATTCCAGCGTCTCACCACCCTCCTACTGAAGAACCTCTTCCTCAGCTCCAGTCCAACCCTGCTCTCCCCCAGCTTCAAACCATTCCCCCTTGTCCTGTCTCTAGATATCCTCCTGAAAAGTCCCTCTGCAGCCTTCCTGCAGGATCCCTTCTGGATGTAGGATCCCTTCAGGAGTGCAATCACTTCACCAAGCTGGTATCAGGAGGCTCAGACATATCTAGCAAGTTCAAGGCTGTGCTGCTGATTCTGGTCCTCCCCAAAAATCTGTTATCTTGGAGGCCTTTTGCAGTAGTAAGTTCTAAATGGCACAACTGGCAGGGATGTTTCCTGTGGGAACCCTGGTGAGTCAGTTTGGGTGTTCCTGGGGTCACATCTAAGCCATAGGCTTTATGACAGTTGAGACCTGCAGTAGGAAAAACCCAAACAGAATCCCATTCATCACAAAACACTTGGCTCTTGCCTTCATATCCTTTTCTATCCCACAAAGGCCTCCACTTCCAGAGAGCTGAGAGCTAGCTGGAGGTGAGTAAAGCACTGCACACCTCTCCAGCCAGCTGCAAAGCCTGCAGCATGCTGGGTGCTGCTCAGCAAGGAGCCAGTGCCTGCTCCACATCTCCAGCCAGCTGCAAAGCCTGCAGCATGCTGGGTGCTGCTCAGCAAGGAGCCAGTGCCTGCTCCACATCTCCAGCCAGCTGCAAAGCCTGCAGCATGCTGGGTGCTGCTCAGCAAGGAGCCAGTGCCTGTTCCACAGCCCCAGCTGCCAGGCACCTTGCCACTCAGGGATCTTGCACAGAGGCAAGCTATTTATTTGCTTGGCTGAGCAGGCATTCACTGAGCCAGCTCTGCTTTGGAGATGCAGCTCAAGTGCTTATCAAGCCAGTGAGAAGACAACACTCCAGCTATTATTACCCAGAGCTAAACAAAGGACTGTGGCATGAAATGCAGAACAGAGGCAGCCCTCACTTTTCCAGAGCTGCAGCTCTAAAACAAAGGCAGAGGGAGAATATGCCTCCCGGTGCCAAGAAGAGGAAGCTCATTTAGAACATATTATTAACTCTCCTCTGGAGGATAATGCAAAATTAGCAGCTCTTTAGAAGACAATTTGTACTGCAGTTAACGTCACCCAGCAGTTGCAAAAGATTATTCAAATCTGCTGTCACAACAGGTCCTGGTTTTTTGCTACTAACAGGATCCAAGGTCTAACATCTAGATCTTATTATTATTATTTTTTTAATAATAAAACAACAACAACAAATCAGATGTAAACAACATCTTGCATCTGGAAGATGCAAACTGTTGGCTGGAGAAAGCAAGGGGAGTCACAGAGCTACACTGCAAACTTTGAGTTTGTTTTCTTTCTAAGGTTTCTTGGATGTTGCCAGACATGCTGGAGTCAGGCAGAACTGTTTTCTTGTGGTGCTGGAGTCAGGCAGAACTGTTTTCTTGTGGTGCTGGAGTCAGCCAGAACTGTTTTCTTGTGGTGCTGGAGTCAGCCAGAACTGTTTTCTTGTGGTGCTGGAGTCAGGCAGAACTGTTTTCTTGTGGTGCAGCTGAACACACCATAAATACCCTCTCAGTGCCTTTGAAAACAAATTGCTGTGCTAGATCACAGAAACTGGGAAGAGGAGTCCTTTAGATATGAAAAGCAGCAGGTCATAGAATCACAGAATGGTAGGGGTTGGAAGGCACTTCCAGAGATTGTCGAGTCCAGCCCCTTTGCCAGAGCAGGATCACCCAGGGCAGGTCACACAGGAACACATCCAGGTGAATTTTGAAATTCTCAAGAGAAGGAGACTCCACAGACTCTCTGGGCAGCCTGCTCCAGGGCTCCACCACCCTCACAGAAGTGTCTCCTCATGTTGAGGTGGAACCTCCTGTGTTCCACCTTGTACCTGTTGGTCCTTGTCCTGTCACTGGGCACCACTGAAAAGAGCCTGGCACCTTCATCCTGACACCCACCCCTCAGATATTGATAGGCACTGATCCCCTCTCAGCCTTCCCTTCTCCACAGTAACCAGCCCCAGGGTTCTCAGTCTGTGTTCAAAGGAGAGATGGGTGCTGGTTTTGCACAGAAAGCAAAGGGCAGGCAAAAGTAACCACTCAATGCCAGGGGTGAGAAGGAAATGCTGTTAAAATCTTTCAGCCCAGGCTAAGAAGGCAACACCAGCCACAATGCAAAGCCTTTTGGGATCAGCACAGGCATGCACTGCTTCCATGGCAGCCTGTCTGGAAGGTGAGCAAGGAACCATGAGATAAGGTCAGCTCTGTGCTGAAAGCATCTCCTAAGGAGAAGCAGCTTGTGAACGGAGAGGATGGCACCCAAACCCTGAACAAGCTGCCTGGTTTTCCTGTGCACTAGGAGTAAAATTCCTGGCTTTGTTCTGGTTCTGCAGGCAGGTACAGGTAAGACAGAAAGGAAAGGTGTGTTCAGAATGTCCAACAGCTTCTGCTGTGCCCCTCACTCTTTCTTCCCATGCCTCCTTGTAAGTGCAATTATCCAAACAGGGACTCAGAGACCAGCCAGATAATTATCTTTCAGAGACTGAGGGGAAAAAAAATAATAATCCAGGTACAAATTAAATTTGCCTCTCAGAGACTCCTGGGAAGTTTGGGCTGTCAATTTGACAGCTCAAACAGCAAAGGAAATCAGCAGAGCAGTTGTAGAGTGACTCCTACAAGAAAAGAAAAGGAGGAGTTGGGGGAAAAATGTTCTCTCCCCTTTGAAGTAAAACGCTGGCATTGAACGTCACACAGCCAGCCAGTGACTTACCAGGAGCAATTAAGTCATTAAAATAATTAATTACAATAATTAAACCAAAGCCTCCATGCAGCAGGAGGGGCAGATATTGCTGCAGCCTTAAAAAGCTGTGTTCGTCTAGAGAACAGCAAGCCTCCAGGGGAACCTCTCGATCTGCTGGGACCTTCCATTTGTCCACCAGTCTCATGGAAGGAAAGCTGAAGAAACTTGGACTTCTCTGCCTCCAAAATATTTGGTGTAGAACTGAACTGACATGTGCAGAACACTGCTCCAGGACTGCCTCATCAGAGAAAGGTTTTAATTAAGCTAATACACTTCTGATGCAAAATCGGCAGAAGTTTTGGGCTCCTCAGTTCAGGAGAGACAGGGATCTGCTGGAGAGAGTCCAATGGAAGCTATGAGGATGACTGGGGGACTGGAACATCTCTGGAGGTCCCTTCCAACCCCTGACATTCTGTGGTATATCCAGGACACATCAAATCATCTGACCAGCCACAAAGAGTCTGTGCTTTTGCTTGTTTCTTGCTTGTTCCATCCCCTTCTTGAGCCCATACTCTTCATTCCACACTAGATGAAATGTAATGAATCAGGGGAATGTTTTCTAGACACATTTTTATCTTCTGCTCTGATCTTCTCTGGACCAGCAAAACTCTATCCCTTTGACTCCCAGAGTGTGAAGAATGAATGAGGAAAGCCCATCAAGACCTTTCCTCATTTGGATTCTAACCTTCAACCACATCAGGGCCACAGGCAGGAGATTTTATGAACTCTTTTCACCACAGACAAGCAAAACCTACCACAAAGAGCTGCCATTTCAGCACATTTCTCTTTTTTTCCCCTACCCAAAATAGGTGAAGTTTCAAAGCCCTTGACTCCTCAGAGTGCTCCAAACCACAGCCTTTCACTGAAATGCCAGCATTGGGATTTTTTTGGGGGGGCTAATAATTATTTATCTTCAAAGGTTACCAAAAGCAAAAAGAATTCCTGAGTTGACAAAACTCTGGATGAAGAGGCCAAGCCTATGGACAATTCTTCAAGCTTGTTGGGGCTCCTGTCCTCATGGAAGGATCAAACTGCTGACTAAAACCATGTGCATGTGTAGCCTTCAATAGGGTTAAATACTACAAACCACTGGCACTCCAAGTGTTAATCTTTGGTCTTTTTGTGCTCCTGGCTCTGGCTTTTAAAGAGGCTGCAGCAGAGCAGAGCAAAATATCATTCTTCTTAAATCATCCCACTAAAAAGCCTGCTGGATCTAACTGGAACCTCTTAATGACAGAACAAGAGGGCAACAACCACACCTCCCTGCTCCTCAGCCTAAGCTCCTGCCTCCAACTGAGCTGACTTCGCCCATGTTTAATGTTAGCCAGAATTAAAGGCACTTCATGGGCAGCCCTTAAGCCTTACAGACCCTGAGCACAGCACAAGGCACAGCTATCAGAGCTGAGCTTTTTACAAGAGCTCAATTTCAAGAGGCAACCACAACATGGAAAACAGCGTTTTGGGTTCCAGCCTGTGGTTCTTTCTTGTAGGCTTTCCATGTTTCCAATCTCAAGAGCATTGTAAAGAATAACAACCCCAAAAAGGGAAATCTGGGATTATTTTTTCCTTATTTCTTTTTCCTTTCTTCTTCTTACTTTGTCATCACTTTGCTCTAACTCTCTAGAAGAAGTTTGCCTTGTTGGAGAGGTGTTGAAAGCTCATGATCAATACACTTTCTTGCCTCTTGGATGAGTTTCCTTCCCAGAATCACAGAATAATCTGGCTGGAAGAGACCTCCAAGCTCATCCAGTCCAACCCTTGACCCAGTACTGCAGGGTCAGCACTAAACCATGTCCCTAAGTAACAGCTCCACAGATGCTTCAACACCCCCAGGGATGGGGACTCCAGCACTGCCCTGGGCAGTCTGTTCCAATATTTGAGAACAATTTCAGTGAAGAAATATTTCCTAACATCCAGCCTGAACCTCCCCTGGTGCAGCTTTCCTCTGGTCCTGTTGCTTGACATCAAGGAGCAGAAGCTGCCCCCTCCTTGATCCAACCTCCCTTCAGGGAGCTGTAGAGGGCAATGAGGTCTCCCTCAGCCTCCTCTTCTCCAGCCTGCACACCCCCAGCTCCCTCAGCCCCTCCTCGTGGGCCAGGTGCTCCAGGCCCTTCTCCAGCCTCTTTGCCTTACTCTGGACAGGCTCCAGCCCCTCAATGTCCTTCTTGGAGCGAGGGGCCCAGAACTGCACACAACACTTGAGGTGTGGCCTCCCCAGTGCTGAGCACAGGGGGATGGTCACCTCTGTATCCCTGCTGGCCACAGCATTTCTAATCCAAGCCAGGATGCCATTGGCTTTCCTGGGCACCCTGCTGGCTCCTGTTCAGTAAAATGTCAACCAGCACTCCCAGGCTGCTCTCCAAGCTGCAGCTTTCCAAGCACACATCCCCAAAGTCTGTAGCTTACCATTGGATGCAGGACCTGGCACTTTGCCTTGTTGGACTTCATACAATTAGCCTTGGCCCATGGGTCTGTCCTGTCCAGACCCTGCTGTAAAGCTTCCCTACCCTCTAGCAGATGGACACAGCCACCAGGCTTGGTGTCACCTGCAGACTTACTGAGGGTCCTTCAGACCCTGGCCAGGACTGCATTTAACCCTGGGAGGATGCTGTAGTAAGGAAGCTTGTCAATAAAAAGAGAAGCTTTACCCTAGAACATGTTCCCTGGTAGGAGCACCAGCCACACGTCTGCTCAAACCCATCTGTAGCTTATGAAGAGTCTGCAAATTGAACTTCATGTGGTGGTCTCTTTGCCCTCCCTGTCACCTGCTAAGAAACTCCAGCTGCTGCATTGGCATCTCTGTGCCTTGCAAATATGCAGCTTGTCCCACTTTCAGAAGAGCTCTCAAGCTTCTTCACACATGAGCTGCTGAACACATGGTTTGCTTTCAGAATACTTCCCAGGAATGTTGGCTAACAAATGCTCCAAAGAATCTGGCAGTCACCTTGTGGGGAACTTATAAAAGAAAAGGCAGTGAAAGAAAACCTCACTTTGAGCCCATTTTTTTCCTCCTAATTTGAGTGTTTTGTTGCTTTTGGTGTTTGTTTGTTTTTAACTCTTGAGTCTCACTCCCTAGTTTCTTTCTCTCCCCTCAGTCCTGCCTTTGCTGGTTTGGTTTTGCCTCCAAGCATGGATGTGGCAGTGGGCACAGTCCAAAACCAGGCCCCATTGGGTGGGCAAGGAGGGCATTTGGGTGAGTCCTGAAGCACTCTGCCAAGCTCTGGCCATGGTGCCAAGCTGGCAGTGCACTGTGGGAACCACCTCTCTGACGTGCCCTCACCCACTCTTGCATCACCTGCTGGGCAGCTGCTCAGCACAGCCTGGACCTCCAGGGTGCTCTGAGCAGGACTGAACAAAGGTTTGTGATTACCTGTTTGCTCAGAGGGAGAGAAGTGACGCAGGGAGGAAGGCAGTGACTCATCTGAAACACTTTGGGGATGGAAATGATAGAAACCAGGCTGAGCTTCACAAAGCCCTGCACTTACAGACTCTTACTGAACCCAGAGCTGCCTACACTGAATGGTGCAGATTAACCAAAGAGAAGCAGTTCAGGAGGTAATGTGGGAAGAGTGTAGAAGAAACATTACTTTGGAGAGAGGGGACTGAGCAAATCTCTTGGAATATACATTTCATACCACTCTTAAGCTACGTGTCCTACACGGACGTGTGGTCCATTGAGAACTGAGCACAAGAAGAACCTTCATTCACCAGCACAAGCACTGATGCTTTTAAAGCTGGGCCTGTCCTCAGGGGCATGCTCCTGATTGCAGCAAAGTGACAGCAAGACATGGCCAGGCATATCACAGCAGCATAGAATGGTTGGAAGGGACCTTAAAGATCATCCAGTTCCAACTCCCCTGCCAAGGGCAGGGACACCTCCCTCTAGACCCTGTCCAGCCTGGCCTTGAACACTTCCAGGGTGTTGCAGGAGGTCCTGTGTTACCTGGACTGGGCTCTTCCTTTGGCCAAGCATCAGCCACCAACAAGCATGGCAATGTCCCACCTCATTTTCTTCTCATTCCAGTATCCTAACACCTCCACAGCACATGAACACTGCTGGGGGGATGCTCCTCAGAAAGCTAGCTGAGCCTTTCCACCATCAGTGGTCATTCAGATTTAAATACTGTCTGTTTATACTTGGCAGCAAGGGATCCTCCCACACACAGAGCACAACCCCCCTAAAAGGGGCAGGGTGGAAGGAAGGACATCTGTCAGCAGAGCTGACAAAAGGTAGCCATGCTCGGAGCATGGTCACACCTTCAGCCCATTCTAGCTGCAGAGAGCAGCACAAAGCCCAGAGCAGAGGGCAGCCATGCTCTGTGCCAAAGGGATCAGAGCAGTTTGCCTGATGCAAACATTGCCCTTGGTACAGATAATGCTGAGAGCAGACAGAATTTTGTCCCCAGCTGTCTTGCTTTGGCTTCTCCCTCCATGGGCAGCCTCTTGCTCTGGTGCAAGCACTGCTGACCGCTTGGGGATACAGGCAGCAAGTCAGCACGGAGAGAGAAACCAAAGAGGACAGAGGCCTGGAGCCTCTCTTCTCCAACTGCTCAGCTGCAATCATGAGCCAGGGTGGAAAACTCTGGCAGGTGGTGCTCCTGTTTCCACATAAGAATTAAAAATTGGTTGTTTTCTCTGGGTTGCAGCAAAGGTTTTCTCTGATTAGAGCAATTTCAGAGGGGCTATGAATGTCTCAGTGCCTTCCCCAGCTCTATCACACCCAGGGTGCTGGTCACAGTGGCTTCCAACGGCCATTCACAGATACTCTTGTTTGAGCCCCTACCTTTGACAGCACAGAGGGGAGAGGTTATCTATGCTCCAGTGATGGCCTGGGCACCCTGAGAGGCACAAGCAGACAGTGCCTCCATCATGTTCCTGGCAGGTGCCAGCTCCACTGGACTGCTCATCACAGCTGGGCTACAGCTGCAGCTACCAAGAGCAGCAACCTGGCTGAGCAAGCAGCTCGTGCCCGCTGCTGTGGTGCCGCTTGGTAAGGCAGAAGCTGTTGAACAGGAGCTGTGGAACACCCCACATGTTCAAACCCTACATCTTGATGGCTTCCCACAATAATGTCCTGCTCAGATCTCCTTCCACACTCATGCTCTCTGCTGTAGAAGCAAAAAATAAAAGTGACAGCTCTGCCCCCTCCCTTCCCTTCCACAGGAGAGGACACAGTACCTTGTGTGGTGGGTCCTAAGGCATCGATGGCTTCTTGTGAGACTTGAGGCAGGCCAGCAGTAGCAGTGGCCAGCAGATGGGGATGGTCTAGAGCAGCAGCTGTCTCTGTCTCCTGTCCTGACACGGCAGGAGGGGAGGGCTCTGTTTCCAGCTGAGCCTCTTCAGGGCTCCTGGGTGGCTGTGTTGGTTCAGCACCTGCACTGCTGGTGCTAATTACAGTGTCTGGGACAGAAGTTTCCTCCCGGATGCCCGCGACTGCGTGTGTCACCGCTCCAGATGCTGCCCCAGGAATCTCCTTCTCGGGAGCACCAGAGGGCTGCCCAGTGGCCAAGGCTGTGGCAGCTGTTTCCAAGCTAGCAGCAGGCAATGCAGATGCTTCTGCACTGCTTTTGTGCACTGTGGATGCTGCTGTGCTAGTCTCAGGGAATGCAGATGTTTCACCCCAGGATTCTTGGCTTGTGGAGGTTTCTATTCTGATCTCAGGAAACGCAGAGATTTCCCCACTGACTTCTGGACCTGTGGAGATGTCTATGCTGCTTTGGGGGAAGGCAGCTGTTTCACCCCTGGCTTCTTGACTTGTGGATGTTTCTATTCTAACCTCAGGGAATGCAGAGGTTTCCCCACTGCTTTCATGGACTGTGGAAGTTTCTATGCTGATCTCAGGAAATGCAGAGGTTTCACCTCGGGCTTCCTGACTTGTGGATGTTTCTATTCTAATTTCAGGAAAGGCAGAACTTTCTCCACTGATTTCATGGACTGTGGAAGTTTCTATGCTGATCTCAGGAAAGGCAGAGGTTTCTCCACTGGCTTCATGCACTGTGGATGTCTCAATGGTAATTTCAGGGTAGCCAGATGTTTCACCCCTGGCTTCTTGACTTGTGGATGTTTCTATCCTAATGTCAGGAAAGGCAGAACTTTCTCCACTGATTTCAGGGACTGTGGAAGTTTCTATGCTGATTTCAGGAAAGGCAGAACTTTCTCCACTGATTTCAGGGACTGTGGAAGTTTCTATGCTGATCTCAGGAAAGGCAGAACTTTCTCCACTGATTTCAGGGACTGTGGAAGTTTCTATGCTGATCTCAGGAAAGGCAGAGGTTTCTCCACTGATTTCAGGGACTGTGGAAGTTTCTATGCTGATCTCAGGAAAGGCAGAACTTTCTCCACTGATTTCAGGGACTGTGGAAGTTTCTATGCTGATTTCAGGAAAGGCAGAGGTTTCTCCACTGATTTCAGGGACTGTGGAAGTTTCTATGCTGATCTCAGGAAAGGCAGAGGTTTCTCCACTGCTTTCAGGGACTGTGGAAGTTTCTATGCTGATTTCAGGAAAGGCAGAACTTTCTCCACTGCTTTCAGGGACTGTGGAAGTTTCTATGCTGATCTCAGGAAAGGCAGAGGTTTCTCCACTGATTTCTTGCACTGTGGATGTTTCAATGGTGATTTCAGGGTAGCCAGATGTTTCACCTCTGGCTTCTTGACTTGTGAATGTTTCTATCCTAATGTCAGGAAATGCAGATGTCTCCCCACTGATGTCTTGACTCGTGGAGGTTTCTATCCTAATGTCAGGAAATGCAGATGTCTCCCCACTGATGTCTTGTATGGTGGCTGTTCCCGTGCTGCTTTCAGGAAAGGCAGAACTTTCCCCACTGATTTCTTGAGCTGTGGATGTTTCCAGGACCATGTGAGGGTAGCCAGATGTTTCACCCCTGGCTTCCTGGCTTGTGGATGTTTCTATGTTAAATTCAGGGAAGGCAGAGGTTTCCCCACTGATTTCTTGACCCAGGGATGTTTCTATGCTCAATTCAGGGAATGCAGAAGTTTCCCCACTGATTTCTTGACCCGTGGATGTCTCTGTGCCAGCTTCAGGAAATGCAGACGTTTCCCCACTGATTTCATAAGCTGATGATGTTTCTACACCACTTGCTGGCAATGCAGATGTTTCCCCACTCAGTTCACCAGAAGCAGAGGCCTCCCCAGTTGGCTCAAAGCTGGAGGGAAAGGTGACAGCTGTTTCCCCTCCAAGTTCCTGTGACACTGTTGGCCTTGTCACAACTTCTACCAAATCAGAAGTGACTAAAGTGACTTCTGGAAACCCTGATATCTCCCCACTGATATCAGTTCCTGATGAAGATTGTCCACTTAGATCTGTGGCTCCAGAAATGTCTCCACTGATGTATGGGATTCCAGATGGCGCTCCACTGAAGTCTCCTGTCCCTGAAGGAAACCCACTAGTCTCCATGGCTCCAGACCCTTCTCCAGATAGTCCTCTGTCTCCAGAAGGAAATCCACTGATTTCAATCATCCCAGATGGCCCTTCTCCCACCTCTTGTGCAACTGAGGTCTGGGTTACAACTTCCACCAAAGCGGTATCCACAAGAGAGACTGTGGGGAAGCCAGAGGTGAGTCCACTTCCCTCTCCAGACAGTTGGCCACTGGTGACATCAACTCCAGAGACTTCTCCACTGCTGTCAATCCCTCCACTCGGGTGTTCGCTCATCTCGAGCACTCCTGAGGCACTCCCACCAAAGTCTAGATGCCCAGAAGGCTCACCACTGACATCTAAACTCCCAGATACCATGCCTGATACATCTTCACCTCCTGAAGGCAAGCCACTGATTTCCAAAATCTCTTTAGCTTCTGCCCTTGTCACCGAGGGGGTTGTTGCCACTTCCACCAAGGTGGCATCTATGAAGGTGATGCCCAAGGCCTCGCCGCTTCCACTGGTACCAGAAGTAAGGCCACTTAGGTCTGTCAGGCCACTGATCTCCTGTGTTCCAGATGGCTCTCCACTGGCATCCAGTCCCGAGGGCAACCCGCTGAGCTCAGGCCCTCCGGAGGGCTCCCCACTGAGCTCGGGCACCCCAGAAGTCTCCTCACTGAGCTCAGGTCCTCCAGAGGGCTCCCCACTGAGCTCAGCTCCTGAGGGTAACCCCTGGGCTCCACCACTGGTGTCCCACTCGGTGGGTGGGAGCCCTGAGAGATCTCCTTCACCGCTGATGCTGACGGATCCTTGTCCCTCCTCTCGCCGTTCCGGCGCCGTCGTTACAACTTCCACCAAGGTGGTATCCACAAGGGAGATGGTTGGGAAGCCGGAGGCGAGGCCACTTTCCCCTCCAGATGACACGCCGCTGACTAGCTCAGTGCCAGAGATTTCTCCACTAAATCCAGAAGGCTGCCCACTGCTTTCCACTCCAGGTGGCATCCCACTGATGTCTGGTATCCTGGAAGCAGACACCAATACGTCTTCTCCTGCAGAGGGTAAGCCACTGATGTCAACCATGCCAGAAGGCAATCCACTCAGATCCCCTGAGGGCAGCCCACTTTCTCCAGGTAGGAAGCCACTGGTTTGCAGATCTACTGATGGTAATCCACTTTCTCCAGCCCCTGAGTGTTCTCCACTATGTTCAAAGCCTCCAGAAGTCGGTTCCCTGCTTGTATCTGGGACTCCAGACGCCCACCCGGATGCTGAAGGTTCAACACTGGCTTGGCGTTCTCCAGGTTCAGTCACCTGCCCTGACACTTCGCTGGTGGTAACATTGGTGCTTGTCTCCTCTGGTGTTGTGGTGGCTGGAGGAAAAGCAGATGGACTCACTGGAAAAGAAAGAACAGACAAAGAGAGGGAGACAGGAAAATCATTTACCAAAGTGTTTTAAAGAAGCTGTTAACAATTCCCCGATTGACTTCGCCTCCAAACGGATACCTCCAGAATAAAGGCACCAAGTCCTTAGTGCTTGCAGATGTAATTTGGGTCCCTTCAAATTTGTGGAGGAACATTAAATCTTAACCAAGTAGAAATTAAAGTCTTTGGGAAGCTGACAGAACAGACAATCTGCTGACACAGTGACAGCAATCCCCAGGTGCCAAAACCAAGCTACTGCTTCCCTGGAGAGAGCATGTGGAAGAGAAACACTTTGGTGCTGCTCTGACTGCACTGCATCTCTGTCCTCCCTAGAAGGCATGGCCTGAGGTGTGTTTCTAACCTACTTTTCCCATCATGTATAGACAACAACTTGATTTGTGAGGTGCTCTGGCAGTGCTGGGTGTGCTGCTCTGCTGCTCATTTAGCTCAGTCCTAGGCAGAAGTTTAAGAACAGACACTTGTGGCTCCTCCTGTGTGCACGGCCTCAGACTTTGCCAATATGGTGAGAACTGTCTAAACTTAGAGGGAATCTCCTTCAGCAAGGACACAGATCATTTATTATGGGAGTGTCTGAGCCCTACAGCACCTGCCAAGCATCACCCAGGGGACAGGGAAGCTCTGACCCACCTGGGAGGAGTGACACATCAGTTGGAAAGATCTCTGTCCCCCAGGCTGTCCGATTCTCAGGCTGAGTGGCAAACTCTGTCTCCACAGTCACTTCTTCCCCAGAGGGTACCCCCTCCACTCCGGGGATCACTTGGGTTGCCAACGCATCTTCAAAAAACGAGGTGACTCCGTCCTCCTCCACAGGTGGCAAAGCTGGAACAAAAACAGTAATTGGAGGGGGCTGAGAAAAATTCACAGCTCGAGATGCCACCTAAGTGTATCACCTCAACACACCCAACCTCCCCCAGGAGATCCCTGTCCTTGAGGAGACAGGTCACAGAATCACAGAAACACAGAATTGTCAGGGTTGGAAGGGACCTCAAGGATCATCCAGTTCCAACCCCCCTGCCATGGGCAGGGACACCTCACACTACAGCAGGTTGCTCACAGCCACATCCAGCCTGGCCTTAAAAACCTCCAGGGATGAGGCTTCCAGCAGCTCCCTGGGCAACCTGTTCCAGTGTCTCACCACCCTCATGGTGAAGAACTTCTTCCTAACATCCAATCTAAATCTCCCCTCTTCTCGCTTGGATCCATTCCCCCCAGTCCTATCACTACCTGACACCCTAAAAAGTCCCTCCCCAGCTTTCCTGTAGGCACCCCTTCAGATACTGGAAGGCCACAAGAAGGTCTCCTCAGAGCCTTCTCTTCTCCAAACTGAACATCCCTAACTTGGAAGGAAGGTACCTCTGAAGCAGAAGGCGTGGTGCCGGGTCAGCGGGTCGGGGAAGCCAGTCTGGTTGTGGTGCTGGTAGATGGTCCTGACGCCGGGGGCAGCCCCGCCGCAGGCGGGCCGGGGGCTGACGATGGGGTAGCGCAGGCTGCCGTCCGCTAGCCAGCCGGCGTAGCACCTGTCCAGGCCCTGCCTCCAGGCTGCGTGGAGATGGCCAACAGAGGCCAGGGTGGCGTTTTGGCTCTCACAGTACCGCTGAGCTTCTGGGAAGGTGAACTGCTCTGGCTGGGTCGCAAAGAACACGTCGCCTGAGCGGGGAGGAGAGAGAAGGGGAGTGAGTCCCCGCAGCCCACCCGTGCACAGGAGGATGGGGAGGGGTGAAGAACGTTTCTGTTCCACAGCTGTGCCCAGAAGGAGGAGGAGGAGGAGGACGTACCCCTGAGCCTGTCAACGTAGCAGTACACATCGTAGGTCTCTGAGGCTGGGCGCATGCCGTACGACCGCACCCCCGGAGAGTTCTCTTTGTCTCCCAGGCAGTTGCTTCGGGGGTTCACAATGGGGTACCTAGCAACAGGAGAGTGGAGGTAACCCCAAGGTCAGCCTCATGCACCCTGAAGAACCTCAGTGTACTTAGAATCATAGAATGGTCTGGGTTGGAAGGAACTTCCAAAGATCACCTAGTCCAACCCCCCTGCAGTCAGCAGGAACATCCCCAACTAGATCAGGTTGCCCAGAGCCCTGTTGAGCCTCACCTTGAATATCTCCAGGGATGGGGCCCCAATCACCTCCCTGGGCAACCTGTTCCAGTGTTGCACCACCCTCATGGCAAAGAGCTTCCTCCTAATGTCCAACCTGAATCTACTCCTCTCTAGTTTGAAGCCATTGCCTCTTGTCCTCTCACTACAGGCCTTTGTAAGCAGTCTGTCTCTCTCCAGCCTTCTTGTGAGCAGACACAAATATTTTACATTAGAGGTGCTCGGAGCTCCCAGTGTGACCTGGAGGCAATGAATAAAGACTTTTCCTACGTGCCAGAGGAGCTCAGCACTGCAGGATGTGTGCATGGGTTAGGAGACAGGTAGGGCAGTTTGAGAAGAACAGGTCTAGTGGCCACCAGGTATCATGGGCTGACGACAGCCTTAGGCCAGGCAGGCTTTGGATGCTGACCAAGAGAGCAGCAGGGCAGAGCAAAGTGAAGCCTGACTGAAGAAATGGAAACAGGCATTTGTGGGGGCCCAGGCCAGCGTAGCTCTACCTGACTGTCTGGTCCCGCAGCCAGCCGGCGTCGCACTGGTCGAAGCCAGCCTCGTAGGCAGCCTGCAGCTGCTCGGGGGTGGCGATCACTGCGTTGTTCTCCAGGCAGGCCTTCTGGGCTTGGATGAAGGAGAAGGCATATCTGCTGCTGGCAGCACGGTAGTGAAACACCACCCCTGTGGGAAGAGAACCACGGTGAGACAGCAGGTATGGGACTGCCCCTCCCTGAGAGGTGTGACCAGAAAGGGTCTTCCCAACAAGGCAAGATCCAGTCCCTGTCAAAACCACTTTGATGGAGATGCCTCATTCATTGAACTCCTCTTTAGTCCTTTTCTAAGGACTAAAGGACGGAAGATCTTAGAGCCAGATGCATGTGGGAGTGCAGAGTGTGGCCACTGAGGCCCCAAACTTCACCCAGCTGAGCTCTTTCCAGCACCTAATAGGTCTTGGAGGGGAATATTGTAACTAAAGATGAGGAAAAGGCAGAGGTAATAGGTTGGACTTGTTGATCTCTGGGTCTTTTCCAACCTGGTTGATGATTCTGTGATGATTGGGTGGCCCACAGCCTCCTTGTGCCCCTGCACTACCATAGTGGAGGATGGCATTCAGCCTGTTCCCGACCCCAGACAAGCCTGCACACCTCCAGGGACAACCACCACCTCTGTAGTGGCAGAAGCTCAGGCTGTTTCCAGCTGGGTGGTTACGTCTGGGAGAAACACACCTTCAGGTTTTCTGGAGTCCTGGTGACTTACCCGAGGGGGAGATGGGCTGCTCAGGGAGGAGACCCACACCAGGGGCTGCTGTCACTTGAACCAGCTGATCTTCCACCGTGGACGCGGAGGCAGGCTCTAGTGCTGGTGTGGCAGTCACCCCCACGACATCTTCTAGGGAGCTCACCTCTGCCATTGCAGTGGTGACGGCAGTGCCTAAGGCTACAGTGGTGAGCTCTGCAGGTAGAGTCCAGCCCCCTGTGACATCTTCCCCGGTCACATTCTCCTCTGGGGCAGTTGTCTCTACCGTCACACTTGTGGCAAAGAGCTCAGGCAGGCTGGTGAAGCCATCATACAGCTGGGTGGCCGTGGGTGTGATCTCGATGGGCTCCAGGGTGGCGATGCTGCCGCGAGCCTCCTCCTCCGTGGCATTGCGCAGCAGGGGCAGCTCCACTTCGGTCTGGGTGACAGTCTGCACAGTGAAGGCACTGCCCAGCCCACTGCCTGGCTCGTCGATGAACTGCCCTGGGATCAGGCTGCCAACGTCTTCCCCTGCATCAGGAGACAAAGAGCAATCGGAGAGAACATGGTCAGTCAGCCAGGTGCACCACGCTGGTGCTGTCTCCAAGAAGCAGCTGGGTGTTCCTGGCTCTGAGGGGAGCAGGGAAATCATGATGGGCTGGTAAAAGAAAAGATTTTCCTTCCTCCTCTATGGCTTTGCACAACACGTCAGCAGGGAGGGCATGGTCATCAGTTAGAGGCAATGAGCCACAGCTGATAGACCAGAGAGGACTTTCTCTGCTTTCCTCCAGCTCCCCTTCCTGAGAACACCTTGCCTATATCCAAGTCTGCACTGACCTCTAGTGCCTGCCGCAAGGAATTTAAGGTGGCAGGAGGGAAGGAAGGGAGCTTGGATAACCTCCACAGCAGGTCTGAGCCGTGGGAGAAAGACAACTGCATCCTCACACTCAGTGCATGAAGACTCACCAAGATAACGCTCTGCCCAAGCAACGACTTAGGAGCTCCTCGCATGTAAGTGTGCTAACGGCAGCACCAGGACAGCCGAATATAAATACAAAATACATCCAAACAGCTCCCACCTTTCCCCTCTCAAGTCGCTTTCCTGTTCAGATCATGTCCCTTGAATGAAGGAGAATGTGCTCCATGTGCCACTGAGCAGGGCAGCCTGCAGCAAGGGGGTAGATGCTGAAGAGCAGCATGGAACAGGTGAGGGAGGGATGGGACATCTTGGATATGTACCAAATCAGGTCTCACTGCCGGGCGTTTCTCCTAATACCCCATTCCCTGCTCCATCTATTTCCAATTCCATTTTCCTGCTGGTTTGTTTTAGCCAATACCTCTCAGACCAAAGGGGATGCAGAGAGTTAGTCAGAGATACTCAGACAAGGACTGGTTGTGCTCAGCCGTTTCAGATGCATACCCTGAGACAAGCAGAAGGCTGTGGCTTAGTGGAGCAGTCTTTAGCTTGGTCACATAGCTGGATACCTCCAAGGGATGTGGGAGGCTTTACAGGGCCTCCTGAGCTTGGGTGCATCTGGCATAACAGGACTAAGTCAAAGGGGTTTCAAACTAGCATGTTTTAAAGTGTTGCTAGCATTACTCTGAAGATGGCAATCCTGTTCGAATGGCAGCCTCTGGTTTGCTTTGTCCCCTTCTTGCTGCAGGGAGAAGTGTGCAGCTAAAAGAAACAGGGAGTAACTGAGATGCTCACAGCTTCCTAGGTGCAATTTTGCCCCATTTCTGAGGGACAGAGACTGCTGCAGTCTCTGATTCACCCCAAGATGGAAATTCAGGAGTGTCTCTATACCACACCAGAGCACTACACACATCTTCAGGGTCAGAAGTGTTCTTTTCTAAATTCTCTTCCACCTCCAGCATCCACAGCCTTGTACATGAAGCATCTGAGCTCCGCTCTGTGTCTCCAAGATGCACACAAAGCACCTAAGTTCTGCTTTGTGTCTCCAAGATGCACATGAAGCACCTGAGCTCTGCTCTGTGTCTCTAGGATGCACACAAAGCACCTAAGTTCTGCTTTGTGTCTCCAAGATGCACATGAAGCACCTGAGCTCTGCTCTGTGTCTCCAAGATGCACACAAAGCACCTAAGTTCTGCTTTGTGTCTCTAGGATGCACATGAAGCACCTGAGCTCTGCTCTGTGTCTCCAAGATGCACACAAAGCACCTGAGCTGTGCTCTGTGTCTCTAGGATGCACACAAACCATCTGAGCTCTGCTCTGTGTCTCCAAGATGCACACAAAGCACCTGAGCTCTGCTCTGTGTCTCTAGGATGCACACAAAGCACCTGAGCTGTGCTCTGTGTCTCCAAGATGCACACAAAGCACCTGAGCTCTGCTCTGTGTCTCTAGGATGCACACAAAGCACCTGAGCTGTGCTCTGTGTCTCCAAGATGCACATAAAGCACCTGAGCTCTGCTCTGTGTCTCCAAGATGCACACAAAGCACCTGAGCTCTGCTCTGTGTCTCTAGGATGCACACAAAGCACCTGAGCTCTGCTCTGTGTCTCCAAGATGCACACAAAGCACCTGAGCTCTGCTCTGTGTCTCTAGGATGCACACAAAGCACCTGAGCTCTGCTCTGTGTCTCCAAGATGCACACAAAGCACCTGAGCTCTGCTCTGTGTCTCTAGGATGCACACAAAGCACCTGAGCTCTGCTCTGTGTCTCCAAGATGCACACAAAGCACCTGAGCTGTGCTCTGTGTCTCCAAGATGCACACGAAGCACCTGAGCTCTGCTCTGTGTCTCCAAGATGCACATGAAGCACCTGAGCTCTGCTCTGTGTCTCCAGGAGCGTTCCCAGGGATGGAAAGTGTGGGAGGACTGGAGTGAAGAGGGTTGTGTGGGCCCCCTGCGCAGGCCAAGGCACCAAGTCCTTTGCCTCACCTTTGTTCCTCCCCACCGTGCTAAGAACCCACTTTAAAGTGGCAAGAGCTTAGGCGTGACCACAGAGCCACTGCACAGAGACCACAGGTTCCCGAGGCCCCCGGCCCCTCTGCACTCACCGCTGTAGCAGATGGCATCGTAGCGCGAGTCGGGGTGGGGGTACCCGGTCTGGTTGGGGTGCAGGTAGACTGTCCTCACCCCCACCAGGTTGCCGCCGCAGTTGGGGCGCGCGCGGGAGATGGGGTAGCGCACGCTGCGGTCGGCCAGCCAGCCCGCGCTGCACACGTCCATCCCGTCCTTCCAGGCCAGGTACAGCTCCCCCGTGGTGGCCAGGCGAGCTCCCAAACTGCGGCACTTCTCCAAAGCTTCCTGGAAGGTGAACTTCTCCGGGGCGCTGGCGTAGAAGACTTTGCCTGCAAGCACACCGCCCGCCCGTCAGCACCAGAATCCTGGAATGGCTCAGGTGGGAAGGGGCCTTGGAGATCAGCTGCACTGACCTGCCTGCCAGGGGCAGGGGCACATCTCGACTAGACTCAGCTGCTCAAGGCCTCATCCAACCTGGCCTTCAACATCAAGAGGAAAAAGGCATCCACAGTCTCCCTGGGCAGCCTATTCCAGAGTCTCACCACCCTTGTACTGAAGAACTCCTTCCTAAGATCCAGTCTAAAGCACAGAACTGTGGCCAAGAAGGCATCAGCTCAGCAGACAGGTAGGTCCTCTGCAGATGCCAAGAAGGCTCATGTGGGATGGGTGAAGCTCAGCTGACTGCCAGCAGGTGGTTGCCCCAGTAGAGGCATGGTATTACTGTGTTGGAGTGTGAGGCTGATGCACAGGCTGCACTGGAGACACTCCCTTGGACAGAACTTGACTGTCCACTTGTTTCACAAGTAGGTTGAAACCTCATTTGTGCACTGAAGCAGCCTTAAAAAGGAGAGAATGCCCCTCTCTGGCTACAGAACAAGATGTGAATCATAGAATCACAGAATTGTTAGGGTTGGAAGGGACCTCAAGGATCATCCAGTTCCAACCCCCCTGCCATGGGCAGGGACACCTCACACTACAGCAGGTTGCTCACAGCCACATCCAGCCTGGCCTTAAAAACCTCCAGGCATGAGACTTCCACCACCTCCCTGGGCAACCTGTTCCAGTGTCTCACCACCCTCATGGGGAAGAATTTCTTCCTAACATCCAATCTGAATCTACCCATTTCTAGTTTTGTTCCATTCCCCCCAGTCCTATCACTGCCTGACACCCTAAAAAGTCCCTCCCCAGCCTTCTTGTAGGGCCCCTTCAGATACTGGAAGGCCACAAGAAGGTCTCCCCAGAGCCTTCTCTTCTCCAGACTGAATAGCCCCAGCTCTCTCAGTCTGCAATCTCTGCAGTGCTTCTACACAGGCATGCAATTCCCAGTTCCTTTCTTTCCACTTTCCACTCCTGAGAGTTTGGATATATTACAACCTCAGGTTGGTGACTGCTATAAAGACCAGAAGGAAGGCAGGCTTATAGACCAGACACACCCTGGAGTAGAACATCCCCAACCAGCTGGAGCCACAGGCCAAGAGGGAGATAAAGGATAATTTGTTATCTGATGTTCTGCTGTGTTGAACACTCAGTGGATCCCTCTCATAAGCGTGGCTGATGGACACCTCTGAGTGTCACATCCTCAGCTGGATGACCAGAGACATGTGGGATGGCATGGACTAGGGTGGAGGCCAGACAGGCTCCACCCTCTGTACTGCATTAGTCATTTGACATTAAAATTGTCCAAGGTCTAATAAAGAGACTGTAGAGAACATCTGGCCTTGTTGGGGTGTCTGCTTTTCCATCTTTACCCTGTCTCACCTCTGTATTTACTGTGGCTCACTTTAGGAATGCTCAGAGCTTTGGCTGCTTTAGCATCTAGCAAGAGTAACAGCCCCGAATCACCTTGCATTTGTTCTGCATAGCAGTAAACATCGTAGGTTTCATCTGGCTCACGGACTCCGTAGGTCCTCACTCCTGGAAATTCATCCTTGTCACCATAGCAGCGCTCCCGAGGCCAGTGGATGGGGTACCTAGGGAGAGAAGGTGTGTAAGGAGGTGGGAGGCAGGACTCTGGCAGCCTCAGGGAGGGTGGGAGGGAGCTGTGAAGCACTGCAGTGGGATGATTTATGGCTTTTCCTGGCTTATGGTACAGGGGAAGGATGATCCACTGCCCTGCCCTCCCTCTCATGGTCCTGAGCACAACAGGTCCCTGGGAATGATGGCCAAAGACTTGAGGCCAAGCTGCCTCCCCAGGATGGAATGTGCAGCTCACGATGGTTGAGCCACACCTGTGCATCTCGGCATAGCATCTGTTTTGTTCAGGGAGGGTGAGGGACCAGGATGACAGCATTGTCCGCTCAGCTGTCACCACCAGCTGAGGAAGACAGTGGTCACTCTGCTTTCCTCCTACAGATTCCACCCCCTGGCAGAGAATGTCTTACAATCCACCACCCTCCTCTGCATGCCAGCAATCTGGCTGCTATTTGGCAACTGTTTCTCAACGGTGTTCAGTTGGTGGCTTCTTTACAGAAGAGCCTTCTGTGGCTTTCCTCTGCCCTCCAGGGTCCCTTACCTGACAGTCTGATCAGCCAGCCAGCCGGCGTCGCACTGCTCGTACCCATCCTCGTAGGCAGCTTGCAGCTGCTCAGGAGTAGCAATGACAGCACTGTTCTGGATGCAGGCCTGCTTTGCCTTCTCAAAGTTCAAGGTGTACCTGGTGGAGATTGCTCTGTAGTGGAACACGATGCCTGGAAAACACCATGCCCATCACTCACACCTCTGCTGGGGAGCAGCCAGCCCTTTTCACACAGCCACAGAACCAACCAGGTTGGAAAAGACCTCAGAGGTCATCAAGTCCAACCTATTACCTAATACCTAACATCTACTGGCAACTAAACCATGGCTCCAGGTGCCACATCCAATCTTTGTTTGAACACCTTCAGGGATGGTGACTTCACCACCTCCCCAGGCAGCACATTCCACTGGCCAATTACTCTTTCTGTGAAGAACTTTGTCCTCACCTCGAGCCTTTCCTTCCAGAGAAACTCAAGGAACCCATAGCACATGCCATCTAGGAACAGTGAAGCCTGTCTGCTCATTGTCTGCATTGGAGCATCTCAAGCCAAAGGTGACTTGATGGGCTCCTTTCACAGGACCTTGTGGAGCACGTTTGGTGACCTAGGACACTGACTGCTCTCCCGTGGTGCTGTGACAAGGTGTGGTAGTTTTAGGCTGTGCCTAGAAATTTTTTTCACAGGTCTTGAACAGAAAGTGATAGAATGTAAATAATTTACTGTTGGATGTAAAAAGGAAAATAATGCTAAGGTCTAACTAATGCCATTGGTCTGATTACTAACATAAAGTCAGTCATGTACACTAACTCTCTCTCTCTCTTCGACTTCCTTCACTCTAGCAGACTCTAACCGGTGCTTCTGCTGGCTTGCTGACCTTGCTGTGTTCTTTGTTGTGGTTAAGTACTAACAAGCTACTCTGCTCTTCTTTCTTTTCCCTTGTACAGGAGGCAATGGAGCAGAGAGTGGGAAGCTGTTGGTAACCTCCTGGTTTTGTCCAAGGGGCTTCTTGTGTTGTTTATAAATTGTAAATACCTGTAAATATTGTGTATTTTGTACATATCCACTGCATTTCATAATTCTAGAATTTGGTTTTGCTTCATTTGCTTTCCAACTGAGCTGGTCTGGCAATTTTATGTTGGGGGGGCGGAATTTCAAGCCACCACACAAAGTCATGGTGCATTAAAAGCCAGCAGTTGAACAGTGATGTGAACAGTGGGAGGAAACCCACAGCCCAGCACACAGAGCTGGGTCACTGTCAGAAGGACTCAACACTCCCCTGGCACAGCTTTGTGCAGGGTTCACAAACCAGCTGGTGGGGGCAGAGCAGGGACTGCGCTGCTGCTGCTGTGAAGCTTTGAAAGCTGCCACCTCCAAGGTCCTGCTCAGGACCAAGGGTGCAGATGGTCAATCACTGTACAAACACCCAGGAAACAATAACATGGGGCAAATGCAGTTAAAATCTCCAGATTTGTCACAAACATCTCTGCCACAATTTTTGGGGTTTTTTGGATGAAGGATGGCTGTTGGTGCACCTTGGTCTGGTTGCAAGTCAAGTGGAAAAACCACCAGGAGGCACTGAGTGGGTTTCCAGCCTTCACTGTGAGCTATGTACTCCAGTGCCTGTCAGCAGCAGAGACCTGCCAGCTACCTTGTAGTGGAAGCTGTCTCCTTGTCCTCCACCCCCAGTAAAGATACGGGCTGTAGAAAATGTTGTTGGTTTATCCATCTATTACTAGGATGTGCTTTGAAAGATGGTGGGGGAAGTTTTTCCAGAACAGACCAACTCTCCAGCTGAGGGCATCCCATCTCCTAAAATGTCTGGAAGAAATAAAAGGTCTTATACAGCCCTGCTCCAGCTTCATGCCTCTGAACAACAACAGCCCAGCATGTCCAGTGCTACCTCCTGCCAAGGATGTCATCTTGCTGCCTCTGCAACTCGCCTCCTGCCAGAAGAGTAATTTCATTGCTGTACATTCTGCCATGAGTCATTTTGCTGGTTTGTTTAGTCTGCTCCTAACCTGCTAAAATAAATTCCTGGCCCATGGCTTCTGCTCACCTGCTTTTTCTGTGACCTGACTGGAAGGGTTTATAGAATCATAGAATAGCTTGGGTTGGAAAGGACCTCCCAAGGTCATCAGCAGTCAGCAGGGACATCGTCAACTAGATCAGGTTGCCCAGAGCCCTGTTGAGCCCCACTTGGAATATCCCCAGTGATGGGACCCCAGCCACCTCCCATAGCAACCTGAAGAGAGTTGCCAGTGAGGAGAGCAGTATCTCCTATGCCCATTTATTTCTTCCTCCCTTCAGCCCAGGTTTGGCAGCAAGACTGTAAGAGGAAGGAGCGAGGGGCAGGATCTCACCTTTCACCAGGACCTCTATGGTGTCTTTCCTGTCCTCAATGCCATACATCACTTCACAGCGATAGATCCCAGTGTGGTTGGACCTCAGGGCCTTGATTTCCAGGGTGGCATCAGTGGGGATGGCTGGGTAGTTGGGCAAAGAGATCACCTCCCTGTACTCCGAGTTGAGTCGGATTTTCCCACCCGTGGCCACCAGCAAGACGACTTCGGTCCCGTTTGACAGCTTGCTCCATTTGATCCGGGGGGTCAGCAGAGCACTGCTGTCCTCTTCCTCTGGGATGTTGAAGTAACAAGGGATGTTCAGGGAGCTTCCCAGGCTAACACGCAGGGGAGACTGCTCAGGTATTTTCACTTCCAGGCCATCACTACTGTCTGCTGGTTCCCAAAGAAAGCAGAGGTTATGTCAACAACCCCTTTCATCCAACACATCCATGTGTCCCATGCCTATATGTGCTTTGCATAGCTATACCCACAGAGTCAGCGTGCCCCTTTTGGGCTAGCTTGCTGAAAAGGACCTGCAGAAAGGGAAGTTACAACCATGACCCTTGTGCCATGGCTCAGCCCATGCTGTGGGGATTTGGATCAGTGCTGGATATGGGAATGATGGGAAAGAAGGGAATGAAGGGAATAAAAGGAATGAAGGGAATAAAAGGAATGAAGGGAAAGAAGGGAATAAAGGGAATGAAGGGAAAGAAGGGAAAAAAGGGAATAAAAGGAATGAAAGGAAAGAAGGGAATAAAAGGAATGAAGGGAATAAAAGGAATGAAGGGAATAAAAGGAATGAAGGAAATGAAGGGAAAGAAGGCAATAACAGGAATGAAGGGAATAAAGGGAATAAAAGGAATGAAGGGAATAAAAGGAATGAAGGGAAAGAAGGGACTAAAGGCAATGAAGGGAAAAAAGGGAATGAAGGGAAAAAAGGGAAAGAAGGGAATAAAAGGAATGAAGGGAAAGAAGGGAATAAAAGGAATGAAGGGAATAAAAGGAAAGAAGGGAATAAAAGGAATGAAGGGAATGAAGGGAATAAAAGGAATGAAGGGAATGAAGGGAATAAAAGGAAAGAAGGGAATAAAAGGAATTAAGGGAATAAAGGGAATGAAGGAAATGAAGGGAATGAGGGGTTCTGCTGCAGCACAGCTTCTGCCCACGCTACAAGATCACTCCTGACAGGGTCTAAAATGGGGTTTAAAAAGGGGAATGCTGAAATGCCCTTAGTTTCCCCATCAGTCTGCCTTGGCCTGGCTCCCCAAGCACAAGAACAGTGGGAGGCTACGGCACAGTAGCCATCCAAACAGAGAAGGCCTGTGTGTACTTGGAGCAGATCTTGGGTACACTTGTTTCTGGCAGCTGCTCGTGCTGAGGGATGGGACCAGAGTGCAGCACAGGGGCTCAGGGCTGCTTTCCTGCACCCCAAGGCACCTACCTGAGAGCTCCAGGACGGTGGCTGCAGCGATGACTCGCAAGCACACAAACACTAATAGCAAAGTGGTCATAGTTTACCTGCAAGAAACAGCACAGGGAGAAAGGATTTATCACAGCTGGATGTTCAGAGGGAGCAGAGTGCTGCAGATGCTGCTGCAGATGCTGCTGCAGGGCACTGTAATCTTTCAGCCACCCCTTCAGCCTCCTATGTGTGGCTGGGCAGTCACATCCATCCTTGGGGAAGGACACTGTCTCTAAGTGCCTCTTGCTTCAGGAAATGAGTCTGAGACAAATAAATAAGATGCTGTGCTCTGTAGAGCAGACTGAAGTGTTGTTAGAGATCACTTCTTGTACTGCTCTCCCATTCTCTCTTCTGATCAGTAGAAAGGCAGCTTTCCAGCAGATCTTCACACATTAAATATGTGCTCAAGAGGTACCAACACATCCACCAAGCCTTTGCTTCACAACAGAAGTTGCCCCTCACCAGGCCAGCACTGGCTCTCAGGCCAGATGATTGGAGGCATTTCATAGAATTATAGAATCACTAAGGCTGGAAAAGACCTCTAAGATCATCAGGCCCAACTGTCAACCTACCACCACCATGCCCACTACATTTTGTATACATGGATATACAAATGGTGGAAAAGGCAAAGGTTATCCTGCTTTGGGTCAAAGGATCCAATACTCTTACATTGACAGCACACAGAAACCTAACTGCAAATGGATCCTAGGCTGATACAAGAAATCCACAGGACACAGTTCTGGCCACCTCATCTCCAGCCTAAAAATACCCTCTTGAGATTCCTCAGTTACTCAGAACAACTTGCAGCTTCTGAAAACTTTAGGAAAGGAAAAGAGCATCCTCCTGGCATTGAATGGCAGAAGCAACACAGGGAGGCCAACTAAATTAATCCTAGCTGGGTTAGGCTGCATCCAGAGGAGCGTGGCCAGCAGGGCAAGAGAGGAGATTCTGCCTCTTTGCTCTGCTGAGACCTCACCTCCAATCCTGCGTCCAGCTCTGGTGTCCCCAATATAAGAAGGACACAGAGCTGGTGGTGGGAATTCAGAGGAGGCCACAAAGATGATCCAAGGGCTGGAGCATCTCTGTTATAAGGACAGGCTGAGGGAGCTGGGGGTGTTCAGCCTGGAGAAGAGAAGACTCCAGGGGGACCTTAGAGCTGCCTTCCAATAGTTGAATGGATCTTCCAGGAGGGCTGCAGAGAGACTTTTCATGAGGGTGTCTGGAGACAGGACAAGGGGGAATGGTTTGAAGCTGAGGGAGATCAGGGTTAGACTGGAGCTGAGGAAAAAGTTCTTCAGCAGGAGGGTGGTGAGACTCTGGAATAGGCTGTCCAGGGAGGCTGTGGTTGCCTCTTGCCCAGGGGTGTTCAAGGCCAGGTTGGATGAAGCCTTGAGCAGCTGAGTCTAATTGAGAGGTGTCCCTGCCCATGGCAAGGAGGTTGGAGCAGATGATCTCTGAGCTCCCTTCCAACCTGGACCTTTCTATGCCCATCCAGTACAACCTCATGAGATTTTTAGATGGCCACAAATGCTGAAGTTGGTTTGGTTGTTTCAAATCACTTCCCTGTCCTCCAGCACCGCTATGTCACTTGGCATCACGTTTCAGCTCTGACTCACAAGGGAGGGCCACACCTACTGAATCACTGCTGCTTCCTTTGAGGCCACCTGTCCAAATGCTGGCTGTTTAACTCTTGTGATCTAGAAAGATCCCAGCTGCCTTCAGCTGACAGGGAACATTTTGAGTTTATGCCTATTGCAGGCAAGTCCATGGAATATCTCCCCTGGCACCAGGAAACGCCAAAACCAAACCTCAGCCTCTACAGCCCAGCATTAGCCTTTCACTTATGAAGATATTGACCTCCATGCACTCATTCATTTCAACTTGACACGTCACAAAATCCTGTGTTTGTGAAATCTTCAGTTTATAGAAACACTCTGGCAGAAAACAGGACAGAACAGGGCTGGGGAACACATCAGCAGAGAAGCATGGAGGCTTGAGTTGCAGCTGTAGAGCTGAACAAGATTAGATGGATTTATCTCAATTTCTGCTGGGCCTGGGAATAAAATTTTAGGTAAGCAGCAACCTCAGGGTGAAGATGTGTGGTCCTGAGCCTGCTTGGGTGTCTCTCTCATTGGGAACGATACCTGCACAAGCAATGCAGCCTGAACCTCTGCTGCAGCGTGACAGTTGAGTTAGAATCACAGCATCAGGAAATGGTTTAGGTTGGAAGGGACCTCCAAAGGTCATCCAGTCCAACCCCCCTGCAGTCAGCAGGGACATCCTCCATTACAGCAGGTTGCTCTGAGCCTTGTCCAGCCTGACCTTGAATATCTCCAGGGATGGGGACTCAGCTACCTCCCTGGGCAACCTGTTCCAGTGTTCCAGCACCCTCATGGTGTAGAACTTGTTCCTCACATCCAATCTGAATCTGCTCTGCTCTCATTTCAAACCATTGTCCCTTGTCCTGTCACTGCAGGCCTTTGCAAGCAGTCTCTCTCCATCCTTCTTGTAGCCCCCTTCAGCTGCTGGAAGGTCACTATTAGGTCTCCCTGGAGCCTTCTCTTCTCCAGGCTAAACAACCCCAGCTCCCTCAGCCTGTCCTTGTAGCAGAGGTGTTCCAGGCCCCAATCATTTCATGGCCCTCTACTGATGGCCAATACCATGCTGCAGAAGAGGTCAAAGCTCTTGGCACTCAGTACCTGGACAGTGACAGGAGGATGTGCCTATAGGATGGGCTGTGGGAGGCAGTGAAGTGCCTTCTGCTGCTCTTCACTGAGCAAGGAGAATTGGAAACACCATCTGCTGCAGATCACCAGCCTGAAATGAGCCTGACTGAACAGCCCTACCCCAGAGTCCTTGCAGAGCTGGCCATTGCTGAGGACATTGCTGGCCCATTGATGGTCATTTATTATCTCTGCTGGAGCCCTGGGGCAGGTTTCACATACTGAAGCACTGTGCCAGTAGTCAGCCAAGATACACAATGATGAGCCTGACAAACACACTCTGGTTGACATAATTTTCAGGCAAAAGAATGGAAAAACTGATCCAGACTCCAATTCATTATGCACTGAAGAAGAGGCATAATACTCATCTCAGTTGTAGGCACTCATATATAAAGCAGGTGCTTCCAAGGTTGGTTTTACTTTTTTGGCACGGCTCTAAGTTTGTCTGATAAAGCTGCCTGTATGGTTGGAACATAATGGAATGTAGATTTTTATAAGGTTTGACTTCCAGAGAATTCCACCATGCAATGTCAGTAGAATATCCATCAAAATGGCCCAGCAGAGGCTGGCAGGTCTCTACTGGAAGCCCTTTGAGGGGCACTGATGTTGAAGGAGATATTTCTGCTGAGTGTCTAGAGGTGTTCCCAAATGGAATAAAACTTAAAATTACACAAGGGATGTAGGATGTGCCTGGGAATGGGATGGTGTGTCCTAGAGAGCAGTCACTAGGAGAGCTAACTGCCATTACCTGACAGAAACCCAGACAGGAACACCTCAGTGGTGAGCAATGGAAATGCTGAGCACACCTTTGGGTTGGCACAAGGGCATCAGAAATAGGTGGTTCAGACTGTACCCACCAGTAAGAATCTCAGGGCTGAAGGAAATGCCTCATGGGGGTGGGAGACAGGAAGGTCTGAATGTAGTTATTGCAACAACAACAACACCACACACACAAAAAAAGGGGGTGAGAAGCTGACAGCAGAGCACAAATCTTGTCTGAGGCAGAAGCTGGCAATGCCAAAGGGCTCTTTTATCTAACAGAAAGTCATCACCACAGCTAACAGCTGGAAAGCATAGGCCAAGCAAACTCAAGTGGGAAACAAAGCCCACAGGGTGGTGGGGCATTGGAACTGGTACTGAGGGAAGCAGTGAAGGTTCTACCCTTTGGTAGCTTCACATCCAGACTTGAAGGCTTCTTAGGAAGAGATGGGTGAGAGAAATTCAAGTTAAGTGGGCTTAATACAGAGGTGCCAGGGTGAGGTTTAAGGGGCCTAAATTACAGGTCCTGGATAGGAATATATCACTGTTTTAGCCTCTCCTCTTGTGTAATTCACCTTGCCTGGCTCTAGGCAGCACAGAGAATCATGCTTCTGAATATCACACACGATTTTAACCTGCCCTGTGAGATCTAAGGCAGTAAAGACCTCCTGTAAAAGTCACCCCCCCCTTCCCTGCTCTGTCTCAGCCAGCCACACTAAAGTCCATACAGGTGAGGCATCCCCCAGCTCTGTACCAGGCTGGGAGAAAGGAGTCTGAGAACAAGCTGCCAGTGGAGGACAACTAAAAAGGCTTAACCTGTATTTGGGAGTGCTTAACGTGAAGCACTGCAGGGAATTGGAAGCAGATGTAGCTTCTGCATTTTGGCCTACCTTTAAACTCTGGGGAGAAACTGCAACTCACTCCCTGAAGCATGTTCTTATTTAGTTAGAGGAAAGCTTCCTACAAGAGAACAAATAACTGTGGGACTCTTCACCCAGAGCCCTCCTGCAGCAGGTCATTGCTCAGAGTTGCCTGAGGACTGTCTCCCTGCAATGAGGGTGTGGGGTTGGGCTCAGATTATTTCTGCTTGCATCACCCCAAAGCTGCTATTCCAGTGAATTTCCTCAATTCTTATCCTCTGGATAAATGGAGAAATAGAAAAGCAAAGATCATGGGAGTCCTGGGAGCCAGTGGCAGAAGGCAATTGGAAGGGATAGAATCACAGAATCAGTCAGGGTTGGAAGGGACCACAAGGAATATCTGGTTCCAACCCCCCTGCCATGGGCAGGGACACCTCACACTGGAGGTAGAGGATACTCTCACAGTCATTAGTAACTAAGTCTTTACACATGATGCTTGCTTGGGCATTAAATAAAACCTCTTACTTCTCCAGGCTTCTTAAATTTGGTACTTTTCCACCAGCACTGTGTTCTTCCAGAATCAGAGTAAGCTGAACAACCCTGAGGTGATAACCTCAGTCAAGAGGGGAAGGCAGCTTTGGACCAGGATTGCCTACTAAAGACACAGGGAAGTAGAGATGTTAAAAAAAAAAATCAAGAGCTGGCTAGCTGAAAAGACTTCTAGGGCCCATGTCTACAGCAAAGTGGTGTTGCTCTGAGTCCCAAAGAGCTGGCATTTCTGTGTACACTGGCAATGGGTAGGGGGAAGAGCAGGTTCAGCAGTGTATCATCAGTTAGACATCACAGAGCAAAATGCCCTCAATAGAGGAAATTCCCTTGGTCCAAAAGGCTAAGACAAGCCCCTGTACTTGTGGTCTTATTCAGGCTTTGTGCTGATCTTTCACAAGAGGTAAAGCAGCCTCCTGTGACAACAGCTGGGACCAGCAGCAGCTTTGCAGCTTGGTTTAGCTGCAGAGAAAAACCTCAGCCTCCTCTCATCCCACAGAAGCCCAGAGGCAAAGTTTTTTCCTTGTGAGCAGTGGTTAAACAGATCACAATAACAATGCTCTGGGTGTATTCTGCCAAAGTGTTGACTCCCTGCCAGTAAGAAACCCAACCTACTCCTCAGGGTGCTGTTTGCAATGTTGATCTCCATTTTTCATTCCTCTTAAGCATGCCAGACAGCCAGCCCTGAGCCTGCACACAGCTCTGGTTGGGATTCACTGTGCTGGGAATGCCTTTGATTAAAGTCCTCCTTGGTACTGCAGTGGTTCCATGCTGCAATGTTTCCACTCCACAGCTGTCTCTAGTGGGATGTCCAAGTGTGTGATAATGAGCAAACAGCTGTTTGAAGGAGCAGTTCTGGAAGTAAGTAAAGAGCAAGGTCTATCTGAGCAGACATGGAGAGCACAGATGATGGAGACCTGCTCTGTTTAGCCAAGAGAGCTGCAGAGGTCACTCCTCTCACCCTAAAGCAGATGACACAGCACATACCTCAGAGCTGATGAGCTCTCTCCACTGACTGGAGAAGTGGTTAGCTCAAGTGTGGATCTTATCTCTACAGAGGTTTGAGTTCAGGTTAGATGAGCTGTGCCCAAGGACCATGCTCAGCTTGTGGGAGAACCAATCTGGAGCAGTGTGTGCTGGCTGAGACAGGATCTAGAGAGGGGTCAGGCAGTCGGACTAGATGATCGTTCTAGGTCCCTTACAACTGAACTTTTCCTTATTCTGTTCTATTCTAGTCTAGTCTAGTCTAGTCTATTCCAATTCTATTGCTCTCCTCTCCTATCTTCTATCCTTCCTATTCTATTCTATTCTATTCTATTCTATTCTATTCTATTCTATTCTATTCTATTCTATTCTATTCTATTCTATTCTATTCTCTTCTCTATTCTATTCTATTCTCTATTCTATTCTCTATTCTATTCTATTCTCTATTCTATCTGTCACAGAGGAAATGTTTTTGAGGACAAGGAGGTTCCTGAGCTGCACAACTGAGTAAAGGCAGAGTAAAGCCTGCAGTAGGCTAAGCAGTGGCAGGAACATCTCTAGATCTACATCTTGCTGAGTGGCTAAGGAGAGAGTTGGACCTGAGAAAGAAGTTGGGGATAGCGTCAGTGTCCCTGCCATAGCTGTTACAGATAACACAGGCCTCTGGAGATAGCTGCATGTGAACACCAGCAAGGTAGTCTGACTACTAGAGAAGGCTGAGCTACTTTACAAGCTACTGAACCCCTAGGAGGTACCAGGCCACTGGTGACAAACTCCAGTTTGGTCTCAGGGTCCTTATCTTCTCACCTTGAATTTGGTGGAGCTCTTTCTAGGGTAGCTTCTAAGAGAGGATTGTCCAAGCTTTAGTGGGGAGCCCTGGCAGGCACTAATTCTTGCAGCACAGAGTCCTGCACAGCAGCAGCAACAATCACTCTGCACTTTCTGCTACAGAAACACCTTCCAGGCCTGCAGATTGCTTTCTTGCAAAACCCTATTTGCACTTGCTGGGAGAGCAGCTGGAGCAGGCAGGTTTTGTGGTGAGAAGATGAGAAGAGAGGAAGAGACAGGACAGGTGACACAGGGTCACAGCTGTGCCTCTGCAGCAGAACTGTCCCTGTGCAGGCTGCCAAGCCATCTGGAGGAGCAAGGCTCCAACCAAACTGCTACAAAGATCTTGGCCATGTTAACCTTCTCTGCCAGTGACCAAGACCAGAAGCAGGTCATCTCCAATTCAGCCTGGGCCAGGAAGAATTCAGGAATAGTTCTTGCCTTTCCAAAAAAGAGACAGAGCTGGGAAATGCTGGAAGGCTCAGGAGCTCTCCACCCCAGGGAACAACTGTCCCTTTCACTGCAATTTATTGCTACTCTATTTCATGCCTAGGGTTGTGCTGCTGTATCAGGTTGTGTGCAGACTGTCCTGAGCTGGCTGCACATAAATCTGTTTATTTGAGAAGCTGAGAGTGAGTGTGGAGGGAAGTGTGCACAGACATGCAGACAGCTCCAATCCCTTGCTCTTCCAACCCTGTCCCCAGGTTTTTCAGAGGCCTGAGGAATCTGGAGGCAGCAAGGAAAGGAAAAGTCACTGCAGTGAAAGCCCAGCAAAGTGGCTCCACAGTGAGACTGTACAGTGGAAAAGGGCCAGAATGGCCCTTTTGCAGCACACCCAAACCTGTCTCCTTGCTGGGAAGCATTTTCTGCTCTAGTCTATTACAACTGAATCCAAGCTGCAATTTCTCCTGTGGCTTTTGCTCATTCCAGACCATGTTAATCACTCTTGTTGCAATTAAATTTCTTCTCATCACCCTTAATCCTGCTGTTGCTTTTTTTTTCTAGTTTTTGAGGATGGGGCATTTAAAGCCTCTTCTGTTTCTCAGTTTTGGGAAAAAAAAAAAAGTCTTTAATAGATGGATGTTTTGTTTCTGGCAGCTAAAAAAAAATGCCTCTCATTACCTAGAAGATCTGCCTGGCCATAAAGGTATTTCCAAAGACAATATTTCCTTTAGAGCTGTGTCTACAAAGAGGCTCCTGAACAAGAGTCAAAACCAGCACTGCTGATTTAGCCTTGGAGTCTCTCTCTTCAACTTGTTTTCCATCCCCTGTTTGTTCCCCATCAGGGAGTGGAGCTTAATTTCTCCAGGACACATGGTCACCTCTATCCAGCCTTACTGCAGCACTACTATTCTCAGGCACCAGGACTGGGGACCAAGAGTTTGATGAGGTCTGAGAAGACCAAGCAGGGACATCAGAAGGGTTCTCATGACTGTTTAGGCAGCAAGTCCTGTGCCCTTGTAGGCTCCAGAGGCAAATGGTGGTTTCTCCTCTCCCCTGTAAACCTGCAGACCCTTCCTCTAGGATGCCTGTGAACAAACACTTTATTGTCCCTCTGCATGTTCCCAGCCCCTGTGCAGCACTGAGAGCTTTTCTGTTAAAAACCTCAGCCTGGTCCAGGAAATGGGAGGGAAGGAAAGGGGGGGGGGGGGGAAAGTGGAGGTGGGCAAAACCCAGTTTTATTTCTTCTTCTTCTCCTCCATTTTTTTTTTTTCTTTTAATAAGGCAAACTTTGGAACTGAAAAAAATGGCCACAAATGCAGTCCTGTGATTTTTTTCATGTTTTTTTTTTCAGCTGCAAAGAAAATAAGAGAAAATTTCCATTCTGTCTGGCTTCCAAACCATTCTGAGAGTGAGGTCTTTATGTACAGAACAGCTTGGATGCTGCTCCTGCCTGCTCTGCTTCTGAAACCATCCTTGGAACAATAAAGGCCTTTTTTTTCCCTCTTTTTTTTTTTTAACCCCAATCAGAAAGACACATGGCAGTAACTGCTCAGCAATTTTGTCACTGAGGGATGCAGTCCTCCACATGCTGACAGTCCTGCACCACTGGCTGCCTGGATTGCTACAGGAGGTGGCAAACTGACAGCCCTGAGGCACAAAGCAGAGAACATTTAGTGAAGCCTAGGACTAATGTCAGGTTTCAGCTCAAGCTTCAGCTGGCTCCTGTCCTCCAGCACCCCTTGATACAGCAGGCATGAACACAGCCAGACACAGCTCTGCTAACACACTCTGGTGCTGGCATCAGGGTGCTCCTCAGCCACAACCTGTGGACCTGGGATTTTGGTTCTGTGCTATGCCATTTTCAGTGTCTTTATGGCTTTTAATTCAATGTCTGCTATAATTTTGACTGCTGAGCTGATTATATTGCACACACACACACACACAACAGGAAAAGCCAAAATGCCCAAGGATCAGAGAGTCCTAGAATGGCTCAGGTTGGGAGGGACCTTGGAGATCATCTGCTCCAACCTTCCAGCCATGGGCAGGGACACCTCTCAGCTGCACTCAGCTGCTCAAGGCCTCATCCAACCTGACCTTGAACACCCCCAGGGAGGAGGCAGCCACAGCCTCCCTGGACAGCCTATTCCAGAGTCTCACCACCCTCCTACTGAAGAACTTCTTCCTCAGATCCAGTCTCACCCTGCTCTCCCTCAGCCTCAAACCATTCCCCCTTGTCCTGTCTCATGACAAGTCCCTCATGAAAAGTCCCTCTGCAGCCTTCCTGTAGGATCCCTTCAGCTATTGGAAGGCAGCTCCAAGGTCCCCCTGGAGTCTTCTCTTCTCCAGGATGAACAGTCCCAGCTCCCTCAGCCTGTCCTTATAACAGAGGTGCTCCAGCCCTTGGACCATCTTTGTGGCCTCCTCTGGACTCCCTCCACCACCTCTGTGTCCTTCTTATGCTGAGGACACCAGAACTGGATGCAGGATTTGATGCATGGACAACCTTTCAGTAAGAAAGATGTCACAGGAAATCTTAGCAAAACCTAGAAGGTGTCATGCTAGGTTCAGGTAGTGATCCAAGCTCAGTTGTGTGGTCTGGAACAAATGTCCTACTGAACACAAAAAGCTTTATAAGCATTTATCTCCTTCTCTCCTATCTACCACACATCAGCTCTCATTCTCCCCCGAGTTACATTGGTTTGCCAGCACATCTCCATGAACCTCAGCAGCATTTCTCTTTTCGTGGATTTATTTTTCCCTCCCCTGCACAATCAGAAGCAAGCTAAGCACACAGGATCCACACCAGCAGAAACCTATACCATTAGCCACCCCAAAACCCCTGTTACTGGCGACACACACCCCAGCAATTTCCCTACCCTTCCAGGGCAGAGAATCTGCAAAATGTCCATTATGGCAAGCAGATGACAGCTGGAGCCTTTCATGTGAGGTGTGGGAGCAGCACCAAGTCAAGAACTGCCATGGCTCTGAGTGTCTGCTCAATATGGAAAGCCAAAGCCACAGTCAAACAGCCCTGGAGCAAGAGAACAATGAACCTTTGAGACCAGCTGAAGCTCACACCCCAAATCCTCTCTACTCTGAGCGGAGAAAAAGAAACTTCTCAGGAGTGCTTCATCTCCTTATGAAACAGATCTCAGCTGAGAACCTTTAAAGAGGGGTTCAGCCATTTCTCTGCCAGCTACTAAGGGAGCACAGTTAGACATCTGGCTTTTAGAGATGGGAGGGGGATTATGCACTTCATAAAGACCCTATTTTTGTGCCCAACAGTTGGATGTAACATGGCTCCATCCCTCCAGATAGGAAGAAAGAATTTAAGCTACAGAGGAGCAATGGAAATCTCTTTGCTCCAGGATATGTTGTCTCTGGGAATAGCAATCACCTACCACCCTTTGGCAGCAAGAGGCAGGTAAAAAACTATATCCCAGGGAAAGAAAGCAACAATCTGCACTTGTTTGCTGGAGCTGCTGTCAGCCTTGAGCAAAGCTGCCCTAGGCACAGGAAGGAAACCCACTAAAACACAAAAGAAGAAACCAGATCCTCCCTGGATGTCAGGTGTGGGAATGGCAGCTTGGGCCATGACCCAAGGAAGTCAAGAAGCAGCCCCTCAGGTGGTAACTTTCTCCATTCAAACACACTTGGCTCACTAGAAACCCACTGAGAAAGGTGAAAGCTGTTGTTTCTGTGCACCTGAGACCTCAGCTACTTAGAGCAGGAGAAAGAGAAGACTGAGGCACCTGCAAACCCTCCTTCTATTAACTTGGAATGGCTCAGGTTGGAAGGGAGCTCAGAGCTCATCTCCTCCAACCTGCCCACCATGGGCAGGGACAGCTCTCAACTAGACTCAGCTGCTCAAGACCTCACCCAACCTGGCCTTGAACACCTCCATGGAGGGAGCATCCACAACCTCCCTGGGCAGCCAGAGTCTCACCACCCTCCTGCTGAAGAATGAAATCTCCTCAGTGCTGCTCAGTTAATTGCTTTGTTAGGTGACCTTTCAGAACATCCATGTTGCACCCAGGGCAATTAGCAGAGCATTCACAGAGGGATGCTCAGTTCTTTTCTCTGAGCTCCCTTCTAACCCAAGCCATTCTAGGATTCTGTGGTCATAAAGCTGGTCCCTGGCAGCTTCACCAGACATTTCTCCTCTTGCTGTGCTGCAGGAGGATAGCAAATATCATACTGGCCTGGAAAGTCAACAGCCTTAGGGGATTCAAGGGGACAGCCACAAAACCACATGCATGGCTGCAGGGCCTCTGCAGTAAGCACATGTTTGGGGCATGCTGATGTGACCACACTCCTGGTTGGTACCAGCCAGATGGAAAGTTGTGCTCAGCCTTGGCTTGCATTAACTTCCCTCCATGTGAGTAGGCACCTCTTAGAAGATACAAAGGCTACAGCAACCCCTTGCTGCAGCACCTCTTGCTAAGAACACCTTCTTCTGAGGTGCTGCAGCATGATCTTTGTCCATGCTGGGAATGCACACAACATCCCCATGCTGTCACAGCTTGGCCACAAAAGAGAGAGGGGAGCAATCACATCCCAGCTGGCCTTTTTAGTACCAAGTCCAGCATGCTGCTGCTGCTGCTTAGCAGCAGTGAAAGCAACCTTCCATC